>NC_090940.1:495739545-496364545 GCF_040938575.1 Ambystoma mexicanum | reverse complement strand
GTGCAGTGAAGATTGAAATATCTGAGAAAGATGTTATTCCATGCATGTATGTGATGTGATCTGTAGATGAAGTGGAAGGTGGTTCAGTCTTTATCTGAGTTGGGGCATTTGCATGTCAGGATTTGGTTAGATATTCACCAAGCATAGCTGGTCATTGTGGATGACTGTCACAACCCCCTAACCCCCCATTATCTTTGATCAGACTACATGATTAATGCTATTAATGTGTGGCACAAGAACACTGATGATATGGACCACCTGCCTGTATCTGTGTCTTCTGCCACGGCCATCTCTACTATACAGCGGACAGCTTTGGAGGAACTCCTGCTGCCCCCACTGAGTCACACACGTTACTTCCATCCTCTTGCCACACCGATTACTCTCTGTGCATGTACCCTAAACTATAATTTCAAGCCGAATATCGATGGCCTCATCTAGAGTACGACAACTCTCTCCATAGTACCGCACTTTGTCTAACTCCCAGCACCACTGCCAGCCTTTGTCAGCATGCAGCCGCTTTGTTACATTTAGCCGAAACCTACCGTGCATCTTGACATTGCTTCTAGCCCACCCCGGCCAGCCATCTGTGGTAAAGAATGCTACAACTTTGCTACGATTGAACGGCATCAATGCATTTAATCCATGCCGCATATTCAGTATACTATTGCATTCTGCCTATTTGCTGCACCTGGCCTGCTACTGCATTTAGCCCAATTGATGATCTTAGTCTATCACTGCATTTAGCCTTCTGCTGTTATTAGCCTAGGATTACATTTAGCCCAACTGCCACACCTAGCCTACTACTGCATTCATCCCAATTTATGATTTTAGCATTTAGCCCAAGTGTTGATTCTAGCCTATTACTGCATTTAGCCCACTTGCTGGTTGTAGCTTACTACTGCATATAGCCCAATTGAGGATTTTAGCCTATTACTGCACACAGCCCAATTGATGGTTTTGGCCTATTACTCCATTTAGCCCAATTGATGATTTTAGGCCATTACTGCATTTAGCCCCCTTGCTGATTGTAGCCTACTACTGCATATAGCCCAATTGATTATTTTAGCCTATTACTGAATTTAGCCCACTTGCTGGTTGCAGCCTACTACTGCATTTAGCTCACTTACTGTTTTTAGCCCAGGATTTCTTTTAGCCCAACTGCCACGCCAAGCCTACTACTGCATTCAGCCCAATTGATGATTTTAGCCTACCATTGCTTTTTGCCCACTTGCTGGTTGTAGCCTACTACGGCATTTAGCCCAACGGCTGCATTTAGCCTAGAACTGCACTTAGCACAATTTGTGGCATCTAGCCATGAACTGCATTTAGCACAATCGTAATCCCAGTATGACATTCGCCAAAATAAAATGCCTGATGCCTGACCTATTCCAATTCCAGCTCTCAGCAATGTGTAGCGGACTATGCATATAGGTGGCTCCTGTTGCTGCATGTGCCTTAGGATTTCTTCAGTCACAATCCCACCAAGGACATAGTTATGTTAGACTGGTTACTCGCCACCATGTTCCCATTCTGTTTTATTCAAGACTGTCTACTGTGCACAGGTAGCCCCTTTATCAGCTATATAAAATGTGGTAGTGATCACCAACATTCCTCCAGCACTCCTGATGCACAGACTCTGACTACCATCACTGTACACAAAACTGAGACTCCACTAAACCTGAAAGGTGCCCTTATCAATACAAGGTCACTAAGAGCCCACACCACCGAGATACATGACCTTATTACTGAAGAACAATTGGACCTCGTGGTAGTCACAGAATCCTGGCTTCACCAAGCATCTGGACCACTGCTAGCTCTCACCATCCCACCAGATTATATAATCCTTAGAACTGATAGAACCAACACTCAAGGAAGTGATGTAGCCACTTCCTTGAGCCATAATAGCGAAGACGAACTTACAATTAAGAGCCTGTCACCTAGCCAAATTTGCAACTAACAAGAAAATCACTATCAACATTATGGTGATTTACAGATCTCCTAATACCAACACCCATCCAGACATAGACATACCTCTGCCATTATTCTTGGTGACCTTAATCTAGGTTTTAATGACACGCAAGACCACAAAGCAGATGCCATTCATACCGCACTTAAAGACATGAATTTCACACAACTTGTGAATGTCCCCACTCATATTAAGGGCCGAACATTAGATTGGATACTCTCACCCAGTGCTTCGGTAGCTATTGAGTCGATCATACCCCTTGAGTGGACGGTTCACTATAATGTCAATTTTACCCTTACATGCAACGAGATATTCCCTCCCAAGACCAAGATACTGGACACTTATGAAACTAGAAATATTTGTAAGCTTACTGTGAGAATATAGCTTCCATCCTAAACAAAGCCCTAGCAACCAATATAATCACACGTGGTGAACCATGTTTCCTTGCAGATACCTACCACAAGTGCCTCACCTCCACCATTGACCTGGTAGCACCCTTATCAACTAAAACGCGCCGTGCCGACAAACAAACTAGTTTCTGGTTCAATGACGAGTTAGTGTCGCTAAGGCGAACAAAAAGATCTCTTGAACACATCCATAACAAATCTCTCACTACAGGCTCCGCAAATGCCTTCAAAGATGCAAACAAAGCCTACAAAGCAGCAATTATAACTCATAAAGTGAATGCATACAACACTCGTATTAGCAACGCCTCGTCAAACTCGAAAGAGTTTTTCTCTATCCTCAGAGAATTGGAAAATCCAACCCCAGTCACCACTGTAAGTGACTTCAATCCAGCAATCCAACTAAGTCAATGCGTAGTCTGGGATGCCCAATGGAAGCCCTTATTAATATATTTTTATGTCAAATTCTTTGAATCTGGATGATGAACCCTTATATAATGCCCCTCTCTTTGAATCCCCTGACCTCACTGAGCCAAGAAGTAGGTTTGTTTTGCAAATTGAAAGGTTTATTGGAAAAATTAAACTATATATATATATATATATATATATATATATATATATATATATATATATATCACACTTTTATGAATAAATTAATATCTGATAGCACACTTATGAATATAATAGTGGTCAACAATGGGTAATATTACAATAGCACACTCTCTTTAATCAATGAGGAGTTGGTATAGAAAGGATAAGGTATCAGAGAATACTTTTATGGTTTCAAGGAAATGCAAGGTGGGAAAGAATGCAACACAGAAATAAACTTGATATGATTTCAACAAGAGATAATATGATCATTTTTCCCTTGTGACAACTCACTCCCCCCTTAGGCAATATAAAGAGATGGAAAGGAGAGCACACAGTTTTCAGGAATACAATCAAAATGCAGTTCAAATTCCAGTTCCCAACAGCAAGCTTAGAGAAAACCGGTATGCTTTTAAGCAGGCAAAAATACTTTTAAATGTGATTGCAATGAAGTGAAAATTATGCTAAAAATTATTTTAATTCACTAAAGGAGATTCAGGGTAGGTGATAGTGACTTTGAATGGGGACAGGTAAACACTAGCAATGATTCATGAGTGATTATCAGGTTGAAAACGAAATTCAGCAGTTGCAAGCGAAAGACAGCAATTTTGACAGGAACTCATTTTTCAATTCGCTGCACTTTTTCGGAGTGTGTAAAGCGCGATTACGGAAAAACTATAAGGAGTTGGAATGTGGTTTTGGGTTTGTTGGAAAGCTTAGGATATTAGCTCTAAAATGACAGTTAAGTCACTACTAGGACGTACGGTTCAAAAGATACGGACGTTTTGTGGAGGTAGATTTTCAAAAATAAAGTAAATCTTTCAGAATGACAGATGACGCTTTTACAGATTTGAAATCACAGAATGGACACACGATTTCTAAGCAAGTCTGGTCAGGTTGAAATGCTTTAAATAAGATTATTTTAGACTAAGATATTGGTTCTGTACAGTTCTTAGACTGGATACTCACTCCTAGTTTGGATTGGAATGGGCCTGGGACTATACTCTCGCCACCGGACGGTCAGGCACTGGTTCTGCTCACAGCACACTCTCTGGTCTGCTATCGGCACTGCACAGCAGTCTGGTTGGTCTGGATACAGCACTGCTCTCTCTGGATCTCGGTTCTGGCACAGGGTTCTGGGCCAGAAGCGAACAGCATGGCAAGGCTGTTGAATAGTTTGGTTAGGTTGCTGGATTCTGGGGCCTCTGAAAAGGATTCAGCTTGTGGATTAGGCCTCTTTTCTCCAAGGTTCTAGAGTTTAGTTCTAGAGTTTGATTCTGGAGTCTATCTGGAGTCTAGGTTCTGGAGTCTGGAGTTTTTGTCTGGATATGGTCGGGCAGTGTGCTGCGCAGGAATCGATGAGTAGTGGAAAAATTAGTGTGTCTATCTGGGTCTCAGTGGTTCTTTCTATGTGTTTCCAAAGGGGGTGTGGAGGCTGGCTTTCTATGCCCAACCCACTAAGGATTTGATAGGTTAAAGGATTTACTGTCCTCTGACTGGAGAAGGGAGTAGTGAGTCAGAATGAGTCATCAGGTATCATCTTTATGGCTGAAGGAAAGAACACTCCCCTTTGGTTTCTCAAGAACATTTTTCATAATCAAACTTGCTTCCCAGATGCACAAGTTGTTGTGAATACATGTACATATCACATATTAATTAAGACAGGTCTCTGTTTAACCCTGATCTTTCTAAGAGCTTGGTTCAGAAATGACAACTTATTCGCAATTTTAGTGGGTTTCGCAATATTGGTTTCTCACCAAACCTTACACAAAGCTACACACCCTCTCTGCGCATATTACTTTATGTTTTCATTTTTTCTAGTATAAACCCAGTGTCTACAATATTATAATTACGGGGCGTGGCCTCAGAACATCCCACAGCGTCCAACTTCGTCTTCAACTGTGAGTGAAGGTGTCATTTTAAGAATCTCAAAATTGTACATTTCAATCAGCTGGTTACAATTAGTTATCAGTATTCTTATAAAACATATATTTGCCTTCACTTCAGTACACCCATTGGTTTGTCCCCGCCCCTAGAAACTTGGCTTGACTCAGAGGTCCCATGTCTTGTTTTTCCTAGAGCAGTGCGGACAGTTACACCCAAATCGCATATCCTATTCAGCTGAAAGAATCCATTGTCTTGTGTTCCTGCTAGCATACCAGGGTGCCACTCTCCATCTGATTAACAGGAACATGCGATTTCCTGCCTTGTTGCTGAGAAGACTAGGTGTGAAGAGTTCTCATAGAAAAGCAAGCCTTTTGAAGTTTCAGCTAACTCAGGTTACTGTTTAGCTTCTGAAATACAGGTATCCTGTCGGAATTTAGATCACCAGCGCCGGTCAGTGGTGAGCACCTGTACTGCACCTATTTTTGACAGCTGTTTTACCAGTAAGCAATCCTCAAAATATACTTTGTTCAAATATAGATACACTTCTGTGGACCTCAGATTCATGTAGATTCTTGCGGGAGAATAATGTTGACCCCCCAACAAGGAGGTGGGACCTTTTTAGTGGTTTCGGTGAGCCATGATTTTAGCAATTTTGGCGATCAAAAAAATGAATTCCCAACTGCTCTGGGTTGCTTTTGGCAATCAGTATTGCTAATCCCAAATGGTTTCAGGCTACTGTGTGTGTAGCCCAATGGTGGCTTTTAGGCAGTGACCTTCTGTGCTCACTAATATAGGCAAAAGTGGGAGGCAGCCTATTTTTCAGAATTTTACTGTGCATTTTTGGATGATTTCTGGCGAGCAGCATGCTTTCCGGTGGCCACTCTAATTTTTCTGCTGCCAGCGATGTTGTAGGGCTTGGATGCGTGCGTGAAAACATCCCACAAGCCCCCCTCCTGCGATGGCCATTCTGATCTTTCATTGATGGAACTTCACAAGACTGGGATGTCCTCATCTTCTTCTGATTCCTCAGATGGCAAAGTTCAGCATCTTTTCTTCCATCAGGGTGGATCAATCGGTTCTCCTCGCCGGTCCTGATGGGAGTATTGTGCGGTACTCCGGGCCCCTCGGATCTTTTCTCCCGGTCCCCGGGTCGTCCTCCTTGGGCAGTCTCCATGGTTTCATCCCTCCTAGGATGACAAGGCAAAAGCGGCAGAAACATATTCGTAGGCATTTCCCCACCACTATTAATGTAGTGGGGTGAACATATACATTTTTTTCAGGAGACATTTGCATTCTTATTATGGTATTTCATAGTTTAATCAGGAGACATTTGCATTCTTATTATGGTATTTCATACACTATATGTGGAATATTTTAGGGTTGGAAATGTATTAATCTGGAGCGGCCCCCTCTGGGGTTCCAGAGGACTGCTCCAGTTGCTGCAGAGTATGCCTGGGATGGCAACACTTTAGCTGATTAATGTGGACCCACTTATCTTCCCCCTTGCCAAACTGCCTTTGGGGATACGGATCTTGTAGGCGACTGGTGAGATCTTGTCTACAATTTCAAAAGGTCCCTTCCAGATAGGCAGAAATTTCCGCTGTTTGGCCTGGTTCCTTTGGAAATTGTACAGATAAACCCGGTCTCCTACATTGTATTCCTTTCTGGTGGTCTTCAGGTCATAGTTGGTCTTCATGCTATCGGCTGATCTTTCTAGATTTCGCTGAGCATAGGCAAAAGCATGTTGAAGGTGTTTCCTTACATTCTCAACATACTCATGAGTTGTGAAGGCATTTATCAATGTCTGCTCTTGGGTCCTGTATAACAGATGCTGGGGAAGCACCATCCTGCGTCCAGTCATCAACTCAAATGGTGACATTTTAGTTGCAGATGAAGGGGTAGATCTGATGGCCATTAGGACAAGAGGTAAGCGAATATCCCAACTTGGCCCAGAATCTGCCACAAACTTTTTCAAGATGCTCACAATGGTTTTGTTGTAACGTTCTACTGCACCAGAAGAGGCTGGCCGGTAAGCAATGAGTAGGTTCCTTTTAAACCCCAGTATCTCCCACATCTTTGTAATTACTTCGCTGGTGAAATGGCTACCTCTGTCTTACTCAATCCTTTGGGGTAGTCCAAAATGCGAAAAGATGTGGTTGATCATCAGGGCAGCTGCTGTTTCTGCCTTGCAGTTTGGGGCCGGGAGACATTCCACCCATTTAGTAAATAAGCATGTCACAGTCAACATGTACTTATTCCCCCTAGAGGAGCGAATCACAGGCCCTACGAAATCGACTTGCAAATCTGACCATGGCAGTGTCATCCCCCTCTTTTGGAGAGGCGCACGGTGTGTGAGGGATGTTGGCTGAAATTGTGCACACACAAGACACCCCTTCAAGTATTGGTTGAGGTTCTGTCCCATGTGTGGCCAGTATGCAACCTCTCTTAAGATTTCAAGTGTTGTCTGAAACCCCCTATGACTGGCTGTGGCCGCATCATGGGCGTGACTTAACAACAGGCTTCGGAATGAGGTAGGAACCACCCACTGATCATGACCAGCTTGGGATGTCCTTACCAACAAACCGTCTTGGATTCGGAACATTTTTGGACATTTCATCAACACTCTGAGGTCCTCTTTCCCAATGTAATCGGTATCCGTCAAGGGAAAGTTCTCAGGGTCCTCAATGTGTTGGTAAAACTTAACAATTATTGGATCCCCCTTCTGAGCCGTAATCAAATCAGCATCTGGTGTCTCCTTACTCCATTGTGCAGTTGAAAGATCATTGTGAGCATTTGTCTTGGTCCTAGTGACGGCAGTGATCTGGATTTCCCCCAACAGGGACTCAATTTCTATGAGATCCCTTTGGATGGCCCCGGTTTTGGCCAGCTGATCAGCTAAGTCATTTCCAGTTTTGTCTGGTTCCTCTACTTTGGAATGACCCTTAATCTTTTTCCAGTAGAATGTCATCCCATTCAAAGTGACCACATCATCAATATTTTGGATTAACTTCCCATGTTTCAAGGGTTTGTTATTAGCACATAACATGCCTCTGGTTTTCCAATTAAATAGGTGCTCCACGAACCTGTTCCATACAGAATCCAAATCTGTGATTATGACCAGTTCGTGGAGTTGATGTTGGACATCAGTGAGGATGGCTTGATGCACAGCCATCAACTCTGCCACCTGACTACTTCGGGGACCAATCTTGTACCCAGCGGAGGGTTCTGGGGACTCATTCACCCATGCATTCCCTACGCCGGCCACAAGTTCTTTTTCCCCGTTGTTGTCAACATGGTAAGAGCATCCATCCACATAGACAGTGGGCATTCCCTCACACTTATCTTCTTCAAAGACTTTGTGTGGGGAACTGAGGTATGCCTCCATGTTGTCCTTGATTTTTAGACTTTCGTCCTCGAGACAGTTTTCTCTGGCACAATCATGCAAGTCAGCCAGACCTTGCGCGAGTGGACTCTTCTTGTTTTGGCCATATCTGACATCCACAGGAAAGCCTTGCATTGATAGAATCCAGGAAGTAATTTGGGAATTACTCACATTTCCGGCCCAGATTATGTCACTTTGGAGATATTGCAGAGGCTGGTGTGGGGTCTCCACTATGATGTGTTCCCCCTGGATAAACGGGCGGTAATTCTTCAATGCCCACACCGTTGCCAGGAGTGCCTTCTCACAGTCATTGAATTTTTCCTCCACGGAGGATAAATTTTAATCGCATAGGACATTACTTTATTGACCTGTCATACTTTTGATATAATACTGCAGTCAAGCATGTATTAGGAACCCTGTCTCCAAGAAAAACTCCTTGTTTCTGACAGGGTAAGCTAGGCAGGGCGCTTGTGAGAGGCTTCTTTTGAGCTGTCTTACTGCCTCGGATTGTTCTGGACCCCATTCCCACTTGACCCCCCCTTTAAAAGATGAATCAGAGGGTCTAGTGATCTCTGCATAGCCCTCAATGAACTTTCTGCTGTAATTAGTCAGTCCAAGGAGGCTCCTTAGTTCCCGCAGACTTGTGGGGTCTTTCAGTTTCTGAAGGGCTTCCACTTTCTTTTCCTGGGGACAGAGACCCTGAGGAGTAATCTCATGCCACAAGAAATTAACACAGGTTCTACACCACTGTGCTTTCTTAAATGAAAGTTTTGCTCCGGCGGCCCTCAATTGTGTCAGAACATAACGGATCTCCGCTATGTGTTCCTCCACAGATGAACTTTCGATGAGGACATCATCTACATAAGCCAGATTACCCCTCACACCCAGGTCGGGCATGGCCTTGTGTAGGAAAATGTTGAATTAATTGCCGGAGTTGAGGTATCCAAAGGGAGTCCGGGTCCATATGTACTGCTGGCCCCCAAAGTTAAAGGCCAGCTTGTATTGGTCCTCTCTACTGACAGGCACAGTCCAGTATCCATTGGTCAGGTCTATTGCAGTGAATACCTGTGACCCCTGGATCTGGGCCAGCCCTTGGTCAATGTAGGGAAGAGGCCATCGGGAAGTATGGACCCGTTTGTTGAGTTCCCTAAGCTCGGCGGAGAGTCTCCTCTGGCCGTTTGGCTTCAATATTATTATTGAAGGTGCTGTGTACTGGACGGATTATCCCCCGGGACTCAAGGTTCTTAATTATTTCAGTAAGGGACTCCATGGATGCGAGAGCCAAGCGGTATTGCTTCACAAACACTGGAGTCGTGCCAGGCTCCGTGGGAATGGTTGTTGTGTGGATGTCGGTGCGACCACAGTCATATGAGTCCACCGCAAAGAGATCTTGAAAATCCAAGAAAACTTGTTTCAACTTTTGCTTCTGCTCCAGAGTCACACAGGCATCAACTAGGTTGACTCTCTCTTCAAACATCTGCCTGAAGCCTGGAAAGACTTCTGGTTTCGCTATCTCAGCGGCCTCCTCCAACTGGGTGGAGAAGTCCCTGGTCAGAGTGCTGATTTGGACTGGTGGCTGCAGGTGGGAGAGGCAGCCCTCATGGACCTGGAAAATCACCTCATCCCTCCTGAAGTCACAAGTCACATCTTCCTTATCATAAGGGCAGGAACTGTACACCAGGATGTTCCCCCCATACCAGGTAAAGATCCTGTCTGGTGTTGTATTGTCATCACTGTCACTGTCAAAACAGTCCTTGGGGTTTGGTCCTAACAGTTCATTTCCTAGATCAATGGAAAAATGTCAGTCATCAACCGCCATTCCAATAATGGTGCCTGCGGCTAGAGTAATACTCTTTAAGTCACTGTTATCCACCTCTATTGGAATGGTGTCATGTTCTATATTGACTAATGGTGTTGGGTTTACCCCCAACGCTTGCTGTTTGAGGGAAGCATTTAGATGAATATAAGCATCAGGGTTCTCAATTTTTGTCCTCTTGTAATTTTCACTTCCAGGGAGAATTGTCGGGTCCTTTCTGGGATGGTGACTTCCTCTTTTATCTGAATTTCAACTGCAAAAGGTAGCAATTGAGCTGACCTAAATGCTTTCTCTGGATCATCAAAACCTATGGGATTATCCGCTAATTGGGACCAAGCTTTGAAGTTTATTAGGTCCAAACTAATGGCAAAGCGATTGAGAATGTCACTGCCTAGGTAAAAGGCGGCAGTGACGTCTTGCATGACCCAACAATTATGGACTATGCTCTTGTTGCCAATGGAGATTTTGAGCATACACCTGCTTGGCAAAAGATGTTTGGAATTGGGTGTTTCCAGATCCATTTCCAATTTGTCTATCAGTTTGAATGTGGGAATGGCTGGATCCTTTGGGAGTTGGCGGAACATGGCTTCGCTGACGAAGCTCTTACCATTGTTCACACACACTCAGGCGAGAACAGAGTCCTTCCCTTCATTTAACTGAACAGGGATGAACAACTGCTCTCCAATTTGCTAAATATCAGCAAGGCTCTGAGCTGAGTTCACTTCTTTCTGGACTAATGGAGTGGGAATGTCGGTTTGTGGATTGGTAAAGAATTTCAGAGTGTTTCTTTTCCTTCCAGTGTGGAATACCACCTTAAACTGGAAGGAAGGTTGATTTTCAGAAATAGAGAGGACTCCCCAATCACCAGTCTGTTGTCCTACTGCTATTACTGTCACATCTGGAATTTGGTTGTTCTGGAAGTGAAATTCTACTTGGTTAGATTTTTGCTCAACCATGTGTCATGTGCCGTTTAAACTAACATGGTTGACACTCTGTTTTAATTTTATTGGTCGGCTAGTCTGGGTTCAGAGGACCTTGTTTACACAATCTATTAGGGGTGACAACCTTCTCAGGAGGTCATTCCCTAGTAAACAAGGGGTATCCTCTGGAGTCACTGCTATGACCAGGTGTTTCACCTTGTGTCACCCAATTTTAATGTCCAAATCCGCAGTCCCCTCGATGGGAATTTCTTTCCCGTCAAAGTTCTGAAGTTGCCCAGGAAGAGAGGTGAGAGGAATTTGGTAGTTCTCCCCCCTTCCTGATATTAGCTCATCGAAAGCCTTTTTGGACAGAAGGTTAGCTTGGGATCCAGTGTCCCCCAGTCCCACAATTGTACCCTTCCCCTGTACTTGTACCGGGGCATAGTATCTTCCCTCCTTCTCCTCAAGGGGGCACAGATAATGCACATTTTTGGACAACGGGTGGGACAATTTTCTGGTTTGGACATGCAAAGAGAAGAGATTTGGGCAGAATTCTGTGGAGAGTCTTGGGAATCTGAATGAAAAAGTTTGAAACTAGTAATGGGAGTAGTTTTGGGTTCCCCTGGTTCCGGTTCTGGGCTGCCCCCCCCTTTTGGCGGCAGTCACCAGAATGGGTTTGAACCAGGGGATTTTGAAACTGTTGGTTCTGGGATGAGATGATGGGCGGCGCTAGCTCAGTCCCCACATCTACTCAGTCTGTATGTGAATCCCTTGGGACCCATTTTTCTTTGGGAGGAGTTCCACCATCTCTGAAGGAGAAGATCCTTTTCCCAGGATCCTTTGAGGATCCCTCTCCCTCAAATTGGAAGATCTGTACCTCCTCCTCAAAGTGGGTCTCTTTGGGTCCTTTGTTTCTCCTACCTCCTCTCTGCTCCTTGGGTGGCAGACTTTCAGGGGTAGGAGAGTTTGTTTCTGGTTCCTGGGTTTCCAGGGGCTGTTCACAAGTGGGGAAGGCAGCTTCCTCCGAGGCTTTACACCCCCCTTCCCCTTGCGCCTCCTCCCTGGGAACCGGTGGGTTATCGGGGTGCTGCCCCCGTCATTGTTCTGGAGCACCAGGTCCAGAATTTGGGGCATTCTGCGCCGGCATGCTCATCTGGGGGTTCTGCTGAGCCCTCAGCATGCAACCCAGATCCTGTGCCATATTTTGGACCTGGCGCTCTAACTGTGAAACCCGCTCAGGCTGATACGGGGTTCTGTTTTCTGCCCTGGGCTGATCCCGGGAAGGGTAGCTGTCCCTTCTCTGGTAGTACCCCGGGCTGGGAAGATTTGGGTACCCCTCCACCCTTGGCCTCCCCTCTCCTGGATTAGGTGGTCTGGGCTCAGGGAAGGCGGGAAAGAAGAATGGATGATTTTGGGGTTGGAAATTGGGTGGATACCTGGGAAAAAAGTTCTGCCCGGGATTTGGTGAATTTCTGCCCTCCTGTGGGAAGTTAGGAGGGAAGTTCCCTGTGTTAGGTGCTTGGCTGGATCCCCCCCCTTGGGCTGGAGGAGTCCACACATAACCCAGGATGGGTCGGTTCCCTTGTAGCGGGGATTTACATAGTCAGGGGAGTGAGGGACCCCATTTGTGGGACTACCTCCTTGACTCCCTGTCTGTGACTGGCCCGAGGGCCTTCTGGGCTTGGAATTATTCTGTGCCGGCAAGTTTTTAGGCCCCCCATCTCCAAATCCAAAATGGGGGCAACCTTTACCTCTGCGACCTTAGCAGCAGCAGGGGTGCTGGTCGGTTTGGGGTTTCTCTGAGCATTACTTTTATTTTCTATGGGCTTCTGCACCTGATAGAGTCGGGTGGCCTGTTCAATGCCCCAGTCTAGTGACCTTTTCTCATGAAAATCTCTCACTAGCTGGGTCATGATGTATTTGGGTAAGGCATGGAAAAACGTATTAACAAATTCTTTGCTATCCGTGCGCACCCTTTTGGTAGTCTGCGCAAAAGCACGCTTCAACTCCTGCACAAATTCTTGTGGGGCCTGATCCTCCCCACATTGCAAATTGTAGGCTGCTTTGTGAGCCTCTTGGCGATTTCGGTGAACAGAAAAGTGTTTCAAGATGGCCGCCTTATATGTGGACCATCTTGAATAATTCTGGTCCTCCAGCCCCGCAAAGAAACTGGAGTATTCTGGGGAGAATGTCCATTTTACATACTGAATGCAGCTACTGCTGTCTTTCAAATGAAAGGTCTCCATCATTTGCTCAAAGAGCTCCAAGTGTTCCCAAACAGAATACTTGGCGTTCTGTGATGACACTCCTTATTGCCTTAATTTGTTTTAAGGGGTCCTCAAGCAAGGCCCTTTTTTGCCTCATTGGCCTTCTTGGTTAGGGTAACCCTGGTCCATTTATCCTCTGACTCAGAAGCGCTGCTCCCAGAGGTGCCCGTCTGATCTTCCAGGTTTTCATGGATTCTGCGAGCCTGGGAATGGCTGGCAGAATGTGGGGACCTTGTCCCCTGTGTCCTGTGACGTTCAGAGGAGTCTTCAGATTCCTCCTTGCTGCCAGGATTAGATGGGTACCCCCCCACTGACCTAACTGCGCAGAGCTTTTCAGAATGCCCTTAGAGGGCCTACTCTCTCTGGGTTCCCCATTAAATTGCACTGTACTTGGGTGCCCATACCCGGATGCCCACGCATCCATTCCTGGGAGGCACTGGTTCATGAGTCCCATACTCCTAACTGGATAGTAATCTGCCATCCCTGTGGCCCTGGGCTCATGAGAGCCAGGGGACATGGGGGTGGTAGAGTCCAGGGTCTGGGAGAGATGGAGGCCTCTGGTACTAGGGCTCCTGAGGTTATGCTCAGGTGTTTCCTTTTCCCAGCGAACCTCATCTCCCTCAGCTCCTGCTCCCTGTTGTCCTGCAAGAGCCTGTGCTTTCAGTTCCTCAATCAAGGCCTTACTAGACTCTATCAGTCTCTCCTGCATGGCTACCTGTTGCTGGAGCCTATCATTGTGCTGGCAGAGAGCCTCAATCTCTCTCTGTGCTTCCTGGTTAGTCTTGGAGTACTGGGTCAGTCTTTGCTGCAGGAGGTTTACCTCCTGACTCCCATGCCTACTGGCCTGCTCCTTTCTTGCCAGAGCATCTTCCACCCTCCTGGTGTGCTCTAACAAGTTCTGATGCTCTTTTTTGAGGTCACCCAGTCCCTGGAGGGCCAGGTGATTTTCTTCCATTTTCCTTTTTAAGTGGCAGAATTCCTGGCCTAAGGTCTCCCTTTCCTGAATAAGAGCCTGCATCTGTGCCGCCAGGTCGTCCCTCTCCCTTTGAAGGGCACCAGCTTTCTGGCGCTCTTCATCAAACTCTGCCTGGGTATCCAGGTCTTTCAAAATCAATTTATTGCTCTCCTCTTTTTCTCTATCCAATTGGCTTTGCAGGGTGGCTACCTGCTTTGTGCATGCCCTGTTGAAATCTATCTGTTGCTCCAGCTTTTTCTGGCTCTGCAGTAAGGAGTCCAAACCTTCTAGATGCTCCTTCTGCAAGGCCAGAATTCTGGTATCCTGGTCTGACCTTTTCTGTTGCAGGATACCCATGTCCTCTTTTATTTTAATGATATACTGTCTACTATCATTTTCTGACTCCTGGCTCCTGTGCAGCCTCTGCTCAGAAGAGTCCAGGTCAGATTGGGCCTTCTCTAATGCCATCAGCTGCCTACTTGCCAGATATTGGCCTTCAGCACATTTGTCCTGTATGGCTCCCATATATAAATATAAATATGCCGCTATCCTGACAATCTTGTTGTGCTCATCTTGGCATTAGGGGCCATGTATAGCTCACTCAGGGCCACATGTAAGGGACCCTGATCTCTCCAGATATCTAACTCAGTTGCAGTGACCTGTTGTGTGATTGCCTGCAACCACTCATTCTGGTCCTGCTCCGTCCATTTCACAAATAGCTTATGTAAGAGGTGCTCTCTGGCTATCTTCATGTCTACCAGTGTCGTCATTCTGGAAATTGATTTCTTTCCTGATTTACATAATATTGTTGTTTTTTATTTAGCAAAACAGACCGTTTCCTGAGAGTGTTCCGTTTTGAGGGGTGCTTTTACAGCGTAAGAAAATAGACACAAAAAGACATTAGCTGAAAAAATGTCCTTAATACCACTCTCACAAAATCTAATTCCATTTTACCCCAGTGACCCAAGAACTAGTGACAAATACTATTTCCAAATTAAAAACCTCCAATTGCAACGGGGATAACTTGCCAGCCCACCTAGTTAAACTATGTGCCTCTACCCTCACCCCTATTATTACCAATTTTGTGAATGCCTCCTTGAACACAAACACAGTCCCAGACAGCATCAAAGAAGCCTGGGTCACAGCACTTCTGAAAAAAACAGCCCTTGACCCGACAATGCCCACAAACTACCGACCAATAACCACAGTCCCGTTCTTGCTTAAGATCATAGATAAAACAGTATATTCACAAATTCAAGCCCATTTCAAACAAAACCAGCTCCTGGGAGCTAGACAATCTGGATTCAGGCCCAACCATAGCACGGAAACGGCACTCCTCGACTTGAAAAACCAGACGGACACCATCAGGGACTCTCAGCAACTCTGCATACTACTGCTATTAGACCTATCTGTGGCATTCAATCTCGTGGATCATGATAAACTATGTAGTGCCCTAGCAAATGATTTCAGCTTATCTAAAGACGCCACCCATTGGGTGAAATCCTTTCTAGCCGAACGCATATCCAGAGTTTCCATCGGTAAAGAAGCTGCTGACCTCACACAGCATATACAAAGCTTCTTTTCTCAGCATTAGACGACATGGGTGTCATCTACACCAACTTCACAGATGACACCCGGATCCTCATACCAATCTCAGGGAATTACGGCCAGGATACAGTGACCATCAACAAAATGTATGATATAATTCAAAATTGGATGGCTCTGAATAGTCTCTGCCTAAATGATGAGAAAACTGAGATTCTCATTGCGGGGTCCCAAACCAAAATCTCCTCCCTACACTCAGATTATTCAGCAATTAACATTGACGGCATGCTGATTCCAGTACTGAAACAGGTAAAAACTCTAGGAGTATAACTAGACGCTAACCTAACTATGACTAAACATATAAGTGCATTATCGTCATCCACATCATATACGGCCAGATGAATTGCCCTAAGCTGTCAGTTTCTCACGCCCACCAACTGCATTACTTTGGCTACGGCCCTGATCTTATCGAAGCTGGACTATTGCAACGATCTCTTACTAGGGATGCCCAACACCAACCTAGGTAAACTCCAATTAATGCAAAATAAAGCACTACATGCAGCTCTAGGAATAAAAAAAGTCTGACCATATTTCCAATGTCAGGAGGGAGACCCACTGGCTACCCAGTAAGGCCAGAATCACCTTTAAACCACTGTGTGTCACCCACAAATGCCTCGCCAAGAAAGCCCCTATCTATATGAATAATTTGATAAGCAAAAAAGAATCCAATAGAACTCTCAGATGCAATAATAACTCGCTCCTCGTGGTCCTCTGTTACAAAAGTACTAGAGCAGGGGGTAGCAGCTTCCAAGTTATGGCCCCTAAACACTGGAATTCCCTCCCATTAATATTAAAACATGAATATTCCTTCTATTGTTTCAAAAAAACTACTAAAAACCTGGTTATTCAATAAATTTTAGCCAACTGACACAACAACCAATTTGCCACCTCAGGCCTAGACCAACGCCTACCTAAGGGTGACTCTTCCAGAACATGTAAATAGTTATGACTTCTGTAATGTTTTAACCTATGTATGCCGAATTTTTTTTCAATAATGTCGTTTTGTACCACTGTCCCTTTATATGTATGTATTTGAATAATCCAAAGCAATACCATGATGTCTGTAACTACGCCATGATACTTCAGGGTTTGGACGTTTAATAAATGTAATAAGCAAATAAATAAATAAATGGAAAGATGTTGGCCTGAGCCAAGTTTCAGTGACGAAGATCACATTGAGTTTGTGGCAGGTGGTGAGTTTGGTAATGTCCGGTGTGTGTGTGCGAATGGGCATTGATCAGCATGAGGGCACAGAACATAGTGAGGGTGCATGTAGAAGTATTTTGAGGAGGTTATCAAGGTTGGATAACCATTGGGGGCATGAGCAGTTGACCATTCGGTACTTGACGAGTGTATAAATGGGCTAGAGTGTTCAGAGACACAAGGCGATGACTTCCTTTTTACATCTTTTTAATCTAGATCAGGAGTTGTATTGACCACTCTGGTGTCAGAAGTGAAATGGACAGGAGATCCAGATGTGCACTAGTCTTTTATGACAGTTGGCAAAGACAGACAAGAGAGTCAACTCTCTGTGGCTATTTTAGTCATTGGATTCGACTATGCACAGATAAAACCCATGCGTTGGTGGGTGTGCTTCTCCCTCAAATATTTCATGGAGTGTCAACTGCACGTCCTGTGCAGAAGTTTTGGGGTACCTGTCATTGACTGTCGTTGGGCAGCAACTTGGGCTTCCTTGGACATGTTCATGCCCCGTTATAATTTGCAAGTTTCCATGCTTTCGGGTTTTAACTTGATAAGATCAGTTATCCTTTCAACAATGAAAGTGCCCACCTACACTTCTTGTGAAGTGATACAATCATGGGAGTTGCATTTAAAGCTTGTGTTGGTTTTCTGTTAGGACAGGATTCCATTGGCTTTATTTGGCATGTCCTCAGTGGTTACGAACGGGGTTAGGGGAGACCAGGGGTAATGCTAAACATCCCTAGTCTCTTTATTCACTTTCCTCCCACCAAGACCGCGGCATAATGGTGCTAAATTTGATTGGATATCTACAGGACGAGTGGATGAATATCACCCATTGTACTGGTAAGGAGGGGGGAAGCTTCATAATGTTGTTGGGTGTGAAGGATTGACTTTTTCTAATTATTCCTGGGCAACTAAAGGCAGAACCTCAGTGGTGACAAAGGAGACAGGGGGCAAGCAGGGTAATGGGGATTACCCTGCATAAGCGAGTCATTAAGGACAATTTTGCTTTATATGAGAAGTTTTTCAAAAGCCTTGTTAAAATGTCTTTCCAAGCGAGTCACTCATCTCACCTGTATACAAGGGTCGCTTACCCAGGAGCACCTTGAGGAGCAAGAAAGCAGGCGCACCATTTTAAAAAAAAAGCAATGATACTGCCATACACAATTCCTCCACTACCCACCAACCTTGCTTGAAGTCAATTCATATCAGGTACGTGCCTAATACATATGCATGAAGGGCAGCAGAGGGCAGCAGTGTTGCTTACCGAACACCTACAAGCATTCTGTGGCGCGTAGCGCACATCTTCACAATTCAGCTGCACAAATGTGTGTTAAGAGACCTGGAGGATAGTTCAGGGGCAACAGCAAAACAGGTTTGAATCCCTATCCTGCACTTAAAGACTGGTTTCCGGCATTAAGCTGGTTTTGAAAGATGAATTAATTAATTATGACCTCAATGATTTGGGCTCGCTGTGTAGATTGCTTGTAATTGCATCCGTTTGTACATGGAGAGCTGTGGAAACTGAGCTCAGGGTGTGTCTATAGATCAAACAGCTTCATGAAGTTAAATCCGCTAACATATTGCACAGTCTTATACAAAATGCTTTTTTTGTTTTTTAAGATTTCGTCTTAGCAGGAACGAGCCTACAGACTCCCAGGAGAAGCCGACAGGCAGCCTCCACGGTAAAAGGTTGCATTTGTTGTGCATGATCTTACATAATCATAACAAAGGGAAAAGAAAAGAGTAAAAACATGTTGTGAAAGTTAAAAAGCATGACCTCCGGAAGCAAACATGCTGAGACTCGACGATATTGAAGCCAGAAGCAGAAGGGCTCGGATAAAAGGCTTCGTGATATGAATCTCTGTCTCCCTTGCCCTTAGCAGAAAGGCTTAAATATCTCCTCCACGGACAAACAGATCAATACCAGCTTTTTAACATCTTCAATGAGAGCTCATTAATGCTCTCATGTTGTCCTCTTGTGCGCCCTGGTGACCTGGTGGGAGCAAGCGAAGCTGAACTGCAGCCTGATAATTATCACAGGAGCAACACTTCAGATCATCTCCTCGCCGAATGCCAATGGCCCCTCTAATTATTCAGGACAGCAGAGAGTGAAAGTGCAAACTAATTGAAAATACATAATGATTTACTTGAGTGTATGAAATGGGCCTATTACTTTGGGTTAAATGTTAACCGATATGAATATTTGACTTTCTGCATTGCCTGGGATTAGCTCTGAGGCATGATTTTCTCATACCGTTTCTGGTAGCTTTAGAGTTATTTTAATCAGCGATTTCACGGAGAACTCCCCATACTCCTTGCATTGCCGAGGACGCTATCCAATCACCAGCAGGAAGCACCCAGCAGATTATTCAGATCGTGCATCTTAATTATTTTGGTGGTGGCTTAATTGGGATACACCCTCAATGTGCACGGTCACATATGTCTGGATGCACAGAGTATGCACGTTATTGAAGACATATTAGAAACAATGTTTCAAAATAATTGTATTTACAGTTTACGGACAGAAAATAATCAACGTTTCCAGCTAATAATGATAAAAAAATTGAAGCAATTGTAAAAATAATGAAAGTGACTTTGAGGGAGAAAGCCTCGGACTGTGACCTGGGCATTGCAGGAAGATAATAACTGCGATGCTGGTATTAAAGTGGGCAAAAGGAACATTTACGCCCAGCAGAGTACCGAAGAGTACCCGCTTGGCCGCTCGTTCTGGATCTTCCTTTCTGTGGTCGTGACTTGACTTGCTGAATACCATTACTACACCCTACGGTATTGCTTCCAGACAAACTACAATTGGAGGCCCCTTCCCCTGTGGACTTTGAACTGTGGATTGTGTACTACTTAATAATCATTACTGTGTTCTCCTTTCCGTTTAGAACACTTTGGGCTTCTCTGCACGGTGAATCCGTGTTGAAACAATGTAGCTGCGCCCCTTTTGCTACGAGCTTCCTTAAAGTGGGGTGTGCGCGCACCAAACAGAGTACCGAAGAGTACCCGCTTGCCCGATTTTCCGCGGTGCTGTGTGCTGCATGCTGGTCCCATTTTCTTACATGTTTCAATCTGCTCAGGGGTTAAGTGGTCTTATTGAGTGTCTGCCCTTGTACTGCAAGTAGGTAGACTTATATACTTAACGTGTTGCATTATCTTCATTTTTGCTTTGCTTTGTGTCCTATTTACAACTTGTACGTCACCTTGTTTGCATAACACCTTGGACTTCTGTGCACGGTGAATCCGTGTTGAAACAGCATAGCTCCGCCCCTTTTGCTACTAGTCCACTTAACACAGGGTGTGCGCATTGTCTCCTTGTTTAGGAAGAACAAATGCAACCTTCCTTTTACACTTTGAGAACTAACATGCCGGACTAAGCAAGTTTGTTTCTAAATACCCCAAGGAATGTAACTGAAAAATTAAAACCCAAGATTCAGACTGCTAGAAAACTATCACTGTAACCCCTGTTCTTAGAACCCCTCTCTCTAATAAAGACATTTGCAACTTCTGTGCGAAAAGAAAGGAGTGTATGGAAGAGGAACACACTCCTGATTCCACGGTAACAAATGTACAGCACCCTGTTGCAACGATGGCTTTTTCGAATAGTGACCAGACCAGGGTTCCAACTCTGTCGGATATCTCAGATTGCACTATTCTAAACATAGCAGCAACACCAAATAAAATAAACCATAGCAATTCTCAACACTTGCCTTCTGTTAATGAGTGCAGCGGAATGTCGCCTGTGGTTGCAGACATCTCGTTACATGCAAGCTCTGGAAACAAGAGTTGCTCACCCAGTTCGGATGAAACAAATTATGCTATTCCTGGCTCAATGGACACTACCATACATTCTGTGCACTCCATTGCAGATACTTTTCTGCAACCTACGCGGCGGCGCAGATTGCCTATTGATAATTTAGACAACCCCTTAGAAAATGTGCCTCTTATTGAAATAACTTTAGCGGCGGTTAACACCACTTTAGCTAGTTTGTTTAAATTATTTGGAACCATGGATGCAAAAATTTCACATCAATCAAAACAAATCCAACAAATATTAGATTGGAATTCAACGGTTCCTTTGGACATGACTAATCCAAAGTATAATGCAAATCCAAAATCTATCCAGGGGTTGTCTAGATCACAAGGCGTGTCTGAAAAGTGGCTTACTTCGAGTTCTTTTCCGTCAGTTTTGCCCCTCTTTAAGAACATGATAGGGCCTATTGAATATCCAATACCTGATGTGGTAACATTAAATGATTCCTGGATTAGACTAGACCAGAGTCCAAAAAAACAGCCTCGTAGACCTTTAGACAACTCGCGAGGACCTTCTATAGCAATACCAAACCATAAAACATGCGGGACACAAAAAAGTACGAGGACCAAATTGGCCACAAGAAAACAAGCAGGATTAGGACACCCTAATCAAGTTGCACAATCACATAATGTATCCAATACTCAAATACCACCTTAATTGCCAGCCTGCTCATCTCACCCACCCATCCAATCACTAACTGTTTCAAAAAAGCAATTACAGTTTTAAGTGTAGACTGCCCCAGTCTACGTATATATCTGAAACTTTGACACAGACTCCGGCGTTAAGTTCTGTCCCTCTTGCCTGCCCTGTCCCATCTTTTATTCTGCCAAATGTGTTTGTAAGTTCCAATATTCAGATGCTGTGTGCACAACCGACCAACTATGCTCCCTTGACAGAGATAGTTGATCTAATTGGTGCTATATCAAACAAGGGGTCAGAATCCCAAAGCCATAAGGATCATATTGATGGTCTTGGTACTAGTGGAGGTGACTTGTCACTTAGACAAAAAAATTCTAACGAATCTCCAGAAGATAGTGATTTACGTGAACTCACTTTAGCGATAAAAGCAGCTGTTGACGCATATTTGATACAGCGGGTTTCCCAAGCCATGGGGCCCAATCCTATCCATCCTGCTGTGACTGTAACTGCTACTGCAATCGCGAAAACTGATCACCCCATACATAACGAACCTGTGCCCTGCCCTTTATTTGTCAAACACGTCAATGATTGTGTGAGGCCTAGCACATAGTCCTGCCTTCACTGCCCTGAGAACCTCGATACATCCTCAAATAAAAGAAGGAATAATACTCCAATGGCTAGCTTGAACCATCCAAAGCCGAAGGGAAAAATTAAAAATACTTTTAATAATTGTCAGTCTCTCATTGTCAAATGTCGAGGTGCGCCTTTTGAAAAATATGATCTATGCCGAACCAGCATACTAAACATATTTGGCGATGTAGATAGCCTGGAGGGTACTTCCTCAAATGACCTTGATCAGGTTGAGTTGCTCTGTGATAACAATTTGTCCATTGTCCGTCTCTGGATCAAATTGGGCTTAGTTCTCAATACGATCTGGAAAGCTAAAATTGACTTATTTAAAATGGGACTTTTGGTTGCGCAAGATCTGGAGCGTCTGATTCAAGAAAATAAAACACTGACTGTGAACAAGGAAAACATTACAGCTGAGGTGCCACACACTCAACCTTGTTTATGTTCTTATTGTGGCCCCTCCACCATTCAGCACCAACAGAAGATGCTATATGAAGGCATAACCATTAACAGACATAACAACAAAGCCTATCTCTCTAGCTAGATGGAACAACAGGAGGCATACACATTTGCAATGGGGCGTAAATCATTTTATAAACCAATTTGACATAGTGGTACTCCAGGAAACCTGGTTGTTGGTGGCCCCAGTTTGGGATGACCATGATGTCCTACTTTCACCAGCAATTGCTGCCCAAAGAGGGAGACCTACATCAGGGCTGGTGGTAGCGGTTAAAAGCAGCCGAGAATTGACTATGATCGAATGGCTCTCCCCAAACAAATTCATACTATGGTTCATAAATTCATAAATGGTTAAGATATTCAATTCTGATCAATCTATAGGGGTGATAAACCTATATCGTAATCCAGTTGGTATATTAAATGATGTGTTTTACAAAGATCTGTCTATTTCTGTAGAACTAGCATCACAAGAACCAAATAATCTAGGTATAATTCTGGCAGGTGATCTTAACTTGGATTGCCTACAGGTGAACAAATCACTGCATAAACAAGAAATGTTTAGGTGGTTGTTAAGAATGTGAGGACACGTAGTCACTGGTGAACGTTTATTAAAGTAAAACCGCAGCAAGCGGAAGGCGCGGCTGCATCAAACAGAAGCACAAAATCAACAGGCAACATTTGAAATGCAACATTCTCAGGTGTTCACATTCTGAACTACGTGTTTCAGAATGTGAACACCTCATACAAAACCAGCAAATGAAACAGATTAACACAATACAAACCCAAACGTAACACACCTTCCCCCTCACATATACCACAAAACCCAAATGCTACTCAAGACAAAAGTCCTTGAACTTGACTGGCATTCTTATCACTCTCTTGTTTTGTCCCTCTGTGCCAGGTTCGAAATGTCCACCTAAGCTTTATCAGCATGTCCCAATGTTACTGGCCCATTCCCATCAGATTGTAATGTCACTTGCGATTCATACATACTCTGGTCCAGATCCGCTCCTCCATCTTTATTACTCTTTAGACTGTTTTCATCACAAGGGTTCAAAATGCTCTTGACTAGTCTAGATATAGACCAGCATTCACCCCCTTCAGTATGGCTTTACTGCCTCTAATAGCCATAACCCTTTTGGGACCCATAAATTTACTCTCTGAGCATTTTTCCCCAAAACGTGGATTTTTAATTAGAACAAAATCCTCTTCAGCCAACATAACATCTTTGACAGAGAAATTTGTATTAAACCTTTGAATATACTCATCCTGAGAATTGGTTATCAAGTCCATAATCTTCTTCCTGTCTACCTCTACACAACCAGCCAAACCTAACCATCCTGGACATAATCTGGAGGCAGGCTGTCTCCCTTTCAACAAAACAAATGGTGATATTTTGGTAGTAGAATGTGGAGTAATACAATAGTTCCACACCATCTCCCTCAACAATTTTGACCACTCGATGCCAGAATTAAGGGCCAATTGAATATCACCCTTAATAAACCTATGGGCCCTTTCCACTAGGCCATTGGCCCTGGGATGGTAAAGAGCAGTTCTAGAATGTTTAATCTGATAGCATTCTAATAATCCTCCATCTTCTGAGAACAGAATTGCACCCCATTATCAGTGATAATCTTTGTAGGGAATCCCACCCTGTAAAAGATCTCTTCAAAGAATGTGATTAGCTCAATCGTAATGTCTCTCTTAATGCCTTATACTCTAACCACTTAGTGTGGTAGTCTACCAATACCACCAAAAATCTGAAGCCATCACCCAAACCCTGGACAGGACAAATAATGTCCACAGCCAGTTTCCTCCAGGGTACACTTGGGACTTGAACGGGCTTGAGGGGAACTTCCCTAACAACTTACCTTTATCTGAACTTTCGCATTCCAAACAGCCTCTTACTTTCTTCTCTACCATACTGTCCATTCCAGGCCACCAATATGTCTGTCTCAGCAACCTCTTTGTGCCATTGATTCCCAAATGACCTTGATGGGCCAGGTCAACCAGGCAGGATCTAACACCTTCAGGGGGGAACTATCTTGAAACCCTTCTGAGAAACTCACCCTTTCAGAAAAATTCAACTCCAACCTGACCTCATAGAAGCAATAGAAACTCCTATCTAAAGTGTCTCTGCTAGGCCATCCACACCTTGTCCATTCCTTGAACCTGGCAAGACATGAGTCTGTTGCGTCAGCCTCACTCCACTCTTCCTTTCCCACAGTGCACCCTGCTACCTTCGCAATACTCATGTCTTCCTCATTAATTAGACTGGGGATACACTCCTCTTGTTCCAAGGGCAACCTGGACAGACAATCAGCCACTACATTGTCTTTGCCTGATATGTAGCTTAATGTGGAATTGTAACCTTGCAGCCCAATCATCCATCTTGCAATCCTTGGAGAGCTCTTTGCCCAATCACAACTACCTAATAGTTGCACCAGTGGTTAATGATCTTATTTTATCAGAAACTCCTGCCCCCACAGAACATATCTAAAGTGTAAAACAGCCCAGTATACAGCTAAGGCTTCCCTTTCGATCACAGAATAATTGCATTCAGCTCCTCTTAATGGCCTGGAAGCAAAGGAAATAGTGTGTACTTCCTTTCCCGAATCTATTTGGCACAGGGAAGCTCCTAACCCAGACAGACTGGCATCAACCATGAGTACTATCTTCCTGCCATTCACAAAACACTGTAGCGAGGGAGCCTTTGATATTCTGTCCTTAATTGCAGTAAATGCCTCCTGACACTCAGTTGACCATATGAAACTCACCCCTTTTTTAACAGATTCCTCAGAAGTGAAGAAATGGTGGCAAACTTCTCCACAAATGTGTGGTAGTACTCTGCCATACCCATAAAGGACCTAAGTTGATCCTTATCAGTAGGGGCAGGCACTCCACGTATATTCTCGACCAGCTTATCTTTAGGAGACACCCCCTGAACCTAAACTTTATGGCCCAATTATTTGACTTCCCTGAGAGCAATACAGCACTTCTCTCTCTGTACCGTGAGACCAGCAACGTTCAATCTTTGTAGCACACTCCTCAACACGCGATCGTGTTCACTTTCAGACCCAGCATAGACTAAAATATCGTCTTGAAACACTGCAACATTCTTGAGCCCTTTCAATACTTCTTCCATTACCCTTAGGAAGACTGAGGCAGCAGATGCCAAACCGAAAAGCATCTGCAAGTATTTGAAAGTGCCCTCAGGTGTAATAAATGCAGTAACATGTTGGCAACCAACAGATAAAGGAAGCTGGTGATAGGCTGCAGATAAATCTATCACTGAGAACCAACTTGGTTCTCCTAAGGTAGCCAATGTCTCAGAAATGATAGGCAATGGATGTCTTTCAACGTAGATGTTTTTGTTGAGGTCTCTAAGATCTACACAGAGGGCCTCATCATGAGTTGGGCGGTAACGCCCGCGCTATTAGTGCCGGCACTAATAGCCCTACCGCCAAACCCCCCGGGCGCTATTAGCGCCAGAGCACTGCTTTGGCGGAAGGGTTATTGCTCATTCCCCATTGGGCCCATTCGGGAATTCCTCATTCCCCATTGGGCCCAATCTGGAAAATTCACGCTATTACTGCCGGCGGATTTCCCGCTGGCGGTAATAGCGCCGAAAATCGGCAATTTTCCAGCGGATTTCCCCCCAGCTTAGAGCTGGGGGGAAATCTGCCAAAACCATGATCTGGCGGACCCATAAATGTGGCGGTAGTAGAGATGCCGCTGCATTTAAGGGTTACTGCCAGACTTCAGTATCAAACTCCCATTGCTCTTTGCGACCAACACAACAGGAGAAAGCCTTTCAGTTCCTTCAACTCATTCATTCACGCCCTTTTGGGTTAGGCTCTCAAGTTCCTCACAAATCTTCTGCCGTAGTCTTAGTGGAACTGGTCTCGCCTTATGTACAATAGGTTTAGCATTGGGCTTCAACCTGATGTTGTGCTCGAAATTTTTCAGCTTCCCTAGATTTGCAGTGAAAACTTCAGGAAATTTCTTTGACCACTTGTCTGCAACTTCCGCAATGGTTACTCATTCTATTGCACTGCCTTGAATACGGACACCCAATTCTCTCTGTTCGTCCCATCCCAACAGCGATGCTCCATTCTTGGCTACCTGTATCTTGGCAGAGCATTCTCACCCTCTATAGAACACTCTTGCTTATAATTCACCCACAAGGTCAATGGACGATTCCCCATGTCCACATGGTTGTACACCAGCTTGGTACCATGTGCTAGGATCTTTTCCCAACACATTATTGAAGGTGTCTAATGAAATGATGGACCATGGAGAGGCTGAATCAACCTTTTTTTTAACCTTGCACCCATCTATAGTGAATTGATCTATTGGACCTTTAAAATCACCAGACACAGCATATATGTAGAAGATATGGCAGGCACTATTCTCCTGAACGGGAATTTCATCAGGCTTCCTGCTTGAGGGCTGATATGTGGTATGAGTTTCAGGGTCCCGTTGCTCAATCACATTTATGGAGCCTTCTTTGCACAGGTTCGCAAAATGACCTCTCTTCTTGCACTTGTAACACTCTGCAAGTCTTGCCGGGCATGTGGGATAGTTAGCTGAATGCCTGGAGATGCCACACCTGGCACACCTCTTGTTCCACCATTCCTTCTTGGTGGGTCCCTTTTTTTTGGTGATACTGCACAAACACCTTGAGTCACACCTTGAGTTGAATGTTTGTCAAGTTTCATAGCTCTCATGTATTGGGAAGTCTGCTCAATGCTGCACGTCAATTCCACAGCTTGCTCCAATGAGACATCATTGGCTAGAAGTTTTTCCTGCACCCTGGGGCTGTTTGTGCAGCGCACTAACTGATCCCTGATCAGAGAATCGGTGAGGTCCCCAAATTTGCATGTGTGTCTTAGGGTTCTTAATGACGCCACATAGGACTCAACAGACTCTGCAGTGTCTTGAGCACGTTGGAAAAATGTATGACTTTCAGAGGTCATTAAAGGGACTGCTATTTAATGAATCCATAATAATATGCAAAGCTGACAAAGGAGGAGCCACCGTTGTGCTTAATAGAAAAGATTACATCGAAGAATGCCTGAGACAACTAGGAGATGGCAAGAGCTATCAGCGATTAGATGACAATCCCACACAGAAATTGGAAGTAATGATCCATCAGAAAGTAACAATAGCAGAGGAGAGGAGATGGATTACAAAGAAAGAAGCGGAATTCCTATAAGCAGAAAAACCAAGGATACCGCAATTTTACATCCTCCCGAAGATTCACAAATCTTTAACTAGGCCTCCAGGGAGACCGATAGTGTCGGGTTGTAACTCGGTGTTAGAACCACTCTCTAGGTTCGCTGACCATTTTATGCAACAAATGGTCAGAGAGATGTCCTCTTTTGTAAAAGATACCACACAAATCATAAAGTAAGTGGAAGGGAAACTATTCAACCAACTGGAAGAAATTCTGATATGTCTTGGTGTGGTATCACTGTATACCAGTATACCACACAGAGCTTCACTTGAGGTCTTGGAAGAAAGATTACTTATGGGAAACAGAAACACCAAAACCCCAGCCTCCTTTATCCTTTGGTGTGCCGAAGTAGCATTCATGGAAAATTGTTTCCACTTCAATGGATGCTATTATAAGCTATCATAAGCAGACACAGGGAATGGCCATGGGGGCTACTCCAGCCCCAAGTATCGCAAACCTCTATATGGAGGCATTCGAGATAAGCACGATCTACGGTGACAACAACCTTTTCAGAAATAACATCCAGGTCTGGAAGAGGGACATAGATGACATTCTACCTATTTGGAAGGGCGAAGAGAGTGAAGCAATTTTATTCTTCAAGTGGCTGAATGAACAAAACCAACATCTCAAGTTCACCGAAAATTACAGCAGAGAAGAAGTGAACTATCTGGACATAACAATAAAAGTGGACACCAGTAAAGGAGAACTTTATGTCAAACCATATAAGAAGTCAACTGACCGTAATGCACTATTGCACTATACCAGCTTCCACCCAAACCATACGCGGGACAATTTGCCCTTTGGACAGTTCTTGCGGCTCAAGAAGAACAGTACTAACAGAGAAGACTACAGAGAAGGGGCCAAGAGACTAAGAATGAATTTACATGAAAGAGGCTAACCTAAAAAATTAACAAAACGGGCAATGAAGAGAGCAGACAACAACCATCAGGAAGCGATACTTGAACAACAATCGGTACCCAAAGAAAAAAAGAATGACAAATTGGTTTTTTTAAACACGTACAATAATTTGTCAAATCAGATCAGAAAAATTATACATCGCAACTGGACGATCATGGAGAAAGGTAAAAGCCCATTGGCAAAACCACTAACAGCTTTCCGAAGGAGTAGGACCGTGAAGGATCAAATAATGCGTAATGACATCACAAAGCAGTATAAAATCCAACCAACACTTACAGAGACTTGGGGAATGAGAGCACCACAGGGCCATGTTCCATGTGGCAGCTGCACTTGCTGTCCGCAAACAAATAAATCAATCCAAATAGATCTGGGACTTAGAAATGAGTGGAAACAGAAAACATTAACCAATTGTAACTCTAAATATGTCGTATATGTGGTATGGTGCACCTGAAGAAAAATCGAAGACTGAAAGAAAAATACTGATTTTTCTAACAAAATGTTGTGAAAGGGTTCTCAATGAGAGAGTTGAGTGACAGGGCTGCAAAGGAGTATACAATAATACATTAAATGTAGTATGGATCAATGGCAATGGATGCCAAAAAATGTATACCACACGGAAACTTGTATTACACCGATTAGGTAATTGAGAAAGGATAGATCTGAGGTCCTTTTTTAAAAAAAATTTGAAATGGTAACTTGAAGGTCACGTACTTAGGGGGTAATGCACAATGACAATGGAGAAAGGATAGAGTTAAGGTCCTTAGTCAAATTACGTGAAAAGAACAATTCGAATTTGACGTAACCATGAAGCATTGTACAATGACTGAAAAAACATTAAAATAAAGTACAGTAAAATAATAAGAACAACGTGATCCTATTGTAGCCAAAGAACAATAAGTATTAAGAGATGTAGAGTCTGTTGTAAAACATGCTAAAATCATATCCCATATGCCCAATAATAAATGAAGTTAAGTTCTGAAAGTGACTCACAACAAAATGCCATTGGAACCGATATATTACAGCCCCACTTTTGGATGTAGCATGTGGAAACTGGAATAATGTACAGGTAAACGAATATCGAGTATGGCATCGCGGGATCATGAAACAGGAGCCACGCCATCTGTGTATAGTTGGTAGTAACAAGCTAAGTAAACACGGGATGTGGTGAAGATAAGAAAAAAGGACCTGCAATTCAGGAATGATAACGTGATGGCATGCTATTGACTACACGAAACCGCGCCTAGCAACAAAAACATTCAAAAGGAGACGGAAAGAGCAACATGCCGGAAAGTTGGACCAGCTGAGATGCAGGTAAGTACTTCCGGTTGGAAAAGAAATCAACGGACATCTACAGAGGCGATAGAATGACGGGCGATCCTGTCTTCTACATGGAAAGTAAGTAAAAAAAGGGAGAAGTGAGTGACACACTATAGGAGAGCCGTAAAATAGAGCAGGACATCTTTAAACTAAAATGCTTTCTGTTTGCCCCAGTAGGTGTCTGCTTGGTATAAAAACCCAGAAGCGGAGTAAAGATACTGTGGGAATCCAGGGCAGTCGAGTTAGCGTCCTCAAAGTAAGTGACAAGCAACAAGTAATAAAAGGAATGAGAGCTATCTCAAACTCCATAGTCAAGGGGCCTCATTAAGACCCGGGCGGTAAGGGATTACCGGTACCGGTAAAGGCACTGGTGCCGGTAATCCCTTACCACCCAATTCCAAGGTCCCTTTGCAGGTACTCCCTCAACAGCTGGTTTTACCAGCCATTAAGGATGGGACCCGCAAGGGACAATGGAGGTTATTATGGTAATCATAATTACCACCTTCCCCATTTCCATTGAGCCCTATGGAGGCAAAAATGGGAATGGGAAGGGCCATTGGTGAATGGGGAATTACCACCCCACCAACCTTGGAATGGGGCGGTAATTCCGCCATTCACCATGGCGGAATCGGTAAAGTACCAGCGTCAACCATGGTGCTAATAGCGCCATGGTTAACGCCTGGGTCGTAATGAGGCCCAAGGACGTGAAATTAATAAGCGTTATCGTGTTCCCTCTCACTCTGACTTTTGTAGAACAAAAGGAGGAACTTACCTCGAGCATGGACCCTTGGGGAGCCAGGACTAGCTGGATACCGCCAATGAGGTGGACCGTAGAAATAGGAACATACAACTAAGGTATAATTCCTTAGGTTATGGAAACAGTGGGGTTGTGCAGACCACACAAAGGATAAGAATGACCAATCCTGTTAAGAGTGGTTGTAAGATATACCCTTGTATCTTTGAAATAGGTAAACACAGAAATAATACACAAGTGCCATGAACAAAGGAGCGTCCAGAGATAGACCTCTGGGTTGATGACAACAAACAACTTGCGTACCGGAGCTAGGAGGTAAATAGCGTACCTCCATAGTAGTTTGGGTATAGACAAACCGAATGTGTTAATAATGCCCGTTGAAGAACAGGGGAACTACTGTCAGATGCCAATAGTGTAGGGTACCATACCAATGGTGTACCACCTTAAGAAATGTTGTTGTTTTGTGATAGTGTCCTCTACCAAGTCGTGCATGTTAGTGACAAATGATAGAAAGAAGATTCTCTCTTTTGTGGTAAATTGTATACCCTTGATGTAGTAATAAAACTACAGTTAAGTTGGCTAAGTGATTAAACCAATGTTTTATATATACTTGCTTCTCGCAGATATCCTTTTGGAATTCTGGCCCAGATATGAAATGGATGGGAGTAGAACTTAAGAGCCTTGACCAAGAAGTCCAAAGAATACAAGAAGACCAAATGGTCAATGCATAACAAACTGTTATAGTACCAAAATAAACCCTTGAAGAATTTCCTAGAATTGTGAAAATCTATAAAGGAAAGAAACATGTTGGCTAGTGTGGATTGTAGAACGGTAGGATATATGGATGACAGAAGTATGAATGAATAGAACGTTGTTTTGGGGAATATTGAGTACCCTGTGAGGATAGGTAAGGGTGTATAAACAAACTGCTAACTGAAAAGCTTGTCCCTTTGATGAACTAATTAACAGTGAATCTAGGTATTAGATAACAGAGTGTTGTGTATGTTTTTCTTGGGTTAATAGTGCCAAAATTATTGGTAAATGTGCAATAACTGGTCTTAGAAAAATGTGCAATATTTTGTCTTAGAAAAAATGATGAATGTATTTTTATTGATGTTTTTATTGAAAGCAAATAAATTGATATTTTTGATTAAAAGAATTGTTGGAAAGAGTATGTTGTAATTTAATGATTAAAACAGCATACATAATTGAGTCAGAATAAGGTACTGGAGAAGCAAGGGACCCTTTAAGCATTAGTGTTGTGTGTTTAGTCTTTTGACTTTTTGAGGGTTGTCTTAAAGAGGTCCAGATAAATATTCCCTCTAGTTTTTCAAAGTTTTGTATATGCCTTTCAAAGGTCACATTCTTCCTCGGTTTGAAATGTTCCTCAATCCTCTTGACTGCTACTAGGTACTCATCCACATCTCCAGCGCCTTGATCAGCGCCGCAAGTAAGGTGTCATAATCTGTGCTGATTGATTATGGCTATGAGTGTTGTGTTGGTTGAAGAGAGGAACATATGTCATAATCTGTGCTGTGATTAATTATGGCTATGAGTGTTGTGATGGTGGTGATGTCACCAACATTCTAGGTGGAGTGTTGGTGTGATGATGTCACTGGGACTCTTGGTGGAATGTTGAGGTATGTTTTGGGTTCTACTGGTGTCAGTTGGACCTAAGCTGCTGGGTAGATGGATGTCCCAGTGCTTTCTCTACTGAATAACTAAGAGAATAAACCTACATGTAAACTACATATCTTATGGTGTTCTTGATTGGCGAAGGAGGTATAGTTTACATCACTGGCGACGAGGATCGTCCTGCTGGGAAGGGACAGTAGGTGAGGAGCGCTGCCTTCCAGGCTGACATCCATCCAGCAACAAGGAGCTGCAGGCCGGGCGTTGCAGTGGGGTCCAATACAGTGGTCCAGGTCGGGGATCCGGAAGGTCCAGAGTCCAGGCGGTGCCAGGGGAACTGGCCCAGTGCCTGGTAGGTCCAGAATCCAAGCGGCGCTGGGGCTGAGGTGGCCAGTGCCTGGAAGGTCCGAATCCAGGCGGTGCCGGGGCTGAGGTGGCCCAGCGCTTGGAAGGTCCGGTACCCAGGCGGTGCTGGGCTGTGGCGGCTCAGCATCTGCAGCTGCGTGTGACCGCTGCACTCTGTTGGGGCGGTTCAGAGCTTGACGGTAGTCTTGAAGCAGCGGTTTCAGAAGGCCCAGGTCGGAGAGTCTGCGGCTGCAGCCATATTGGCACGGCGTGCCGGTCTGGCGTAGGAGAAGCGGAGTTTGGGCTGCCATTGCCCTCCGGGTGGGGAGTGTGCAGGTACAGCGGTGGGGCCCAACAGGGAGGGCCCTGCGGAAGATTGGAGGAGGTAGTTCCGCAGGAGAAGCGGAGGTTTGGCCGCTATTGCCCTCCAGGTCGGGAGTGTGCAGGTGCGGTGGTGGGGCCCAACAGGGAGGGCCCTGCGGAAGATTGGAGGAGATAGTTCAATCTCTGTTGTGGTGCCGGGCGTCTTGATTGGAGCGCACGTTGCAGCTGCGCATTGCAGCGCCCAGGCTTCCTGCGTGGAGCGGTTCTGTTTCTGCTGGGATCTGGGCAAGCTGTGTGACGTGTGGTGCAGGACTGCGCAGCAGGAATGGAGCAGCAACATAGGAGGCACCAGTCATCGGAGCGTTGGTGTGCCGGCCAAAGGTGTTTCCCTTGCGGTGCCGGCGGCAGTAATGATGACGTTGGTTGGAGGTGGGCCTGCATTAGTGGGCGGAGCTCAGGCGTTCCAACGGTCTAAGCTGGAACGCAGCGTTCACATGGAACGCAGCGTTATAATACATGGAGACGCAGGGGCCGAATACGGGTGCTGCGCCGCACCAGGAAGGAATTTGGAGCACAGGATGGTTCATGCTTCCGTGATTCGTGACGCTGGAGGGATTTCAGCAAATTTTGGGACGGAGAATGGCAAAGCGCGGATCATATTTGAACCTGCGGTCAAGGAAAAGTCGGTGTCTTGCCACGAGTGGGGAGCGCAAGGAGTGTCAAGGAATTTGAGGCTATTTACCATGTGTGTCCTGGAATAAAGTGGAAGCTGCGTGGATACAGCGATCTGACAGGAATGTTGGTGAGACGCTGAGCGTTGGATCCGGACCAGTGGGGAATAAGTAACGTCATGAAGGATCTGACTAGTCACTTAATAGAGGCACGTGTTTGGTGAGGCCGGTTTTATTGGTTAATGTTGTTTGTATTTACGTTGTGGCCTCTGGGTTGAGTACAATTTGGGTTGGGTCCTGGGTTGATGTTAGAAGTGTTCGGCCTGTCATGTATGTACTGATGTTGTGTTTATGTATGTGGCCTGCTGTTAGGACATGTCTTTGGGTTTTCACTATGGACGCATGGGTGTGGGGTCCATGGGACATTGTAATGTTGTTTATGCAATGTTTTCTTTGCAGGTTGGCTGAAGTGGACATGTGGGTGGGGGTATGGCGCAGGGACTTTAGCGCCATGTCACTTGCATCCATTTTTGCATGTACGATTACTTGCCATGCATTTTGTGTTTTGCATTACAGGGACATGTTGGGGTTGGCGCAGGGTTTTTAGCGCCATGGACTTGATCTGGTATCGTTTACTGTGGGTTGTACATGTTGTCCTGCAGTGTTTTGTTTGTCGTGTTCGTAGGGGCGTTTCCCCTGGTTATGTGTGGATGATGCCAGTACTTTTAGGGGCAGTGAGGTGCTGTCTGGTAATTTTGGGGGCAGTGAGGTGCTTCTACTTCATCACATGCTAGGATTGGCGCAGGGATTGTGGCGCAGATGATTTGCATTTATGTTGTGCATTTCATGGATATTTTGGGGGGGGTGCAAGAACTTTGCGCCATGACGCTATTTAAAATGATTTTCATGGGATTCACATGTGGTCCTGTGTGTGTGTTCTGTTGGTTGTTGTTTGTAGGGGCATGTCCCGTCGTTATGTGTGGATGATGCTGGTGTTTTTAGGGGCAGTGAGGTGCTGCCTGGCAATTTAAAGTGATAGTGAGGTGCATCCTAGGGTTTTAAAGGGGTAGTGAGGTGCTGCCTGGGAATTCAAGTGGTTGTGAGGTGCTGCCTCGTTAATCTAAAGGGTGGTTAGGTGTTGGTTATTTTAAAGGGCAGTGAGGTGCTGTCTGGTTGTTTTTAGGGGCAGTGAGATGCTGTAAGGTCATTCTAGGGACAGTGAGGTGCTGTCTGGTGTTTCTAGGGACAATCAGGTGCTGTCTGGTTCATTTTGGCGTAGGTGCTGTTGGGGTCATGAGGCAGTGAGGTGCTGTTTGGTGTTTTTAGTCTGGGGTTTTTAGGGACAGTCAGGTGCTGTTTGGTGTTTTAGGGACAGTGAGGTGCGGTTTGGTTGTTTGTAGGGATGGTTTTAGGTGTATGGAGGTGCTGTCTGGTTGTTTTAGGGGCAGCGTGGTTCTGTCTGGCTATTTTCTGGTGTATTTAGGGACAGTGAGGTGTTGTTTGGTTGTTTTAGGGGCATATTCGAGTGCGCCCTGGTTGTTTTAGAGTTTAGTGAGGTGCTGTCTGGTTGTGTTCTGGTGTTCTGGGTGTTGTAGGGACAGTCAGGTACTGTGTGGTGTTGGGACAATGAGGTGCTGTCTGGTAGTTGTAGGGGCAGTGAGGTGCTGTCTGGTGTTTGTAGGGATGGTTTTAGGTATATGGAGGTGCTGTCTGTTGTTCCAGGGGCAGTGAGGTGCTGTCTGGTAGTTTGTAGGGGCAGTGAGGTGATGTCTGATGTTTGTAGGGATGGTTTTAGGTCCATGGAGGTGCTGTCTGGTGTTGTGAGGGACAGTCGGGTGCTGTCTGGGTCATTGTGGGGGCAGTGAGGTGGTGTCTGGGGTTTTTAGGGACAGTCAGGTGTGGTTTGTATTTTTAGGGACAGTGAGGTGCTGTCTGGTTGTGTTCTGGTGTTTTAGGGACAGTCAAGTGCTGTTTGGTGTGTTGGGACAGTGTGGTGCTGTCTGGTCGTTTGTAGGGGCAGTTGGGAGCGCTCTGGTGTTGTTAGGGACTGTGAGGTGCAGTCTGGTTGTTTTAGGGGCAGTGAGGTGCTGTCTCGTGATTGTAGGGATAGTGAGGGGTTGTCTAGGTGTTGTCTAGATGCGGTCCATATGCTGTTAGGTGGGGTAGTGAGGTGTTGTTTGGCTTTAGGTATATTGAGGTGCTGTATGGTAGTTGTAGGGGCAGTGAGATGCTGTCCATGTGCTGTTAGGTGGGGTAGCAAGGTGTGTTGATTTTAGGACAGTCAGGGGCTGTTCTGTTGGTTGTTGGTTGGGCAGCGAGGTGCTAGTGTTGATTTAAGGTGTTTTAGGTGCTGTCTAGGGCCCGGTTAGGGGTAGTTAGTGTTGCCATTGCTGTACTTAAGCAGTTTTGAGATGCTGTCCATGTTTTGGGTAAGGGTATCTAGGTGCTGTCTGGTCATTCAAGGGGCAGTGAAGAGATGTTTGGTAATTTTAAGGGGCAGGGTGTGCTGCCTGAGTCTAGGTAAAGGGGCAGCCAGATGATCTCGGTCATGAGTTTTATTTTTGGGTTCCTTTCTCCTTTGTTGTTATTCAGCTGGTTGATAGCGGAGTGTTGGGTCTTCCATGTTGTGGTTCATTCAGCGGGTAGTAGCTGAGTGGGCTCAGGTCTGGGGAGAGCTTGTGGTTGAGCTAGTTTTTCGGTTTTCCAGTTAAGATCTTGGGTAGATCTTGGGGTGTAGGGGTTTGGGCTAAAGGGGGGTAAAATGGTTTCTGAGCTACAACATTTCTGATAATTTGCACTTAGGGGGGGTTCCTACCATGGGTCTAGTTGGTGTTGTTGAAGAGAGGGGCAATTGTCATAATCTGTGCTGATTGATTATGGCTATGAGTGTTGTGTTGGTTGAAGAGAGGGACATATGTCATAATCTGTGCTGTGATTGATTATGGCTATGAGTGTTGTGATGGTGGTGATGTCACCAACATTCTAGGTGGAGTGCTCGTGTGATGATGTCACTGGGACTTGTGGTGGAATGTTGATGTATGTTTTGGGTTCTACTGGTGTCAGTTGGACCTAAACTGCTGGGCTAGATGGATGTCCCAGTGCTTTCTCTACTTAATAACTAAGAGAATAAACCTACATGTAAACTACATATCTTATGGTGTTCTTGATTGGCGAAGGAGGTATAGTTTACATAATAAGGCCATCAAACACAATGCACCCTTCAGTTCCTAAATTGTGAAAAAGTGGTGCCTTTTTCCTTGCGGAGCTATATCTATCACTACCGATGGCCACTATGTAGTTCTTAAATGTTTTAATCCACCTGTCCCATCTCACAGGTGGCCGGCCTGGTTCAGCAAGAAATGGCGCAGGTGGGGGAATTGCTGCTGCCATGCTGTCATAATTGAAGTCACAACACTGGGAATTCAGAGTGTAAGGAACACCAGAGGCCACTATGGAGAGAATGTGCACCAAAGGTTCTGTTTTAGCAATGCAGAAAAGCATGTAATGAGGCCTCAGTCAGTGTGTAGAGCCTTGGAATGCTGTGGATGTCACAATGGCTTAACGCTTTCCTTCAACAATGAACCTGCAGAAAGAACGAAAACTTGCCTCCCAGCAGGATGTATTTCGTTCAACACTCTCCCTCTGTGATGTCACAATTGCTTCCTTTAACTCCGTGGAAGGAGGGTAGAGATGCAGTTGTCATGCAACAGAGTAGCAAGACAAAAGTAAACAAAACGTAACAGACGAGGCCCGCCCTCTCTAAGCAATCTGGGGAGAGGCCGGAATGCCAAAGTACTTTTTTTTTCTTTAAGATGTTGCAGCAGATAAAACACGTGTGCGCATGCCCAGATAAAGAAACTGCTGTCATCTCAATCACAGCCCAACCCCTCTCTGACCTAAGCGGTGAGATAACCAGGAAATGCCTGCTCCTTTGATGCGGCCGGTAGGGCTGTGTAGATGAAGGGCGCGTTGCTGACAACTCCTACAGAAAGGAGGAGCGGCGCTTCCCAAGAGCGGCAGGCCAGCGGCGCCTCTCCTACCAACTGCAGGGCCTCCCAGACGAGCACGGCATGCCTCCGAATATAGGCGAGGATCGGAGATGCCGAGGGGCAGCACGGGTAGTCTTCGTTGCCAATGTTAAGAATGTGAGGACACGTAGTCACTGGTTAACGTTTATTAAAGTAAAACCGCAGCAAGCAGCAGGCGCGGCTGTATCAAACAGAAGCACAAAATCAACAGGCAACATTTGAAATGCCACATTCTCAGGTGTTCACATTCTGAACTACGTGTTTCAGAATGTGAACACCTCATATAGAACCAGCAAATGAAACAGAAGATTAACACAATACAAACTCAAATGTAACAGTGGTCTAAATTTGTTGCAGATCGTAATTTCCACATGGCAAATGGTGCCGTGATGGGGGATATCCCGCACAGAACACCTGGCAAAGGGGCACATAAAAATCCACTATAGATTATGTTTACTTGTCTAATTCTTTGTTTCACAAGACAACAAAATTCGAAATTATTCCGCAAACAGCTAGTTATCACAATCTTTTGTCCTTACATTTGCATTGGGATTGTGCCCTGGATGGAAATAAACGACAGTGGTATAATCAAATGCTAGTAGTCAATAAAGCAAAGTCCCGCTTTAGATGAACTGATAATTCCCTCCTTGCTGTAAACAAGGCCATTCTGAATATAGATCATGAGTCTAGTCATGAGTCATATGTGGAGGTTTTATCTGCCTTCAAAAATATCTATCCTGATAAAGGTATGCTTCGCCGAATCATAGTCACAGGTTTGATATGCTCCTTCATCAAACAAAAGCAGCTTATAGAAAAGATCTAAGAGCAGCCTCAAAACTTCCTCTAAATCAACGCATTGCTGTTAGACGGACCATTAAATGTAGATATCGAAACTGGTCGCGTGCAAGAAAAGCCAACTTATTTCAATCTGATTGTGAGGCTTTCATGAGTGCAATTCATAACAAAAATGCAGCACATCTTTGGGCATTACTTGGTAGTACATCAAACCAAACACAAGCAAGTGTACAACTGAATGGTTTTTCAGAAGCCCAATGGCTCGCACGCTTTTCTCACTTATACGCAGATACAAGTTTTGCTGTGTATAGGTACCAGACACAATTGATGACAAAGTGGGATCTTGAGTGCTCTGTGGAATTAATTGAGGAACTTATAAATAAATCCTCAGCCTCTCGCGCAGTCGGACCCGATAGCCTGTCCAACCTTATGTTTAAGGAGAATCCAAAAAAGTGGGCTTGTATTCTTAACAATATTTTTCAACAAATATTACACTCTAGAAATCTACCGAATTCATGGCGGTCCTCTCTGATTGTGCCAATATTTTAAAAGGGTGATCGTGGCCTACCAACAAGCTATCGCCCCATCGCCCTACTTGAAAAATCTTCTCAAGGCTAGTCTTCTCAAGGCTAGTCCTGGGAGATTTTGTTCAATGGACACTCTCCTGTGAACAACGTGATCCCAATCAAACAGGTTTTGTCGCAGGACTTGGCACAGCAGTTAATCTTCTCACGCTGAATGCTTTGAAAGCACAGGCACAAACATCTAAACAACCACTCTACTTTGCTTTTGTTGACTTGCACTCAGCTTTCGACTCAGTTTCAAGAGTTAAGCTCATGTCGAAATTGCTGAATGCAAAGTGCCCAGCTGCCTTGTGCAACATTGTTTATGCCTTGTGTTCAGATCCCTTTATTAAGGTTAGGCTATCTATAATGGGATTGCTGTCTGTGGAAATTGCAACACACAGAGGGTTGCAGTGGGATGCATCCTTGCTTCTGCCCTCTTCAATTTTTTCATACATCATGTGATGCATGCATTCACTCAGGTTTGTTTGGATGCACCAAAGATTAAAGGTATGGCTGTTAAAGCATTGTGGTACGCTGAAGATCTAGTTTTAATTTCTAAAACCCCTATAGGTTTACAGCTTCTATTGTCAACTTTAAGCTCCTATTTGGACAAGAATGAGTTGATTATCAATTTAACAAAAGCACAAATTGTGTTTTTTGCACCAAGGTTAAATCATAGAGCAAAAATGAACTGGAAGGTCAAAAACATGAGTGTTGAGATTGTTCCAAAGTATCTCTATCTGGGCGTACTATTTGATGGTTCGCGTCATGTTGATTCCCATTTAAATATGATCACTCATAAACTTAATTCAGCTATCTCGCAGACACGGTTCATTTTATATAAATATGGCAAATTTTCTATTTGTCCTGCTGTGACATACTGGCATCAAAAGGTGATTCCAACAATTCTCTATGGATTAGAGACCAAAAACATTATTTCAGCTTCATTTTTGAACAAATTAGAGGCAAAATATTGGAGAAGTGTGCTTCACCTTCCGGTATGTATTCCTGGGCCGTGGCTGTGTCATGAATTGGGCCTTTCCTCATTAGTATCCATCTACAAGTGGCACCTTTGTGCACTCTTTCTTAAATGCCTAATGTACTATCAAAATGATACCATTCTAGCGTGCTTGGCTGGCTATATGCTAACGTCTCCACATATGTTTGTTCGTACTTGGTCCTCATGCATATTTGGAGTATTGGCGAAGGCCGATGTGACGATCGAGACGCTGGTGACCAATCCGGATTGAGCAAAGGCCAAGATCTATGATGCAGATTGGATAGAAACTAGAGCCCAATGCCTAACACATAGGGACTTTAAAGCACATGGTTTTGATAAAAAAAAACTTTATATTGTGGAACCATACTTGTGCAGAGCGCCTTCTCCACAGTTCAGATCTGTAATACAGCGTTTACGATTCAATTAGTCCAACATGTAATATTCTTGTTAGAAGAAATCTCATCGATCCAAAAGACAACCAATGTAGATTCTGTTGCAACTCAGACACCAAGGAAACTTTGAAACACATCATTGTGGAATGTCCAGCTCTTGTGAATTTAAGAGTAAGATTTTTCAAAAAGCACTTAACTTGTTTTGGTTCAATGTCTCCTGAAAATTGATGGCCTACTATTTTGGAGACCAAAACCACCTTTAATTTTCTCAATGCTTTGAATTTAAGTGCGATCAAAGATATGGAGGTTGATTAGAGAATCAGATGAAACATATTTATGTGTGATATTCTTGTTCTCAACGTATTTTGTTTGTGTTTTAAATGGAGGTTGTTTCACGAAATAGGTTATGTTATCTAGCATTGGATAATCAGTGTTCCTGAAACTCTCCTTATATTGGGTTCATCTATTTTACCTGTTTAAATTACTTTCATGTAAAGAATGACTCTTCTTCTTATTCGAGGCAGGATTTTGTGATTTTCATCTGATTTTGTGATTTCTATATGATTTTTATATTTTTATTTCTTATCTCATTCCTTTGTTTTGTGAAATCACTAATTGTATAATGATAAAATGCTTTGAAAAAGTTGCGTTTTCTCAGCTGAATTCAAATAAAAAGAAATAATAAAAATAAAAAAATAATAATTATGAAAAAAGTAAATTACAGATGCAGTTCTAATTGAACATGTAAACTAATTGTTTTCTAGTGCAGGCCACATAAATGTGAGATTTAATTTTTTGCTGTATTTCTAACTTCTTTATTTCACACATGGGCCAGACATATATCCACTACCAACTGATGTTAATAACACCTTACATTACTTGAGTCAATATCCAAGACACTTGAAAGACAACCTACCGTAGAGCCAGTTTCTGAGATTGAAACATGTAATATCGTATAATATTGGATTGACCCACATTTGAAAACGAATGTAACAAGAGTGTTAAGGTTAAGATTGCCTGTCATCTCTAAATTGTACTGCCTGTATCTGTACTGATCTACCTATGCATCCACTTGTAATGATTGACAGCTCTGGTATGTATGATGCATTAGTTTTGCCACTCATGTTCCCTGTATACTTTAGCTTCCTGCGACAACTCACTTTTGCAACAATAATTGTTCACCCAATATGTATTGTTGTAACTGTTTGATATGAAGAATGCACCCAGGTACCCCTGGGTTAGGTGCATGATACAAATACCTAAATAAATAAGCTGACAGAGAGATACAAACACTGGGGATATCCCATCGATACATTACAGAAGGCACACACAAAGGCCAGCGCCAGAACACAGGATGAAATGCTTATCCCCAAACACAAGAACAGAGATACTCCATTTATTCAGGGAGCATCCTTATTCAAGAGCAGGATCTGGGGTAGGTGAATGTTGTTGGCAGAAAAAAGTAAAAGAGAGGGTTGGACAGGATTAATGAAATAAATTGGTCATTTCTGGCTCTTTAAGTAATGTAAACAAAGTTTGTGTTCTGTATAGCTCTTCTTGCAACAGCAAATCACCTCACAGCACTGAAGATTGGGGAGTGTGTCTTTCCCTCTGCAAGCTAACAATGTAAGAACCTGTGTGCCCAAAGACCAGCAGCATCTTTGTAAGCAGTCATTAAGCTCAAACACCCAGGGCATTCTTCAGGACCAGCATGGAGACAATGGACTTGAAACACAAATGAATTTGCTCGGAGTCAAGAGAAATTGTAATCTAGAGAGATAAAGATCAGTTTCCATTAAAACCTGTTACAACAAAAAATTAATTCACTGCAAACCTGACTCCCATACAGAGGACAATATAAATAAAATATCATATCATATCATAGCAGCCAGATAAATGAGGATTTGGGCAGCAGTCAAGGTGGGAAATCCTCCAAACACCCAGGCATTAAAATCTGTGAAAACCTAAAATAATTTGAACCTACACCCATCCACCCCCAACCAAACATTTCCGGCAGCAAGGAGAAGCTCATTTTAGTTCTTGTATACAAAATGTTTTCAAACATAGTTTTCATTTAAGGGGTATTCAAAGAGGGCCGGGCCCGGGAGCAAAGGGAGTGCAGCAGTCTTCTCTTTCCTCACTGAAAAAATGTGGGCTGTTTAGAACTGGAATTCTCAGATCTGCCTACAATTTGTCTCAATGTTTGCAAATTCTTTCATGGTGAAATGTTTGGCAAGCAGAGGGTTCAATGTTTTATAATGCTGAGAATGTACAACGTGTCAGCAATAAGAAGAATCCATTATATGTGGGGCACAAGGTCATAGGTGTTCTTTGAAGTAGCCAAAGAAATCTGTCACTATTCCCTAATTAAAGAATTGTGCAGTTAGGGATAGTATCTTCTCGATTCAGCGTATATAGTTGTCACTGGAACTCCCAATATCTACAGGAATTTGATGCTGGACAAGCAGCTTTGTAGTTTGTGGGTCCACTGATTTATTTGCCTCCCGCCTCAACTCCTAGTTGTCTCAGTGGTACAGTTGGAGACCAGATCTGTGACTTTTTTTCAGGATTGAATGGAAAGGCTACAGGATGCCCTCCCACCAATTACAGGGATCATATATGTCCCGCTTCATGCAAATAACCCCCCCCCCCAAACATGCATGCATGTATGATGGCAATATCTACAGATTATATAATACTGCTTTGAAACATTCCTCTTTTTCTCTAGCGGTCAGAAAGTGCACACAGTCTGAGAGAACAATTGGAGATGCTATCTTTCCTGGCTTGGAGGAGTTCAGGTCTTGTTGGAAAGGCTTATATTCTGTACACATCCTCCTCTCTTCTCCATGGTTTCTGGGTGAAGGTACTACAAAACGCTGGAGGTCAGCATGGATATGGTTGTCATTGATTCCCTACTGCATGGAAAGGGAACATGATTGCTTTATATTGCGTCCATTTGAATTTCTATTTAAACGATTATGTAGCTGTATAGAGTGAGTCCTCTGTGGGCTGCATATATGTTAGTCAAAATCAAAATGACGTGTCTTCTGCGAAATCCCAAATGTCTCCCTTTTGCAAAGAAACCCACAAGACTTGGCATATGAGGGTAATAAGGTTTTGATGAGGTTTCTAAGTTAGTTGAACAATTAATCTGTCTATAATATAATTGTTGGGAAATGGTAGCTGTGAAGAATCAGCAGTGATTCCCCAAGAACACCTGGCTTGGGACCCTTTCCAGGTGGCCAGTGAATGGAAGACACTTTCTGATCCTAACCCTGGGCAGGGTGTTCTGTCAGAAGATTACATGGGGGGACCAGGTCAGGAGGAATTGTAAACCCCCTTCTATAACTTTTCCAGAGACTTTACCCTTCTAATAGCTTACTGCAAAATATAAAAATTTAGAATAGCTGATTTTTACTTTATGGACTCCAAGTCCCATAATCCCCAAAGTTCTGGGACAAAGAAGTGGGCCGAAGAGGTACAAATCTGCTCAGTGCTGCTTGATAATGGAAAGACCCACACCTGCGGGAGACTGGGTGGCTTAAAAGGCCCCTGAGAAGCAGGCAATTAGTAAAAAGAAGGAGCAGAGCAGTAGTCGTAGGTGGAGGAGTTGTGATTTTTTCCATGTTGCAGCAGAAGTAGAATCTAGAGAAGGAAGAACACACTGGGACCACTGTTGAGTGTTGAGCAGTTGCCGGTCATGAGAGGGACTTTGCCTCCAGAAGCCTTCATTGCAGGGTTCACTCAGTAGGAAGCATTGGAGATGGAAGCTTCCCTCCTGGAGAACTGAATTGCAGAAGCTGCGTAGCAGGAAGTGAACATTCAGAAAGCTTTCACCACAGTAAGGCTGTCTCCAGTGGCAGGCGAGCACCGAAAAGCCTTTTGAGCTGAGAGAGCTCAGTTTGTGAGTTGCGCGGGATGTATAAGACTGAAAGCAATGGGTTGCCATTCTGCGAGAAGCAGCGGAGGCAGAGTACCTGGAAGCTGTGTGGCGTATGGACGTGTACACCAGAACTGATGAGTTTTTAAAGATATTGTGACACCAGAACACTCAGTAGCCTCCTGCTTTCTCAGACCAGGTGCTTTAACACTGGAAACAACATGCATAGAAGGAAATACAAGAGTACAATTTCTTTTGAATACCGAAGTGACAGAAAGCAGATAAATCTATATTTTGGAAACCAAACTGAATTTGAAAGCAGCAAGTGGACTAATAAGAGCTTGATTATCATACAAAAGTGCTTTGATTATATGCATGCATGTCAATTTGAAAACCAGCAACAAGATTGGACAATAATTCAAGAACCGAATACATGAGACCATTTCCAAAGCCAAAAGAGAGCTATAACAAGCCAAATTAGAAATATCAATCATTGCCAAAGTCAAGACGGGGAAAATGAGAATCCACATTATTGTAAAACTTATTGCTCATATTTGAAGAAGTCCATAGATGGAACTGGTTTAAACCCACATTGCCAAAGAAAAAGAAGTGTCAGAGTGAGACAGAATTATTGTCATTATTTGGTTAATGAAGAAGTGGGGAAACAAGAGTGGCAATAAGGCTGCCGTTCTGGTAAAGGATATACAGAAGGAGTAGAGCATAACTTGAAGAGCGTGTGGAAATCACAAGTGTAAACTAAATAGCACCAATGCGAATCTTGTTTTCCCGTAATACATTCTTAAATGTGTTGCTGTGAAGCAAGAGACATTGCTAAGTTGTTGGAAGCTGATCTTTATCACAGAAGTACTTGTAGTGTGTAGTTTATTCTGGTCTGGCAGGAAAGTACACCACGTAAGAGGTTGTTGTAACACTTTATGCTGTTGATGCAATAGAGTACACCAGAACAGAGAACTTTGAATTAGTAGGCTTGGCATGTGAGTAGGCCAGGTGGAATTTGATGAAGTACTGTGAAGTGGTGTTGACAAGCCATATAGAAGAAGTAGTAGAACCACTGATTTGTTTCGGTGAAATATTACAGAATCATACTGACAAATGTTAATTGCTGAAGCATGTGCTGTGTAAACTACTGCAGAAGTGTTTAACATATTCAGACCAAATATGTTGGTGCAGAATAACCTTGAAAAAGACAATTTGTGTTAATTCCTGACAGACTAAGGAAGTGTTATTGGCTTATGTGAAGAAGGTTGTTTGAGCTCTTAATATCACAAGTGTAAGAGAAAGAAACCTTCTTGAACAATTCTGTGTTGGAACATTTGTTGTCAAGTTGGAATTAAAAAGAATTGCATTGGAACTTTGTTACAAGACAGGATTTCCTTATCCTTTTGGATCTATTGAACAGAATTCTGCTTGAATTTGAGGAAGGGGAATTCGGCCAGATTATAAGGAGAGACAGTTATACTGTGAATGTATCTGTAATATGTGTTGCTTTTGAACTGTCATATATTACCTTGTTGAATTATTGTATGTATTAGTGTGTGGGACAGAAAGCTTTTGTTAGAGTGATTCCTTTAGGTTATTTTAGGCAGGGAAATCCTCATAAGGGTAGGGATAGTGAGGTGTTAATCCAACCGTTTTAGTTAATAAAATGGCATCTTTTGAAAAACTTTCCCAAAGTTGACTGCTTCACATGTCTGACCCCTCACACAGCACATTCATATTTGAATTCCTGGTAGTTGGCTTGAGATGTCAGTGCTCTGGTCTCAACAGGAAGGGATTTTCCTCTTCAAAAGTTTAATTCTTCTTTACAGCACTTAACCCTCTTCTGTCCCATCTTAAGGTCCAAGAGAACTAGACACCTAGGTGACTTTATGACTAGAAATTACTGTATGTGTGCTGGTGAATGGTGGGAACGCTGATAGGAACACAAATATTTAAGTTGATTTTTGCAATAACAAATGTTATAAAAGAAATACTGTAATTTATTGTGGAGATCCTGGGTGTCATGCATTGCTATATTTTTAGAGGATAACGGAAAATTGATAGATTGTTCTATAATTATGTGTGACATTTTATATCAAGGTAAACGTTTGTAATAAACTGAACACCTAATAAAAACATTAGAAAAATGTATAATAGCTGGCATTTAAATCAGAAAATGTAGAAAGTCTGTTAAAGATAAAGATAATATGCCACCCTTTCTTGGTGCAAGCACTCCTAGTCAACATATGATCAAATTCTTATACAAATTGTTAAAGCTTGGGAAGTATGATCTGTGTATACATTTTGAAGAAAGGGTCCCAGCCCTTTGATTAATTCAACATCCCAATACATTTTATTTCACTCATCCTTTTCCCCATGATGGGTTTACTTTATCCTTGATATCTCCATGGAACATATGCAGAGCTATTCTCTCGTTCTCCCCTCCCCATCCTTATTCCCTCCTCACCCCTTGGGCATGAGCTGCCTAAGCTGCTTTGTCAAGTGCTCCATTGCTATAGCCTGTTGACTGGAACAAGGCCAAGGGAAACAAACATATATCTTGAAGAGGTGGTGAATGGTTAATGTTGAATGAGAATAACAGCAACAGAGGTAACCCTAGGCCTGCTATCTGGAAACAGACATTATCAATGCATGTTTTTAGGCATGTCACTATTATACTGAAGGCACATCGGTGATGTGGGGAAAGGGTGAATATTATTATTTAAAAACATATTATTATAGAAGCAGTAAGCTCTGCAAGGGGTGCTGAGGTTCTGACAGATGATGTAAGGGACCAAATTACCAGCATGTAGGCTCTACAAATGTGTTTGTTATTTTCTGTTTTTTGTTAATAATGAGTGTTTGTGCATACAGTACAAAATATGCAGATTCTAAAGCTCTATGAACCAAACTAGTGACCAGGACACGAAATTAAAACTTGCATTGGTGTTTACACAAGAAACAGATCATTTGATTAATTAATCTGAGTTTGACACTTTACAAAAAGTAAGGACACTGTTTCATAGAGACAAACTAGTGAGTGATCTCAGAAAGAACGTATTAAAGGAAATTAATAATAAGAATTATTATTTAATTGTATTAATATTATATTAATATTGTAAAGTTATTTCTATAAAAATGTTCAAATATTCATTTACAATGATCCCTTTAAGTGATAGTCATATTCAGAACGCTACATCAAAAGATGGAATAACCATATACATTATTTTCTGATCGAAGGCGATCAATCCAAGATGGAGAAGCTGGTACACTCCAAACGTTTTCTTTTGAAATACCCTTCATGAGAATGTGGATGGGGACAAAGAGCTCCAATGAGTGACACTGGCTACTTTGCTTAGATAAGATTGACCAAACATCCTCATTGTTGACACATATGTCTGTGATAACATGTTTGTCAGCTTGAACCACTTAGTATATATTACATAATGGGCTTGGTGTTTATTTTATTTTTCACCCCACTCACCCCAACATTAAAGTGTTTGTAACCATAACCCAGATATACTTGTTCTGACAGATTGAAGATTTGGATGTGAGTATAAAACAGCTGCCACAATAAGCCTCACAAATTGTGCAAGATTAATTAGGTTGGAACGAATGAAAATAAAATATGCAGAACCGTTGCTTGTCTTGCAGAGTTACATCTAAACATCCCTGTAAAAGTGGACACATTGGTTGTCCATTATGTTTTTGGCTATGAGTAGAATTACGAGTACCTCATATATATAATAAAGGACAGATGAGAAGATCAGAAATCCTATAATCATTACAAATAAGTGACCAGGCAGGATGAATCCCATAATAGGTTTTATGTTTTATTACTTGTATTGCGCACCAGACCCAAGGGTATCAAGGTGCATTGCATAGGACAACTTGCTTGGTTACAGAAAGTACATTTACATAGGTACATTTACATAGTACAAGGTATACAATCCAGGATAAGATGATGTTGCATAGTCGGGATACAGATAAAATACTATATACAGTTATGTTAACACATTGTTACAGAAAGCACATTTACATATGTAGATTTACATAATACAAGGTATACAATCCAGGATAAGATGATGTTGCATAGTCGGGATACAAATAAAATACTATATACAATTTTGGTAAAACGTTATGTACTAGGGTAAAGCAGGCAGTGGAATGGAGTCATAGGCCAGATTTCTGGGCCGAGTCTTTGAGCCAGCTTATGAAGTTCTGCCGGAATTGTGGGGGAGGGGGGTAAGGAGTTCCACAGTTGGGGTGCCTTAACCGGGAAACTGCATCCCCAACATCCCCAACTCTTGAGAGTTTAAATCTTGGGACCAGGAGGCAATTGGTGTTCGATAATCTGGAAGTTTTTATAGAGGTTTTTCTAGTGATTCTGTCAGTACGGTAGCAGCGCGCCACATTGTTTATACATGTGTATGTGAGAGAAGCCACTTCTTAAGGCTTCTTAAGGAAATCGCTAATCTTTAAAATCTAAAACCTCAAAGTGATTTTTTAACTATACACCCTCAAAAGGTAGGATAATAAAGGTAAAGAATCTCCTTTTGAATGACTAGAGGATTAACACAAGCTCTGAATTTTGTACAATATGTTGTTTACTTTTGTTGTCTACGTCTGTCACTTTTATGAGTGTTGACAAATTAATTGTTAGATGGGGCTCTATAACTATCCTTTTTAGAAAGGCATATCACACATCGCCCCATCGGGACAGAGATATTATTTACCGATAGCAGAGGTCTTCTTGGGAAGCATTTTTTAACAGTATGTTTAAAATCAATCATGCATGTCCCTTTTCTGTGTGCTGTAAAATAGCGCTGACACGACAACCCATATTTCCTTTCAAGGGACAAGAAATCATAACAAGGATAAAGGACTTTGGAAGCTTTTTTTGTACACTGCAAATTGTAACTTTTAATTTCTTTAATATATAATTCTTTGACGTTATTAACACATTTCACAATACAAACTGCACAGTTAAACAACTACTTGAAGTAATGACAAAATATTAAATGACACAATTTGAAATATGGTAAAAGTGGAATTGCAGACCAGAAAATCGCATGTTATATCAACTGCAAGTGGATAAAGTACATTTGTATATGTAGTATTTGGGAAACGTAAATAAAAGACAAGGATCACTGAAGTGAGGGCACGGAATGGGTGAATGAAAATGATGCCCCTCAATTCTTACTTTATATTTGGAAAGTCTGCTCTTTCTAACTCGATTCTGTTTAATATTCCATGCAAACAGCTGTCCCCCCACGTTGTGGGGTGTACAAAGCCGGTAATAGACTGCCACTCTGAGCCTAAGTACGCGTGAGACAAGCTAATCATAGCGCAGGGCTCCAACGAGGATGAGCCTTGTGAAAATGTTTTTCTTTTTTTAATAATTGGAGAAGGGCTCCACTCGTACTGAGCAAGAACAACTTCACTCAAAAAAAAGAAATACATAGTAAATAGAAACAAAGTCCCTTTTTCATTTCTATCTCTGGCATGTGCAGATAAGTATGTGGGTTGTGTGGGATGTCCTGATGAGGAGACCCTGAGGAGGGGACGAAAAGGGCGAACCCGGGCATTCACTGGCAAATTCCCAGCCACCTGATTTGCTAAGCGCCATTCCCTGTGTGCACATATTCCTTTCCACACTGTGATCACTGGTCAGCCATGTTTTGTTTTTGGTGCATCCCTTTTAGTGATTTTTTTTGGCAATCAGTGTATGTAACCTATTGGCATTCATTATAGACACATTAAGTGCGGTTTGGATATGGGAACGAGCATTTAATGTTGACTGTCCATTTGAATTTTGGTTAGATTGGGGGCTGAATTCTTCTGTAGATCCGGGCAAGGGTGGGGGGGGTGACTTCAGTCTTTCCCACCTCCCTCCTCCCTCAGACGTCCTAGTAAAAGTGCATTTGGCCATACTCTGTTCGTTCTCCTCATTTGCATTTCAAGCCATTTGTTTCCAGATTACACTACCTGCTTTGGTATCTCTTTTCGTTCCCTGACATTATCTTTTCATATAATTGATCTTTTTAGCATGCCAAGATTGTGGACTATATGTAACCATTACACCTATGAATAGCATCTATTTTGTTTGCATGAAAACCCTGCTTTTGAGCAGCGGCGCACAAAGAGCGTGAACTTGTGATCTCACCTATTTGACAGCCACGCTGACAGTAACTTTATTATAGAACGAAAACTGAAAAGGAGATGTTAAAATAACCCCGTGTTAATGTAATAATAGGGCAACCGTGAAGCAAAAAGGTTGTTGGACGCAAAGAGGGAAAAAAAAGTTCTTCTAAACCTATCAAATAAATTGTGAACCTTTACAATATTGTGAATGCATAAATATATAGTGCCGGTATCCAAGCATTATGTACAGTATAATGGTTTGACACCTGTTATTTTAATCCACCTTTGTGAAAAAAATGACAAGCTGTGTTGCTGCCATTTTAATGAGCTCAATTGAACAATGCAGCACAATATTATATTTCTCTTTGTTTATCGACTCCATCGCTTTTTCTTTCCAATATAATTTACGGCGATTATCAAAGCTCAATGGTAGCTGCGCATTAACAAATTGTGAATGTTCGAGACTTTAAAGGGCAAAATACCTCTCGCAGCAGAAGTCTTTTATTGCGTTTCTCCAGCGGTGCAACCATCTATGGGCCATGCATTCGACAGTGAGAGTTTAATTTGCATATTTTATCAAGCTCACCCATATCTATGCTTTCTTTGGCTGTAACTGACATAGATGTTAGAGACATATGGGTCGGATTTACTAAGCTAAGGAGTAGATTAAGTAAGCCTACATTTACTAACCTCTAAAAAATAGTGTAAGCAGAATTTACGCCATTTTTGGTGTAAGTTTTACTTACACTGTTTCTTAGCTTAGTAAATCAGCCCTATATATTACATGGCCTGCGGTAGCGGCCATGTAGTTATGGTTAAGTTCCTCAACTCATAGGAAGGGCACTTTTTAGGCGGCTTGTAGCTTTGCTCCCCCTGGACAAATCCTTACCAAACTGCAAAAAAAAGTATATGGCCTGCTCAGAATTTTTTCGGCAAGGTTAATGAGGTTTCTGCAAGGCGGTGCAAAGTTATAGGGGGGGCTCCAACATTTTTCTTTTCCATAGACCCAATCGAAAATAAATTTTGCTCAGTGTACAGCCCAAACTGCTTGATGGATTTTCACAAAATTTGCGTCAGGAGCGGTGGCTTGATCCCGAAAGCGTGCTTTTGTAAATTTGTTGTAAATCCGTCCAGTAGTTTTCTATAAAATTGGCAAAATGTAGGTCAAAACAAATTAGTGATATCTGGGTCCGCTCTGCGGACCCATTTCCCTGTGTGCTTTGCAAACAGCACTCTGATTGGTCCGGAGGGCTGCGTGGTGTCTGTGTACACCCAACGCACTCGCTAATTATCTGGTGAAAAGCGTGATGTGCGTCATATTTTTCCAAAAAGCCCGCCATGTTCTATCTGCGGATTGCCACGGCTGTTTGCAGACAGCACAGTGTGGCTCAGGGCTGGGAAACATATTCTGGGTCATTCGGTGTTGGGAAGAGGGGCTAGGAAGGCCAGGGGAGTGAAAGATGGTTGATATCATGTTTTTGTTTAGGTGGAAGACGAGTGTGCGGGGCACGGCAGTCCGCGGACACTGAAGTAGTCCGTGGACAGGACCTTGGGTGAGCACATTATCTGGTCACTGCAGGCAGGCTTCATTAGGGTAGGGGAGTGGAATGTAGATGATATAAGGATGTTTGCATAGGGTAGAAATAGGCCATGCACCCAAGAATCTAGGCACTGGCACAACTACTGCAGTATCATACGGCCTTGCAACCAATAATTTACCCACAACTATTGCAGAATGTAGTGTTTGGTGGGCAGTTGGAGAACATGTTTCGGGTTATTTGGTGACTGCAAGAGGGCTTCTTAGAGTAGGGGAGTGGAGTCTCGATGATATGGTGATATTGACATTGATGAAAAATAGCTTTGTCAGTCTACTTCGATATCTGCAGATGGTGTTTAAATTGGGAAGTTAAGGGCAAATTGTTGTGTGTTGGTTGCGGCCAGTGGCCAGATTCTTGGGTGCATGGTCATCTGGCCATGCACCCAAGAGTCTAGGGACTGGCCACACCACCACAGCATAATACGGCCATGCACCCAAGAACCTGGCCACAAGCCTTGTAATAATATGTGTACAGAAATGGAGTTTGGCCATTGGAAAGAAGCATTACAATCATATGTTTATAGTCATTATACATACTGTATAGGCAGTGTATACTTTTTGGAAGACAGTGACACAAAACCATTGAAGTGTAAATTGTAGTTTTCATTGATGTACCATTGCAGGCACAGATTGACTTTGTTGTATATGGTAATGCAGGAGAAATCTTTGCTTCCTTCTCTCTGAAAAAAACATAGCATAACATGTTAGGTAAGGTACTTCACAATGTTGCATTGCACACAATCTCGCATATTCATGTACTTATATGACTCTCAAAATTAGAACATTGCAAGTATTATGCTTAAAACAACATTACTGTGCGTTTTGCACAGTTTCTGGGTTTGGGTGCATAATGATTTGGTCTGTGGGAAAAAAAATCAATGTAGGATTTAAAAAACCCTAGTATATTTATTTGATGTTACGTGTCACACTATGTTTGTTTGAAGTGTGCACTACTTACAGGAATGTTTAAGGTGCAGCCATAAGTGCCTTTGCGGTTGCAAGCACTATTGCAGTAGGAATAATTGAAATGGTGTATGTGTTTTGCTTTTCGAAAGTGGTGGTGGTATGCCTGTAGTTAGATACCAGTTGGCCTTTTCTAACTGTTTATCATTTTGTAATTTTTAAGAATATCCTTTGATGCAGTTGGATTCCTGTTGGTTCTAAGTACTTTACTATTGAAAATTATTTTTTTTAATAAAAGTTGTTTATTAGTTTGATTAACAAACTTTTACAACATATAAACAATTTAATTTATCATTTCATACAATTAGAAGAGAAAAACACAAACACTGATTTAAAAGAGAAAATACAATTAATTATAAGAGAAAAATTATTGTATTGAAAATTATTCTGGTTGTGTTGTATTGGAAGAGAGGGTAATACTTTTTTTATCATTGCTGTGTGTAGTGAAGATGGCTGTGGTTGCAGAGATGGAGAGAGTAAGTGTGTGGATGGTGGGAGATTGCTTTATGAGTTATCTGCAGAGGTATGAAGAGAGAAGTGGCATTTCTGCTACTTTTTTGAATTTCCAGGAATGGGGATTTTGTTGTGCACTGTGCCTGGCCACAATTGGCAAGGATTACTAGCACTTTGTAGACATATGGGCAATTTCAGTACTCCCAATGTTCTTGTGGTGCAGTGTGGAGGAGTGCATTTGGGTTATATCAGTGCAGTAAGTTCGCTGGGTGCAGTGAAAGACTTGGTGAAGGCATTGATGCTGTTATTTCCAAGTGCAAAGGTTATATTTTCACATTGTCATGATGCCTACCCCGGGCATCTGGATCGAGTCCATCAGCCTCGGGAGCAGGTATCCAGATATTTATCAAAACCCAACAGCCCCGGCTGGGGGCTGTTTGGGTTCAGTCCTGGTGCCTTAGGCGCCAGGCTCATAATAAGAATCAGTCCTGGCGCCATAGGCGCCAGGCTCATAGACATTACTTACCTCATGCAGACCATGCTGCAACTGAATCCAAGCCAACGTGAGGCTTGGATGGAACTATTTTGTTAAAGGGACTATTTTGTTTACTCGGGTTTGGTTCTGGGGAACTTCTTACCTGGAAATACTTTGGAGGCTATTTAAACCACACCCGATCAGCAACACACGCTTCACGTTATTCTGCATTCTGCAGCATAACGCTCACCGTGCCTGCAAGCCTGCATCCAGTCTTCTGCCACGCCCGCCTCGAATCCGGAGCTCCTAGAAAAAGGGGAAAAGAAGGAGAAAACGTTAGATAACAAACATAATTTTTATTCCTTACCTGATTCCGGACCCAGCACGTCACCGAGCCTGGAAAGAACATTATTCCAACACGCGTCGCATCGCCAGCTGCAGCGCCGCGTTATACTCACCAGTCCACCGCATCTTTCAACTCAGCGCTCTCTCCATCTTTTTCGTCGTTGAACTCCAGCATCTGAGGAAAACCAAAGAAACAACAAGGTGAGCCCGGAAGCCGACAAATATCATCACTTACCATAGACTTACCTGATTTACCACCGGAGGCATTACCCTTCAACATGCCACATCTTCATATGCCGCACCTATAAAGGGAGAGAAAACAACAAATTAAACTCAGGCAACTTTACCGGACAGTGTTGGGAAATACAGACTCTTACCCAAACGCCATCAGCTACCTCCAGGCAATATTCTTTTGGACCCAGTGCAATTCTGAAAAGGGAATGAACAAGAGTGAACATCAGACATATTGAACTCTTTTGAACTTTATAAGCCCCGGAGTCAATAGCCAGAACTCCTCCAGTACCTTCAAGCAAGTGAAGTAACTGGTATCTATGTGCCCCTGCATGCCACGCAGGATGGAGAGCTCATCATTTAAATACATAAGGTGAGCTACTAAAAGGAAATATCAGAGGTGGCTAGTGGGGAGATCAAGAGCAGCGAGGGTGTCCTTGCTAAAATCCACATGTGGCTAAATCCCTTTCTCCACTTGCAGGAGGATACTTCTTCAGGTCAAGCAGACGAAAGTAGGTGGGCCAGTCCAAACAGTCATCTCTGCACTACGCAAAACGTTGGTGGAGACCACAGCTGTCCGGGTCCGACCGACGCCCCTGTGGGAACCAGGTGAGCGTAACAGAACGCGAAGCCTATCTACAAATCCCCACCCGGGTGTAATGGAAACCTCAGAAACCGACCAACTAGCCCTATTGCTAGGGGAACTTAGGGCAGAAGTGCATTCTGCGCGCCAAAAAACTAATGCCCTCAGGAGAGAACTGATAGTCGCAAAGGAGCGCACTGATGATTTGGCTAGACAACTGCTGTAAAAACAAGCTGGGCAAACACCACTACCTGGACTCGGGGGGAATCCAACCCCCGTTTCATCGAGCAATCCTGTGCAAGTGGTTCTACCAGGGAGCATTCCTTTAGCTCCACCCGAATGCTTTGCTGGGGACCCGAAAAGGTTTGCCGTGTTCATGAACCAATGCCACTTGCACTTTTATGCAGACCTGGAGCCTTTCCAAATGACCAAGCCAAAGTAGCCTTAGTACTATCATACCTTAGTGGCAGCGCAGCGGATTGGTCAATTCCACTAGTCAACCAGGATGACCCTCTTCTTCGAGATTTTCAGGGTTTTCAATTAAGCATGGAAAGACTGTTGGCCAGACATTCACAGGGACAGGCCCTGGATAACGAACTTTTATCCCCACGACAGGGTAACCAGGATCTGCTAACCTATATCGCAACCTTCAATAGGTTGTTGGTGGAAACCGGATGGCCTGAGGCAAAACGAATTACATTATTTCATCGTGAACTTCGGGGTGAACTCAAAGATGTCCTGGCCCAAGTTATGAATCCACCTCAGGATTGCGCAGAATATATAGACTTAGTGGTCCAATTAGACCACCGCCTTCAGACTAGAAAAGCTGATTGAGCTAAGTTCGAGAATAGGATATTGGTTAAACCCAACGTTACCCCAAAAGGAACAGAGGCATCAGAACCTATGCAGATCGGGGGGGTTAAGGCACCCTTAACTCAAAAGGAAAGAGAAAGCAGACGGCAGATGCAACTGTGTCTGTACTGTGGGGCCTCAACACATTTTCTACGGGATTGCCCTATAAAACCATCCAAGAAATAGTCGGAGTTGCTGACAAAAACCAAACAGAGCCTGATTCGGGAAACGACCACGCCCGACAACCGTAGAGGTCCTCTTGCCAAGCTTAAAGAAGGACACTCAGACCTCGCACCTAATCATACCAGTGGTCCTTATTAACCCAAGGCAGCCATCACGTATGCACGCAGTAAGGGCATACATTGATAGTGGGCCGTAGGAAACTATATGGACGACAAATTGGCTTCTAGGATGAATCTACCTCTTTGCAAAAAGACCACTTTGGATGTCATCACCACAGTCGACGGAACTGAGATTGCCTCTGGCCCTGTAACTCATTCCACTACGGAGATGACACTGTTGGGTCAAGATGGGCATCGAGAGACTATTGTGTTTGATTTAATCAAAGCCCTGCAGTTCCAAATAATACTGGGGATACCTTGGTTGGAAACACATAATCCTAGTATTGATTGGCGAGAGAAGAGAATAACCTTCCCGGATTGTGCACACACCTGTTACCCGGAAAAGACCTTGAACAAAGGCCTGGCCACAGTTACTGTCTCAGCAGTGCAGTTACCTCAGCAATATCAAGAATTCCAAGACGTTTTCCAAAAGGAACAGGCAAACACCTTACCACCTCACAGATCATTCGATTGTCAAATCGATCTCATACCCGGTGCACAACCTCCATGCAGTAGAATGTACGCCCTTACAGAACCCAAAAACCTTCACCTATGACAATACTTGGACCAATACCTGGCTAATGGCTTCATTCGTCCATCCAAGTCCCCTGCATCCTCAGCTTTATTCTTCGTGCCTAAAAAGGAAGGTGACCTTAGAACGTGCATAGACTACCGCGCATTAAATCAGATTACAGTGAAGAACCGATACCCATTGCCTCTGATCCCCGAATTACTAGACCAAGTAAAGGATGCTAGCATCTACACTAAATTGGATCTTCGAGGGGCATATCATCTGGTACGTCTAAAAACAGGCAACATATGGAAGACTGCCTTTCGCACCAAGTACGGATTATTCGAATATCAGGTGATGCCCTTCGGGTTGCGTAATGCACCAGCAGCCTTCCAGTATTTTATGAATGATGTCCTTCGTGAACTCATTGACGTCTGTGTTGTCGTATACATGGACGATATTCTGGTGTACTCCTTTTCAGAATCAGACCATGTTAAGCACGTTTGTGCAGTCCTCCAGAAACTACGCCAGCATAAATTATATGCAAAATTGGAAAAATGCGTTTTTCATGCTACAGAAGTTGAATTCCTTGGATTCATCCTGACTCCAAAAGGAGTTCGAATGGACTCTCGAAAGGTGGACGCGATTCTCAAGTGGCCATCACCCAGTTCAGTTAAAGAGGTACAAAGCATGCTTGGATTTGCAAATTTCTACTGCAGATTTATTCCGGACTTCTCACATGTTGTACACCCCATCACAGCACTTTACGAAAAAACAAACACTTCTTGTGGACCGAAGAGGCAGAAAAAGCCTTCCAAGAGCTAAAATTGAAATTTACATCGGCACCTGTCTTAAGGCACCCACGCCCCGTGCTTCCATACATAGTTGAAACCGATGCATCCAGTTTAGCCATGGGGGCTGTCCCATCCCAGAAGGATCCCGAAACCGGTCAACTTCATCCAGTAGCATTTTGGTCCAGAAAGTTCTCGGCACCCGAGTTAAACTATGCGGTTACCGATAAAGAACTGTTAGCCATCAAATCCGGCTTCAAGGCTTGGTAGCAATATCTCCTCGGTGCCAGACATACCATCACTGTAATCACCGATCACAGGAATTTGCAATATTTGAAGACAGCCAAGGCCCAATCATCACGTCAACTTAGGTGGGTATTATTCTTTGCAGAATTCGATTTTGTGATCACTTATCGACCAGGTTGTAAAAATGATAAGGCAGATGCCTTATCCCGAATAGGAATGGGAGAAGCATACTCGAATCCAGAACCGGTACCTATAATTTCAGAAGAAAGAATTCTTGGCATAACTGCTCTACAGACTCTGGAAGATATTCATTTGAAAATCCAACAACTTTTAAATTCAGCAGCACTAGGGCCCAGATTATTCAGTCATCAATGACCTACCTTACTATCAAGGGCGCCTATTCTTACCACACAAGGAACTACAGGAACTAGTCATCTCCAATTACCATGATGCTTTGATCCAAGGGCACCCAGGTATCTCAAAAACGGAAGCTAAAGTTAAAAGACAATTCTCGTGGCCCACCTGGCGAAAAGACGTAAAGTCATTTGTACTGTCTTGTGGCATCTGGGCCCAAAATAAAAGTCAGAAGAAAAAACCAGCTGGTCTTTTACAACCTTTAGATACTCCACCCACACCATGGCACACTTTGTTTTTGGACTTTATTACAGATCTACCTCCATGTAATGGATTCAACACCATTCTAGTTATTGTGGATCTTTTTTCCAAGATGGCTCACTTTATTCCTTTAACAGGATTACTTCCCACTTCAATTTTGGCCAAGGAATTTCTCGAAAACATTGTTTGAGTACATGGATTTCCTTCCGTATTGATCTCTGACCGAGGTAGTCAGTTCATTTCGCAATTTTGGAAAAAATGTTGTCAATTGGCGCAAATCGATGTAAGGTTATCAACAAGTCACCATCCCCAAACCGATAGTCAGACGGAGAGTACCAACCAGAATCTTGAACAATACCTACGTTGTATACTTCACCAAACCAAAAGTAATTGGAAGGATATTTTATGGATTTCTGAATACGCATACAATAACTCAGTACATTCAGGAACCGGACAAAGCCTCTTTTATACAATATGGACATCATCCTCGAACCTCAGAACTCGATTCGCCCCAGCACTTAGAAATGCCGGCAGTTACTCATCTGCACTCAACTATTAGACAAGCCTTTAAGGAGGCAACAGAACATTTGAAACAAGCAAAAGAGAAATACAAGAAGAACGCTGATCAACACAGAAGTGAGACTCCACCATACCAGATTGGGGATCAAGTCTGGCTGGCTACAAAACACATACCTCTGAAAGGAACTCGGTCCTTTAATCCTAGATATTTGGGACCTTACACCATTAAGGCCATTATCAACCCGGTGGGCGTCAAATTAGAATTACCCTCTAAAATGTGGATTCATCCTGTCTTTCATGTTTCACTTCTAAAACCAGTCAACCCAGGACCAGATTAACCAAGCCACCTGACCCCATCCTAACAGATGGAGAACCTGAATTCGAGGTAAAAAAACATCCTGGACTCTAAGATGGTTAAATCTAGACTTTTTTATTTAATCGACTGGAAGGGTTACGGACCTCAAGAAAGGTCATTGGAACCTAGCGACCAAGTTCATGCTCCTCTGTTGGTGAAAAAATTCCATGGGAACTTCCCAGACAAACCAGGGCCAAGGGGAAGAACAGCTTTAGGAGGGGCCTTGGGAGGGAGTGCTGTCATGATGCCTACCCCCGGGCATCCGGATCGAGTCCATCAGCCTCGGGAGCAGGCATCCAGATATTTATCAAAACCCCAACAGCCTTAGGCGCCAGGCTCATAATAGGAATCAGTCCAGGCGCCATAGGCGCCAGGCTCATAGCCATTACTTACCTCATGCAGACCATGCTGCAACTGAATCCAAGCCAACGTGAGGCTTGGATGGGACTATTTTGTTACAGGGACTATTTTTTTACTCGGGTGTGGTTCTGGGGAACTTCTTACCTGGAACTACTTTGGAGGCTATTTAAACCATGCCCGATCAGCAACACACACTTCACGTTATTCTGCATTCTGCAGCGTAACGCTCACCGTGCCTGCAAGCCTGCATCCAGTCTTCTGCCATGCCCACCTCGAACCCAGAGCTCCTAGGAAAAGGGGAAAAGAAGGAGAAAAGGTTAGATAACGAACATAATTTTTATTCCTTACCTGATTCCGGACCCAGCACGTCTCCGAGCCTGGAAAGAACATTATTGCAACACGCGTCGCATCGCCAGCTGCAGCGCTGCGTTATACTCACCAGTCCACAGCATCTTTCAACTCGGCGCTCTCTCCATCTTTTTCGTCGTTGAACTCCAGCATCTGGGGAAAACCAAAGAAACAACAAGGTGAGCCCGGAAGCCGACAAATATCATCACTTACCATAGACTTACCTTATTTACCACCGGAGGCATTACCCTTCAACATGTCACATCTTCATATGCCGCACCTATAAAGGGAGCGAAAACATCAAATTAAACTCAGGTAACTTTACCGGACAGTGTTGGGAAATACAGACTTTTACCCAAACGCCATCAGCTACCTCCAGGCAATATTCTTTTGGACCCAGTGCAATTCTAAAAAGGGAATGGAACAAGAGTGAACATCGGACATATTGAACTCTTTTGAACTTTATAAGCCCCGGAGTCAATAGCCGGAACTCCTCCAGTACCTTCAAGCCAGTGAAGTAAGTGGTATCTACGCGCCCCTGCATGCCACGCAGGATGGAGAGCTCATCATTTAAATACATAAGGTGAGCTACTAAAAGGAAATATCAGAGGTGGCTAGTGGGGAGATCGAGAGCAGCGGGGGGGTCCTTGCTAAAATCCACAGGTGGCTAAATCCCTTTCTCCACTTGCAGGAGGATACTTCTTTGGGTCAAGCCGACAAAACTAGGTGGGCCAGTCCAAACAGTCATCTCTGCACTACGCATCACGTTGGTGGAGACTGCAGCTGTCCGGGTCCGACCGACGCCCCTGTGGGAACCAGGTGAGCGTAACACACATACCACCTAGATCAGTATGGAACAGCCCCAATACATTCTGTATTCAGCAAGATGCAGGAAGGTGTCTTTCAACAGAGGCACGTCTTCTTTTTTGTGTAGTGCTGGGATGTTCTCTTTTGAGAATGAGAACATTAATTCTCTGAGTGTCAACTTTCTTATTGTATATAGCAGTTCTTTGTCCAAGATTGGAAATGCCATTTTCCTTTACAAAGCAAGGCATGCTTTGAAGATGTTTGTGTAAGCATGTACGGAGGAAAATAGGAGAAAAGCCCAACACAAAATAAAAAAGGTGTTTGTTTACAAGCACCTCAAAGAAAAGGCTCTTTTCAGAGCAACCGCTAAAGAAGAAATTGCCTACCATGGGTTAAATTTCTCTCCCCATTGCCTTGGGCAATTTGTCTGCAGACACCGTGTTAGTCTGCAGACAGCAAGTGCCACATTCAGGGCTTTTGAGGATGGCAGGCATGGAAATGAGACTGTGGAGCCCAAGGGATTGGCCAATAATGTGTCCTGAGTGTGGTATGCAAGGAGAGAGTGTGGCAGAAGGTCTGTTTGCAGAGAGGAACCATAACATCCCTCTAACAAAGAATGGTTAAGTTGGTGTTTCCATACGAAGAGCACTTTTTGGGCGGCTTATAACTTCGCTCTTCCTGGACGAATCCTCACCAAACTTTGCAAAAAAAGTATTTGGGTCACTCTGAATCTTTTTGCAAAGTTTGGTGAGGATTCGTCCAGGGGGGGCAAAGTTATAGGGGGTCCCAAAACTTTTTTTTTCCCATAGACATAATGGGAAAAAACTTTGCTCACGCCTACAGCCCAAACCGCTGGACGGATTTACACCAAATTTGCAGCGGCTTGGTCTCGAAAGCGTGCTTTGCTTTATTTGGTGTAAATCCGTCCAGTAGTTTTTTAAAAAATGACAAAAATGAGTGATATCTGTGTTCGCTTCGCGGACACACTTCCCTGTTCGCTCCGCGGACAGGACGGTGATTGGGCAAGCAGCTTGAGTGATGTCTGCGGACATCTGACGTGCTCTCTCATTGGATGCGGTGAAAGCGTGCAGTGCATCTGGCTTCAGAGACGCCCGCCATCTTTGTTCCTCGCCGCCTGCACAGTAAGTCTTGTGTCTCTCTCCCTCCCCACCACCCCCCTCTCATGCCCTGTGTGTCTCTCTCCCTCCCCCCACCCCCGCTCATGCCCCGTGTGTCTCTCTCCCTCCCCCCACCCCCGCTCATGCCCTGTATGTCTCTCTCCCTTCCCCCCACCCCCGCTCATGCCCCGTGTGTCTCTCTCCCCTTCCCCCACCCCCTGCTCATGCCCTGTGTGTCTTTCTCCCTCCCCCCACCCCCGCTCATGCCCCGTGTGTCTCTCCCCCTCCCACCCACCCCCCACTCATGACCCGTGTGTCTCTCTCCCCTTCCCCCCAAACCCTGCTCATGCCCCGTGTGTCTCTCTCAGTCCCCCCGCTCATGCCCCGTGTGTCTCTCCCCCTCCTGACCACCCCCCGCTCATGCCCCGTGTGTCTCTCTCCCTCCCCCCACCCCCGCTCATGCCCCGTGTGTCTCTCTCCCTCCCCCCTTCCCCCCTCATGCCCTGTGTGTCTCTCTCCCTCCCCTCCACCCCCGCTCATGCCTCGTGTGTCTCTCTCCCTCCCGCTCACCCCCGCTCTTGCCCCATGTGTCTTTCCCCCTCCCGCCCACCCCCGCTCTTGCCCCATGTGTCTTTCCTCCTCCCGCCCACCCCCCGCTCATGCCCCGTGTGTCTCTCTCCCTCGCCCCCGCCCCCCGCTCAAGCCCCGTGTGTCTCTCACCTCTTCCCCCCACCCCCCGCTCATGCCCCGTGTGTCTCTCTCCCTCCCCCCACCCCCGCTCATGCCCTGTGTGTCTCTCCATCTCCCCCCCACCCCTGCTCATGCCCCGTGTGTCTCTCTCCCCTTCCCCCCACCCCCCGCTCATGCCCATGTGTCTCTCTCTCTCTCCCCCCCCACCCCCGCTCATGCACCGTGCATCTCTCTCCCTCCCCCCACTCCCGCTCATGCCCCGTGTGTCTCTCCCCCTCCCGCCCACCCCCCGCTCAGGCCCCGTGTGTCTCTCCCCCTCCCACCCACCCCCTGCTCATGCCCCGTGTGTCTCTCCCCCTCCTGCCCACACCCCGCTCATGACCCGTGTGTCTCTCTCCCCTTCCCCCCAAACTTCGATCATGCCCCGTGTGTCTCTCTCACTCCCCCACCCCCGCTCATGCCCCGTGTGTCTCTCCCCCTCCCGCCCACCCCCCGCTCATGCCATGTGTGTCTCTCCCCCTCCCGCCCACCCCCACTCATGCCCCGTGTGTCTCTCTCCCTCCCCCAACCCCCGCTCATGCCCCGTGTGTCTCTCTCCCTCACCCCCTCCCCCGCTCATGCCACGTGTGTCTCTCTCCCTCCCCTCCACCCCCGCTCATGCCTCGTGTGTCTCGCTCCCTCCCGCCCACCCCCGCTCTTGCCCCGTGTGTCTTTCAATCTCCCGCCCACCCCCGCTCTTGCTCCGTGTGACGTTCCTCCTCCCGCCCAACCCCCGCTCATGCCCCGTGTGTCTCTCTCCCTCGCCCCCACCCCCCGCTCATGCCCCGTGTGTCTCTCACCCCTCCCCCCACCCCCCGCTCATGCCCCGTGTGTCTCTCTCCCTTCCTCCACCCCCGCGCATGCCCTGTGTGTCTCTCCCCCTCCCGCCCACCCCCCGCTCATGCCCCGTGTGTCTCTCCCTCCCGCCCACCCCCCGTTCATGCCCCGTGTGTCTCTCTCCCTATTGCCCACCCCCCACTCATGCCCCGTGTCTGACTCCTGTTCTCCCCACCCCGCTCATACCCCGTATCTGTCTCCTGTTCCCCTCATGTGCCGTGTCTGTCTCCTGTTGCCCCTCATGCCCCCCGCTCATGCCCCGTGTCTGTCTCCTGTTCTCCCCACCCCCCGCTCATGCCCCGTGTCTGTGTCCTGTTCCCCCCATCCCCAGCTCATGCCCCGTGTCTATCTCCTGTTGCCCCCCACCCCCCGCTCATGCCCCGTGTCTGTCTCCTGTTCCCCCACCCGCTCATGCCCCGTGTCTCTCCTGTTGCCCCCCAACCCCGCACATGCCCCGTGTCTGTCTCCTGTTCTCCCCACCCCCCGCTCATGCCCCGTGTCTGTCTCCTGTTGCCACCCACCCCCTGCTCATGCCCCGTGTCTGTTCTCCCCACCCCCCGCTCATGCCCCGTGTCTGTTGTTCCCCCCACCCCCCACTCATGCCCCCTGTCTGTCTCCTGTTCCCCCCACCCCTCGCTCATGCCCTGTGTCTGTCTCCTGTTCCCCCCACCCCCTGCTCATGCCCCGTGTCTCTCCTGTCTCCTGTTCCCCCACCCCTCGCTCATGCCCCGTGCTGTCTCCTGTTCCCCCCACCCCCTGCTCATGCCCCGTGTCTCTCCTGTTGCCCCCCAACCCCGCTCATGCGCCGTGTCTGTCTCCTGTTGCCCACCACCCCCTGCTCATGCCCCGTGTCTGTCTCCTGTTCTCCCCACCCCCCGCTCATGCTTCGTGTCTGTCTCCTGTTCCCCCCACCCCCGCTCATGCCCCGTGTCTGTCTCCTGTTGCCCCCACCCCCCGCTCATGCCCCGTGTCTGTCTCCTGTTGCCCCCTACCCCCTTGTAATGCTCACCTGGCTCCCACGGAGGTGCTGGTCTGGTCCGGGTTGCTGTGGCCTCTTCAAGCGTGATGCGCAGAATTCGGACCACCGATTGAACAGGACCGCCAAATCTTGCTTGTCTGGCCCGTAGGAATATTCTTCTGCAGATGAGAAAGGGGATTAACTGTCTGCTGATTAGTGTGCTTGCTCCCCCCTTTCCCCCTTCGTTCTTCTCTGACTTCCTCCAAAACCCCCGGTTTAAGCTCACCTTATGGTTTGGAAGGATGAACTCTCCATCCTGCTTCTGGTGCAGGGGCGCGCGTTCGTCCAGTTACTTCACTGGTTTTCAGAATGGCGCTGGCAAATCCACTTGACTTTTCTGAGCGATACGCCGTAAGTATGAAGATGCAAAAGTTCAAGTGTGAGCCTCCTTTTATGTTGTTTTTTCCTAACCTGTGATCTGTCCTTTATTTCAGGTGCAGAACAAAGGCGATGCGTTGAGGGGTTAAATTGCCGGTTGTAAAATCAGGTGAGTTAGTGCTGAGGGCGACCCCTCTAAATGTCTTTATAATTCCCCAGTAATGTCTTTTGTCCTTTCCCCATAGGGGCCGGGGTGCGGTAACCAAAGTACCTGCCAAAGATGCGGCGCCGACCAGAGATGTGGAATGGTTCACCAAGAAAAGCCGGTAAGTAATATGGCAGAAAATTCGGCTTTCCTCTTGTGTTCCCTTGCTCACCTTTTGTCTCTTCTTCTCTCCCCTAGGTGCAGGGATGTGGCGACCGGTGCTGAGAGCCGCGATGGAGCCGGGCGGCGTCTCGGGAACAGGTGAGTGAAGCGCGGCGCTGCAGCGAGCAACGCTGTGCTTTTAAATGGAAGTCTTCCTTCAGGAATGCTGGCGTGAAGATTCTGGATGCAGGCAAGAAGGTTGAATAAGTTCTTGGTTTTCACCTTTCTCTTCTCTTCTTTCCTTACAGGTGTTCCAGGTTCGAGGCGGGCGTGGCTGGAGTCCAGGTGCAGGAGCTGACACGGTGAGCGTTCAGCTCCTGGGATGCAAAAACACGCGAAGCATGTGTGGCTGTCTGGGCGTGGCTTAAATAGCCTTGGAAGAAGTTCCAGGTGAGTATTCTTCCACAGCCCCACCCAAGTAACAAAATAGTTCCTTCAGAAAAATAGTCCCTCCTAAGCCTCATTTGGCTTGGTTCTTCATGCAGCATGGTCTGCATCAGGTGAGTATGCAGCATGGTCTGCTTCAGGTAAGTGCACCAAACACTTCCCCTTATGAGCCTGGCGCCTATGGCGCCAGGACTGATGTCCAACATGAGCCTGGCGCCAACAGCGCCAGGACAGATTCCAAAGAGCCCCTATAAAGGGCCGCTGGGCTTTTACCCGGGGGCGTGATGCCTGCTCCCGGGGGTGCTGGGCCTGGCCTGGTGCTCCGGGGGTAGGCATCATGACAGCACTCCCCCCCCAATGCCCCTCCCAAGGTCGTTCCCTCAGGGGGTTTCGGTTTGTTCGGGAAATTCCGATGGAACCTTTTTACTAGCCGAGGTGCATGTACGTGGTCGCTGGGTTCCCAAGATCTTTCCTGAGGCCCGTACCCCTTCCAATCAATTAGATAGAAAAGTTTTGATTTCGAGATCTTAGAGTCCAAAATGTTCTTCACCTCGAATTCAGGCTCCCCATCTATCTGGATTGGTTCTGGTGGCTTTATTAATCTGGTTCCTGGTTGCACTGGTTTCAAAAGCGACACATGAAAAACGGGGTGAATCCGCATGTTAGCTGGTAGATCTAGCTTGACTGCCACTGGGTTAATTATAGCTTTGATCGAGTAAGGGCCCAAATACCTTGGATTAAAAGTCCTAGGTCCCTTGAGTGATAAGTGTTTGGTAGCCAACCATACTTGATCCCCTATTTGGTATGGAGGCGCCTCCTTTCGATGCAGATCCGCATTCTTTTTGTATTTCCCTTTCGCATGTTGTAAGTGTGCAGTAGCATCCTTGAAGGCTTGAGTAATCATAGAATGCAAATGGTCCACTGCGGGCATTTCGAGGCTCAAAGGTGAGTCCAAGTCTGAAGTACGAGGGTGATGTCCATATAGGGTATAAAAGGGGCGCTGACCAGTTCCAGAATGTATCGAGTTATTGTATGTATATTCAGCTACCCATAAAATATCCTTCCAATTACACTCCGATTGGTGCAACATACATTGTAGATTTTGTTCAAGGGTCTGGGTCGTTCTCTCCGTCTGACCATCGGTCTGTGGGTGGTGGCTGGTTGAGAGTCTTACGTCGATTTGTGCCAGTTGACAACACTTTTTCCAAAAATGAGAAATAAACTGGCTTCCCCGATCGGAGATTAGTATGGATGGGAATCCATGCAAACGGATGATATTTTCGAGGAATTCCTTGGCAAGAGCAAAAGCTGAAGGTAATCCTTTCAACGGAATAAAATGGGCCATCTTGGAAAATAAATCCACCACAACCAGAATAGTATTGTATCCATTACAAGAGGGCAGGTCCGTGATAAAATCTAGTGACAAGGTGTGCCAAGGTTGCTGGTGGAATGTCTAAGGGTTGAAGAAGACCGTCAGGTTTTGTTTTTTGACCTTTGTTTTGGGCGCAAACTCCACAGGACATCACAAAAGATTTAATATCCTTTCGCCAGGACAGCCACCAGAATTGTCGTTTAATTTTTTCCTCTGATTTGGCAATGCCAGGATGTCCTTCCATCAGAGTATCGTGATGACGGGAAATAACCAGTTCTTGCAATTCCTTTTCTGGCAAAAATAAACGTCCTTGGAAGTAAGGTAAGCCATCGTTGATTGAAAAGTCAGACCCCCTTTTGATCCAATCCTGCAAGGCTGAAGAGTCCAGGAATAGTTTTACCTGTGCTTGAATGTCTTCAAGGGTTTGTAAAGTGGTTATCCCCAAGATTCTTTGTTCAGGAATTATCGGCACAGGTTCGTGTCCATTTCTCCCATTCCAATTCGAGATAGCGCATCCGCTTTGCCATTCTTAAAGCCGGGACGGTAAGTGATTACAAAATCAAACTCAGCAAAGAATAAAGCCCATCGGAGCTGTCGTGAAGACTGTGCCTTGGCAGTTTTTAAATATTGTAAATTTCGGTGATCAGTGATCACGGTGATGGTATGCCTGGCGCCAAGAAGATAATGCCGCCAAGCCTTAAAGGCGGACTTAATGCTAATAATTCCTTATCGGTGATTGCATAATTTATCTCCGGCGGTGAAAACTTTCTGGACCAAAATGCTACGGGGTGCAGTTGGTTGGTTTCGGGGTCTCTCTGAGACAGGACAGCTCCCATGGCTAAGCTGGATACGTCGGTTTCGACTATATAAGGGAGATCAGGACGCGGGTGTTTCAAAATAGGTGCAGACATAAATTTAGCTTTTAATTCCTGAAAGGCCTGTTCAGCTACCTCGGTCCATTCAAAACGTTTATTCTTCCGCAAGAGTGCAGTGATGGGTTGCACCACCCGTGAAAATGCCGGGATAAACCTGCGATAAAAATTGGCAAAACCAAGCATGCTTTGGACACCTTTCACCGAACTAGGTAATGGCCATTTGAGGATGGCATCCACTTTCTGTGAGTCCATTCAGACCCCTTTAGGTGTCAGGATGAATCCCAGAAACTCAACCTCGGTGGTATGGAAAACGCATTTTTCCAGTTTTGCAAACAGTTTGTGCTGGCGCAATTTCTCAAGGACGGCCCTGACATGTTTTCTGTGATCTGATTCCGAAGAGGAGTACACCAGAATGTCATCGATATACACGACAAAACAGACATCGATGAGTTCCCGAAAGACATCGTTCATGAAGAATTGGAAGGCAGCAGGCGCGTTGCACAACCCGAAAGGCATCACCTGGTATTCGAATAGTCCATATTTTGTACGGAAGGCCGTTTTCCATTCGTCGCCTTCTTTTACTCGTACCAGATGATAAGCCCCCCGGAGATCTAACTTGGTGTATATGCAAGCGTCCTTCACCTGGTCAAGGAGTTCAGGGATCAAAGGCAGAGGGTAACGATTTTTAACAGTTATCTGGTTCAATGCGCGGTAATCGATACAAGTTCTAAGGTTGCCTTCTTTTTTTGGCACGAAAAACAAAGCCGAGGATGCCGGAGACTTTGACGGGCGAATGAAACCATTGGCTAGGTATTGATCTAAATATTGTCTCAAATGCAGATTCTCCGGCTCAGTAAGGGCATAAATCCTTCTACAAGGGGGTTGTGCATTGGGCACCAGATCGATTTGGCAATCGTACGATCTGTGAGGAGGTAACGTGTTGGCCTGTTCCTTTTGGAAGACGTCCTGAAAGTCTTGATATTCCGGAGGTAGTTGCATGGAGACAGAGTTTACTGATGCTAGACTGATCTTCAGATTTTCTGGGTAGCAGGTTCGTGCACACTCTGGAAAGGTTATTCTCTTTGCTCGCCAATCAATTCAAGGGATTCCGAGAATAACCTGAAACTGTGGAGCCTTGATTACAACAAACACAACTGCCTCCCGATGGCCGTCCGGACCTACAAGTGTCACCTCAGCTGTGGAATGGGTTACCGGTCCCGAGGCAATTTCGGTACCATCAACTGTGGTGATGACATCTTTGCTGGTTTTAGGATGCAGAGGGAGGTTAATCCTGGAGACCAATTCACGATCCACGTAGTTTCCTATAGCCCCACTATCGATGCATGCCTTTATTGCATGCAACCGCTTAGGCTGTTCCGGATCTACGAGGACCATTGGCACAATTAAATGCGAGGTCTGAGAGTTCGTTTTCAAGCTCGGCAAGCGGACCCCTACGCTTGTCGGGCGGGGTTGTTTCCCGATACAGAGGTTTCATGGATTTTATCAGCGGCTCCTACCACCTTCCTGGGCGGCCTTGCCCGGCAATCTCGTAGAAAGTGTCCAGAGGAACCACATCAAAGACATAAGTGCATCTGCCGTCTTCTTTCACATTCCTTTTGAGTTAAAGGTCCTTTAACTCCTCCGATTTGCATTGGCTCAGAGGCTTCAGCCCCATTGAGGTTAGCGTGGGTCTTGACTAACACCCGGGTCTCAAACTTGGACCGATCTGCTTTTCTGTTTTGCAGTCTGTAATCCAATTGGACCACTAAGTCTATATATTCTGAGCATTCTTGGGGCGGATTTACAACTTGGCCCAGGACATCTTTAAATTCTCCGCGTAGACCTGGATAAAATAACGTGATTCTTTTATCCTCTGGCCACCCAGTTTCCACAATTAGTCTATTAAAGGTTGCAATGTAGGAAAGGAGGTCTTGATTGCCCTGTCGTAGAGATAGAAGTTCGTCATCTAGAGCCTGCCCCTGGGAGTGACGAGCAAATAACCTTTCCATGCTTGCTTGAAATCCTTGAAAATCACGAAAAATCGGGTCATCTTGAGTTACCAGTGGAACTGACCAATCGGCAGCACTGCCGCTGAGATATGACAATACAAAGGCTACCTTGGTCTGGTCATTAGGGAAGGCCCCAGGTCTGCACAGGAAATGCAAACGACACTGATTCATGAATACGGCGAATCGTTTGGGGTCCCCAGCAAAGCGTTCGGGTGGGGCCAGCGGCATGTGTCCAGGTAGATTAATCTGCACCGGGTTACTGGAAAGCACAGGAGCGGGTTCCCTCCGGAACCGGGTAAAGGAGTTTGTCCAGCTTGACCTTGCAAAAGCTGTCTAGCCAGGTCATCAGCTCTTTCCTTTGTTACAATCACTTCCCTCCTGAGAGCATTAGTCTCTTGACGAGCGGCGTGTACTTCGGCCCGTAATTCCCCCAGTAGTTGGGCCAACTGGTCAGTCTCAGAAGTTTCCATAGCGCCTGGGTGGGAATTTGTAGGAAGGCTTTGCGTTCTGTAATGCTCACCTGGCTCCCACGGAGGCGCTGGTCTGGTCTGGGTTGCTGTGGCCTCTTCAAGCGTGATGCGCAGAATTTGGACCACCGATTGAACAGGACCCCCAAATCTTGCTTGTCTGGCCCGTAGGAATATCCTTCTGCAGATGAGAAAGGGGATTAACTGTCTGCTGAATAGTGTGCTTGCTCCCCCCTTTCCCCCTTCGTTCTTCTCTGACTTCCTCCAAAACCCCCGGTTTAAGCTCACCTTATGGTTTGGAAGGATGAACTCTCCATCCTGCTTCTGGTGCAGGGGCGCGCGTTCGTCCAGTTACTTCACTGGTTTTCAGAATGGCGCTGGCAAATCCACTTGACTTTTCTGAGCGATACGCCGTAAGTATGAAGATGCAAAAGTTCAAGTGTGAGTCTCCTTTTATGTTGTTTTTTCCTAACCTGTGATCTGTCCTTTATTTCAGGTGCAGAACGAAGGCGATGCGTTGAGGGGTTAAATTGCCGGTGGTAAAATCAGGTGAGTTAGTGCTGAGGGCGACCCCTCTAAATGTCTTTATATTTCCCCAGTAATGTCTTTTGTCCTTTCCCCATAGGGGCCGGGGTGCGGTACCTGCCAAAGATGCGGCGCCGACCCGAGATGTGGAATGGTTCACCAAGAAAAGCCGGTAAGTAATATGGCAGAAAATTCGGCTTTCCTCTTGTGTTCCCTTGCTCACCTTTTGTCTCTTCTTCTCTCCCCTAGGTGCAGGGATGTGGCGACCGGTGCTGAGAGCCGCGATGGAGCCGGGCGGCGACTCGGGAACAGGTGAGTGAAGTGCGGCGCTGCAGCGAGCAACGCAGTGCTTTTAAATGGAAGTCTTCCTTCAGGAATGCTGGCGTGAAGATTCCGGATGCAGGTAAGAAGTTTGAATAAGTTCTTGGTTTTCACCTTTCTCTTCTCTTCTTTCCTTACAGGTGTTCCATGTTCGAGGCGGGCGTGGCTGGAGTCTAGGTGCAGGAGTTGACACGGTGAGCGTTCAGCTGCTGGGATCCAGAACAACGCGAAGCACGTGTGGCTGTCCGGGCGTGGCTTAAATAGCCTTGGAAGAAGTTCCAGGTGAGTATTCTTCCACAGCCCCACCCAAGTAACAAAATAGTTCCTTCAGAAAAATAGTCCCTCCTAAGCTTCATTTGGCTTGGTTCTTCATGCAGCATGGTCTGCATCAGGTGAGTATGCAGCATGGTCTGCTTCAGGTAAGTGCACCAAACACTTCCCCTTATGAGCCTGGCGCCTATGGCTCCAGGACTGATGTCCTACATGAGCCTGGCGCCAACGGCGCCAGGACAGAGTCCAAAGAGCCCCTATAAAGGGCTGCTGGGCTTTTACCCGGGGGCGTGATGCCTGCTCCCGGGCGTGCTGGGCCTGGCCTGGTGTTCTGGGGGTAGGCATCATGACACCCCTGCTCATGCCCGTGTCTGCCCCCTGTTGCCCCCCACTCCCCGCTCATGCCCCGTGTCTGTCTCTGTTGTTCCCCCCACCCCCCGCTCATGCCCCATGTCTGTACCCTGTTCCCCCCACCACCTGCTCATGCCCCGTGTCTCTCTCCTGTTGCCCCCCACCCCCGCTCATGCCCCGTTTCTGTCTCCTGTACCCTCTCACCCCCCGCTCATGCCCCGTGTCTGTCTCCTGTACCCCCCCACCCCCCGCTCATGCCCGTGTCTCTCTCCTGTTGCCCCCGCTCATGCCCGTGTCTGTCTCCTGTTCCCCCACCCGCTCATGCCCCGTGTGTTTCTCCTGTTGCCCCCCACCCCCCGCTCATGCCCTGTGTCTGTCTCCTGTACCACCCCCACCCCCCTGCTCATGCCCCGTGTCTCTCTCCTGTTGCCCCCCACCCCCTTCTCATGCCCCGTGTCTGTCTCCTGTACCCCCCACCCCCCGCTCATGCCCTGTGTCTCTCTCCTGTTGCCCCCCACACCCCCGCTCATGCCCCGTGTCTGTCTTCTGTTCCCCCAACCCCCGCTCATGCCCCGTGTCTGTCTCCTGTTCCCCCCACCCCCCGCTCATGCCCCGTGTCTGTCTCCTGTTGCCCCCACCCATGCCCCGTGTCTGTCTCCTGTACCCCGCCACTCCGTGCTCATGCCCAGTGTCTCTCTCCTGTTGACCCCCCACCCCCCTGCTCATCCCCCGTGTCTGTCTCCTGTTTCCCCCTACCCCCCCGCTCATGCCCATGTGTCTCCACTGTTCTCCCCCATCCCCCGCTGATGCCCTGTTGTGTTCTTTATACACCCCGCCTTCCCTTTCCATGGTGGCCATCTTGGTAAAAGATTTTCCTTCCTACATCGGAGGAGTCCCGGTGTAGGAAGGAAAATCTTTTTGTTTTTTTTACCACCCGGCGTTGCCACTTTGAGGACATAAGATGTTAGTGGTTTTCATCTATTGAAAAGGATGTTATGGTGACGTTGCACTAATAAAAACCTTTAAAATTTAGTAAAAAGGCCACCAGGGGGCGCGCAGGCAATGGCTGCCTGATTGTGCCGCTCCCGCCGTAGCTGGGCTGTAACAGGGGATTGAGCCCCCCCGAAGCACCCCAGGCGGACGAAGTAGGACGGAGGGGCGCGAGGAACCCCCCGGGCACCCATCGAGCGAAGGAGCGACGCTCGTTGCCCCCGGGACCAGCGAGAACGAGACCCGCAGTATCGGACGGGGACGAGGCTGCTCCAAGTCTCGGCGACCGCGGCGCCGAATAAGCGTGGAGGAGCTCCAGGGAAGCCGTGCACACGCGGAGGGGGCACCCTCCTCTCCCGCCCTCCTCGACGGACCCCTCAACTCCTCGATGGACCCCTCTACCCGATCGAGCACTGGGTCCGGGGCGGATCGTGGGGGTCGGAGCGATCAGTACAGCGGACCCGTGCCCCTCCCCCCCGGCCTCCTCCATCCCCGTCGATGGACAGAAACCAGCGCTGGGAAGACCAGCGCTGGTGACCACCTCAGAACACCGAGGGGGCCCCCCCCAGCAGGACAGCCGACCCCACGCCACAACGTGAAGAGCCCAGACGAGGATCCACTGGGCGGCCGCACGCCGCGAAGACACAAGGCCCGGAGCGGGAAGATCCTTTGGGGTCGGGCAAGCCCCGCTGCCCCCACGAGGGGAGTCTTGGCAGCAACGCACGGTCCCCGGGAGCGAGGCCCCTGCCAGACCTTGGTGGGGCGTGTGCCCGGCCGAGACAACAGCGTTTCCCCCCCACACTTGGGAGCGGGGGTGTGGTGGCTTGAGGGGGGCAGCCCATGCATCCTGGCCCATAAAGACCAGCGGCGGCCTAAGCGGACTGCGGCCCCTTCAACCCGGGTGTGTGGCCCCCGCCTGGGGACGGTGGGGCGTGTGCCCACCCGGTATAGAGCCCTTGCAGCAGCACGCGACGGTAAGGGAGGGGCGTGCCTCGCCCTGGGGCTCCCTCCCCACCCGCCGTCGCGCCCCCGATCTGAGAGTCCCAGGGGGGGGGGCCGCTGGCGAACCCGGGGGGGAAAGCTCGATGGACTGGCGGCAAACCCTACAGGAATTCCGCTTTCAGGAGATGGCATCCAGCAATAGAAGCCTAAGCCCCCCCAAGGGTCCTTCACAGTCGGAGACCCCAGGTCCCCCCACGTCCGCCATGGAAAGAGGCTTTGCCTCCATATTACAGGAGATCAGGGACATACGATCTGACATTGCCCAGAAATTCGAAAAAATAGATTAAAGAGTGGACAAGGTCGAAGACAGACTGTTGCAGGTGGAGGCCAACCAGATATCATCGACGTCCCTAGAGATGGACCTAGGACTGAGGATAGCGGCCCTGGAGAAAAGAGAGGAGGAAAGGTCCAGGCAGATGGACAACTTCGAAAATAGGGAGAGGAGGAACAATCTTAGAATTTTCGGGATACCAGAACAGGACGGGGAAACGGAGAGAGACATTACTCGCGCGGTTAGAGATATCATCACCCTCCTCTTTGCCGAAGAGATGACCACGGAACCCACGTTCGATAGAGTGCACAGGGCTGGGGGGAGGGCAGGGGGCCCCCGCTCTGTCCTGGTCTGGTTCCACTACTACTCCGAAAAAACAAAGGTGTTGGAGGAAGCCAGGAAGGCTCGGGAGATCACTTACAACAACGCTCAGATCTCAATCTACCAAGATCTCTTCGCCTACACCCTGGCCAAACGCAAGATGTGTCGCCCACTAACACTCCTGCTGAAAGAAAAGGGGTTCCGCTACCGCTGGGGCTACCCCTTCTCTCTGACCTTTGAGTACATGGGCCAGCGGTCAACCCTGACCACGGAGGATGACATACAAATGGCCATCCAGGACTACGTTGGGGATTCGGATCCCATGAGGGCCCCGTCGGGGCCGGGGAGGGAGACCCCGGGGAGCCCGGGCTCGTCGAAGGACAGGAGACATAAAACTGGAGCAAGGAAATATAGGAAAATGAATACCCCATCGCCAGTCAAGGAGGGGGAGCGGAACGATCCCGAGGGTTGAGACCTGGGGAAACCCACCGAGTCATGTGGGATATTAAGAAAAGCCAGCGGATTCACTATTAACAGCGTCCCTATGAACAGCAAGTATGGGGGAGCCATGAGGGGGACAGCAAGGCTAGGAGGGAGGGGGGCTCACAGAAACACGCTTTCCACAGAATGCCCGGCTGCAGCGGGTAAGCTGGTGGTTCGGCCAGTAGCCAGGGATGGCAGAACTATTTGGCCGGACACCGGGGAAGGGGTAGGGGGGACACGAAGTTGGGGTTGTTCAGTTACGGTTCAGGGAAGGGGGCAGTTGGGGTTTTGTTCTTGGCCCACCCGGAGGGAAGGAGAGGGGGGAGTTGGGGGACGAAAAATCGAACCAAGGGAGCACGTCAGGAAGAGTATGTCGAGTACGTTGACCGAGAGAGAGGAAGTCTTAGATTATGGCTGTCAGTCTGCCCCCCCTGGGTGTGGGCTCCCTAAATGTATGGGGCTTAAACACCCCCACGAAGAGGTCCCTGGTCTGCAGGGAATTTAGAAGGGCCAACCTCGACTTTCTCTTCGTGCAAGAGACTCATTGGCCGCGGGGTAACGAGCCCAAAATGCGGGGAGGAGTAATAGGGGAGGTCTTCAGTGCCTCCCATAAAGGCAAAAAGAGAAGGGTTGCCATCTTAGTATCGAGGAATACAGGCTTCGAGAACGAGGCCACGTTGAAAGACCCGGAGGGCCGCTACCTGATGTTACGGGGGTCCCTTCAGAGGGCTCCACTGACCCTAGTCATAATCTTTGCCCCAAACAAAGGCCAGACCCTATTTTGGGAAAAGGTAGGGGACAAACTCAAACACTTTGCCCATGTTTCGGTGGTGGTGGGGGGGACTTCAACATGGTCCTGGACCCTACCCTGAACAGAAAACGCACAGGCCCGCAGCCCTCCAGGGCATCAGACGAGACCATGGCGCGTAACTTCCAAGGGGTTAATCAAGACTTGGGACTGATGGACACGATCCCGATCCCCAGAACGAACACCCCCCCTTCACATACTACTCAGCCACCCACGCATCGTTCTCCAGGATAGATTATATCTTGGTGGACGAGATCCTACACCCATTCACCTCAGGTCATAGGGTTGACCCGATTCCCTGGTCCGACCACGATCTGGTCCGAATCACGATAGCAAGGGGAGGTTTAAGCGAACGCAGGGGGAGGTGGAAGTGCAACGACTCCCTGTTAAAGGACGAGGTACTAGCCCAGGAAGTTCTCGAGGCCATCACAGATTTCTTTGACCTTAACGATAATGGGGAGGTAGGGGTACACACCCTATGGGATGCCTTTAAGGCCACTCTACGAGGAGTCCTGATCAAAATGGGTGCCCAGAAAAAGAGGGAAAGGGAGGCCCAGGAAAGACTACTGAGGGAGAAAATAGCCCAACTTCAACCGGGGGGGCTCTCCACGGTCCCCTTGGACCGAGGCCAGGTGACCGCCCCTGAGGACTGTAGACTCCAGCTGAGGGACCTCCTCCTCCACCAGACAGAGAGAAACCTCCAATTGGTCAAACAAAAGTATTATGAAAAAGGGGACAAGGCAGACAGGATTTTAGCCTGGAAGCTGAGGGAGGTACAGAGGGGCAGATTAGTGAAAGCGGTCAGGAGCGAGGGGGGGAGATAGGCTACGACACAACCCACATTGGGGAGGCCTTCCGCCAATACTACGAGAAACTATACTCGTCTGAATTCAACGGGAGGGAGGCGGAGATTGAGGGGTTTTTGAGCTCAATACAGATTCCGGCCCTCTCAAGAGAGACGGCGGAGGGGTTGGAGGGCCCGGTAACGGAGGAGGAGGTGGAGCGCGTGATCAGAGGGATGAAAGGGGGTACTTCCCCCGGCGAGGACGGCTACTCGGTCTATTTTTACAAAAGGTTTTGCTCAACCCTATCCCCCTACTTGGTTAGGGTATTCAATGCAGTGCTGGAAGGTGGACCCCTCCCGGACTCCATGATGGAGGCGATAATAGTGGTGCTCCCCAAGGACGGCAGGGACTCCTCGGAGTGCTCCTCCTACCGCCCAATTTCCTTGCTGAACACCGATGTAAAGATCCTGGCTAAGGTGATCGGGGGGCGTATGGAGGGGGTCCTTCCGAAGCTGGTCCACGGAGATCAGGTGGGGTTCATCAGGGGGAGACAGGGCTCTGACAATATCCGAAAAACTATAGACCTGTTCCACTACGCCCAGGTGTCAGACCTTGACGCGTGCGTCTTATCACTCGACTCAGAAAAGGCATTCGACAGGGTGGAGTGGAGATTTATGGAACTCACCCTCCAGAAAATGGGCTTCGGGGCACACATCATGGGTTGGGTGGCGGCGCTATATAGGGCCCCAAAGGCCAGGGTCCAGGTGAATGGCAGGCTGTCGGAGCCTTTGCCCCTCTCGCGGGGAACGCAGCAGGGTTGCCCACTCTACCCCCTCATCTATGTCCTCACCATGGAACTCCTAGCCATAGCGGTCAGAGCACACCCAGACATCAGGGGCATCCAGAGAGGGGAAGTAGAATTTAAACTCTCCCTGTTCGCCGATGACATCCTGGCCTACTTGGTGGACCCGGGATCCTCGCTCCCCCCCTCATGTTCCTGATGGCAGCATATGGTCGCCTCTCAGGGCTCAAGATAAATGCCTCTAAATCAGTCCTGCTCCCCATGAGAACAAGGGACCCGACCCTGGACCCCCTGTCCAGCCTGGGAGGGATAAAAGTGGGTAGGTCTTCCATCCGATACCTGGGCGTCCTCCTCACCCGGGACCTCTCCAGCCTCGCCCCAGCTAACTATGACCCCGTAATGGCAATGGTCACTGCGGATCTGAGGAGATGGGGGTCAATGATCCTGTCCTGGTACGGCCGTATGACGGCTGTGAAGATGAACATACTCCCGCGCTTACTATATCTCTTCACTGCCCTCCCAACCAGCGTTCCCGACCAAACTTTCAGGGTCCTCCAGAATGCGGTGCGTGAGTTCATATGGCAGGGTAGGACCCCGAGGACAGCTAGAGCAATCCTGACGCTTCCGAGGGAGGAGGGAGGGTTCGGGCTGCCGGACTTCCAACTCTACTTTCGCGCTGCCCAGTTGCGCGTACTTCTCGAACACATGAAGGAGGGGATGGGTACATACTGGACGTACTTGGAGGACATGGACGCCCACCCACTCAAAGTCAGAGACCTCCTGTGGGCCCCAAGCAAATTCATTCCGAACAGACTAAGATCACACCCAACGTTGGGAGTCCTCTGGGCGATCTGGCGGGAAAGCCCCCAGACAGCGCATCTAACGTCATGGCCGTCACCGATGTCATCGCTCTGGGGTCACCCTCTTAGACTGGGAAGCAGGGGGTTTCGCAATGCTCAATCCTGGTCCGACTTGGGGATGGAATGGGCGGGAAAAATGTTCAAGGAGGGGGAATTCCGCCCCTATGAGGAAATGAGAGAAGCCCTGGGTCAAGGGACCCTCTCCTTTTTCGAATATCTCCGCCTGAAGGGGATCTTGTGCGACCAATCCTTGGGACAGAACTTGAAAAGGCAGTTGACCCCCTTCGAAAAACTCGTGGACACAGCGACCTCTAGGAAGGGGGCTGTATCAGGGAAGTATAGAATATTGAACACTGTCAACCTAGGGGAGAGGAGGAGGTTCCACACCTTCTGGAACGATTTGGCGGGGGAGGAGATCTCTGAGGACGCCTGGGCAAGGATATTTAAGATAGCTTTCCATGGGAATTTATTCACAGCGGACATGGAACATAATTTTAAGATCCTGCAGGGATGGCACAGGGATCCTGCGAAGCTGGCGAAAATGTTCATGGGAGTGTCCCCCGCATGTCCAAGGGGGTGTGATCAGGTTGGCACAAGAGGTCACATGTGGTGGCACTGCCCGAAAGTCCAGACATATTGGGCAGAGGTACGGGGCTGGATTGCTGAATATCACTGAGGAACTGCTCCCCCAGAACCCACTAACAATGTTGCTGGGCCTCCCCCCAGACACAGACATATCCAGATACCCAAGGATGTGGGAAACCATGTTGAGGGCGGGGAGGTTGGCCCTGGCACAAAAATGGAAGAGCCCGGAGAACCCAACGAAGGAGGTCTGGTTGAAAAAGGTCAAGAACATGTTTCTGATGGATAAATTGACGGCAATGATGAATAACAAGTTGGGCACATTCCAAGCGAACTGGTTCGGGGTACAGCAGACCTGGGGATGGGACGTTCATTGACCCACGAGGATGAAAGAAGGAGGGATCGGGCGCCCACGGCCCGGGGACTGGTGGACGATGTGCAGCCACAAACATAGTCAACGTACTACTTTTTTCTCGTGCTCCGGACAAATAAAATTACCGCAGCGTCTCCCCAAACAAGGAGACCCATCTTGGTCAAAGTTTCAGGGGGGGTCTGTTCGGGGAGGGAGAGGGGACGGGGGAGGGTTGTTGGGCCAGTTAATTGCATTTATTTTTGAATTTGCCTTGAGCCCGTTTGTTGTATTATAAAAAATGCTAATAAAACAAAGTTTAAAAAAAAAAAAAATAGTAAAAAAAAAAAAATGTTACAGGGACGTTATGGTTAAGTTGCACTAATAAAAACCTATGAAATTCAATGAAAACACTTTGTTAAAGGGACGTTATTGTTAGGTTGCGCTACTAAAAACCTATGAAATTCAGTGAAAAAACTTTGTTAAAGGGACGTTATGGTTAAGTTGCGCTACTAAAAACCTATGAAATTCAGTGAAAAAACTTTGTAAAAGGGACGTTATGGTTCCAAGTAAAACCGAAAAACCCTTGTAATTCGCCAGTTATGGTAAACTAAGCAATCATAACTCGCGCCACCACCGTGCACTGCTAGGACTAACACCCAGGACATCAAAGATGACATCACAGATGTCATTGATGACATCACTGATGACATCACGTGTCTGGCTCACTCTTTTTTCTTTTGCTGACATATCTAGGCCACATGGTTTTCTTCAGTAACAGCCAGAATCTAAAAATGTTATTTTATTTGTAGACGTATCCTTCAAGTAGGTTCTTACAGTAATTCCCTTAGAGTCCAGTCACATCATATGAAACATATGCATACGGGAAGACACAAGCTTGAAAGACAGCAATCCTTTTTGTGCATAAAGATAATCCATAGACTTATGAGCACTTTCTGATAGTTCTGTTGTTTTTTTTTATGGCTGTACTTTCGCTGTATATGGTCATATTTGTATACATTGTACTCACACTACTTTCCTTAGGGTGAAATCACATCAAGTGATACACATACCTAGGGTAAATAGCAGCTTTGAAACAGAGCAATCCCGCATTTGCATGAAAATAATCAGGTAAATTATTAGTTGTTTCTGCTACTACTTGTGCTTTTTTGCTAACTTCACTTTCCCTGTATATACCCATATTGGTATGTGTTCTTGTGTCTTTGTGTTTTGTCTATAGTAATGCAATTATGTAATACATGTGTTTTATTAGCTACTTATTACATATTTCACAGTACACAAAAATCTATTAAGAAAACAAATAACATTTCATTATTTAACATATTAACATTACAAATATTATACCTTCATCTTGTACACTGCACACAATGTCATGTTTCTGTATGAGTAGCTTAGTATACTAGATAGAACCCTATAATAGAATGCTATTTATATCAATGCATCGTTCAATGCACTAATTAGGGTATGATATTTATTGCAATGATCCTTGACACTTGTTTCGCAACATTATAATAAGAATCCCTTGTACACATATTTGTGATGTCATCTTTGATGTCCTGGGTGTTAGTCTTAGCAGTGCACAGTGGTGGCGCGAGTTATGGTTGCTTAGCTGGCAAATTTCAAGGTTTTTTCGGTTTTACTTGGAACCATAACGTCCCTTTGACAAAGTTTTTTCACTGAATATATATATATATTGTAAAAGTATATTTTGCATGAATATCGCCTGATATTAAACGATTAGCCTAAGCACATTCGCATCACATTATAAATTGCATTGAATGAACCTGAAACCGGCCGACTACGCAGCCACTTTGAGTTATCTGCCATTTTGATCGCCTCTTGCTTTCTGTCCCATGTTTAGAATTGTGTTTCTGGCTCCAGCAGAGCAAAATTAACTTTGTACTGTTTCCATGATGTCAACGTAGATAAGAATGTTGAAGCTGCTAAAGTGGATTGTTTGTCCTACACTGTTGTTTGTCCTACACTGAGAAACCTTGGAGTTAAACAAAAGCCATACTAATCAGTAATTTAGATACCATCTGTTCCAATAGTGCCTTCCCTGTTCAAACAGCAAAGTAGAATGATCGATAGTTGAACGTGCTCTTTTTGCAGAAATCTTTGTTTTCGCTCCTTGAAACTAAGATGACTTTAAAATCAAGAACAAATTATAGACAAATATAAGCGAGGAAAATAAGGAATGTTAGCTTTGTGTCTTATAGTTGGAAAACATGTGAAATGTTTAAAGGAAAACAACAAACTATTCAAAGATGTTTAAACATGAGTTAGTTATGTGGAAAGGCTATGAACCGTAGCTAAATGTATTACACGAAGAGGGGCTGGTTGATGTGTCCGGGATTGTGGAAAACTTGTCGAAATACTTGTGTTTTTGAAATGTCCAGCACTCTCTCATCTCACAGTGTCCACTTGCACATATTGCAGGGTGTTGAGAGCCAGACAGCTGCCTGTTAATAAATGTACATTATACTTTGACCTCATGATTGGCGTATTTCTATTATGTGGTATTAAGCATTGATATTCTTTAATCTTTCAGATGGTGCCTGAATAGGGACCCTCAAGATTGATGTCACATCGCTAGACTACCGGACCGGGATCGGAGAGAGACGTGGGGCCTGCAAGTGACACGCGATTCCTCTGTAGTACTGCACGCCTGATCCCTGGAGGTGAGCAGCGTTTAGTAGGACATCACGACAAAGGTTCCCGAATCGAGGCCTGTTTGTCGAAAAACGCCAGCCATGACAATTTGATGTCCGATCGGATTCTTTGATTGATTGAAATCAGGCGAGTTGTACCCCGATTCCTAAAGAAACTTGATATTTGTTGCAAGTGTTGTCTCTGTAGAAAAAAACATAGCCAGGTAAGATCACAATTTAACTATGCCTGGGAAATTGTCATCCTGTTTCAGGGTATTTTTCCGCAATCTTTGAAACAAGGCCAACCAGCACCACCCAAAGGGTCACCGGCTTATTTAATGTATTTTAAGTATGGCCTGGGAGCAATCGTATTTAATGACATTTGGCACAGACAGACCAGACAGGTTTCTGAACTTCAGTGGCCAGTTTATGGTAGTTTTGAAATTGCCCACCTAGAGCATTTAGAATCTGTATTGTTGAGAAAAAAGGTTAGGCCTGCAGGATTTGATGTAGTTAAAGATTGGAGAAAAGAAGCTATGCCGCAACTCAAAAGTAGAGAAAAGCATGCACATAGACACATGACAAATGCTGAGAAAGCATTATTGCATGATCAGCAGAAACAGTCATAATACATTAGAGGTCTGACTAGATGTGCAAAAGATATATCCCTCTCAGGATTTTCATACATCAGGTGAGTTAATTAATAAATTATTGTATGAATGTAGAACTGTTTCAACTGCACCACCTCCTTATGTGCCTCCCCCCGTTGTTGTTCCTCCTCCTCCCATTGTTGTTCCTCTTCTTCCCGTTGTTGTTCCTCCTCCTGCACCTCCACCCGTGCCAACAGTTGCCGTCCCCATAATTCCATCTGCACCGCCAGCGGTATTGCCTCCGCTACCTATTGCACAAGATTTGTATGAACTCTGTTTGCCAGGTGGTTCTGCTCCACCTGTAGTGGTTGAAGGGGTGGGAGCTGATCCAAGAATAGTGACTAGTGGCACAGTTTCTAAAGACAGAAAGAGAGAATTGTATACGTGGGCTAAAAAGTACATAGAATAGGGTGGTGAATCGGCTGTTTTAGTTGTGATTTCTGATCAAGGGGGTATTCCTGAACAGAATGTTTTGATAGAACAGATGGGAACATATTTAGTTGATATATGGAGTGATTTGACGGACATGAATGTCCCAGAGAGGTTGAGGGATTTGAATGTACTTGCCCGCTCAAGGGACTCTGCAGCGAAAGTATATGGGAATATAGAGAAGGTATTAGAGTTTAAAAGAGAGCTAGTTTGGTTAAAGAAAGATGAGATGGATGATAATGGAGGGCAGGCTTCATATGTGCAGAAGCGATTTCTTCCTCCATTGAAACCAATGAGTGAAGAAATGCGCATTGGCACACGAGACACTCTTAGATGGATTTCAGATGTTTCAATTTCTCCCATTGAAGTGCATGACACGTTTAGTCAGTATGTCCCGGCAATACAAAGGAAAGTGTTACAGGTGATGGTTGTGTATTTACAAGATGAATTTTTGAAGAGAAAAGTATATTGTCTGCAGATTTTATGGTTATTTATAAAAGAGCATTTTCACCCGATACTGCTTTGATTACTTTATCACTTGATTTGGCTTTGTTGCTTAATAGACGCTCAGATTTGCCTTCTTTACAATTGCAGATGAGGGAGGTTCCTCCGACATTTGTTCCAAAAGTAGAGATTCCAGCTAATGCTGCAGCAGGAACACCTGCCATGACTATTGAAGCACATTATGTCTCACAGCTTGTTCATGTCCCGTTTTATAGACAGGAAGTGAATACCATTAGGCAGTCAATTCTAAATATTAGGAAGAATCCAACAGGATTTTATAAAGAAATTGAATCTGTCTTGCATTCATCAGTTTTCGCGCTGGGTGATATAGATTTGTTGTTTCCCGTGATCCGTCCTGCTGATTTGTGGAAGCAGATTAGATCTGTAGATAATCAGGGAGGAATGTGTGATGCATGGGATGGCTTAGTACGAGTAGATGGGAAAAGGAATGCTGGTGAAAAACCGTCACAGGTCATATTGATGTTGCCAGACACAATAGTGACTAAATTTAAAACTCTGGTTCCTGAAAAAAAAATTATATGGGATAAGTTTATGGCTTGCATGCAAGGGAAGTCAGAAGGTGCGAAAGAGTATTTTAACAGATTTGAGCAAGTAGTTTCAGATTTTAGTGGTCAAGATTTAAGTACAGAGCCAGGAAAGAGGCTGTTCGTTGATAAGTTTGTGTGTAGATTATTGTCTGAAATCCAATCACAGATTATGACTTCGGAGAGTGCTTGGCAAGCAAAATCACAATCTGAAGTTTTACACATGGCTGAGTATTATGAAAATAAGAAAGGAGACCTGAAGACTAGATTGTTATTGCAGCCGATAGCTAGAGGAGCCAGAGGTGGGAATACACAGTTCAGAGGCCAATTTACACCACAGGCTGGCACACAACTGGGTCCCGAACACATAAAACAGTGTGCATATTGTAGACAGGAGGGTCATTGGCGAGCACAATGCCCGATCCTACAGCAGAGATCAAATAGCATGTATGGTGCCATGAGTAGATGATCCAGAGGCAGTCCTGGGATTGGGGGTCCTGGTAGAAATCAGTTTGCACAGAACCAACAGACACTATCACAAGATAATGAGCAACAGAGTGTTAGTAGTGGGAATATTTGTGATAATCCTTCGAATGTCTATTTTTCTAAGGATTTTGCATGTGACGATATACTGTTCCATTAGGACAGCCCGAAGCAGGGTCTGGAACTGGTACCTATTCCCGTCGATCAGAAAGGGCCCTCCGTTGAAAGGAAGGTGGGGAATAGGGAGCATCTCTTCTTGATAGTTACAGGAGCACAAAAGTGTTCTATTGATCATTCACAGATTCCAGATATTCCACTGTCAGGGCAGAGCAACATTTCTGTAGGGTTCTCTGGTACGCCAGTGGTTAGACCGGTCTCTTGGCCTGTACCAATTTCACTGGGACCATTCACTGATTCATATCCATTTCTATTGATGACAAATTGTGGGGACAATTTGTTGGGATTGAATTTATTAAAGAAATTGAATACTGTGATTTTCTGTTCTCCAGTTGGAGTGTACTTAACGATTTCGCAACAAACTTCCGTTCCACAATTTTTGTCTATGCCTTTACCAACTGAATTGAATAAGGTTCCGACATGTTTATGGACAGTTAATGACAATGATGTTGAAATTTTACAGTTTGAGTCCATTAAAATTGTGTTTAAACCAGGTGTTAAATTGCAGCGTATTCTGCAGTATAAGATTTTGGTCGAAGGTGAACAGGCTTTGAAAAGTATTATTTCTAATTTCGTACACTGAGGTGTAATTGAAGACATTGCGGGGAGTGTGTGTAATAGTCCGATTTTACCAGTCTATGAGGAAGGGTATAATGCGATTCCTTTTCGTTTTATTATTAATTTGAGCGCAATTAATAAGGTGGTTGCTCCACAGTTTCCGATTGTACCCGATGTCACCACAATTCTGACTATGATTCCAGCCACAGCTACACATTTTAGTGCCATGGATTTGAAAAATGCTTTCTTTAGTATCCCTGTGCATGTTGATAGCAGATATTTGTTCGCGTTCACCTTAGGGGGACTCTCGTTCACTTTTACTTGTGCGCCAATAGGGCACACTGAGAGTCCAAGTATCTATAGTAGAGCGATGAAGGAACAGCTTGATACGCTTGAGTTACCTTCCACTTGCACGTTGTTGCAATCTGTTGATGATCTTCTTCTAGCTGCTGATTCTGAAGATGCTTGCAAAGAGGGCACCATGTTGCTACTTATTCATTTAGCAGAGCATGGGCATAAGGCTTCACTGAAGAAGCTTCAGTTTTGTCGAAAGGAGGTCGCCTATTTGGGATATCTCCTGTCGAAGCAGGGAAGAAGACTGACAACTGAACGGATACAAAGCATCTCTGATATGTCTGTTCCAAATACACAGAAGGAGGTCAGAGCTTTAAAAATTCATGGCCTCATATTGTCAACAGTGGATCCCAAATCTTTCTTTGTTGATAAAACCTATGTTGGCATTGACAAAGAAGGACATTTCTTTGCCTTTACCATGGAACATGGATTGCCAGAACACATTTGATTTGCTTAAGGCTGCGCTGTGTTCAGCACCAGTTTTGGGCACACACCAAATTACGAAAAAAGGCATTTTTTTGTATGTGCATGAACATGATGGATGTGCTTTGGCTGTTTTGACACAGGACCATGGGGGCAAGAATAGGCTGTGTGACTATTTTTCCTCCACGTTAGACCCTGTTGCATGCACTTTGCCAAGGTATTTGAGATCTGTATCTGCTGCTGCTGCATCTGTGAAACAAAGTGAGGGTATGGTTTTAGGTCACTCTTTAACTGTGATGGTACCCCACTCTGTAGACGTTCTATTAAACAGAACGCAGACACAACATCTGACATCAGCTCGACTAACAAGGTACGAGCTGATTCTATTTGCTCTGCATATTCAAATTAAGAGATGTTGTTCATTGAATCCGGCTGAACTCTTGCCTTCTCCACAAGAGAAGGATAGCAGTGACGAAATATCACATGATTGCCTCTTTATTACAGAACAAGAAACAAAGGGAAGAATTGATTGAATTGATACACCTTTAAAGAATCCACAAGGGGAGCTATTCTATGATGGCTCCTGTTTTAAACTACCGGATGGTACATCTACCGCTGATTATGCAATCAACACATTAAGCACTGTTGTGGACAGTAAACGAATTCCGTATAACTCTGCGCAAGCTGCAGAGATCACTGCATTAACAAGAGCTTGTGAAATTTCTGAAGGGCTTAGTTTAAACATATATACAGATAGCCAGTATGTGCTGAGAGAAGATTCTTGACCTCACATAGAACAAAAATTCAACATGTCACTCTGATAGTCCGGTTGCTGTCAGCACTTGCGCTTCCCACACAACTAGCAATAATGAAGTGCGCAGCACACGAGAAAGTGACGGACGATGTAGGAAACGGATACGCTTTTGTTGACAGAATAACCAAGCAGACTGCTACTGATTTGCACTCTAAAATGTGCATGCTCGATTCAGCAAGATGGGTGACTGATACTTGTATGATGGGCAAAGGGATTAGCAGTGTAAAAGAAATTCAGGCTGAAGCTACTCCCGAAGAAATATAACATTGGGCTGAGGGTCCAGCGGGTCTAGACGATGAGGGTTGTTGGGTGGATAATGAGAAGCAAAGATGGATGCTACTCAATGCCTATGTTATTGCTATGGTCACCATGGCTCATGGCCCAACAAACATATGTGCTAAAAAGATTTGTCAACCATTAGATCCTGCTGGTATAACACTAATATCCTGAAAACTGCTGAATGTTTAGTCCAGAATTGCATGATGTGTTTACGACATTACATTGGGAAGGGAACACCAGCACCAAAGGGCTTTTGGCTACGCCTACTGCAGTACGATTAACCGGAAAGAATCACTGGATCCATGAACATGTGAAGAGGGTTCCTTTTCCTCTGCCCTATGATGAAGGGGAGGAGAAGGGAATTGATCCTGACGCTCATAACGAGCCTGCTTTGAGCGACACCGAAGGTGCCACAAAAATTCTTCCTGAGCCTGTGAGGCCTGGGGAGATTGTTGCCTCTTCTTCGATAGTCCAACCTGAGCCCATGGAGCCTGGAGAGATTGCATCTTCTTCTTCAATTTCTTTTTCACCGTCGATCGACATTGTTTCTGCTTCTTCATCTTCTTCAGGAAATGATGATGCTTTGTTCACTGATCATTCCGTACCTGGAGTTTCAAGGTACAATCTGCGAACACGGAACAGGATTTAGATTTAGGGCCTTCTGACATTACATTAATGTAAATAGAATAGGAAAGTGTACCTAGGATTCTGTACCCACATGAAACCCACAAGAAACCAACATTCAGCCAGTCCCTCGTCATTCCTCTGCTGCATACGATAAGAGGCAGGGACCGGAAAAGTTACCTACAATCAAGATATGCCACGTGGTCAGGTGCCACCCACCGATGAACTAAAAAAGCCTAACAGTGAGGCTTCTCAACGGACGCTGAGAAACTATGCCTATTTTAGGGGCCACTCGTACTAATAATGATACTGATTGTTTTGCTAATGATGAATCCGCCCATTGAGGACCAAATTTGTACTGATCACAATAACAGCTTGTATTGTAATTACATTGACATTTGGGTTTTGGTATCTGGAGGGTGCACATCCACTTGATATTTTATTGCCAACTGCAAGTGTCTCTACTATGTCTCCACCATATGAACATTTGCACACTCTTCTTCCTTGAGACTTCCAACATAGAGGGGGTTATCACAATAACACCCTCTTGATGATCATGAACGCCACACATGCTATTCTTAATAAGACCAATTGTTGGATATGTTCACATCTGCCATAACATGGGAAGGGATTGGGCTGGTAAATACATCCTCTCCCACTAACTACTGCTTGTTATGCTTCACTTAAGGCATTATTCTTAGGCCAATGGAACAATAGTGTCACTGGGAATTTTAACAAATTTGAAAAATGAGTTTTAGCACCTTTGGGATGTTCTCTGTTTTCAAATAGGAGCAAGATAAATATTGCTTCTGATAGACTCTCCAGATCTTTCCAATCTATGATTACCTTTAAAATGGTTCCCGTAGGTAATAGGGATGCCATGCCTCCTTCCTATACCATTAACCATAGTCCACACTGTGTTCCATTTTGCATACAAAGAGAGGGTTCCCAGCCAATGGGTAAATTTGAGGGACGAATGAATACTGCCTTACTAACCAGTGAGGATGGACCTCTGTATGTAGGAGATCCCGTTTACTTTGTTTGAGGTAATGAAGCGTATCCATGGTTGCCAAGAGGCTGGGAGGGTACTTGTTATATAGGAATACTGTTACCAGGTGTATAAGTCGCCACCACTGCTGAAGTTTCTAGAACTCGTCCCAGACGGGATGAGGATGGTGACACTCCCTCACAGATTCTGGGTGATGTTGCTAAATCCTTTGCACCATTTTGGGGACAGATAATAAACTCTCAAGATATTGGAAAATTGGCATGGCTTTTAGAAAAAAACATCAATGAAACTACTGACATCCTATATAACATGACACTAGAGCAAAAGGCTATTAGATTAGTGTCTCTCCAAAATAGGATGGTGGTAGACATCATTCTAGCTGAGCGTTGTGCAGTGTGCAAAATTGTGGGCTCTGCGTGTTGCTTTTTTGCACCCGATTCCTCCCCCACCATATTTAAGGCAATTAAGAAATTGCACACCTTAGGTATGGAAGAACACGTTCCAGAGGGAAACTGGGATATTGGCACATGGTTCTTGGACTTGTTATGATCATGGGGCTGGAAAATCTTTGCAGTTCTGATGGTGATCCTTGGCATTGTACTGTTTTGCTGTTGTTGCATCCAGTGTCTTCCTGTCATCTGTTCCATGATAGGGGAAGTTGTGTACAAGCGGTTGATAAACTAGAACCTAAGACACATAGGCCGTGAAAAATTACTAATGTCTTGGTAATGCAGGACATCGCCATAAAGGATTTAATGGCCATCAATGTTTTTGAAGATAGCGATTCAGGATGCTCTGATGATTATATGTGGTTTTTGGATGATGCTAATGTTTCTGTAATGCTCTAGGCTTATGCCCAAAGGAGGGTTTGCAAAAGTATATTTTGCGTGAATACCGCCTGATAGTAAACAATTGGCCTAAGCACATTTGCATCACACTATAAATTGCATTGAATGAATCTGAAACAGGCTGACTATGCCGCCATTTTGAGTTGTCTGCCATTTTGATCACCTCTTGCTTTCTGTCCCATGTTTAGAATTTTGTTTTTGGCTCCAGCAGAGCAAAATTAACTTTGTACTGTTTCCATGATGTCAACGTAGATAAGAATGTTGAAGCTGCTAAAGTGTATTGTTTCTCCTACACTGAGAAACCTTGGAGTTAAACAAAAGCCATACTAATCAGTACTTTATATACCATCTGTTCCAATAGTGCCTTCCCTGTTCAAACAGCAAAGTAGAACGATGAATAGTTGAACGTGCTCTTCTTGCAGAAATCTTTGTTTTCGCTCCTTGAAACTAGGCTGACTTTAAACTCAAGAATACATTTTAGACAAATATAAGCTATCAAAATAAAGAATGTTAGTGCCTTCCCTGTTCAAACAGCAAAGTAGAATGATGAATAGTTGAACGTGCTCTTCTTGCAGAAATCTTTGTTTTCGCTCCTTGAAACTAACCTGACTTTAAACTCAAGAATACATTTCAGACAAATATAAGCGAGCAAAATAAGGAATGTTACCTTTACGTCTTATATTTGGAAAACATGTGAAATGTTTAAAGGAAAAAAAACGTTTCAAAGATGTTTAAACCTGAATTAGTTATGTGGAAAGGCTATGAACCCTAGGTAAATATATTACAGGAAGAGGGGCTGGACGATGTGTCGGGATTGTGGAAAACTTGAATAAATGCTTGTGTTTTTTAAATGTCCAGCACTCTCTCATCTTGTGGTCTTTGATTGTACACATTGTGGGGTGTTGAGAGCCAGACAGCTGCCTGTTAATAAATGTACATTATACTTTGACCTTGTGATTGGCTTATTTCTATTATGTGGTATTAAGCCTTGATATTCTTTAATCTTTCAATATATATATACATTCACATTATACTTTGACCTTGTGATTGGCTTATTTCTATTATGTGGTATTAAGCCTCGATATTCTTTAATCTTTCTATATATATATACATTCACAGAAAATCGTTGGTACAGGGACGTTATGGTTACAAGTAAAACCTGAAAAACACCAGAAATAAATTTGCCAGTTATGATAAGCTAAGCAACCACAACTCACGCCACCACTGTGTACTGCTAAGACTTATGCCTGGGACATGAAAGATGACATCACATCTTTGATGGGGGAGGGAAGAAGGTAGAGAAAAGAAGAATTTTGAGAAGTTTCCTGAATTTAAGAAGGTCTGGCTCAAGTTTGAGAGGAGCAGGGAGGCTGTTACAAAGAGTGGCACCAGTGAAAGAGAGAGACCTGCCCCCTCTCTTTGCTAAGAGAAGGGTTTGATCAGCAGGGGGTTTGAGCTAAATAACAAAGGGCTCAAGCAGGGAGGTATTTGGGGAGAGAGAGTTGGAGATAATGGGGTCCCAGACCTCAGAAAGCCTTGTGGATTATGCAGATGGTCTTGAATTTGATCCATGACTCCACCGGCAGCCAGTGGAAAGATTTTAAGGCTAGAGAGATGCAGTCCCTGTGCTTGAGGCCAATAATAAGTCTTGCGGCCCTATTCTGGATTAGTTGAAGGGGGCGAGGTGAGGAAAAGGCAGATTGAGAACGAGGCTGTTGCAGTAGTCCATCCTGGAGTGGACCAGAGTTCTGGAGAAAATGAGCATCTGGGGAAAGGTAGGCAAAGGAAGAATGTCTCTGAGGACATGGAGCTGAACATGGGCCTTCTCGGCAAGGTCCAAGATGTGAGGGGCAAAGGAGAGGGAGAGGAGTCAAAGATGACACCAAGATTTTGCGCCTCACTGGAAAGAGAGAGGAGGAGGAGGAGGTAGTAGATGGAAGTTTGAAGGAAAGCTGTGTGTCATCAGCATAGCATTGCAAAAGAGGAGAGAAGGAGTTCCTGAGTTTAAGATGAGAAATGGGAGGAGAGGGCAGTGCAGAGAGCCTGGGAAGGAGGGAGGGAGGTAGAGGCTGCATTTGGATTGGCAAGTTCCTTGCAAATTTTGAAAAGTTCAGCCGTATTGTTAGTGGCTCCAGAGATGCAGGCTTTTATATATGCCCTGTTCTTGGAACGGACAGAGAAATGGTATTGCCTTTGGAGCAGGCCACATGCCAGTTTGTCAGTGGGTGAGCCTGAGGTCTGCCACTTCCGTTCAGCAACCCTGCACTTTCATTTCACCGAAGCTAGATCACAGTCTTATCAGCCATTGCGCTTGGAGGCAGGCTTCAGGTGGATCCTCATGACAGGAACAAGGATGTCAAGTGTATTGGAGATGGAGAGGTGAAGGTTAACAAGGACAGCATCAGTGGAAGAGTCAGAAGCGAGAGTAGGAGCGGGGATGAAAGTAGAAACAAAAGCGGTGAGTGACACTTGCTTCATCATTTGAATGGTGGAGAAGGAGGCTCGCAGTGTGGGAGGCAACTCGGACAGAGGGCTGAGGGGCCCCATGTGGGAGGAGAAGACAGAGTGGGCAGTCCAGCAGAGGGGACTGGTGAGCAGGTTAGAAATAGAGATGTCTGCAGAGAGGAAGGCTTCCAGAGTGTGTCCGGCTCAGCGTGTCAGACCGAAAGGTAGAATGGTAAGGGAGAGGGAGTCGCAGATGTCACGGAAAGATGAAGTGGCAGATTCAGGAGAGTCAAGGTGGATATTGAAATCTCCAAGGAGGAGGAGTTTAGAGGTGGAGGTCAGGAGAGAGGATCAGCCCATTCAGAGGGGAAAAGAGTGATAGGGCCACAGGGCCTGTAGATGGTAACGAGGATAAGTGAGAGAGTAGGCAAGACACCAAGCCTGCAGACAAGACATTTGAAATAGGAGTAGGATTTAGTAGATATGATATAAATGGGAACACACTCAGGGAAAATCAGAGCCATTCCACCTCTGAACTGGTTTGGCCTGGGTTTGGAGAGGAGCTTATAGCCCTCGGGAAGGAGAGTGCCAAGAGCAGTGACAGAGCTGGCATTGAACCACTTCTCGGTAATGGGGAGGATGTTGATGTCAATGGGGGTCATTATGAGGTAGGAGGTAACCATGCCGCTATTAGCGGCATGGCAACCCCCTTACTGGGTACCGGCTCCGGGTTCCTTGAATGAGGAGTTACCGGGCTATTCTGACCTTGGAGGGCCCGGTAATTCCTCATTCAAAGAACCCATCCCCATTCCCATTCGAGCCCCCATAGGGCTCAATGGGAATGGGGAGCATGCTAACAACAGGCCTGTTTATAGCATGCTGGGCTGCTTGCGGGACCCGCTAAGGCCGCCTGGTAAAACCAGGCATCCTTAGCGGGTCCCGCGAGCAGAACTTGTAATGAGGCAGTAAGGGGTTGACGGCTCCGGCACCTTTACCGGCACCATTAACCCCTTACCGCCAGGGTCGGAATGACCCTCAATGTCTTCAAGAAGGAGACATATGTCGGAGGAGTGTTTAAGAGCAGAACAAGCATATAGGGTAGCTAAGTGAAGCTGGTTGCCACCTTTGAAAGTTTTCCCAGGGGGAGTACAAGGGCGTGGTACTCCCATTGGTGGTGGTGAACAGGAAGGAAGGATAGAAGGAGAAGAGAGGAAGTTAATGAGAGATGGCAGGCGCCGGTCAAGAAGTAGTTTAGGTTGCAAGCCCTGGGCCATGACTGTGCCATTATGATAGATGTTAATGATGCACCTAGAGGATGAGAAGTATGCCAAGAGTACTTCCCACCTGGTGCCACCGTTATTGGCCGAGGAGGAAAAAAGGGATAGGATTGAGACCATATGGGGAGTCCAAAGTTCAGGAGAAGGGACAGTAAAAAGAATGTCAGTGATAGTCTGTCTGGAGGAAGCATTGACATAGGTATCGGCAATGGGGAGGCCTGGGTTGGAGGCCAGGAGCGCTTTCTTAAACCCTTTCCTTCCCGACTTCGAGAGAGTGGTAGGATAGGCAATAGAGTGTCAGTTAGAGTAGATAGGGAAGACTGAGAGTGACATGAATGTAGTGGGGTGGCAGGGCTGTGGTGGGAGGTTTGCACTATGCAGGAGGAATTCATCAGGCGGCCTAGCAGCTCCAGAAAAGCAGGTACTTAGGCAAGATACTAATAGGGCAGCAGGTGATAAAAGACCAAGGTTTGAGGTTCAGCATACATGGAAGATGATAGCATTTTAGAGAGGGAAACAGGTTTTAACACACACAGATAAGGAGTTTCATGTGCAGAAAAAGGCAGCACAGCAGCTTAGGCAAGAGATAATTCAGTGCGCCAAGGTACACCCATTCAAAATGCCCAGATTGAAATGCAGAAATAAATTCAGAAATGCCCAGATTGAAATGCAGAAATACATTCAGAAATGCCCGGATTGAAATGCAGAAATAAATTCAGAAATGCCCGGATTCAAATGCAGAAATAAATTCAGAAATGCCCAGATTCAAGTGCAGAAATATTCAGAAATGGCCAGATTCAAATGCAGAAATGAATTCAGAAATGCCCAGATTCAAATGTACAAATGCTTTCAGAAATGTCCAGATTAAAATGCGAAATCTGGCAGGGGGAGCTGGAGTTCACTTGACTAGATAACAGGAAGCGATCTTAGGGAGGAAGGTGAGGCTGGGTGGACTTGAGGAAGTCAGTAGTAAAGTTCAGTAGGTGGTGAATGCCGAACACAGATTGTGGGAGGGAAACATGGCAGCATGGTGGGGTAGTGGGGAGCACTTACCATAGAGTCAACGTGGATGCAGTGCTCTGTAGAGGGCCTCATTACACATAATGCGGTAAACCATGGTGCTTTTAGCACCATGGTTGCCGCCGGTACCATACCGGTACCACCATGGAGGAAAGGGGAATTACCACCCCATTCCAAGGTTGGCGGGGCGGTAATTCCCCCTTTCTCCATGGACCTTCCCCATTCCCATTTTTGCCCCATAGGGCTCAATAGGAATGGGGAAGGAGCTAATTACGGTACCGCAAATTGCGGAACCGTAATTAGCAACAAGGTCCCTTTGCGGGTCCCAACTTTAACGGCTGGTCTACACCAGCTGTCAAGGTCGGGTCCCGGAGAAGGGACCTCATAGTAAGGCGGTAAGGGTGTATCGTGCCCTTACCGGTACTGGTAAACCCTTACCGCCTACCGTGGAATGAGGCCCAAATTTTGCATTATCAGGTGGATCACAGGTGGAGAACACAGAGGTTTAGACCAGGGGGCACTCTGGTGTGGCCCCTGCGGGACAGACAAGGGCCTTAGTCCAGGTATTTGTGCTGGGGGCCGGCTCGCCAGCCAGCTTCCTTGGACCGCCCAAGTATGTAGCAGCAGCCAATCAGGAGCAAATTGGTGTAGCTCCATGGCAACGGGACGAGGCACTCCAGTGCAGACGAAAAGTAGTGGCCATTTGCAGATGGCATGGGCTGCAGTTGAAAGTAATGTTAGGAAAGATCCAAACGTAATAGCCTGCTTGGACTTACCCTTTGAAATGGGGAAAGAATGCAGCCCCAACACAGGGACGCTGCTAAACGGAGCTCAGCCAGAAGATTATCACCAGGCACATACAATATATATACCTTCCTGCTTTCTCATCCCGCTCTACCCTTTCTCTTCTCTTGCTCCTGCAATCTATTCTCTCACCACTCCTCTCCTCCTCTTCCTCCAGATCACCACTCTCTGTTCCCTTCCCCGCCTCCTCTCTACACTCTCTTAACCCCCATCTGCTCTTTCTCCTCTACCTCACCTACGCTACTCACCACCATAGTCTAGTCTGCACCACTGTCTCCATACTGCTAACTCCCACGTTTCCCCTTAACTCTCCTCCCCTTATTATTTCCCCCACAGGATTGAGTGTAGACCGTGTACTTGCCTTAGTGTAATCAGTTGCATATTTCTGGGATAGGGTACAGCCTACGTAAACTACTGATTCCCAGAGCAATTGGGTAGTGCATTGCCCATACCTTTGCTTGCAGAACCTATAAATAATGTCTCTGTCTTAAGTAATTACTTTTCGATCCACCTACACTTCAGAAACTGTTTAGAGGGTTTGTCACCTCGGCTGCTCTGCATGTCCTTAACCCGTGAGAGTTTGTGGTTACCTTACTCAGTAGACAGAGAGCAAGAGATGCTGTTAACCAATAAAATAAGGAGCCATAGGGTCATTGAGATGATCACTGTAGAGTACCTTACACCTACTGGGTGTGGACATATAGGATGACAAAGGAATTATATCATGTGGCAGATGTGTTTTTTTGTGCTGTTGACACACAAAGGTTATTGCTATTTCAGAAGATTGGGTGAATGGTGCTGACATGAAGAGACGTGTAGGCTGTAATTCCCAAGGGGTGTTTGCTATAAGACAAAAAGGGATAGACACCTTGTCTAGGCGTCCTTGCCTTATAGTCTCAGCTGCCAGACCAGTCACTCCACAGCATCATTAACACATAAGAAAGACTGTGCACCGGTCAACTCACGGGCCTGCTGAGGTTCCACTCCAAGAAGATATGTAGAGAGAGCACATGCTTCAATTTGGCCCAATGGCTGCTTCTGCAGTATGGCCTCCCGTTGTTTTCATGAAGTAAATTGCTGCGTGGTGATTTACTTCATGCTAATTACTTCGAGTTACTTTGAGTTTATGTATGTATTGGGCACTAAGGTGTAAACGTGGGGTGGGAAGGGGTTTGAGGTGGGGCTGGCAGTGAAGGGGGAGGGGTGACTTAGGAGGGGGCCCGTAAAAACAAATTTGAAGAAAACATTTGAAGTGATTTCCACATGGTAAATGTCCACGCAGTGATTTATTTGGTTGAAATGACACGAACCCTCCAGTATATGTGTGCAGCAGGGGTTGGCTGATAGGAGACCCTCCTGCAAATCGCCCTATGCTAAGTGTCGAGTGCAATTTTTGCCAGACAGTTCAGTTCGGTTCATGCCTTAGTTTGCAAGCATTTAGTGTCTCATGAGTGCATCAATAAGAGGCAAAGAAAAAAAAACAATTATAATCCCCTTGGGGAGGAAGCATAGCTCAGGAGCAACGCATTTGTCTTGGAAGCAAAACAATGCAACACAACACAGGTTCAAATTCCGATTCCGCCCTTAGAAACCACAACGCCCATTATAAAAATAAAAGATCAATTAAAAAAGACAAATACGTCAAGTAAAGCTATGTATGTTGTACTGAAGCATGACTAGCAATGCACTACTACCAGCGTTCAGTGCTTTTTACCAGACACTGGCGCGTGACACCGGCATTAAAATCAGTTGAATGCCCTCTACCGTAGAATTAGCTGTTGATACAGTGCACCGCTGATGTGGAACACTAGGAAAACATAGTGAGATCCAATTTCGATGAAAGGTGATACATTTAAATGCAGATTCCATTATTATTACCGATGCACTTTCGCCCGCACATGTTTATACACAGCACAATTACACCACAGAGGTTTGCGTGGAGTCCATCCAGCCCAGAGAGTCAATCATGTCCCTCGTAAATGGACCCATTTAGAGCAAAAATGCTTTCAAGCAGCTGTTTTGCCAATCCAGGGTCTCTTTAAGGACTTTAGAGGTAGCTCCGCTCGCGTGGGCAGCGGGCCAGTGTCATAAATTGGAGTATGGTAGTCTTGTGTGTACAACATGCTGCCAGGACCCGTTTGCCAACTGACAGCGTCACCTTCTCGCGAGGAGGAAATCCTTTTTATTCGGATTTCGCCAGTAACATGACAATACATATAATACAAGACAGCACAATAAATATACCCCTAAAAATACCCAGAAACAATCTATAGTCTTCTGAGTAAGTGATATGCCGGAATTCTGCCAGCGATTTCCAGAATAAAAACAGCAGGCCCAGTAGCAGTTTTACATGCATTATATACTGGAAGGATGGATAATTTGCATAGAGAAATATGCTAAGATTGTTTTTAAAACAAAATTACCGTTTAGAACTATTCAATCCGGGCTAGATTTTAAATGTGGCTTTCGGTGTCTGACAAAATGCTAATCAAAAACTTTAAAATAAGAGAAACCTTACATTCCCATATGTTTATTATTAGCTCCGATTTGAGGGTACATAAAGTGCATACATCACCCCTGCAGCAGCCTCATTTTACCCACTCATATAGCTGTGTTCTGGCAAAGTCTTTAAGCATTTGATGAGTGGCGTGCCATCCCAGCCGGACATGCACATAGACATTACTCCTGGTAAAGTATTAAACCTTACCAGGATCAGTACAATGCTACATGAACCAAACCGAAATAGCATGTTATGACTGGTGCAATTGACGGGATTCATTTGGAATGGCAACAGTGGGAACCTACCCATAGTTCCCTTTCTGGTTTTGCATAATTTAATGGTCAGCCTATGCTTCAGAGTGTGAACCTGAATCTTAATTGCGTTCGGCAACTCCTGCCTTTTGCCACCAGAAACAAGTGCAATAAGGGCAATGCCAATAAACAATACAATGCCACTAGCACACGATTTCTCAAATGGCTGTGGAACACAATGGACATATCATTGGGTCGGGGGTCTGTTGTGTGTGTTTCTATTAGCGAAGCAGTGTGTCACTGGGTCAAAGCAATTATGCACACTGTTGTTTATAAAAAAGTGGAGCTGGAATTTTGGAGTGGGCAAGGGTAAATGCAGTGGTGGCCAGTCTCTGAAACGGGGTTCAGCACACGAACCTGAGAGTTGGGTGCAGCCTACAAAGTCCCCAATAGGGGTGGGGCACTTAGGCACTGAATGAGGGCATTTCACAGACTAAGAAGGGGTGAAAGTTGAAGAGGTCTGCACAGATATGGAAACTGGACAGCATGCAGGTTTGTTAAAGGTGGCCAGCACACTGGCTCAAATGAAACTTGACTTCAGGCTCAATGGGGGGCAAACATTTCAAAGGAGAAAGTACACTTTTCTGGAAAGACTGGTTTCTCAGGAAAGGACAACATTTCTTATGGAGGGAGGACCATATTTCTAGTGCAAATGGGAAGTTCCAGAAAAATGGCAAGTAGGAGGAATTCATAAATAAACCTATCAAAAGATATTTTGTGAGGGCAACATAAGCGATTTAATGCCCCTTGATGTACAATCCCACCCCACAATTCTGGGTAAGAAGAACAGACAATGTGTATCTGAAAATTCGAAATGTATTTAAAAGTGTAAAGTAAACTTGAACTAAAGCAGTGTATGGCTGTGCACCAAAGAAATCACTATAAAATGAAGGACTCATCAATAATCAACCAGCAATCTGAATTTTCCATGTCTGTATGAATCAATCTATTGGTAGTCATGCAGGCATTCAAATCATTGTCATATATATAAATATATTACAGGGCCTGTGATAGCCCTGTAGTCATGGCTACGTTTCTCAACTCCTAGAAAGAGCAGTTTTTGGGCAGCTTGTAACTTTGGCGTCCTTCTTCGAATCCTCACAAAATGAGTATATGGGCACTTCGGAATGAATTTACGAAGTTTGGTGCGGTTTTGTGCAGAGTTAGCAAAGTTATAGGGATGGTTCCAAGATTTTTGAAATCCTCTCCGACATACCGCTGTAGAGATGTTCACCAAACTTGCAAGAGGGGAAGCGGCTTGGTCCCGAAAGTGTGCTTTCGCAAATTTGGTGTAAATCTGTCTAATAGTTTTAAAAAAATTGGCAAAAGTAGGTCAAACAAAATTAGTAATGTCTACGTCGGTTCTGCTTAATTATTTCCTGATTCCTGGTCCACTGACAACTTTGGACCAATCAGAGGGTGGCTTGGTGTCTGAGAACATAAAAGACACACACACTGATTGGATGTTAAAAAATGTGAGGTGCAGCATAATCTTTGTAACGGTCGCCATATTGGCTCTGAGGACAGCCGCTATTGGCCGCGAACACCACAGTGAGTAAAAAATCTGGAAATTGCATTTAGGGTTACTTTGTGGCTGAAAATGGGTCTGGAAAGGGTGGAGGAGTGGAAAAAGGTTGACAGGTAGCTGTTTTTTATAGGTGAGAAAAGAGGTCCAGGTACAACCGTGTCAGCTGTAATTTCTACTGTCCGCTGACGTCATTGGGAGTGGGAGGGTTCTAGGCAAGTCATGTTATTTGAAGGTGTATTGTACATACTTGTTATAAGGTTTCACTCTATTGTGGTGGTTGTGGCAAGGTAATATGTGTACAGTAATTATAGGTACTATAGGGGAGTACTGTAGGGGGAGTACACTGTATTTGTAATACGGTGGAATTATATAATTGATGTGTATGCAGTGTTGTGGCAATAAGCCACGAGGTGGCGGGCCAATACCGCCCCAGGTAATGCCCCTGGGGTGAGTTATAGGTATTGGCCCGCCACTGAGTGGCTTATTGCCATTAGTACCCCGACCCGTTAGACCGGGGTACTAATTTTTTTTTGCTAATTGCTTTTTTTTCTGTTCCGAAACACATTTCAGAACAGAAAAAAAAATGGCAAAAAAATGGCCGCCGCCATGGAAAGGGAAAACGTAGTCCATTTTCCCTTTCCATGGTGGCCATCGGGAGCCGACGTGCTGGGAACAGAAGGGTTCCCAGCGCATTTGCTTCCAAGACCAGAAGAAAAAAGAAGGTAAGTGGGGTCGGGAGGGCGGAAGGGAGGGGTTGGGGAGGAAGAAAAAAAATAAAACGTACCGCAGTCTCTGGCGGGGGACGATGGAAGCCTCCAGCCGTGTGGAGGCTTGGAGCGGGGATGGCCCCGCTCCGAGTCTCCACACGGCTGGAGGTTTCCATCGTCCCCCGTCGGAGACCGCGGGATAGAAGGTACGTGGGGTTGGGAGGGGGGAGGGAGGAGGGAGGAAAGGCTGAAAAAAAAAAATCTTACCTGCGTCCCCGGCGTGAGACGAAGGAAGCCTCCAGCCATGGGGACGCTCGGAGCGGGGATTGCCCCGTTTCGAGATTCCTCATTGGCTGAGGGGCTGCCACGCCCCTCGCCGGGAACAGAGTAGCCGGCACGCACGGCGTGCACGGGAATACCGTGCGGTATGGCTCGCAAATGAGCCAATCACCACACAGTATTCCTGTTCAGCCCGCCGTGCCGTGTACTAATTATGATTGTCATACAAATGAGGAAAGTGTTTATGGAATATGTATGTTTTTGTGAAGATAACAAATAAGATAATAAATACTTGGTATGGTTATTTAGTTGGATAAGTGCTGTGTTTGTGGTGCAGTATTTTCTTTTTTTTTTGAGAAAAGGGAAACTGTGGCCTAATGGTAATGCAATGGTATTTTGTAGTTGGAGCAGTGTTTGGTGTTTTATAGTAGTGGTTGGTAAAGAACAGTACTTTATATGCGAAGTGAAGTGTTGTATATATATACGTTGGTAATATACACATATGTGTGAGCAGGTGGAGAATGGTGGCACTATAAAGGATGTATTGAGAGTGGTTGGAATGTATGACATTTGTTTGGAATGAACAATGGAAAATGCTGTGCATTTAAAAATGTTTCATTAAAGGTGCATTTTGTTGAAAGTTATAAAATGCATATGTGCATTTACAGCAGCACAAAAGAAAGGAAAAGCAGATGTAAAAGATGTGTAGAACCTTTGTAAGTGGTACTTGATGTGTGAAAATTTAATTTATTTATTATAAATGTGATTAAGTTTAACAATACACTTTACACATCTTTAAAATAAAATGTACATAAAATCCAATCCTTAAACAAAACTCAATTTCTTGAAAAATAAAAAAAAAACAATAACAAAGAAAACATGCTATAAAGCTATAGAGCAATTAGTTAAAACAAATAAATAAACTATGGGCAAATAAGACCAATTCATTGCTCAGTCTAATTCTTTCTTACTGCACGTAACTGTACATGCACATTGAATTACGAATTTCCAGAACATTCCTTAAATGCTTAGATAAAAGGCTGTATAACAGCCACATTATATTGTTAATTGCAAGGATAAAGAGAGGGAGTCAAAATTCCATGTGTTAAAAATGCATATTATATGGGGTGCATCCCCTGGTTTCATAATCTATCCAAAGTTTAATATGTTGGTAGTACATATAACTACCAGTTGATGTGAGCAGGTGCAGAATGCTGCAATTCCTGACAATTGATAGAGTGGCTAAAAAAGAGAATATGCTTATTGAGAAGCTTACTACAGGGTAAGTGGCAGCAACCCTGTATATATGTTTGGATAAGTGTTGAAAGAAATACTTAAATAAATATAAGTATACCTGTATTAGATCTTGTTAGATGCAGATATTGTAGAATTCGCAAATAGAAATCTTGGGGAGTTTCACAGTATTTATTGATGCAGGTGGCTGTGAGTAACAGGAGATATGTACTCTGAGAGTTCAAGAGTGCATCTGAAATGTTGAACTGAGATGACAGGGCTAGGTAGAGTTTCTGTATGTAATTGGTGGATGGATGTGTGACTGTTTGAAAGCAGCCTATAAGGGAGTGTTACAAACATAAAAGTAAAAAGGGTAGAAGGGCTGCTTTGTGGCATGGTCATCTCTGGACATCGTGGGATTAGACAATCAAGTTTTCTGGTTGTGGTGTACAGGAAGACAGGGTAGCAATAGTTATTTTTGTTGTGTGCAGTGAAGATGGCTAGGTCTATGGCTTTGAGCAAGGTGAGTGCCTGGATGGTGGGTGATTCTGGATCCATTAGTTAAAGGTGTACTGTGAGCAGTGTGGATTACCTGTGAATCTTGGATTTGAAGAATTTGAAGTTTACTAATATGGAGTCCGAGGAATGAAGTGGACAGAATGGCTCCCATTTTGCGAGAGTAAGGTTACTTCTAAGCATTTAGACATCATTGTAGTTTAGTGTGGAGGCAATAGTTTGAGCTATGTGGCCAGAGCTTTCTTACAGTTTACTTTGAAGGATACATTTTCAAAGTTGATGGAGCTGTTTTCATGTTCAAGGATAGTTTTTTTCTCAATTAGCTCAAAAACAAATGCGGAAACGTTCTAATGTATTTCTGTCCACACCTCAAGAAAGCAAAGCACAATGTAAACACAACTGCATGTGCTTTTTTACAGAGTGTTGGAATGACATCTTTTCACTATGAAAACATCAAGTTTGATATTGTTCATATTTTTTTAGGAGAAGGAGTGCATTTGATTGATGCTGTTAAATGTTAAATGTCAAAGTTATTACCCACCGTCACCAATGGAATTGGTCCCCAGGCACTCAGGCGGATCTGTAAAGTAAGAAGGCAGGCGGGTTAGGTTAGTCGGGTGAAGAGGGAGTAGGAAAGTGAGAGAGGTGGTGTTCTGTTGGTGGATTCAGTTTGGTTTTCACCATGCGTTGAGCTTTTGCTGTGAGTATCAGACAGATGCAAGACCTTGTGTGCTATTGGTGTGTTTATGTGTTGTTGGTTTGTTGTTGCAGTGTGGCAAAAGTGCATGTGGTTTGTTGTGTGGATTTTCAGATGAATTAGGTGAATTAGGTAAGCAGAGATTTGAGTTTGGGTTGTAGGTTATATATCCTACTTTTTACAGGTCTTGTTCTATTTTGTCTAGCATTCCTGTAAGTATGCTTTATTGCCACTTTCCTTTGCTTGCGTATCTCTTTTAAATATGCAAAATGCATTAAAATAGTTTTGTGAATACATGAAATATGTAGTGAACTATTTGTTAGTAATTGTAGAAAATAAAAAGGAAAAAAAATGGAAAAAAATTAGAAGCAGTTTTTGTGAAAGATGGAAAAAAATAATTAAGTTTAGTAGAACATTTGTTAGTTCAGTATATAAAACACCCAAACATGTTTTTTTTTAAAAAAAAGATTCTTTTAACATTCACTATTTGTGAATAAAAAAAAAGTTTATTGATTTTAATTCATCCACCCTACACCTGGAGTTTTCCAGATGTCAACGGAGTATCGTACTGTCTGCAGACTGTGATCATTTTCTTAAAACTATTTTTTAAATGTGAATGGCAGCTTCAAAAGGAACCTTTTTTTGTTTTTCTGCCTTTTATATTCTCTAGAGATTTTGATTTTATTGTAAGAGAGGTGAGGAGGTAAGGTGGGGGAAGATAGGAAAGGGAGGGAGTGTGCACCAACCACAGATACAGAGGGACAGGTGGATACAGGAAGATGATGGGCATCTCTTAAATCAAAGTTAGGGGGCAGTGTTTCTTATGATTCTTGACCAAAGCCTCAAAAGCACTCCAAACTTGCTTCTCCCTGCAGAGCGGTGTGTTGCAGTACAACAGAAGACTGTGACCCTCAAAACGTAAGGATCAACAGCATCCTGTATGTCCTACGGGTCAGCCGGTGGGATCCTCCAACCCAGAGGAGTACCCTGTGTCATGGCAGGAGCAGTTGAGGAAGATGGGGTAGAGGACGTTAATCTGCTTCTACCTGAGAAAGGAACAGCCTTTCTCAGAGCACCCGGATGGTTGGATCGAGTGTGACGGCACATGGAGGTGGTCCCAGAAGAGTACTGCCCAGGTTTCCCATGACTGAGTATGACCCTGCATTCAAAGCATTTCACCTGGGCAGCCCAAGCTTTTGGTACACACCCAAAGGTGGTAATAAACCACCCAACCAATGACTCTCTGTGCGTGCTGGAGGTAGGCATTGTCTCTGCCTCTTCATCCTGTTTTTCGTCATTCTCCTCTGCATCACCTTGCCTGTTCGCCTGTTCAGGCCCTCCAGCTGGTGGCTGTGGCCCCTAAGAAGGAGGGATGGCCATGACAGATTCCATTGTAGCAGGTTGTTAGTGTTTATCAAACCAGGTGCTGTCAGATGCTCTCTCCTGGATAGCCAGATTGAGAATTACTGAAAGTAATGGGAGGGCTCTTTCAGAGAAACTGTCAATGGACTGTGGGACTGTCCATGGACTACCAAGTTGAAAATAGGCCTTGGAATGTTGTAAAAAGTTGACAGATCAACTAAGGATGGGTCTAGGACCTCTGGAAGAGTACGCATTCAACTTGAAACATCCTAGATATGTCAAAAATGCAGTTTGAGATGGTCTGTGTTGACGGACAACATCCGCGAACACACCGTCAGGCCGCACAAGTGCAGTCACATGATGACATCTGAGGACATCCCCAGCAGAGACAGTGGTCTGCGGACTCTGGCAAGTGGGAGATGATGGACGCATGCACATGAATGTCCGCAATTGGGTTTGCTGTCCGCAGACAAATTCACACGGTGCATTGTCCACGGATGCCCCTTCCGTTTACGAACATCCTGCACAGTTGAATAGTCTGCAGACTATTCATAGTTTTTTTAATTTAAAAAAGGAAGTTATGACAGAACAATATGCAAGTTATGTATAGTATAAAATATAAATGTATTTATGAAAAAAGGGATGGGGTATTGGAATGGGAAACATAAATGTGATAATTTGAAATTTCTAGAAAATCATCATTGGGGAGGGGTAGAGAGAGAAGTTTCATCAAACATCCTTTGATTTATATTTTGTGAATTTGATTGGGGTGATTGCTGGGGGAAAGTGAACTGGTACAAGCAGGACAGTGATAATCAACATTTTTAATAACATGATGTTAACTTAAATTAGAAGTTCCTTAAATTCATTGCTAACCTCATCCAATTTTGGTCTTAATTTTATTGTGTACAGCTGGGGACTGGGATTGTCTTTCTGATTTTTGGAATTCTCCATAATTAATGTGCGGTGTAGTTTCGCCATGTAAACTATGTACTATTAGAAAAGAACAAATGATTATTTTTTGGCATATTAAATCTGGTAATATTGACCAGAAAAATAACACATGCAGCCCTATCGGAATGTTAACTAATGTTAAACATGGAAATACTAGCTATCAATTGAAGACTTAGTACACTTGTGTTAGTATAAACTATTCATATGAAGATCCATAATGCATATACATCGCAGGCACATATAGGGACACTACAGTAAGGAAGAAGAAACAACATCACCAGAAAATGACAATAACATTAAAGTACATCATCATGTATAGAAGCAAATTGTGTGTTTGAGGACTGCTTATTGCCCTTTGCAAGTGCATCATGAACTGAGACCAAATCCCAAGGAAAATACTTTAAGAACATACAACAAGGTTTACGTGTAGCTATATATCATCTTTTGAATTTTCAAATTCTCACTGTTAGCCTAGATTTGTGATGTCATCAGAGATGTTTGTGATGTCATATTTGATGTCGTGGGTGTTAGTCTTAGCAGTGCAGGGTGGTGGCATGAGTTATGGTTGGAAAAAGTGATCTTTCTACATTTTAATTTTATTTTGGTGGTTGTGGCCAGACATACTATAATAATATGTTTATTACACAACCAGTGGTAGCAGCCGTGTAGTTATGGCTAAGTTTCTCAACTCATAGAAATAGCATGTTTTGGGTCGCTTATAACTTTGCCGCTGTGTGGGGAAATCCTTAACAAACTTTGAAAAAGAAAGTAACTGACAAACTTGAACGATTTTGCAAAGTTTGGTGTGGTTTTGTTTGGGGTGGGCAAAGTTATAAGGGGGATCCCCAAAATTTAGAAATTATAATACACACAATGGAAAAAGCATTTTGCTGTGCCGAATGCACAAACTGCCACAAACTGCTGTATGTATTTTTACCAAATTTGCATGAGGAGCGGCACATTCATTTTACAAGCATTCTTTTGGAAATAGTAATTACAGGTGCTATAGGAGCAGTATACAGCATTTGTAATATGGTAGAATGATATAATTGAAGTGTATATGGTATTTATGATTAAAGTACAATTGAGGATATTGCTTCTGGAATCTGTAGCTGTTTCTTTGTGAATCTCTGTTTTTTCTGTGCAAATACAACAGTATAATGTGATAAATAACATAATTTAAAATCTTTAATTGCATAACATTGTGCATATAGATTGACTTTTTTGACCTTCCGAAATAACACATTCTAAATACTATGTTTGGTACAACATAAGTGTGTGGTACACTGTTCTTGTAATAACATGAAATAATGATTGGGGGATACATCCATAATAGATTTAAATAAACAACTGTATTTACATACAGTTTTGGAATTTACAAGGTTTTTAAGAATATATATGTTACACAATATATGTGTATGGTAGCATGAATATAATATCTGAGTGTAAGTGTGATAGGACGTTTGTTTGCAGTGTGTTGTAATTAAGGGTATGCTTAAAGTAGTTAGATATCCGTTGGTGTATTCTATCTATATTGGATTTTACAAGAAGTATTGCAGTAACTATAAGTTTGATGTATAAAATAACTATATTTATATGATGGGGAAAGGGTAATAAAGTGTTGATAGAAGAATGTGTTGCTCACTACTGGTGTTAGTGAGTAAGAGAGTGGTGTTGTGATGGAATAAGTAGGAACATGATGATGTTTTGAGTAAAACAGTTATAATGGTGTGATTTAGTACATAGGTCTAAGGGTTGTGTGGGTGTAATTAAAAAGGGCTGAGGATGTGTGTGTATGTGTGCTAATGTGTGTTAGTGATAGGGGTATAGAAGAGTAAATAAATGAAATTGCTCTATTTATAATCTGTTGCAGTGTTTTTTTAAACTAGGGAAACTGTGGCCTAGGGGTAACAGAATGGTAGTTTGTGGATGGAGCCGAGTATGGTTGTTAAAGCAGTGCTTGGAAAAGAACAGTACTTTATATGGGAGTGTAGTTCAGTATACACATATGTGTCAGCAGGTGGAAAATGGTGGCACTATAAGGAATGTAATGGGAAAGGTTGGAAAGTATTACAATTAAATAGAAGGAAAAATGGAAAAAGTGTGTTTTAACATGTTTCATTTTGGAGCATATTGTTGAAAGTTAAAAAATTGATAAGTGCATTTATAGCAGCACTGTGTAAATATTTTTGTATAAGTAAGTGAAATGCAAATGCAATAGATTTCTAGAACATTGTTAAGTGGCAGATAGTGTGTGGAAATTGAATATGTTGACAGGGTTATATGTAGAGTTCTTGGATGTGATTGGTGGATGGATGTGTGACTGTTCGAAAGCAGGCAATGAGTGAGTGTTACAAACCTAAAATGAAAAGGACGGAAGGTCTGTCCTGTGCAATGATGCCTGGCCCTGAAAGGGGACTGCGGAGACCATGGATAGTCATGAAGATCCATGGATTATGGTCCTTATTATATGCTAGAGAAAAGTATTTGTGACAGAAAATTGTTTCTGTTCTTTTTTTCTTTTTCTCTAGTATATAATTGTCTATTACTTCCATTAGCATAGTTCAAAATGCTAATGGACATTTTGGAGAATCTTATTTAGTCTAACTATTTTATTGAAAAATGTAAAGTAGATGGAGTCTATAAGATTATTTTTTTATTTCTATGTTTTAACTGTGAAAGGTGGCTCCAAAAGGAACCTTTTTTTGGTTTTTTTGATTTAGTATTTCTTTTTTTGCTGTAGAGGCCAGGAAGTAAGGTGGGGAGGGAAAGGATGGAAGGGGCACCAAGCACAGATATGGAGGGGCAGGTGAACAGGGGAAGATGTTAGGTGTGCCTTACATCTAAGGTAGGGGGTAGTGTTTATCATGCTCCTTGATTGCATCCTTGAAAGCACTTCAAAACTGCTCCCACCTGCAGAGTGGTGTATTGCAGCATATACGCAGAGTATTGTTATCTCATAAATATATGGATCAACAGTCTCCTTTATGGCCTGCAAGGCAGCTGGTGGGATCTTCTGCCCCATAGGAGTAGCCTATGGAGTGGCAAGAGCGGTTGAGGAAGATGAGGTAGAGAAAGACAGCCTACAACTTCCTGAGAAAGGAACAACTTTTCTCAGAGCACCTCGGTGGTGTGAACTGGTATGGCGGTGCATGGAGGTGGGAACAACAAAGAGTACTGCCTGTGTTGTCAATGAATGAGTACACACTCAATGCATTCAACATCGGTAGCCAGAGTCTTTGATACCCCTCACATGGTCTTAATGAACCGCCACAACCATGATTCTCTCTGTGTGCTGGAGGTATGCATTTCCTCTATCTCATCTTCCTGGTCCTCTTGAGCCTCCTCTTCATCATAGCGCCTTTCCCCTGTCCAGGCCCTCATGCTGGTGGTGTTGGTGTTGGTAGCCCCTGGGGAGGAAGGATGACCATGGCTGATGCCATTTTTGAAGTTAAATAGCAGATGTGCTAATACTCTTCCAAGCAAGTGCTCTCACCTGGATTGCAAATAGAAAATGAGTAAGAATGAGTCGAGGAGCTATGGAAGGGTAAACTTTCAGCTTGAAACTTCCTAGATTGGCTGAAAATGCAGTTTTGAAATGTGCACAAAGCACGGACCTGTTTGCAAACACGTAATCGTGGTGCGCACATGCACGATCACGTGACACTGTCCGGGAAGTCCGCGATGACGTCAGATGTTCGCGAACATCGGCGAACAAAAAATGGTGTGAAAAGTTGTAGAAAGTTGATAGAAGTATCAAGAATTTTGCTAGGAGGTAGGGAATGGCACAGTTTCCAGTTGAAACTTCCTGCTTTATTGAGAGTGAGTAAAATATTAGGAAGTTGAAGAAAATTAGGGTGCACTGGTAAAAACCTATGAAATTCAGTGAAAAAATGTTGTTAAAAGGATGTTAGGGTTTCAGGTAAAATTGAAAAACCCAAGACATTTGCCAGTTATGGTAAGCTAAGCAACCATAACTTGTGCCACCACCGTGCACTGCTATGACTAACACCCAGGACATCCAAGATGACATCACAACAAATGTCATTGATGATGTCACTGATGGCATCACATATGAAATTCATTTTGATGATAAGGGGTTGTGTTTACAATGTTGGTAACAAGATCTAAGGAGTGATCGGGAAACCTATCATGAACTACTTAAAGTATTAAAAAATGTACTCATCGAAAACAAAACATTATATATTATATATTATATTAGAGTGTTGTTGTTAATACAGGAACCTAATCATAAATACACATAGGCAACGCATGCACCATAGACTTGCAATATTTGTAATCTGCTAATTTTAGCTAGTAAAATAATTAATGCTAGCCTATTACAGTTTCGAACCATGTTAAACATGGAATGAATAGCTAACACGTCAAGACTTACTAGACATTTGTGTTAGAACAAACAATATATATGAAGACCCACAATGCATACCAATCAGAGGCACATACAGGGAAAACTAAAGTAAGGAAGAAAGAAACATCAGCGAAAAAAAACCTGAAATAGGCTAGTTATGGTAAGGTAAGCAACCATAATTCGCGCCACCACTGTGCACTGCTGTGTACTTCTAAGACTAACACCCAGGACATCAAAGATGATATCACAAATGTCATTGATGACATCACTGATGACATCAGATGCCTGGCTCGCTCTTTTTTTTCATTTACTGATATATCTAGGCCAGTACTATATTTGTAGACTTATACTTGAAATATATTCTTACAGTAATTCACTTAGGGTCCACTCACAGCATATGAAACATATACAAAGGGGAAAACACACACTTGGAAGACAGCAATGCTATCTATGTATGAAGATGATTAGTAAGGTTATCAACACGGTCTTATAGTTCTGTTGTTTCTTTATTACTGTACCTTCCCTGGGTATGCTCATATTTGTACACATAGCATTTACACTACTTTCCTTAGGGCCTAGTCACAATATGTGATAGTTATACATACGGAAGTAGTAGCTTTGAAGCAGAGCAATCATTTCTGTGCATGAAGATAATCAGTTAGGTTACTTCACTTTCCCTGTATATGCTCATATTTGTATGTGTTGTTGTCTGTCTGTGTTTTGTGTGCAGTAATGCAATAATGTGGGTTTTATTAGGTACTTGTTAAATGTTTTACAATACGCAAAACTCTAATAAGAAAGCATTTATAATTTTAGTATTTAACATGGCAAGATTATTAATATTGTATCTCCATCATGTCTGCTGCACACTATGCCTAAGTTACTACATGTGTACCTTGGTATATTGGAAAAAACTTGACAATACAATGCTATTTGGATTAATGCATTGCTTAATGCACTACGTACCTCATGATATTTATTCCTTGATCCTTCATGAAAGGTAAATGCACATGTGATGTCATCAGTGATGTGGTCAATGACATTTGTGATGTCATCTTTGATGTCCTGGGTGTTAGTCTTAGCAGTGCACAGTGGTGGCACGAGTTATGGTTGCTTACCTTACCATAACTAGCGAATTTCAGGGGTTTTTTGGTTTTACTTTGAACCATAACATCCCTTTAACCACGTTTTTTCACTGAATTTCATTTGTTTTTAGTAGCACAACTTAACCATAACGTCCCTTTAACAACGTTTTTTTTACTGAACTTCATAGGTTTTTAGTAGCGCAACTTAACCATAACGTGCCTTTAACAAAGTTTTTTTACTGAATTTCATAGGTTTTTAGTAGCACAACTTAACCATAACCTCCCTTTACCAACGTTTTTTTTTTTTACTGAATATACATTTTCACAGTGTGAATTTGATAGATGTTTACTAGGATTTCCTTACTTTATATACATGTAACATAGAACATACTGAACCTCCTGCTAATGATTTTGATGTCCGTGGACTGTGCGTATGTCCACAAACAGACACGGACAACATCAATACTACCCAAACACTCAGGGGATATCTTAAATTGTTCTATCATGCCATATAAACACTGTACAAGTTCAAAAAGCAGCACATAAACACATTATATGTAATAATAAATAAGAAGTGTAACCTATATATCTAACACATCAACCATCCATTTAAATGCCATATCTACTAAAATGGAATATACCAAAACAAAAAAGATATGCCTCCAACATAATTACCTCACAGAATATATATATTTCTAAACTTTTTGTATTAGGTACACTAAAATGAATATATTTTTGTTTTTTTTACACAGAAATGTCCAGTACTTTGGAATGGCTTGAGGAAAATATCCCACGTGAGGAAATGTCTGAAGACAGTAATACTAATGGTAGACACTTCTCTTTATAAGCAAATTAATAATCATTACTTTATGTGCACTTAACATATATTTTTTTTTTAACAGACCATACAAACATTGGAAATAATACATCAAAAGACACATTAGAAAATACTCTGCAGCGCATGGAACCAAAAAAGGACATGCACAAGGACAATTTCAATGTTTTGAAACAGTTTGTGGAGGACCACATAAAAGAAAACATTAAATACCATTGTCCCACATGTACCTGTTCTCCCTCTCCATGTCCCAGTCAACTATCCCCAAACCCTCAACACCAAGAAAAACGTTTTGATGAGACTTCCATCCTGTCATCCCCTTCCATCTATCCTCTCCAAACCCCTAATCCCTCTATATTTGTATCAGTTTCTGCTTCCCCCTCTCTTTCATAAATTGTGTATATGTATATAATAAAAAAATATTATGTTTCTTTTAATGAAATCCTTTGTGTCTTATTTTTTTTTTAAAGCAGTTAAAACGTCAGCGGACAGCGTGCCTGTCCGGAATGTCCATAATTAACAAAATGGGGATGTCCTAAGGACACTATACCAGTCCGTACCATTTGCAAGCAAAGATGGAACTGTTCTTAGAACACACCCGGTGTCCGGGATGTCCGTAAATGAACAAAATGGGGGTGTCCTAAGGACACTGTGGGCCTCATTACGAGTTTGGAGGTAGCCATGGTGCTAATAGAACCATGGCTGCCTCCAAACTGGGCTCCATTACCGGGTTCCTGCAATGGGGACTTACCGGGTCATTCCGACATAGGACTCAATGGGAATGGGGATGGAGGTAACAATGGGCACATTACAAGTGTCCCGTTGTTACCTCCCTCTTCCCCTCGCGGGACCCAGAAAAGACATTTGGTTTTACCAGACGTCTGATCCGGGTCCCGCAAAGGGAACCTCGTAATCAGCTTTGATGGAATGAAGTAGGGCCGGTCCCGTACTGGCACCCTTCATTCCGTCAATGCCAGGGTCATAATGAGGCCCTATACCTGTCCGTACTGTTCGCAACCAGAACACACCCGATGTCCGGGATGTCCGTAACTGAACAAAATGGAGGAATCCTAAAAACAATATACCTGTCCGTACCGTCTGTAGCCAACTTGAAACTGTCCTAAGAACATGCGTGGTGTCCGGGATGACCATAGCCAAACAAAATGGAGGTGCCCCAAGGACACTATACCTGTCCGTAGAGTCTGCAGAACATCTACGCACATGCGCACCACACCCGTAAATCCTGCGAACATCGCGCCTGTCTGTAACTGTCCATCTCACTTGTGTCATACTTTTAATTTGTTACAGAACCCGAACACTGTGGGTAGAATAACCGCGCGCATGCGCACAACCGTTCTCTTGCATTTAGTGTCCTGTGGACACCCATTCCCTTTGTGGACGTGTTCCCGACGTCATCATGTGACCACTCCCATGCTGAGCGTGTGTCCTAATTTGCGGACACTTTCCGGTTCTCCAACATTTTAAAAGAACTTTTTCAGACAATCCAAATTATTTTACAGTAAAAAAATTCACCATTGCACATGTCCCAGACAATGACCCTTGCTTTCCACATACTTTCTGGAACTTTTTGAACCTTTTTGGGTGTTCGATCTGTTCGCAAAGCGCACCCCTGCACCCCTATAAAAGGCCATACCCCAGCGCTGATCTTCATTGTACTTCTGGCTATTGCAAATTGACTTTTGCTGCCTTTGCTGCTCTTGCTGAGATTATCTCATCAACCCTGATGGCATCCATGGCTGCATTTGCTACATCTGCCTCAGCACCACCCCCAAACCCTCCACTACCACCACCTCCCCAAGGGCCTGCAGAGGGGAACAGGCGTGAGGATGTAGAGAACGAGGATGAAGAGGATGAAGAGAATGAGGTCGAGGAACTCCCTACTACCAGCACTCGCCGGGAGTCTTGGGTGTGGCGGTTGTTCACTATTCATTGTAACATACCAAAAGCATGTGCGAACAAGGTCAACTGCAAACATTGCAAAGTGGTGCTGAGTCCTGGGAGACTTGGTTCGTACATCCAGCTTTGGTATGACATCCATGAAGCAACAACTAACATCGTTCCACAGTGGGGACATTCGCAAGGTTGTACCTTGTGATAAACGTAGTAGGTTGAGTTCCTCTACAGCATCCTCTGTTTCTGCTCCTCTCACCACAAGAGGCACTCCTGTGGGAGAGCGCATCCCTCCAGCTGCTTCACAGGCCATTTGCGATGCTGTTGACCCTTACCTTTCGAGGGTTACAATATTGTGTATGTACTGCGACACAGTACTCTGCAGGGGGGAGAGTCTTCAAAGTGCTTTCGAGACTACGGTCACGGAGCACCAGAAGACCTGCTACCTGCCTTAGTAAGGCCCACCCTACATCTTCCTCTCTCCCTCTGCCCTTTCTTATCCCCGTGGTTGGTGTCCCTTCGTACCCTCCGTTCCCCTCCTCTCCTAGTGTGTCGTGTGTAAAAAACCCAAAAAAATATTAAACAACAAAAATAAAAAAAGGCTCTTTTAAGAGCCACCTTTCACAGATTAAAAATAAAAGTGGCAAATAAAGAGTGCAGGGCCCTGTGCATTTTTGGAAATCCCCGGACAGTCCTAGGACATATAAAGTTTTAGGGTGCTGCCCTAGCAAAACCAATGCACTTTTCTCTGGGAGGAAGTGGTGGCTCTGAAAAGAGCCTTTTGGTGGTGTTTTTGTGTGTTTGAAAAACTTAAATCATCAACATCTACAGCAAAATAATGACTGTAATTCCAAAAAAGATCGCAATGTATTTTGTAAATTTCTCAGAAAAATCTGATTGCCAGCATACGTAAGATGGACTCCATCTCTGCGAAAAATGTATCTGCTAGGAAACATAATATTTTCATTGTGAAAAGAGGACATGTCAATATCTCTTAGAAAGGCACAAACAGCCTTATTGACATTGTGCCTTGCTTTCTCCATTTGTGGACCAAATGAATAAGAACGCAGCCACATTTGTCTTTGAGCAATTACGAGAAAAAATTACTTGGGAATTTGGAACATGTCCATGACCTTCCCAAGTCCTTCTTTCTTTGCAAATTGCAAAAAAATTCCAGACACATTTTCTAAACTGTTCCCCTCACAATGAATTATAATTATGTCTGGATGATGCTCTGCCTCTAAAGTAGCACAGAGAGGTACCAAGTCCATCCACTTCATTCCACACACTCCATGTCAGTGCACTTCCACATGAAGGAGTCCAAGATCTGGAGCTCCACAAGGTTCTGCATGCACCTCTAACCAATGTATCCATGACTCTCCCAAAATCCAGATAATCTGTTTTCGGAAACACACAGCCATCACTCTCAGGAAAAAGACATTCTGACAAAATCTCTCCCTACACAACACACCCAGTAAACTTTACTCACCAATCCCTAGCTCTTCTCATTCTCATTTGCATGCCTCTCCACCCCAGAATCCCTGTATGTAATCTGCGCTAGCCACTGACTACCGCCATGTCTGTCGACATATCGGAAATCTCAGCGTGGTGAATGTACATTTAAATAGTGTGCCCCATTTCCCCTTTGAGGTTGGCTCTGAAAATAGCTGTTTTTTTAGTATTGTTTGCAGATGCCTGACAGACACCTGTTATTTTGTATATTTTTGGGGATTTTTTCTTCTTACTTTACTACTAAAATCTTCACATAACCTTCTCCAAAGCAACCCTTACATTGCAAAACAGCATGGCATTTCCCAAAAAAGATACGGAAATGTCGTCTTTTTCAAAATAAACAGCATTACTCGAAACCATAGTGCAAAACTACCAGATGGGGACTGTTCATCCTGCCCATATCTTCACAAACGTATAGAATTCGCTCTACATTGCAATCAGGCACAGCGCTCCACACCACCTCCACTCCTTTAACATCAAAATTGTTTGCCACATGCCTTCATTGAACATACTGCTGTAAAGCATGCACAAAGATATCTCCGAGCACCAACACCCTGACTTTCTGCACCTCTGCCATCTTCACTACACACAGTCTCTTTCTAGACAAATCCACAACATCAACATCTGATTGGCTGATCCCTACAGTCCCCTTTCCATACTGGATTTGCTGGAAAACCCCGGATGTGGCACGCCCTATCTGTGAACAGCCGCGGTTTCCACGCGGCGCGTAACTCTTACCAGTCCTTCTACCCTTTCCACATCACTCTCGGTGCCATTCCCTCATTGGATACAGCTAAGCAGTCACACAACCATCCACCAATCACATCCAAGACCTCTACATCTAACTCCATCATCAGAGTTCCGCACTTCAAATGTACTGTTGATCACTCTGAATACAAGTCTCATATCATTGCAAAGCACCTACTACAAAAACTACTCTACAATTCTCCAAGATTTCTATTTACAGCTGCATTCATATCCTCATGTATGAATACAAACTACAGGCATGCATATTTTATTCACAGTACATGTACAACTCTTATGAATCCATATAAACAGAGCAATGGCACTAAACCTACATAACCTATACATACATGCCAACCCTCCTGATTTAGGCGTGAGACTCCCGATTTTTCATTGAAAAATCGCACTACTTTTTACTATCTCCCACATAAATTAATGCTAGTCCCAATGCAATCCCATGGGAAAAATAAATGTTCCCGATTTTGTATTCACAGTACATGCATACATGCCAACCCTCCCGATTTAGGTGGGAGACTCCCGATTTCATTAGCAAAAATGTTACTGTTTTGTACTGCCTGCCTCGTAAAATAATTCTAATCCCAATGCATTCTAATGGGGAAATTCAGCTCTCCCAATTGCTCGCAGAGAATCTCCCTCCCAGCTGCTACAAAATGTTGGCATGTATGTACATGTACAACTCTTATGAATGCATATAAACAGAGTAATGCTACTAAACCTGCATAACCTACATAATTAACTTATTAACATTTTTGCCATCTGCTATAATCAACTGTCACTTCCAAAACTGCCTGCTATCTACAACACACCTTTAAAAAACCAAGTGAATTTCATACACTTAAAATTCTACTAATTTGCAAAGCATGTTCAAATAACATATTGTAAATAAAATATAAAGGCTGCACATAGTCAAATGAAATGCATGCATACACTATGTTCAGATATCAAACAAGAATACTACTACAGAAACATAAAAATCAACGTCTACATTAACATCAGTGCTATAAACACATACAATTACTAACTTCTTTCCTTTACAATTGCAGTGAAGACCACTCTCCTGAAAATCAGCAGCATCTGAACTACAAACAACATATCCAAAGAAACCTGCTCATTCCACAAAAAAAGAGTAAGTACAATACTACCTTAATATTCTTACTGTTCCTCAAACACACTGTGCAGTTAATTCATGTATTTTGCGCACCAAAAAAAATGGAGATTTCTGAACCATTCTGCCCACAAATCCCCATTTATTAATCAGGGATTAGCAGGCAGAATGGCACAGAAATCCCTGTTTTTTTGAAACACAAATAACATACTCAACCCCTAGAATCTTAGTATTACAAAACAAAGAACTGTTTTAATTTTATACCATTAGGTTTACTATTAAAGCTTCTCCTCACCACTAGCTCACTTTCTACTCTCATGTGAACCGCAGTTTAGTAACAATCAAATAGAAGAATAGCCTTCCCAACTAATTGCAGCTACCCAATGCACAATCCCACGCCACCACATACATCTTTCTCATCATACTCAGACACTCATGCACACAGCAAACATACATTGCAGAACGGCCCATCCCATACCTTCTTTTTTTTTCTCGACAGACCCCAAAGAATACCTACCAAAAAGCAAATCCATAGAAAGCAACGCAGAAGTAGAGCAAATCAAAATAAAAGTCTCCAAAATAAGCATTAATCTCTACCAGAGTTTGTACAAAAAGTTCAAACAAAACAGCTAATACAGTCATTTAGCGAAACAAAACAAGCTTCCAGTACAGAAACTTTGCCTCCTTCATCAAAATGTAAAACAAGACAGAAAATGATTAACAAGAATTTGGCTACCACTACTGCTAAAACTGCTCCTATATATCTTGATATAGTAGCAAGTAACCATACCAAAAAAGTATTTTAGCAAAAATGTTCCACCAGAGAGTCCTTCAGAATCTTATAAAAATAGGAGACAAATCATCCACAACCCTTAAAACCTACCGTAGAAAATTAATCTTAGAAGCTTTGATAGACAGTCCAATCCTTCTCAAAAGAAAGTTATTCATTTTAGTGTTAAACAGAATGAAAGCACTAACAAAACTAACTACTAAATTACAAAAATAACTTCTTAATAAACAGAATGTCAACAAAAATAACTTCTTAAATATCTGTGGAGGTGAATGGAGTCACACCACGAGAACAGAACCATATTTTAATGAAGAAGCATACAAACAATCCCCAGAAAACTCAGAATTACCTCTCCATTCGACTGAACCAGAACGTCCATTATACAAATGGCCATGCACGTTAACGTGTAACATTCCCAAAAAATCTTTCAAATCTTTACGCCAGTTCTTCAATCAGTATGTGAAAGGCAGAGACAAAATCAAAATGAAAGTGCTGCAAAATATGGATACCTGTCCAGTGCGCAAATATACAGGACTACAAGGACATTCATTAGCCTGCATTTCAGGACCTATTTGCAAAAGCACCTTCCATCATATGAAAATAATATCAACACATCATTCAACTATAAGAAATCTAGTCTATAAACTGTACTATGCTAAAAGTCCTGCTTTAGCACTAGCCAATTTAAAAATCACTCTTCTACATGGTACACCCAAAGACCTATTCAAAGAAATCAACCATATCCAGAGAAAATATTTTGGAAGTGAAAGCTACTTACACAATGCAATAGCTTTACAACAGACTAGCAACAATTCTGCATATGGCAACCTTCTACTACACACATACAAAAAAGAAATACTAAAATTTAAAAGTATATCCGCCGATGTACCAAACCATGTGAGTGTGTGTTACTGCAGAACGTTTTATAAAAGTAAAAAAAAAACTGTAGACGTAACATACAAAACAGAAGACAATGAAGATTCCAAAATGCTTGAATTAGCTCTCTAACATAAAGCAGAAAGCAAATACGAAATAACTGACCCCTTAATACTTTGCAGTTACTGCACTACAAAACTTGACAACAACCAAACTCCTTCACGTGCTATCACAAATAACTTGGAATAATTCCCACTACTAAAACCCCTGCAACAACTCAATTTATATGAGAGCATTATAATTCAAACAGTGCACCCATTACAAGCAATAATACGCCTTCAACCAAAAACAGCAAAATTCCCTCACTCTGAATTGGTGGAAGGCATTTGTGGCAAAGTAGTTTATTTACCATTAGATCTAAAAGAAAATGTGCACACTCTGGGAGTGCAACATCCAATAGAGCAATCTTTAAAGGTCTTAGTAAATGGTGTACCAATAAAAGACAAAATAAATTGGCAACAAGTCGTAGATTTACATAAAGTTAGACAAGCCTTGCAATATCTAAAAAACAATAATGAATACTACAAAGAAATAAATATTGAAGAAAACCTAAGGTAAACAACTGAAATAATTCAAGAGTCACCAGAAACTCAACAATTTGAACTTCTAGATCCTGCTACAGCATCCAATATTTTAGACCATTATACAATTCATCCATTACACTCTAATGACACCATAGATGATGCACTTGAAACGTACCAAATGCAACAAACCGAAGGATCACCAATCAGCATATGGGAAAAAAGTATAGAAGCACATGCTTTTCCTCTACTCTTTCCTACTGGCAAAGGAGGAAGGTATGATGATAGACCCACTCAGATAACAGCATCAGAATACCGCTCATTATGAATGTATTCTGAAGATCCCACATTTAGACAAAATGTGGAATACATATTCCACCTATTCTTTGAAAGTTAACTAGCAACTCTATGTTACGGAGTTGCACACATATTGAAATCAGGAACCACTTTCAAAATATGTCAGCTATGCAATTAATACAAAAAGTGCAAGAAAAAGATGAGGTTTTATAATCAACCATTATAAATCTGTTAGCAAACATGCATGGTACGAAAGAGTACTGGTTCTGACGTCACAGATGTGTACGTTGTATGATAAGAAACCTTGGCCCACCCACTTGGTTTGTTACATTAAGTTGTGCAGAATATGCATGGGAAGATTTACATGATTTCCTACTCATAGAAAACAAAAACAAAACAAATATAGATATACTAACACCTGGATAACTCTGCTCTCTAGATCCTGTTAATGTTTAAAGATATTTCCATCATCGTTTCATTGCTATGCTACACTTTATTTGTAATAAAACTATTCCTCCCTTCAGAGAAGTGCAACACTTCCTTTGGAGAAAAGAATACCAAGCCAGAGGAGCACCACATATCCACATGCTTTTATGTATTAAAGATGCTCCTAAATTTTGTCAACACAGTGGAAAATATGTCACTTGTGAAATTCCATCGGAAATAACAAATAGTGATCTTCATGCACAAATAGTACAATTTCAAAGACACAAATGTGGCAAATATTGTCGTCGTAAATACAAAAACAAAGGGAAATACTTCACCAAATGCCGCTTTGGTTTCCCTAGACCAGTTACAGAAACAGGTGAAGTGAACAACTTCATGTCTTCAGTCTGACATAGTGTTAAAGGTAAACCACCTAAGAACATATATTACATAAAAAGAACAGAAGAATCAAAATATATCAATGATTACAATGCAATCATTGCCCTCTTATGGAATGCAAACATAGATGTGCAGTACATTGCAGACAATTCCACTTCAGTTGCACCTTATGTTACAGCCTACTTACCAAAAGCAGAAAAAACAGAGCTTCAAGACCTCTGAAATGACCTATCATCGGACAAAGCACTATCTCAGAAATTGTACAGCTTAGGCATAAAAATGCTCTCTCATAGAGAATGTGGCTCCTATGAAGCTGCAGATCGTTTAACCGGTGCTGCTTTGTATGGAAAATCTGAAAATATAGTAAGGCTGAGTCTTGGTCCTGCTAAATCTAGAAAAAGATTTCTCAAATCATACAATGACATAGAAACAATAGCCAAAAATGATCCCAACAGCCAAGACATTTTGAAAAAATTTTTACTAGACATATACTCCCCGAACAGGTTTACCACTTTGGAAACCATGTGTCTATACCACATATCCCAAAACTTCACATACAAAAATAATATAAAACCCAATGAAAAAAAAGGTAAATATAAAGTGACAGATTGTGAAGGAAGCTTAGTGAAACTTACCAAACAAAGCTTAATTAATAATATCAAATTGTCAATAAAAACTCCTCAACATAAATAACTATGTTACATGTCCCTGCTACAACTTTTTAAACAATGGAGAAAGGAAGAAGAGATACTAGAAAACTATGACTCCTATGAAGACTCTTGCAAAGCAAATAAAAGCACTATCACCAATATAAACTTTACACAGTACAAAACAATGTTGCACAATGAACAGCAACACTTAGAAGAACTCCAGGCCCAACTAGATAAGGACACTCCCGACAGTAGTCAACCTTCTGTAACAGGAAGTCAAGAACCAGTGGGGCAGCCACTAATAGCAAATGAGGCAGAATTAGCTATGACAGAAGTAGAGAACACCATGTGTCACTATGAAGAAGAAACAGAAGTACTACAATCAAAACTGAACAAAGAGCAGCATACCATTTTTCAAGAAGAACAATTAAAATAAAGAATGTACCTGCCAAAATTACAAACCTATACTACTATACGTCAGTGGTGAACCTGGTTCAGGCAAAACATTCTTAATCAAAATCATCAGCAGGTTCCTTCAACAATTGACAAACAACAAACTGTCAGCTGTTGTAACTGCACCCACTCGTTCAACTGCCGGTGTCACTTTACACCGATTACTACTCCTTCCAGTAGAACACCAAAACAAATTATAAGATTACAAACTTTCTACAGAAGCTGCAATGGAACTACACAGAGTGGTAAAACAGATAAAAATGCTACTAATAGATGAAGTAAGCATGGTCTCCAACCTAATGTTAGCTTTGATTCACCTCAGATTGCAAGAAGTACATAAAACAAACTATGAAGAGCTCTTTGGAGGAAAACACATTATTGTTTTCGGAGATCTTCTTCAATTGACACCAGTGAAAAGTGAACGCATTTTTAAAACCTTTTTTAAAACCTTAGGACACAAACTCTGCCATAAAACTGTTGGCAGCATAGGAAATGTCAACCTTTGGCAACATTTCCAAAACAGATAATTACCAGAAAACATGCGCCAATCTGCAGACCTCACTTACACCAACATTTTAAGAAATATTAGAGTTGGTGTACTATCTCAAGAAGCACAAGCAATATTAAACACCCGGCACATCCATGCATATTATGGCCATAATTCATGTGATACTGATGTCATGGATCAATTAGCACACAAAAATGTCAATTGTATGTCCTTAATGCCAACTCTTGCAAGCTGTTCCAAATTCAAAGAAACAATGTTGAAAAAAGAAATGCAACCAAAAATTTCAATTTGCTCCACAGACAAACTGGAATTACATGGTATGACACTACCCATGTGTCAACAAGCCACAACAAGATTAAATGCCTTAGAAAATTCTATCTCCAACACAGCTGGTTTGGAGAAAATATTTAAATTATCCTTAAACTGTAGAGTAATGCTTAAACGTAACCTTGACATGGAGCAAGGACTAGTTAATGGAGCACTGGATACAGTTGTTGGCTTTTAAATATACCCACGTGACAACAACATTCAGTTTGTCAATATTCTCTTTGGCAAACTTTCAGAAGTAAAAAGGATAGGGCGCTCAACAGCTCGATTCCTTCTTTTCAAAGACATGTATGTACGCAGAGAACAATTTTCTCTAACTCTAGCAAACGCAGTCACCATTCACAAATCACAAGGTCTTACCCTAGACAAAGCATTGATAGATATTAGGAACACAGTCTTTAAAGAAGGCATGAGCTACATAGCACTATAACACTTACGTACACTTGACAGACTATTTCTAATCAGCTTTGATGCAAGTAAAGTAAACGCTGATATTCCTTGCATTTTAGAATACAATAGACTACGTTCACTATACACCTCACATCTAAAAACATATCCTGTTCCACAAAAAGGAAAACGTTGTAAAAGAAAACTAATTCAAACAGAAATGCAACAGGATCTCACTGCAAATCCTCCAAAGAAAATACAAGAAGCTAAAACTTCATCAATTACCACAACCAAAGAAGAACATTTTACTCAATGTAACGCGGGTACTTCTTCAAAGAAGCAACCCACACTCTGAAAAAATTACTTGGACACAGAACTATCTGGTCCATTCAAATTTACAAATATAACTGGTGTAAGTTGCTATGCAAATGTAGCAATGAATATTCTATTTCAATTGCCACCAATTGTTGAAAACATTTACTCACACAGTACAGAACAATTGTGTTTGCAAATGTTAGTCCTTCATAGAAACGCAACAAACAATCCTGACAACACGTATAGTGTTCATGGAAGAAGACAAGAATTGGACTACTGTGCTGGAATAGTGAAATTCACTATAAACTCCCAAGAAGATCCACAAGAATTTCCAATGTACTTACTACAAGTACTGGAAAACAAAAACATACCTATAAATGTACAAAATGCAAACCATTGTACATTATGTACTACCTACAATTCAGATAATCGCTCCACCTTACTAATACAAACACATAGTAAACATGTAATACTAATTCTTCTACGTTACAATGCAGATGGTACCAAAAACAACTGCAAGCTGACTGGAATCACACATGGTCAAGTATCACTTGGTAAGAAAACCTTCACAACAATAGGTATAATCTACCACGCAGGAGTCACGACCAATGCAGGTCACTACACAGCATATATAAAAAAGAAATGTGGATGGTTCAAATGTAATGATAGTACCATTACTGTAAAGCAGAGATTACCAGCAAATCTTACAAACACTTATTTAATTTTCTTAATATAATAACTAATCTTTATTTAAACATTAACAAAACTTCAATTAAAAAACTATAACCAGTTAGAATATGCCAACAGGTATCTAACTGCCCCAAGATTTAGCAACAAGCAAAAAATCAATACCACTAAATTATAACAAAAATAGACAGAATACGCCAACATACATTAGCCAGAAACAACAAGTGAACACTAAAAACAAACAAACAAATAGACTGTAGCATAACAAAAAAAGTGTGTTTTTAATCTGACATGGATTTGTTTTCCCAAAGACCCAAAGATTTGAAAAACAAACACAGAAACTGAGCAAATTGCACAGTACACTGGTTTGTAAACTACTAAATATGAGGGTCGAAAAAAAGCTGAAATGTCTATTATGCAATGTAATAAGTCTTTATAAAATACATACACTAACATGCTCTTTTCTTTATCACAGAAATTGAAAAAGAATATGTGCTCCAGTTACCCAACTCATGAAAAAAATATATTCAATCTCAAAAAATCAAACTGTAAGTATATTCTAATACAATCATACATACTGCTACATAACAGAACCATTGAAGTAAACATCTAACAATACACCACAATACAAAAAGTTTACTTCCATGGATATGTTATACTTCAGTGCTTGTTACCAAACTCTACAATCTTAATGACATGATGTAGCCAAAATTCACATACAAACTATACAAATCAAAGAGTACACAAACGATAGATTTGCAAATATTTGATAGATATTTGATTCTATGGGTGTGATCTATATGTGTGATATGCTGCGGTGGTTGTGGCCAGGGCCTAGATAGAGTATTGGGCATATGGCCTACGGGCCACAGCCTGCGGCCATGTACCCAAGACTCTAGGCCCTTGCCACAACCACCGCAGCATATCACACCCATAGATCACACCCATAGAATCAAACATTTTAACTGTCTATATGGGCCCACCCATATCACACTTTTTGCAAAGTTTGTTGAAAATTCATCCAGGGAGAGTGAAGTTATAAGCTGTCACGACTTTTATAGCGCCTGCCTCTGAAACCCATGCACACTCACATATAAGCACCACTGCACTCTCTCATTTGGCTCATAGGGCTTCATGAGGCATTCCAAAATGGAGAACTAAGAAACAATCCAGTTGGTCCAGGGCATGGCATACTTGGCATCAGCTGCTTATACCAACAGAGCTGAACACCAACATGGAGGAACATTATTCCAGAGGAACAAATGGGAACAGTCTAGTTGCTTGGTGTGACTGACAATATAAGCCACACCCAGACAGAACTCCACGCTTAGCGTTACTTTGCCCCGAGGCAACAGCAGCACACTCACTGCAGCACTGAAGCAGCACCAGTAGTACCTGGAATCCCGCTGCTCTCTAATCTCCCATTCAGGCTCTTGATTCCCTCCGAGCCCATTACCTACCTGTTTCCGGCTTTGGCGTCATCCACAGCTCCTCCAGGCGCTTCAGTGTGCACACGGGCCATCGGCTCGCCCTCAGCTCCTCCAGGCACTTCAGTGCGCACACTTGCCGTCGGCTCGCCCTCAGCTCCTCCTGTCGCTCCAGTGTGCACACGAGCCGCCGACTCCTGCTCCCGCGGCGTTCCAGCTCACACGCGACTCTGCAATTTCCAGCCTTCAGGTTGGTGCGCTCGAGGAGCCCTCCTCTGCCGGCACTCCGGATCCTACATAAAAATAAACAAAAACACGCGTAAGGCAAAGCACGGACTTTTAAAGGCATATGCCGTATTTTAGTCAAAACTACATATCAGACTGCAGTTGAGAGAAGATCATACTTAACGGAAAGGAAAGCACTTACAGAGGAGGAATACTACAAAGACAGTTTTGAGAGAAGATCATACATACCGGAAAGGAAAATACTTACAGAGAAGGAAAACTACAAAGACAGTTATATGGTGTGTACTAAAACCAAACACTACAACACATAAGGCCAAGCAAGTCACATCCAACTAGGGTTGAAAGCAAGGGATTGGACTTTTGTAGAGCAATCCAACGCCTTAGTGCCATCAGTGAAGTAACTGCTGGACTATTGCGCCCCGGCTAAGAAAGAGAGAAGAGGACAGAGAGCCTACCAACTATTCACTTAAGGTGAGCATACACACGGGTGGCAGAAGGTTACAGAAGGTTGGGTTAGAGGGGCAGTTCACAGATCCCAAAATACTCACTGTTGCCCTATTTTCTTGATTCCTGATTCAGACGCAGTCGTTCCAAAAGAGGCGGCCCAAGAACAGATCCAGCACAGAGGATCCAGATACTTCCGCAGAGCTAAGGTGAGCGTGACAAAACGCTAAGCCAGCTTTGAAAACTCTGCCCGAGTATCATGGAGACCTCTGATACGGATCAGTTAGCACAGTTATTAGGAGAGCTGCGGGCCGAGGTTCATGCCGCTCGGCAGGAAACCAATGCTTTGCGCAGAGAAACTGTTGTGAATAGAGATCGAACCGAGGAATTAGCACGGCAAGTGCTACAGCATCAAGCAGGGCAGTCCCCATTACCTGGTAGTCAGCCTCCCGTCACACCCCCGGTAGCCCTGGTTCAGGTAGTCCTTCCAGGTGCGGTTGCATTGGCTCCTCCCCAAGCGTTTTTCCGGGGACCCTAATAAATTCGACGTTTTCATGAATTGTTGTCGGATGTATTTCCTGTACAGACCAGGGGCTTTTCCTAATGAGCAGTCCTGAGTAGTGTTCATTTTGTCCTATTTGGGGGGAGTGCAGCAGATTGGTCCATTCCTCTGGTGAATCGGGATGACCCATTATTACGAAACTTTGCAGGTTTTCAGCGAGAGTTGGAAAAACTGTTTGCCCATCACACCAGGGGTCAAACCTTAGACAATGAACTCCTGTCGTTGCGGCAAGGGAACCAGGACTTGTTAACATACATAGCCACATTCAACAGACTGGTGGCAGAGACCAACTGGCCCGAGGAAAAAAGAACCACTCTCTTTCATCGAGGTTTATGAGGAGAGTTAAAAGACGTTTTGGCCTAAGTGGTGAATCCACCCGACGATTGTGAAGAGTTTATCGACCTTGTGGTACGACTTGATCACAGAATACAGGATCGGAAGACCGACCGAGCACGCTCTGAGAGTAGAGCAATGTTTGTACGCACGAGAGAAGCACAGTCTCGCCAGCCAGCGAACTAACCTGAGCCCATGCAGATTGGCGGCATACGGAGTCCACTCACTAATGCTGAACGGGAAAGGAGACGGCAACAGCAGTTGTGTTTGTATTGTGGTAAAGCTGGGCATTTCCTGCGTGATTGCCCGGTGAAGCCACCGAGAAAGGTTTAGGAGCATTGGATAAAGAAGATCCCAAGCCCGATTCGGAAAACTCTAACGCCCGGCAAACGCAGAGGTCCATTTGTCGAGCAGGGAGAAAGATTCACAGACCTCTCACTTCATCATCTCAGTGATCCTGATCAGTCGGCAACAGCCCTCTCAGATGCATGCCCTCGAGGCGTACATAGATAGTGGGGCAATAAGCAATTTCATTGATCAGGGCCTGGCGGGGCAAATCGGTCTCCTCTCACACTCAAAAGCAAGGTCGGAGAATGTTACGGCGGTCGATGGCACACAGTTGTCCTCTGAACCAGTGACCCACTGCACTGAAACCGTAATGCTCCTTTGCCAGAATGGCCACAGAGAAGACATTGCCTTCAACCTGATAAGTGCTCCCCAGTTTCGACTGATCCTAGGAATCCCATGGTTGGAGGCTCATAACCCGCAAATTGATTGGCGTATGAAGGAATTGGCCTTATCCGAGGACTGCACCCGTTCCTGTTATAAGAACGCCAATACTCAGGAACCACAGACTCAAATCACACAAGGGAGGGATTCGGTGCTCAGCCTATTAGGTGTTCTACCTCAGGCATATGCAGATTTCCAGGACGTATTTCAAAAGGAACAGGCTAACATGTTGCCACCACATCGGGCGTATGTCTGCCAGATAGACCTCATCCCCGTAGCCCAGACCCCATGCAGCCGCATTTACGTGCTAACTGAACAAGAGAACACCCATCTGAAGGAATACCTGGAGCAGTGCCTGGCAAACGGGTTTATCCAACCCTCAAAATCCCCGGCAGTCTCTCCTCTCTTCTTTGTTCCGAAGAAAGAGGGGGAACTTAGGGCCTGCATCGATTATCGGTTACTGAACCAGATAAAGATTAAGAACCAGTACCCTTTACCACTCATTCCAGAGCTGCTAGACCAGGTGAAAGACGCACAGATTTTTACCAGGTTAGATCTACGAGGGGCATACCACCCGGTGCGAATCAAAAGTGGAGATGACTGGAAAACAGCATTCCGAACAAAATACGGACTTTATGAGTACCAGGTGATGGTCTTCGGGTTATGCAACGCCCGGGCTGCCTTTCAGAACTTTATAAATTACGTGTTAAGGGATCTACTCGACGTCTGTGCCATCATTTACATCGACGATATTCTGGTGTATTCCGCTACCGAACAGGAACACATCAACCATGTGCGGGCTGTCCTAGACAGGCTCAGGAATCATCGACTCTACGCTAAACTGGAAAAAATGTCCTTTCATGTCTCAGAAGTAGAGTTCTTGGGATTCATTCTATAGCCTCAGGGAATTAGAATGGACAACAGGAAGGTGGACGCAATCTTGAACTGGCGTACCCCACCTCCATCAAAGGAATCCAGAGTTTTCTAGGCTTTGCAAATTTCTATTACCGCTTCATACCTGGCTTCTCCCAGGTTGTTCACCCGATTACGTCCTTGATACGGAAAAACAATCGATTCGACTCGCCCGAAGAGGCAGAATCCACCTTCCAGGCCCTGAAATTTAGATTCACTTCGGCTCCAACATTACGCCACCCGAAACCTGGCCTTCCTTACATAGTTGAAACCGATGCCTCCAGCACAGCCATGGGAGCGGTTCTCTCACAAAGGGACCCTGACACTGGCCAATTACAACCGGTCGCATTCTGGTCGAAGAAATTTTCTCCAGCTGAAAAGAACTACGCAATTACCGACAAGGAGCTTCTTTCCATCAAGGCTGCCTTCAAAGAATGGAGACATTATCTACTAGCGGCCCGACACACGGTCACAGTCATCACAGACCATCGTAATCTTCAGTACCTAAAGACAGCAAAAGCACAATCGTCACGTCAGCTTCGATGTGCATTATTCTTTGCAGAGTACGATTAAGTCATTACGTATTGCGCTGGGGTACACAACAGCAAAGCTGACGCTTTGTCGCGACTAGGAAGAGAAAGCAAGGTCTATGAGAAAACTAAACCTATTGCCATAATACGTGAAAGCAGACTCTTAGGTGTCATAACCATTGCTTCATTAGATGAACTATAGTCCGATGTACTACATCATATGAGCAAAGAAGAACTCCAGACATGGGACACTAAGAGCAGTCAACACACCTTAATCAAAGGCTTACCATATTTCCAGGACCGATTATATCTTCTGACTGAAAACCAACAGGAAAAGGTCATTGCATCCTATCAAGATACACTAGTGGAAGGACATCCTGGGGTGGCAAACACTCTGGCCAAAGTTCAAACAAATTACTGGTGGCCCACCTGGTGAAAAGACATCACCAAATTTGTGCTCTCATGTGGCACATGTGCGCAAAACAAATCCCAAAAACAGAAACCAGAAGGTCTCCTAAGCCCCCTGGCTGTTCCGCCGACGTCATGGCACACACTATCCCTCGATTTTATAACAGATCTTCCTCTCTGTAACGGGTACAATACGATACTGGTTGTTGTGGACCTGTTCTTGAAGATAGCACATTTCATTCCTATGAAAGGTTTACCAACGGCGCTCACCTTAGCGAAGGTCTTCTTACAGCAGATAGTCAGACTGCATGGCTTCCCTTCAATCTTAGTGTCCGACTGAGGCAGTCAATTCATCTCCAAATTCTGGCGGAAAAAGCTGTGAACTAGCTCAAGTGGATGTACGCCTGTCTACCAGTCACCATCCTCAAACTGATGGCCAAACGGAGCGAAGCAACCAGACGCTAGAGCAATACCTCAGATGTCCAGAGAAAGATGTTCTCTGCATCGCAGAACACGCTTACAATAATTTGCAGCATTCAACTACAGGACAAAGCCCATTCCACGTTTTATATGGACGACATCCACAAACCTCCACGTTTGACCCGCCAGAGGAGCTGGAAATGCCAACAGTAAAGACCTTGCACGCGACCATCAGATAAGCATTTAAGGAGGCCACAGAACACTTGACAAAAGCCAAGGAGAGACATAAAAAATGTGCAGACAGACATCGGAAATATCCCCGACCTATCAAGTCAGAGACACTGTATGGTTAGCCTCAAAGTACATCCAAATGAAGGGGCCTCGAACATTTCGCCCAAGATATATAGGCCCGTAGACCATAGAATCAATCATCAACCTGGTGGCAGTAAAGCTTACCTTACCAAAAAGAATGCAAATCCACCGGGTATTCCATGTTTCACTCCTGAAACCAGTTCTCCCTGGTACCCGCTTACAAGCACCTCCGCTGCCTACAATCATAGATGGAGAATTAGAATACGAGGCCAAGGACATACTAGACCCGAAACTTGTGAAGTCCAAGCTTTATTATCTAATAGAATGGAAAGTGTATGGCCCGCAAGACACATCCTGGGAACCCAGTGAACATGTCCACGCTCATCGACTAGTTAAAATATTCCATCGTGTACATCAAACTAAACCTAGACCCGGGGGTTCTGTTTTAGGAGGAGTTTGGGGGGGGAGTACAGTCATGACTTCTATAGCGCCTGCCTCTGCAACCCACTCACACCCACATATAAGCACCCCTGCACTCTCTCATTGGGCTCATAGGGCTTCACAAGGCATTCCAAAATGGAGAACTAAGAAACAATCCAGTTGGTCCAGGGCATGGCATACTTGGAATCAGCTGCTTATACCAAAAGAGTTGAACACCAACATGGAGGAACATTACTCCAGAGGAACAAATGGGAACAGTCTAGTTGCTGGGTGTTGCTGACTATATAAGCCACACCCAGACAGAACTCCACTCTTAGCGTTAATTTTAAATTTGCAAAGCACAAACTTTTAATGGTATATGCAGTATTTTAGACAAAACTACAGATCAGGCTGCAGTTGAGAGAAGATCATACTTAACGGAAAGGAAAGCACTTACAGAGAAGGAAAAATACAAAGACAGTTTTGAGAGAAGATCATACATACCGGAAAGGAAATTACTTACAGAGAAGGAAAACTACAAAGACAGTTATAAGGTGTGTACTAAAACCAAAGACTACAACCCCTAAGGCCAAGCAAGTCACATCAAACTAGGGTTGTAAAGCAATTCAACCCCTCAGTTCCATCAGTGAGGTAACTGCTGGACTATTGCGCCCCTGCTAAGAAAGAGAGAGCAGGATGGAGAGCCCACCAACTATTCACTTAAGGTGAGCATACCCACGGCGGGAGGTTACAGAAGGGTGGGTTAAAGGGGCAGTTCACAGATCCCAAAATACTCACAGTTGCCCTATGTTCTTGATTCCTGATTCAGACGCAGTCGTTTCAAAAGAGGCGCCCCGAGAACATACCCAGCACAGCGGATCCAAATACTCCCGCAGAGCTAAGGTGAGCGTGACATAATAACTTCACTGCATATAACTTTGGTCTATTCTAATACAACGCATAATTACTGCTACATAACAAAACCATTGAAGCAAACATCTAACCATACACCACAATACAAAAAGTTTATTTCCATGGATATTTATACTGCAGTGCTTATTACCAAACTCTACAATCTTAATGACATGACGTATCCAAAACTTCACATACAAACTATACAAATCAAATAGTACACAAACTGGCGAATATTTGATAGATATTTAATTCTATGGGTGTGATCTATGTGTGTGATATGCTGCGGTGGTTGTGGCCAGGGCATAGAGTCTTGGGTGTATGGCCTACGGCCTACGGCCTGCGGCCATGCACCCAAGACTCTAGGCCCTGGCCACAACCACTGCAGCATATCACACCCATAGAATCAAACATGTTGACTGTGGCATATGGGCAGTTTTTATGTCCGCGTACACCACACGTGTCCTTTAAACAGTTTCAACTTGCCTGCGGACAGCACGGACGGGAATACTGTCCATAGGACACCCCTCATGTTCACTAATTACGGACATCCCGGACAGCACGGGCATGGCAAATACATCAGTAGCACCTGCCACCTAAACAAATACAGTATTTGATCCATCTCTTACTCCCCAAACCTCTCCAAGCACTCTTGCACACCAAAACACTCCCTCAAATGACATTTTGCCTCTGTTCGCCGCCACGCTGTTGGCAGATCCAAGACTGCGGGCGCATCGGAACAGTCTAACGCACTTCACGCTCTTCATCATCCAATCAGCGAATGCGTCGCATGTCCGCGGACATGACGCAAGCCGATTAGCCAATCGGTGTCGTGCCCGCAAAGCGAACAGGGAAGTTTGTCCACAGAGCGGACATAGATATCACTAATTTTTTGTGACCTATTTTTTTGTTGTTTTAAAAAAAAACTACTGGACAGATTTTCACCAAATTTACAAAAGCACACTTATGGGACCAAGCCGCTGCTCCTGCCGCAAATTTGGTGAAAATACGTCCAGAGGTTTGGGCTGTAGGCATGCGGAAAGACTTTTCCCCATTCAGTCTATGGGGAAAAAAGAAATGTTGGGACGCCCCTATATCTTTGTCCCCCCTAGACTAAACCTCACCAAACTTTGCAAAATAATTCAGAGTGGGCCATATACTTTGCATATACTTTGCAAAGTTTGGTGATGGTTCGTCAAGGGAGAGTGAAGTTATAAGCCAGCTAAAAAGTGCTCTTCCGATGGGATTAGCAACTTAACCATAACTACACTACTGTGGCTGTGTAATACATACATAAAAATATGTATATACATATATATATATATATATATATATATATATATATATATATGTCGAACAAAAGGAGGAAATGACGAACCGCACTCCCGCGGGCCACGCATTCGTAAAGGCTCCAAAATTCCGGACAAAACACAAAAAGACACTGTGTGGAAAATACGGGTGCCTTTAATGTTTTTTAAAAAAGAAAAATATATTGTACAAAACAATATACAGTACAAAAGCAGCAACATAGAGACAGACAGAGGCAGGACGCTGTGGTGCACAGCGTGAAGACAATATATATATTATAAGGCCTGTGGTAGCAGCACTGTAGTTATGGTTGAGTTGCTCAATCTAGGAACTGGCACAACCACCACAGCATAATACGTCCATGCAACCAAGAATCTGGCCACAACCATTGTAATAAGTATTTGGTGGGCAATTGGAGAAACATGTCTTTACTTTTCTCTATGTATACTGCTTAACTACTTTTATTGGCATTGGCATTGCAGTGTTGCCTGACATGGAATGCGCACATTAGAGCCTTCATCATTTTGCTGTTGCTATGACCCTGCTTGCAGTACACTCATTAGTATATGTGCTGTTTGGCTCCAGGTATTTCATTCTGGCATTTTCATTCCATCATGGCCGCTGCTCTTTCCATCTGCCTAGGCACCTTTCTGAGTTCCATAGACATAGTTAAAGGACTATATCTGTAACAACTATTAAGGTGCTTTAGTCCCTTGTTTCCTCACGTGACCAAGCACTCAGTTGAGTGTGAAACGCATTGTGTGCGGGCCGTGCTTACGGGCGTCCTGCCTCTGTTTTTGCTGCTGTTCCAGCCATACTTTGTATTTTTTGTTTATTTTAAACAATTCCTTTGTGCAACATTAAATACATTTTTTTTTGTGACCTTTTCAGTGTTGTGCGCTGTGCTATTTTGTTTGGAAATTGGACATTTCCATTGTTCAAATTGACTGCGGAGAGTGCGGTTCATTTTCCTCTTTTTGTTTACATATTTTTCTACACAGCGCGCACCGTGTTGAACCAGCACCGCTTCTTGCAATTGTGGCGCGCTTCTGTTCAGGGGCGTTTTTCTGCACAGATCCGTTGCCGCTGGTGTCAGACTACTCTTCTGACTGGATCGTAGTCATACCCGCAAGGGAGGCGAGCCTGAAGAGCCCTGTCCATTGGTAAAGGTGAAACGTGCCGCAGGACGTGTGGATCTCGGCCCCAAGGTAGGTGCTTCCCCCATGTGCTTGCTTTACTCCCTTGTTTTTCACTACGAATGGGATTGTATGGCCTTCTGTCCTACACCGGCTTCTTTTGTTGCCATTCTACATTGCCCACGGGTAATGGTCTGGCATGCCGGAGTCTTGACTTTTTACCTTCAATTCAGCACATGTTAGCTCACACATTTTAGGTCTTTAGTTCTTATTTTTGATTTTTGCACTATTTTTATACGGCTTGGGTACAGTGGCTTAACATGCAGGACGCCTGGGCAGCAGCTCGACTCATTCAGGCCAAGGATCTGTTCTGCGAGCAGCAGGAAATGCCTATTGCCCTGCCTATCAGTGGGGCAAAAAAGACTAACCCTAATTATAGCATCGAAATCACTTTGCTCAAAGACATCGAGAAGCTGCGCAAAAAGGAGATTTCTAAATGATGGGAGGAGCACTCACTTCAGAATTACTTGGACATAGGGCGTGTACCTCGAGGACTGCATATTATGACAATGCCCTCCTTCGAGGATCAAGATCCTCTCATGCTTCAAGAATGGGGGGAAGCAAGTAAGGGCTGTTCTGCCCATTTTCTCACTATTCTGGTTAAATATGCTAAATCTGATCGAGCAATCGCTCTCAAAGAACTGGATAAAAGGGAAACTGAACTTAAGCTAGTTCCCAGTACAGAGGAGGGCAAACAATTGCGCACAAAAATTAATGAGGCCCTGATCATATATGAAGAAGATATTAAGCAGCGTAAACATTGCAAGTTCATAAGAGACAAAATTGATTATGAGACCGGAAGGATATTTACTTTTGCCAAATGTTTTGACTCTTTATGGAAAAATCCTGTCATCAAACCTGTACTTACCGCATCTGGTGATCTTGGCACCATCTCATCTGAATCGGATGTTTCAGCTTCTGAAACTGACGAGCCAGTGGCTAAGCTAAATTTTTTAGACGAGATGCGGTTACTTTGCCAGGACGGGAAAAATCAAAAACGTGGCAGAGGTCAAAGCAAACCAAGAGGCAGAGGCAAGGGACAGAAATCCCGAAAAGGACTTGCCGAGGCCGGCGTGGGAAACGGCTCAGGCGCAAATCAGGAGAGCAGATGAACGCGCTCTGGAGCCAAAAAATAACCACCGATACCATGAAGATGTGTCAAATCATCAATCTGTCCTCTCATATACTTACCAAACCTCAAACCTCTGTCCTTTCACTTGGTCGTAACTTTTGTCCTACCAAGGCCTTTGATTATGTTCAAGCACGTCTGGACACTGACAAATTCTTTCGCAAGATAAAACTGAAGAAATTCTTTAGTATCAATCCCAAGGTCCTAAGCCTTCTGTCCCTCGGACTGGCTATGCTGACCTTCAAATCTCTGACATTCCAGCACTTATGAATCTGGCTAGCCTTGAAGATTCACAGTTTGATTCCACCAATGCTGATTTCACAGATTTCGACATCGACCCCAACTGGGATATATGTACAAGACTTAAGAACAAATCTATATTCAATCCCCAGTTTCCCTTGGGTGGCTGCCTGGAAGCTTTCTAGGATCTTTGTGTCAGTGACCTCAGAAAATTACGTACAAGTACGGACAAAGGCAAATATAATCTTACTGCTTCACAACTCAAGGCCATAGGCGAACTTCAACAACTGCCCAATATTGTTATCAAGCAGGCTGATAAGGGGTCGAACATTGTGATTCAAGACCGAGTCCATTATGTTGCCGAGGCCAACCGTCAACTAAGGGACCGGCTGTGCTATACCAAACTAGCCAAGAATCCTTTCCCTGATATTCAATTGGAACTGAGCGCTCTTTGTACCAAGTGGGTTGATATTGGACTCTTAGAAGAGGACTTTGTCAAATTTCTTGTTCCCTCTTGCTATACTGTTCCCACCATTTACTTCTTACCTAAAACACATAAATCTCTCATCCACCCTCCCGGGAGACCTATTGTCACCTTATGTGGTTCCCTTCTTGAACACCTGTCCCAATTTATTGATGAGACCTCATTTTCTTTTGTTTCTGTTCTACCTTCTTATTTGCAGGACACAAGGGACTTTTTACAACATATCAATGGCACCCCCTGGGAAGATGGTCTTCTTTTGGCTACCCTTGATGTTGTTTCTCTTTATACATCTATTGACCATCAAGTAGGAATACACGTCTGTCAATTCTTTATGGAGACACGCTCATTGAATTATCATGGACATAGTTTGATGATCCTGGAGATGTTGCTTTTTTGTCTCACTAACAATGTTTTCTTGTTCGATGGTGCCTATTACCGGCAAGTTAGGGGACCTGCTATGGGTAGTACCTTTGCCCCACCATATGCGAATTTAACAATGGGGTGGTGGGAGGCTACATTTCTATGCGATTTGCTTGCATCCAGCTTCTCTACTCAAATCGTTGCATGGTGGCGTTACATTGACAATGTCTTTGTAATTTGGAAGGGCAGCAAAATTGATTGGCAGTTGTTTGTGAGAAGTATTCCGTACGGTGAATGTATCCGTTACCGCAGGATTTCTACTGATTTGGCATCTTTTGACCACCATTGTGCCCGCATGGCTACTGATTTTTTGCAACAAGGCTATAGCAAACGTATCATCGAAAAGGTCTATATCAAAGCCCAAGGACTTTGTAGGGACAAATTATTGTATGGCACCAAAACGAATAAGACCTCAGCAGATAATGAACCTAGACTCATTGTCTCTTTCGACAATGCCTCCCACAATGTCCGCAGGATCATTGAACGACACTGGCGCTTGTTGATCCTAGATAAAGATTTATGCCCTTTACTCTCTAAACGCCCCACCATTACGTACAAGAGAGTACCTTCGCTCAGAGACAAGCTTGTTTCCAGTTTTTTGTCTCCTAGTGTTTCCAGTCCTTCCTTTTCAAATTGGCTGACCGTCTCCCCCATCGGTTTTACTAAATGTGCCAAATGTAAAGCATGCGCCCATGCCATCTCTTGTAAATCCGTTTTGCATCCGGTCACCAAATGCAATCAAATCATAAATTACTCCATTAACTGCGACACTACTTTTGTTGTCTATGTCCTCTCATGTCCATGTAAGAAGTGGTACGTGGGGAGCACTACCTGGAAGCTTAAGCTCAGAATTCTCCAGCATCTCAGGGCAATTAAAAAATAAGATCCCGCGTACCCCATGGCCAAGCACTTTCAGCAGGAGCATGAGAATGATTTAAATTTGCTTACGTTCTTTTCAGTTGCACATATTCCCATCCATCCTAGGGGTGGAGACCGCGTCCTAAAATTGAGACAACTGGAAACACGTTTCATCTTGGACCTTGACACCAAGTTTCCCAATGGACATAATCTTGATGAGGAGCTCTACACATTCTTGGGGACTTAAATTTGGATGCTATGGTTTATGTTTGTGTTATCTCTCCTTTTGCAGTTGCTTTTTGATTTCTTTGGCCTAGGTTTTCTTTGTTGGCAATTTTTTCTCCTAATATATTGTATCCTTTGCCTGTTTGTACTATTTAACACCGTAATTCATCAGTGTTTTAGTTTTCAGATTGTTTATATTCAACTATTTTATTTTTGCTGCAGTACGAACTTTTGGGACTTGAGCTCTTTGTTGTTTTTGTTTATTTTCCTTTATCTTCTTTTTCTTGTCTATGTAGCTCTGCCTTCCTTGTGTATGTAGTCTTGTAGTTGATTATGGTTTTTGAGTTCTGCACTAGTATTAACTTCACCTTTAATATTGGTTGATAGTAGTTAATCCTTATTCTCATAGCCCATGTTAGATCTATGATCTTTTGGCAAAAATAATGTTTTTACATCATCTCCTCTTAACTGGTTAGCCATGGATTCTGTCATTTTATGTGTGTTCATTGCTGTAATTCTGGCTCCTGCATAATTGCATAGTATCCAGGTTGCAAGATCCCCCCTTTTTTTAATGATGCTGATAACTCGCATTCTTTTCTACCATTGATTCCGGCATCCAGGCCTGGCATATTTGCACAGTATTATGCTGCTATGCACTTGCACTTTATTTCATCTTTTAATGGGGCCTGATTGCTATATCATGCATTTTTATAGATTTTTATCTTTCAACCTTTACATTTGTGCTCCATTATGCTGTTACAAATGTGTGCAATTGCCTTTTATTCCATCAGCCAGAATGTTGAAAACCTCTTTTTGTATATACACTTTTACTGTGACCATGGCTCTGCATTTCTGCACATTACCTTGCTGCTATTGTTGCCTGTGTATGCACTTTGCATTGTTCGCACTTCTATTTGCTGCTATGATTGCTTGTATATGCACTTTATCTCCAGTTCACTGGTACTAGAATTCTATACCTTTTTTTAAGGAGGACCAAGATTTATGCCATTCATTTTCTCGTGTGGCTATTTAATATATTGTGCTTCCACTCGGAATTACTTTTCTCTATGTATACTGCTTAACTACTTTTATTGGCATTGGAATTGCAGTGTTGCCTGACATGGAATGCGCACATGAGAGCCTTCATCATTTTGCTGTTGCTATGACCCTGCTTGCAGTACACTCATTAGTATATGTGCTGTTTGGCTCCAGGTATTTCATTCTGGCATTTTCATTCCATCATGGCCGCTGCTCTTTCCATCTGCCTAGGCACCTTTCTGAGTTCCATAGACACAGTTAAAGGACTATATCTGTAACAACTATTAAGGTGCTTTAGTCCCTTGTTTCCTCACGTGACCAAGCACTCAGTTGAGTGTGAAACGCATTGTGTGCAGGCCGTGCTTACGGGGGTCCTGCTTCTGTTTTTGCTGCTGTTCCAGCCATACTTTGTATTTTTTGTTTATTTTAAACAATTCCTTTGTGCAACATTAAATACATTTTTTTTGTGACCTTTTCAGTGTTGTGCGCTGTGCTATTTTGTTTGGAAATTGGACATTTCCATAGTTCAAATTGACTGCGGAGGGTGCGGTTCATTTTCCTCTTATTGTTTACATATAAAAATATGTGTACACATATATATATATATATATATATATATATATATATATATATATATATATATATATATATATATATATATATCAAACGAAAAGGAGGAAATGACGAACCGCACTCCCTAAACAAATACAGTATTTGATCCATCTCTTACTCCCCAAACCTCTCCAAGCACTCTTGCACACCAAAACACTCCCTAAAATGACATTTTGCCTCTGTTCGCCGCCACGCTGTTGGCAGATCCAAGACGGCGGGCGCATCGGAACAGTCTAACGCACTTCACGCTCTTCATCATCCAATCAGCGAATGCGTCGCATGTCCGCGGACATGACGCAAGCCGATTAGCCAATCGGTGTCCTGCCCGCAAAGCGAACAGGGAAGTTTGTCCACAGAGCGGACATAGATATCACTAATTTTTTGTGACCTTTTTTTTGTTGTTTTAAAAAAAAACTACTGGACAGATTTTCACCAAATTTACAAAAGCACACTTATGGGACCAAGCCGCTGCTCCTGCCGCAAATTTGGTGAAAATACGTCCAGAGGTTTGGGCTGTAGGCATGCGGAAAGACTTTTCCCCATTCAGTCTATGGGGAAAAAAGAAATGTTGGGACGCCCCTATATCTTTGCCCCCCCTAGACTAAACCTCACCAAACTTTGCAAAATAATTCAGAGTGGGCCATATACTTTGCATATACTTTGCAAAGTTTGGTGATGGTTCGTCCAGGGAGAGTGAAGTTATAAGCCAGCTAAAAAGTGCTCTTCCGATGGGATTAGCAACTTAACCATAACTACACTACTGTGGCTGTGTAATACATACATAAAAATATGTATATACATATATACACGTGATATGTATATATATATATATCGAACAAAAGGAGGAAATGACGAACCGCACTCCCGCGGGCCACGCATTCGTAAAGGCTCCAAAATTCCGGACAAAACACAAAAAGACACTGTGTGGAAAATACGGGTGCCTTTAATGTTTTTTAAAAAAGAAAAATATATTGTACAAAACAATATACAGTACAAAAGCAGCAACATAGAGACAGACAGAGGCAGGATGCCGTGGTGCACAGCGTGAAGACGATATATATATATATTACAAGGCCTGTGGTAGCAGCACTGTAGTTATGGTTAAGCTGCTCAATCTAGGCACTGGCACAACCACCACAGCATAATACGTCCATGCAACCAAGAATCTGGCCACAACCATTGTAATAAGTATTTGGTGGGCAGTTGGAGAAACATGTTTGTGGATATTTAATTACTCCAGATGGGCTTGCTAGAATAGGGTCGGTGGAATTTAGATGATATGGGGTTATTGGCATAGTTGAAAAATAAGGTTGGCAATCTGTTTTGATGTCTGCAGATGACATTTGAATTGGGAAGTTAAGGGCAAGTTGTGGTGTGGTGGTTGTGGCCAGTGGGCAGATTCTTGGGGGCATGGCCGTATTATGCTGTGGTGGTTGTGGCCAGTGCCTAGATTCTTGGGTGAATGGCCAGCACCAGTGTGGTATATCATGCCTACTGTTGTGAAAGTTTTCTTGCCAAGAGATACTTGCCCGTGGGTGAAGCTAGTAACCTTGCAGTTTTTGGTACCATCTACATTGTACCTTAAAAGCATTGCTATTACATATTGGCTATTTGAGTTTATGTGTAAGGTGGAACAATTGTCTGAATTGCAAACAGTGCATAATGTGGCATGATTTGCATTTTGCACCAACTGATGAAATGCAATGGATTCAGAATTAGGTATAGATACATACACAAATTGTTCATTAGGGACCTTCTCTTGTGCAACATGGTTGCAGGGAGTGCATGTATTCTTCCATGTGATGTAAGATTTCATTTATAGGTATTTTTTTTACTTTCCAGTACTTGCATTAAGTACATTAGAAATTCTTGTGGATAATCCTGTGTTTTATGGTGAATTTTACCATTCCTGCACAGTAGTCCAATTATTTCCTTATTGCTGAGACACTTTAAGTGTTGTCTGGATTATTTGTTGCATTTCTATGAAGGACAAGCATTTGCAAATACACTTGTCTGAGCCGTTTTGAACAATTAGTGGCAATTGGAACAGAAGATTGATTGCTACATTTGGATTGCAATTTACACCAGTTGTGCTGGAAAATCTAAATGAACGGGAGAGTTCTGTCTCTCTGTCATTTGCTGGACCACCACTTGTTTTTTTTAGAAGACATATTTCTATTTTCTTGTGCTGATGGATGTGCACTTGTGTTTACACTAGATCGTTTTGTGGTTGTACTACTTAATAGAGAAGCAGTTGTTTTAAGTTTCTTTGGTGGTATTGTTGGGAGATCTCTTATAAGTTATGTTTGCATTAATTTCCTTTTAAAATGTTTACCTTTTTCAGAGACAGGGTACATATCAAGAAGGGTGTGTAGAGTGCACGTAGTCTGTTGTACTCTACGATGCAAGGAATGTCAGCCTTGACTTTGTTTGCATCAAAATTGGCTGGAAATAGTCCTTCGAGTATATATAGATGTGACAGTGCTACATAACACACACCTTATTTAAAGACTGTGCTGCCTATGTCAACCAATGCCTAACCTAGGGTTAGACCTTGTGATTTGTAAACAGTGACTGCATATGCAAGAGACTGCGAGAATTGTTCTCTCCATATATACATGTCTTTGAAAAGAAGGAATTGTGCTGTTGAGCATCCTATCCTTTCAACTTCGTAAAGCTTGTCAAAGTGGATGTTGACGTGTGGATAAGTCTGGTAGCCAACAACTGTACCAATTGCTCCATTGACTAAACCTTATGTCAAGGTTATGTTTCAGAATGTCTCTGCAGTTTAAACACAACATTAACATTTTCTCAAAAACAGCTGTGTTGGAGATACATTTTTCTAAGCTATTTAGTCGTGCTGTTTCTTGTTGACATATAGGGAGTGTCATGCCATGCACTTCCAGTTTGTCTGTGGAGCTATGCATTATTGGTTGCACTTCTTTTTTTGACATTGTCTCATTGAATTTCATACAGCTTGCTAGGGTTGGCATTAAGGATATGCATTTTACATTTTTTTGTTCTAATTGTTCCATGACATCAAGAGCAGATGTGTTGCGCCCATATAGCTCATGGATGAGTCTATTATTTAAGATAGAATGTGCATCTTTAGAAAAGAAGACCAGCCCTAATGCTTATTAAAAGGTTAGAATAGGTGAGGTCTGCAGACTGACACATGTGTTAGTTCTGTGTATTGGAAATATTGCCAGATTTACATTTCCTATGCTTCCAAATGTGTTGCGGCACTGTTTGTGTTTGTAAGTTTTAAAAATAGGTTCACCTTTCACTGTTGTTAATTGTAGGAGATCTCCAAAAAACAATAACATGTTTTCCTCCAAAGAGTTCTTCATAGTCAGTTTTAAGCACTTCTTGTAATCTGAGGTGAATAAAAGCCAACATTAGTTTGGAGACCATGCTTACCTCATCTATCAGGAGCATTTTCATGTGTTTCAGAATCCTACAAACTTCAGTAGCAGCTTCTGTTTATAGTTTGTAGTACTGTAATTTGTTTTGGTGTTCTACTGGAAACACTGCTTATGTTGTAGGCATCTAAACCTGTGGGGGCTGTTACAAAAGCTGAAGGTTGTTGTTTGCTAACTTGTGTAGAAATTTGCTGATTATTTTATTAACAATGATTTTCCAGAACCAACTTCACCACTTACATAGAGGAGTAGAAGTTTATAATTTTGACAGCTACACATTTTACTTCCATGCTGCAAACCATGCTAAGTTGCTCATCATTTAGTTTCTCATCATCAGCAGTGCCATGTATTCTTCTTATTGTGCATATTGATACATGGTGTTCTCTACTTCACTCATGGCTAATTCTGATTCATTTACTATGAGTGGCTCTCCACGTGGTGCTTGGCGTCCTGAAACGGAAGGTTGACTGCCCTCAGCAGTATCTTCATTTAGTTGTGCTTCAACTTCTTCCTCTTGTTGGCGTTCATTGTGCAACATGTTTTTGTATGTCTTGAAATTGACATTTGTCATACTGCTTTCATTTGCATTGAATGCAGCTTCAAATGAGTCATGGCTGCCTAATAAATCTTCTTTTCTCCTTGGTTTAAAAAAGCTGCAGTAGGGCCATGTAGTAAAGTTCTCTATGTTGAGGAGTTTTAAATGATACCTTTGTATCATTAATTAGTCTGGGATTGGTAAGTTTGACAAGGCTCCCTTCACAAGCTGAGAACATGTAATTTCCACATTTTTCATCTGGTTTAACATTATTCTTGTAGGAGAAATTTTGGGCTATGTGGTACAGGCACATTTTTTCCAAAGCAGTACTTCTGTTTGGGTAGTATGTGTCTAATAAATTGGTTTTCAAAATGTCCTGGCTGTTGTAATCATCTTTGGCTGTTGTTTCTATGTCTTGGTATGATTTCAGCACTATTTTTTCTGAATGCAGCTGGACCAAGGCTTAGCCAGACTATGTGTTCAGATTTTCCATATAAGGCTGTACCTGTTAAATGGTCTGCAGCTTCATAGCATCCACATTCTCTATGGGGGAACATTTTAACAGTGATTAGTCAGATGATATGCCATCCCAGAGGTCTTTTATCTCTGTTTTATCAGCTTTGGTTATGTAGGCTGTGACAAATCTTTCAACAGCAGTGGAATTGCCCGCAATACATTGTATATCTATGTTTGCAATCCACAATAGGGCAATGATTGCATTGTAATCATTGATGTACTTTGAAGCTTCCTTTCCTTTGATGCAGTATGTGTTTTAGGTGATTTGCTTTTCACACTGTGTCTAACAGAAGACGTGAAGCTGTTTACTTGTCCTTTTGCTGAAACTGGTCTAGGGAAACCAAAGCAGCATTTGGTGTAGTATTTACCTTTGTTTTTATATCTGCATCAGCAGTATTTGCCACACTTATATTTTTGAAAGCGTAAAATGTGTGCATGTAGCGCACTATGTGTGGTTTCTGAAGGGATTTTGCAGGTTATGTATTTGTGAATAAACTGCAAAACAGTGGCCTCACTGTCATGACCAAATTTAGGAGAATCTATTATCCACAAAAGCATGTGGATGTGTGGTGCTCCTCTGGATTGATATTCTTTTCTCTAAAAACAAGTGTTCCACTTCTCCTAGGGGAGGGATACTTTTATTACAGATGAAGTGCAGCATAGCAATAAAGCGGTGATGAAAGTATCTTGATACATTTACAGGGTCAAAAGAGCAGAATTCTCCTGGTGTTTTTATGTCTATCTCGTCGTTGTTTTGGTTTCCTATGCATAGGAAGTTGTGGAAGTCATCCTATGCATATTCCGCACAATATTAAGTTACAAACTATGTTGGAAGGCCAAGGTTTCTTAGCATAGATTATACAAAAGCATGATTTTGGAACCAGTATTCTTTTGTACCACACATGTTTGCCAAAAGATTTGTGATACTCGACTGCACAACTTCATCTTTGTCTTTTATCTTTTGAAGTAGTTGGGTAGCAGACATGTTTAAAATATTACAGCCTGTTTTCAATGTGTGTGCAATTCCGTGACATAAAGTTGCTTGTTCACTTTCGAACAGGAGGTGGGACATGTATTCAAATTTAGTCTGATGCTGGGGTCTCCAGAATACATTTGTAAAGAGCTGTATTCTGATGCTGTTATGTGTGTGCATCTTTCATCATATCTTCCCTCTTTTGCTGTAGGAAAGAGTAGAGGAAAGGCTCATGATTCCACACTTTTCTCCAATATGCTCATTGGAGATCCTTTGGCTTGACGCATTTGATATGTTTTTAATGCATCATCAATGGTGTCTTTGGAGTGTAGTGGGTGAATTGTATAAGCGTAGACAGATGAGAATAAGTCCAATCCAGCTTCCTTATTCTATTTTTAAACAGTTGGTTAAATAAGTGAACCCTTGTCCCTCATTTGAAATCAGGGTGCCATCCTATCCACTCGTAGATCCCTGCCATTATATTACCATAATCATTTTCACACTGCCTATTAAGGGAAACTTCCATCTCACTGAGAGTGGCTATTAGTTGGCAAAGTGGGAGGGAATTAGCTTTTATGTGCAATAAGATTTGTCTCATCATCAGTTGTCCTTTCAGGGAAACCAACCCCGGTTCTAAGCAGAGGTACTACATCAGGGTAGAAGAACTCAATTTTAATAACCGTTTTGAAAAATGACCCTTTAGATAATCTAGCCACGTGTAGTTAGTTGCCCATGCAAAGAGCCTCCAGCCCGTACAATACCATCGGACAGAAGAATTGTGAATAAAGCACAATAATTCCATCCAACCAGCGGTCTTATTAGAAAGTGTTCCTATTAGTGCACTCATTTGCCAAGCCTTTATGCCTTTAGCCTATTGAATTTCCTTATAGGCCCTATTGGTGCTCACCTCAAGGCCCAGGTAGGGGTATGTGTCCACGTAATCGATCCTGCTCAAACTGGTGTCGAAGCTCAAATGCTTAATTCTTTTAGGTGCGATGGTCAGTATCTTTGTCCTCCCCATGTTAATTGTTAAATCGTTATCCTTTGCAAAATCAACCAGGGTTTCAAACATGGCACGGGCACCAGGTAGGGTATGATTAAACCTGCCAAGATCGTCTGCATACAACATGCACGGGATGGAGCATTGACCAATCCTTGGGAAGCATCAGACTCCCAACTTAAAACACATTGGCAGATCCGCCATGTATAAGTTATACAGGAAAGGGGCCCAAAGACACACACGTTTAACTCACTTGTATATCTGCACCAATTGTAACATGGTACCCTGGTCATGTAATTGGACTCGGGCTTGAGTATTTAAATGCAAGCCCCTGAAGATATTCAGGAGCAATTCCGGGCACCCCCATTTTTCCATTTTAGCCCACAGCTTCCCCCGTGTACCTCATCGAAGGCTGTACAGAAGTCCACACAAGTAACATAAAAGGTGGCCCGCTCAGTAACAGAGGGTCCCCGGAAAAGCAGATCCAGGAGCCTCAGGTTATCTGCTGTGCTACATCTGGGCCGAAACCCTGTTTGGGTAAAATGCAATAGCTGAGTGCTTGCAGCCCAACTCTGTAGGGCCCTCAATGTAAATATAGAAAAGATTTTCCTAGTGACATCCAGAAGTGACAGAAGGAGGTAATTTTCTGGTCTTAACCAATCACCTTTCTTGTACACCGGCACCAGTACTGACTGCCACCACGAGATGGGACTAGTTGGTACACTACAGACTTTATCAAATAGAATCTTAAGTATTCTTGCCCACCTGCATGGGTTTTGCTTTAAAACCACATTGGCCAGACCGTTTGGCCCAGGTGTCCTTGAATCCTTAATACTCCTTATAACGTCTTCGATGTCATGTTCCTCCATCTTGAAACACCAACCCTTCAACAGGAAATTAGGCAGGGAGGCATCTACTAGAGAGCCCCCTCTTTCCTTAAGGTACTCAGTAATTGTAATGGGTTATTTATAGCGCACTTAATACCCAGAGGTTTCTAAGCTCCGACCCTGGCATCGAACCTATGTTGCTCTGCGTTGTCTTGCTTCCAAGGTGAGCGCGTTGCCCCTGAACTATCCTCCCAAGATGGTCCACCTGTCTTCCTGTATAGGGTTTAATGACTTAGTTCTCTGGTCTTCTCTAGCCGTAGAATGGTAGGCCCATACGTTCTTGGAGTTACCCCCACATAGCACCATAAACATATTTGAAAGTGCCTGTTTTGTGTGTAGCGTTTCCAGCTCCTCAGCCAACATTTATAATTCCTTTTGATCTGTTTCACGATAAGGGACCTCTCAGGTACAGTGATCTCAGTATAGTTAACCAACCGCTCTGACACCAGTACCAACTGCTGCCACGAGATGGGAACAGTTTGTACACTACAGATTTTATAAAATAGAATCTTAAGTTTTCTTGCTTACCTGCCCCCGTTTTGCTTTAAAACCACTTTGGACAGTCCAGTTGGCCCAGGTGCCCTTGAATCCTTAAAACTCCTTATAACCTCTTCAATGTCATGTTCCCCCATTTCGAAGCACCAACCCTTCTACAGGAAACTAGACATTGCTGCCGCCATGAGTATGCTTGTACCACCTATCCACCCCCTTGCCCCAGTGATTGTGCTTGTGCCCCCCACCCACCCCCAACACCCTGTGAGTGTGCTTGTGCCCCCCACCAACCCCCATTCCCCAGTGAGTGTGCTTGTGGCCCCAACCCGCCCCCTTGCCCCATGAGTGTGCTTGTGCCCCCCACCTACCCTCTTGCCCACAGTGAGTGTGCTTGTGACCCTCACCACCCCTTGCCTCCATGAGTGTGCTTGTGCCCCCACAAACCCCCTTACCCCCAGTGAGCATTCTTGTGTCCCCCAACCACACCTTTATCCCCCTGTTAGTGTGCTTGTGACCCCCACCCACCCCCTTGCCCCTGTGAATGTTCTTGTGCCCCCACCACCCCTTGCCCCCGTGAGTGTGATTGTGTCTCCCACCCACCCCCTTGCCCCCAGTGGGCAGTTTGTGCCCCCCACAAACCGCCTTGCCCCCCGTGAGCATGCCTGTGACCCCCACCCACCCTCCTGCCCCTCTGAGTGTGCTTGTGCCTCCACCCACCCCATTGCACCCTGTGAGTGCGCTTGTCCCCCCACCAACCCCTTTGCTTCCCATGTGTGTGCTTGTGCCCCCCGTGACTGTATTTGTGCCTCCATCCCATCCCCATGCTGCCTATGATTGTCTGGTTGCCCCCTACTTCCCCTGACCTTCACTCCTTCTGTTAATTTCAGGCACTACCTCAATTGCCATCAGGCATAGACATTGTAGTCGCCTGTCTTTCACAGCCACCTCCCCTCCCCTATGCCCCACCCCATCATCCCCTCTCTTGTTAAGTCTGGCATTACCCCAATTGCCTTCAGGCATAGTAATTGTAGTTACCTGACTTGCTCATCCACCTGCCCCCTCCACCTCCACCTCCACCTACTTTGACTCTCCCTGTGTTACTAAAACCTGGCACTACCTCAATTGCCGACAGGCATAGTAATCATTAACACCTGTTTTTCACAGCCACCTTCCCCTCTCCTCCTCCTCCCCTCTCCACCTGACTTTCACAGCCACCTGCCCTCTCCTCCCCCCACCCACACTTCCCTCTCTTGTTAAGTCTAGCATTACCCCAATTGCCATCAGGCATAGTAATTGTAGCAGCCTGTCTTGCTCATCCACCTGCCCTCTCCACCTCTTTTGCATCCCCCGGTCTTGTTAAAGCCTGGCACTACCTCAATTGCTGACAGGCATAGTAATCGTAGCTGCCTGTCTTTCGCAGCCACCTTCCCCTCTGTTCCTCCTCCCTCTTCCCCCTCTCCGCCTTTCTTTGCAGCCACCTCCCATCTCCTGCTCCCTCTTTTTATGTCCATTAGCACTTACTCCTATCATTTGTCCCTGACCTCAGATAGCAGCTTGTCTGTCCCCCCTTCCCTCCTTGTCTTCTCCTCCCACTCCGCCCAGCACTACTCTAAATTAACGTTTGACCAATTATGATAGTCACTTGTTTGTTCCTCTCCTTCTTCCTCTCGCCACACCCCTCCTCCTCCCCCTTCTCATTTTATTCATGCACTACATCAATTGTCATTAGGCATAGTAATGTTACTGCTTGTTTTGTCTCATTCTTCCCTCCTCATTTTTTCTCCTTAATTGTTCCTTGCACTTGCACTATATGAAATGTCGCCAGGCTGATTATGATAGTTATTTTTCACATTCTCATTTTTTCAAGGACTGTAAGAATGTAATTGTATTCTACCATGTTCACTTCCTCCTTGAAGCGCTTTGAAACACATTGTGTATAGGCACTATACAAATAAACAATCAATCAATCAATCAACCTGAGTTTAAACCGCATAGCAGTTTTGCATCTCTAATAGCGCTATCAAATTTGTGAGTAGGTTTAGCGCAGTTAGAGAAAAGGGCCCTGGCACAAGAGCCAGTTATCTCTGCTTATGTCCTTAATCCTTGCCTCTATGCCATTAGGACCAAGCATAGCCAGGCTTTCAACTGCTTTACTAGTGAGGTCACCAATGTATTCGCCCACCTTATGTATTTGTCTAGTGGCCCAATCTATACAGTTACCCCCATGGTTAGTCAGCATCTCAGCCCCTCCCTGAGGCTTAGTGTAGGAAGTGGAGAGGTTAAGGTTAATAGCCAATATGTTATGGTTGCTACAGTCATTGTGGATCACACTGAAATCAGTAGCGCTCATAAAACACTTGTTGTTCCCGAAATAATAGTCTAACGTTGATTGGCAATTTTTCCCATGCCACGTATACATCCCTGGAATGTCACCCGTGGTCCGGCCGTTCAACATTACCAAGTCCCAGGATCTCCAGAACTTAATCCACCTCTTGCTCTTTTTGTTACTTTTGTCTTGGAACATAGTACACTGTTTAACCACATATTTACATGGAGCACAGGGTGGTTCATCTTTACATTTGGCGCTGAAATCTCCTGCCAGAAGCACAAAGTAATCCCCAAGGGACCTACTGCTCACAGCAAAAGCCTCTTTGAGCTGCTCAAACAACATTCCCGTAGTACCAAACCTGGTGGATAATACATATTTATAAGTAACATCTTCCACTTGCTTCCAAAAGAGTCTGACTACAACTTGACAGCCAACACATTGGCCCCCACTGTCACTGAAAGCACAGTACAAGAGCAAATATTATGGCTAACTGCAATGGCAAGTTCCCCAAATGGGCACCCCGTAGCCCCTTTATGTGCTAAAACTTGGTGCATATGAAAACCGTCCACCAACAGAGCACAATCTAACCAGGTTTCTATCAACATGAAGATATCATAGTCAACCAAAATGTTACCAGACCCTTCTTCTGCCAGTAGGTGGCTAAACCCCCTAGTGTTCCAACTAGCTATCTTCAAAGGACATTGCAACCTTATCTCTTTCATACTGGCTTACCTTTTTGTGGGGCAACGTCACCCACTGTACGGCTTCAAAACCTAGGAGGGGATACACCGGGGAGACATAGGGCGGGATACTAAGACCAAATTTGTTCAAAGCCCTATGTTCTTGGTGTCTAACTTTCCCCATAGTATGTAAACCCTTCCTGTGAGTATCGGGTACCTTGGCAAAGAGTGTAATTCATTACATATTGTTAATTTTAACCCAAGGGAGAGCAAAACCCAAGCCTTTGCGCACATTAACAACACTATAGATGGAGAGACAAAGCTTATCAAGACCCAATTGGTTGGGCGCCCCCATTTGGGTAATTCCAACTGGACCATGTCAGTAGTAGAGATCGAAAGTCGCCCAAAGTTAAAGTAAAGTTGATCTGTTCAAGAATTGTCTTCTATCCGTAGGCTGCATCTCCTCTAATTTTACAGAGTTTCCAGGCCTAATGGGACACAACACCCTATTTCCATTGCTCATACTGTAGGGGCCACATAATGTAGTAGCTCCCGCACCCAGACACTCCATATCATTCGTAGACTTGCCGCCCGAGGCCTTCCACTATCCAGTGCTAGTGGCCCTCCTCCATTTGTATGCGAGTATGCCACAATAGTATCCTTTAGTGAGTTCCAGGTACCCCGTTGCCGCCTTGGGGGAAGGTAATGGTCAGAATTACTACCTGCAGCCACTGCTGCTTTCCTTACACTTTCTTTTCCTGGACCGGGTTGGATGTGCAGTTCGGTGTGACATGATAAAAGGTCACTAATCGAAAGAGTCTATAGGTCCAGAGGGCCTGTGAGCGTCACTGTACGCCTAGTACCATCCGCCTGAGGTCTAGTTAATTTCCATCCTTTAGCAGGAGTTTTCTTGCAGATGTCTCTATCCACTATCCCCTGGGTTTCAGAGCAGATAGGGTAACAGGATACCCTAAAGGGTTTAGCCCCCGCCCTGACCCTAAGCCCAACAGAAGTGGGTGACTTGTTAGGAGAGGACAGTGATTTCTCCATCATAGCTTTTTTTTCGCAAAGGCCTTAGAGTGCGTCCTCGCTGTTCGCTGCCACAATAATAACAGAATCTTGGGTGTTCCAAGACACCGTTGCGTCCGGCGAAACAGTGATTATAGTTACTGGCCCGCCCCCTACCCCATGGGGATAGGAACCAGGGGTCGTGACCATCTGCGCCTTAGTGGGTGAATCAGGGCCACCACCCATAGGGGCAGGTCTGGTAAAGTGCTGAACTAAAGTTTTTTATGTTCCATGTTTGAGTCCAGACAGTTCATCAGTTTTTATTTGACGTCACATTGATCAGAGGAAATTACTGAGCAAAGGGCCAACAGGGCATCCAATTTGGAAGTTACCTCATTAAAATAAGGTATAAGCTTTTCAGCTTTCCCAAAAGGGCCCTTTTCGTCCCTTGTCCCATGCTCACAGGCTCGTAATTAGAAGCCCCAACAGCCTCCATTTCCATAGTAATGGCAACCAGGTTAGGGCTATCAGACAGATTAGTCAACTTGTTGATCGTGACCAAATGGGCCTTACTGTGCATGTTACCCTGTAAAGTCCAAAAGAAATTCCAGAAATCCTAAACTGACAGATTGAAAGGCTTCCCCATTAGTCCCCCGGACTTTCTACCCCTTCTTTGTTCTCAGCACCTCTCTGTGCACTTTCACTGATTGTGTCGGGCAGTGTACCCACTTCCCTCTCACCAGCGTATCACTGCATGGGCCTTTCCGCCGGTCAGTTTTGGGCTTCATGATCTCATTGGTATGCCAGAGGTAGAAAAATTAACAACGGTATAAATGTGTGCAAAGAGTCTTAACACGCACTAAGTGTAGTACTTTGGCTTTAGCACATACGTCTGACTTGCTTTGTTAGGTAAAACCACCCTAGAAGGGGCAGGGGGCAGTCTGGGCCTTCATAGCAGCAGACTTACTCGAAGTTGTGGCGGGTTGAACTACAACAGAGTTAGGTTAATGAGCAGCGCCCAGTCGGAATTTCCTTAGACCTATACAGAGAATTTAGAACGAAAAGGGCGTTGAATGGTCCATTGGCCTGCAGTCACCAGCCTCCTTAGATTAAGTACGATAATTGGGCGAGGATGTTACAGCCATCTTTAGGAAACAGGCTCACCTGGTGTAGGGTTGCAGGGCACGGACCTCAGCCCGTTCGATCCAATCTTCTGGCGCAGACCGACCCAGCCTCCGCATCCTGAAACGATGTTTGTGTTACCACCCCTCAACAGGGAGCTCCATAGATCCCAAGAAAGATACTTCGATACTTCGTTTAAAAGCACTGGTATGTTGAAAGCAGGGCTGACTTCAAGGGACAGGGCTAACAGAGTGTCGGCCACAGCTGGGCAGCCGCAGCCAGACACTGAGACACTCAACCGCACTCCACCAGTGGCTCCGCCTATGCAGCAAGGCTTTTAGGCAGACCCTCTAGGTACTGCCAGTGAGAACAGACTCCCGTCTGAACAACGTGTCTTCCTGACACAGAGACACTCAGCCGCCCTAAAGTCTTTGGCCGTAAATGGTAGTAAAACTTAACTTATGCTAGTCAGTTCAAGTCAACGTCTATCCAAATTTGACTCTACATATTGTCCATTTTTAATTGCAGACTGTACAATCATAGTCCGTGGGTGAAAACTCTTGGTCTTGATTGGAATCTTAACATGAATGAACTAATTTGTCAGATTAAGCCTTTCTTTTCAGACACCAGTGTTGCTATCCTGGCCACAGTACTCGTGCATTCAAGGATTGACTATTGTATCATTCTCCTTGCTGGCACCTATAAAACAAATATCAATACTTTGCATGTGGCACAAAATAGTGCAGTTAGAGTTGTCTGTTGACTTGCTAAAATGGATCATGTCTCTCAAGCTCGACGATCCCTGCACTGGCTCCCTGTGAAACAGCATTTCACTTACACCAATCCTAACACTGACTTGTGTGACTAATCAAGTTCAGATTTACCTGGTTAAAAGAATTCAGAAAACTCTGGCTACTCACTCTCTTCGGTCTAATGACCCTAACAAACTGGCTTTGCCTCGTGCCAAGCTAAAGAATTTTGGTGGCACAAGGTTTAATGTTTCGGCCCCTCTTCTTTGGAATCCCATTCCTTCTGAAATAAGAAACATCCCTGATCGTCTTCTTTAAAAAAAACATTGATTAAAATGTTTCTCTTTATTTTTAAGGGCTAATGTGATTTCTCCACCCCGACTTGATACATCAGGTGTTTGACTTTTGCTTTTGTCTCTCGTTGTTTTGTTTGTGTTGTTGTGTATGCACACTGAGGCCCTAGGGCGTGGTGCGTTCTATGGAAAATGTCCTACTAACAATAAATGCAAAAGCAAAGCAATCTTGCCTTTTCCCTCTTTCCTCACAATCCAAGCCACCCAGTCTCTGTCAGATCCTGTTTTAATGTTTACTGTGGGAAGGGAGACAGTATCTAAGGATCCTACTACAAGAAGACAGAAGATCACTGGAATGGAGAAGGCAGTGATGCAGATCTAGAGAAGCAAAATGAAGTTGTGGATCAAACCCTTGCATCTTTAGCTCTAGACACCTCACATAATAGTATTGTAGCCTCCACCAAATGTTGTGGAGGAAGCAACAAGCAGAGAAGACCCAGACAGAGCTAGAAGGAGAAAGCCAATCAGCTGTAAGAGGGAAAAGACAGTTTGAACCGAAGGCATCAAAGGCTCTAAGATAAACCAGTTAAATAAGTGCCTGCCTAGCGGTCTGTGACAAAGGTGCAGTCACAGGTTTGGGTACTGGCTGGGTCAGTTAATTAATGAGTTCATTAATGCATCCTTCCAAGGTAGATGCATTGAATACCATTGAGTTGGTGTATGATTGCATAGATTACAGTGATTAGAATTGGAAGGAATTCTTCCTTCCCAAATCATTACTATTTATAAGAATGTAACACAGCACACACCAACTTGCAAGATGCAGCACATAGCTTTGTGGATGTCTATTGTAGCAGGACAAACTAGAACATGAAGGACAGCACAAATGCCAAAATACCTTGAAATGTTCCCGTCCAAACGATCAAGACATCTGTTTTTAAAGTTTAGATTAAACTTATTTGAGACAAAAGAGACAAAAGAGATTCTAAACCGAAGAAAAGGAATGGAAAAATCAGACGACACTTGCCGGTTGTGTAACAATGCTGTAGAAAACTTCAAACATTTTGGGCTCTATTGCCCTGGCTTACAATCAGAAATCAGAAAGAATGGAATACTTTGGGTCTGAGATTGAGAAAAGAGAAACTTGGAGTGGTGAAGAATGGTGGTGTGTGATTTTTGAAGGACGAAACAACAAACTGACATTAGCCCTAACTTTCTTTCTGGAAGAGATGACCAAAACACTTAATGAACCTAAAAGTCAAGCGAAGGTCACTACACCGGAAGTGAGAAAAAGATGATGAATTCTTAAAAAGTTGTAACATTTTAAAAGTTTGTAATATACTAATAATTTAAAAAAAGAAGGACAGCACATACTGCATTACGGCATGTGGGGTCTACTGAGAACCCATTGCTGGAACCGGGATGCACTGCGCAGGGAGACTTAGAACATGTAATTGGGACTATGCAGAATAGCAAACTGTACCGTTGCTTGTTTTCCATATTTACACGTGTTAACAATGTAGATCCAGGGAGGCAAAGAGATGTGCCCAACATCATAACACCTTTGGTAAAAAGCCTATGACCAGGTCTATTACATTTCCAAGTTGGTCACTAAACCCCTCACCACATTCCCTTTCTTGATCCTAAAATGTTATAGGCTGCATTGTTGGGACACAACAGCTGTACAAAAGGCCCATGTTTGGAGTTATTGCTAGAGCTGCTAACAAGGATCAAGGCTAGTAGAGCCTGTAAATACATGTCATCAGGCTGTTAAAATAGTGGTGCAAAACAAAATGAGGAGTGCCCTTCTCCGAGCCCTGCTGGGAGGCCACCAATGCTCCTTAAGGAAGCAAACACTGCACCACAAACTTGTTGAGCACACCTACACCTCGCCCTGCCATCCTACCCATACCGACAACAGACATCACAGGTTATAACAAAACATCAGAGGAAAAGTCTATGGAGCTTCTTGCACTGGACAACTTTAGCATTACTGTCAAAAAACAGCCCAAATGTGAGACATTTCCCAGTTGGCCCACGGTAGAAAATTCAATTATATTGCAAATACTTTCTGTTATCCATTTGCGCCAATTCTGTAATTATTACACAGTAATAAATATTTCTCTTGGTTTTATTGTATTATTCCATAAGAATTGATTTAGAACATAATCACATGCTTTCATGGCAACAAATGTTTCAAGCATTACTGCTCTTCGTCAGGACTCAAAAAGATTTGTTCTGTCCATGTTTTTCTTCATTAATTGTAATTGCATTTAGTCTTCCATACTATTATGCTTCACACTCAGGTTTCCCATTTATGTGCCGTGTACTTGGCTTGTGTTGATCCCGTATAATCTCTTAAACTCAATCAGAGCTTTTGGCTGGCTACATACAACAAACACATGCATGCATAGACATTCATTTGTTTATCTCATTCACTTGGGAGAGCTTTCGATGGCCTAGCTTTTTCTCATCTATAATGGGTGAAGTTGGCAGGTCGGAACTATGGTGACAATTAATGGTGGACCGCAGCTCCTTTACCGGCTGCTTATTTTAGGCCCTCTGTGACCTTGGGGCTCCTCCTAATTGTGCAGGTTTAAGTGGTCCCTGCTTCATCAGTGTTTAACACCTCAGCAGCATAGGTGACAGGGATGCAGACTGAATGGAAAGGCTGAGGCAGAGTGTGAAAAAATAAACAGGATTAAAACACAAAGTAAAAAAAAAAATGAAAATAAACAACAGAATACCAAACCAATCACTGGTAGGACAGCATCTTACATGACGACAAAACATAATGACACTTGAGTGCAATGCTGACCGCTATCATACTGTGTGACCTAAATCAGGTTCTGTCCTCTGTCTTTAGTAATAGAATTGCATGCCAAAACCTGGGCCTGCACACTTGTGAAGATGAACTTGAAGACCAAAGCAGAATTTAAGGTAAGGGAGGAGACTGAGGACATCATGGATAGATGAGTCCATCGAAAAAGATGGGCAAAGAACGAGGCATGAAAAAGCCACACGATTGTAAGATGGGCAAGTAGCTGGGAGAAGACAAACCTGCCACCATATAGCGACATTGGTTCCATGTGATAATGCCCCCGTGAAAAAGTCACCAGATAGGGAACTTTTTTCCTGATCCTTAACATTCTTTTCCCAAAAATTCTAAAATGGGTATGATTATATATTATTACGTCCAATCCTAGAATATTTGGGGAAAGTGTTTTATTTTCTGGAGGGTGCATTTTTAGGGAAATGTCGCCACCTGGCGGCTATTTTCACGGCAACATTATCACTGGATACCCCAATATTTACAGCCCGAATTAGAAAGAAAGTGAATGGCTGGCAAGCTGTCAATGTTCCATCCATTGTCTAATGATGACTACTCTTTTAAAAAGCATGGTGCGCACATATTAACAATGTTCTTTGTAATTTAGGACACAGAGTAGAATGGACTAATCCAGATGTAATGAACAAGTTGTCAGAAGAGATCATATTGCGGGATTATTATGGTGAGCAGGATCATAGTATATTATGTAAAATCTGTGAGTCCAGAAGCCTCAGTACTTACGGGGGAAGGAAAGATAAAAATTGGACATGAAGGGTATCTTGATCATCTGAAACCTAAGTTCTCAGGTGTTCTCTATATTCAATTGAGAACAGGTACGCTTTCACTTGCTGAAGTTACAAATGTGTGAAATGCCACTAGCACAGACAAATGTGGTCACTGTAAGATATGGGTGGAATCTGCTTCACATTCTATGCTGTCATGCCTGCTGTTCTTGAACTTAGGGAAAATATATTTAAAACCTAGATGTATGGAGTATGGAAATTGAGACACTGCCCAAGCTATGGCATTTTGTTACAGAACAGATGATGCATTGATTCCTTTCTGTGAGTGAGATAACAATCATTACAGGGGCCTGCGCTAGTGGCCCTGAAGTTATGGTTAAGTTGTTCAACCCATAGCAAGAGCACTTTTGGGCGGCTTATAACTTTGCCCGCCCTGAACAAATCTTCACAAAATGTTTGCAAATAAAGTATATGGCCCCATCAGATTGATTTTGCGAAGTTATAGGGGGGTCCCAAAATGAATGTTTTTTCCCAGAGAAGCATTGGAAAAGAAATGTTGCTCACGCTTACAGCCAAAACCGCTGCATGGATTTTCACTGAATGTGTGGCATGAGCACCGTCTTGGTCCCAAAAGCGTCCTTTAGTAAGAATGTTCACCATATTTGTGGCATGAGCGGCATCTTGGTCCCGAATGCGTGCTTTTGTAATTTTGGTGGAAAATCAGTCCAGTATCATTTTTTAAAATGGTCAAAAAGTAGGAATTTCTTTTTTTTAATATCTGGATTCGGTGTGCGGACTCACTTCTCTGTTCTGTGCGTGGACGGGCCTCCGATTCTTCAAGAGGAATAAGGTATGTCCGCGATCATCGGACATGCCTGCTGATTGGGTGGTGAAAAGCATGAGATGCGTTGATTTTTGGAAACGCCTGCCATGTTGGATTCGTGGACAGCCACCGGTGTCCATGACCACTGCTGTGAAAACATGTTAAAAACACAACATTGCATTTATCAAACTAATGAAAAGAACTCCGGAGAGGTGAGGATGGGATGGGATATGGCCTTAAAAAGCCAAAAAAACAAGTGTTTTTTCAACTCCGGCATCCATGAATAGTCCGGATATCCGGGACAGTCCTGTGATGTTCGCGAACATCAGAGATGTTCGGGACATCTATGCCTATTTGTGCATTACAGGATTGGTGAAAATCAGTTTTTGGGTGACTTATAACTTTGGCAACACTCAATGAAACTGCATTCAAAGATTGTGCTGTTTTGTGAAGAGGGAACAAAATTAAAGGGGATCTCAAAATATTTGAAAGGCTTATAAATGTGATGTCATTTGACAAATATGCACATCAGTTTGCAAAAAGAGTGTAAACCTAGATATGAATGTTTTTGCAAAGTTTGGTGGGATATTGTCAAGAAAGAGAAAAATGAGAGGTGGCGTCTTAACATTTTTAGATGGCTGATAACTATGTTGCTGTTTGATGAATGTGGACAAAAACGTTCAGAAAGATTATAGACCCAACCTTGAATGTTTGTGCAAAGTCTGAATAGATTTTGTCAAGTGGGGGCTAAGTTATATGACTATTGTATGTATGTTCATTTTGACAGGTACCTGAAAACATGGTTTTGCAAATGTGTGCGTGTTTTTTTTGTGTGGAAAGTATCATAATGTAGGTACAAAAAATAGTGATACACCTTTGGTGACTGAGGTATAGCCTGTGGCCATGGGAAGTGAACAGATTGTCACTGGCCATGACCACGAGGGACCAACAATTGGGTTAAAGTAGGCATGTCCACCAGAGACCAGCTATGTGGTAAGGTTTTTCTAAATTTGATAGGTTTGAATGGGAATAAATATCTACTTGTGGGTACAGGTTAAAGTGCTGGATGGGATTGCTGAAATATGCAGTTCCATGTGTTAATATCCCCGCAAAAATATTGCGATACAAGAATATCGCCATATTTTTGCGGCATTATTGAGGCATGGACCCTGCTGGGGGTCCTCCGCAACCGCTGCATTATTTTGAAATGTGCAGGGGACACCCCCGCAACCCCTGCTCCCACAAACTATCCCCCCAAAAAATATTACCTATGGCGCTCCCGATGACCATAAATACAGCAATATTTCTGGTGGGGATAATATTACCTGATACCCAATATGCAAGAGGAGGGTTAGCAAGAACTTGAGGGCACGTTTTTGCAAATATTTTATGTTTTATTTTTTTCAAAACTGTAAAATGTAAGTACACAACACAGTGATATAACATTGGCGTCTGGGAAAAGAGCCTGGCCGTTAGCAAGGAGAAATTTGTACTGTAATTTTCTTATTGGGGCAGGCAGCATTGCTGAAGCGGTAGGGTTGAATGGGAAAAAATATTCTACAGCCTGAAGTGGTGGTCTAGATTACATACTTGTGCAACGAGCATTAGAACCTGAAAGCATGTTTTTGGAAATATGTCTTGTGTTTTATTTTTCAAAAGTGTAAGAATGTAAGTAGAAAAACTAGTGATATACATTTGGTGTGTGGGTAGTGGGCCCGGCCGTCGGCACAATCAAATGTGTACTTTGATTTGCTAATTGTTGCATGCGGCATGGCCGAAGCCCATTCTCCATGGACTTGGAGATTGACCATGGCTGCAAACCATGAGCACTGGCCATTGGTTGAATTTTTTGGGGATAGTGGACAGAGGCGTTGCTAGGGGGTGGCTTAGGGGGCTTTAGCCCCGGGTCTTTTGGTTGTAGCCCCGGATACAATCTCAGGGTCTACAACCAAAATGCTAGCTAGCCCCGAGCCCCCACAATCCCGACATTAGTGTAGCCCCGGATAATTTCCAGACCTAGCAACACCCCTGATAGTGGACACTGAGCTAGGATGCAGGGTAGGTGCAGTGAATAATAGGAGTGGTTTGTTTTGGTTGGGTTATGGTGGATCCTTATGCTGTAGGCAATTGAAAGATGATTTCCATCCCCAGCATGCGCTGCTGATAACGGGATAAGCATGTGTTGCAAAAAATGTTTCTTAAAGGAGGTTTATAGTTCTTATATATATATGAAAAGCAGAAGTATTAATAAGTTATATACAGTGATGTAACACCATGAAACATTTTGACTTATAAAAACCTATTAAATTGACAGAAAAAAAAACTTTGTTAAAGGGATCTTATCAATAAGATGCATTCACCCTTGGGACTCCTCCAGCAGTTAGCCAGTGGCATCCCACTTTGACATCCAATGGCATTTCCCTCCTGGGTTCTCATAAACACTTGCCTGTTCGTACTGCCCCTTCTATTTATGCACTTCTCTCACTGCTCAATGCATATGTGTATTTGTAAGAGCATTGTGTACAATTTGTATGTATAAGTAAGGGAAATGCACATGCAAAAGATGCTTAGAAGATTGTTAAGTGGCAGTTGGTCTGTGGAAGCTTAGTATGGTCATAGGGTTATATATACAGTTTTTGGAAGTGATTGGTGGATGGATGTGTGACTGTTTGAAAGCAGGCATTGAGGGAGTGTTAAAAATATAAAAATTAAAAAGGGTAGAAGGGCTGTCCTGTTCGATGGTGTGCACATGCCATTTGGGTCTTTTAATGGTCCATGGCCTGGGAAGGGCATTGTGGAGACTGTGAATAGTTGTATAGGTTCATCGATTATAGTCCTTATTATATGCTAGAGAAAAGTATTTGTGGCAAAAAAAAATGTCCTTTAATATTTTTCTCCAGTATACAATTGTCCATTAGAACTCTTGGCGGGGGAGCCAGCCAATGAGGTGGCTAGGAATACGGCCTTGAACCGCCGGTACAAGCCCACGTTAGAAGCTGCCTGATGGCTGGCTCTCACCTCTGCCATCTTCCCCCACCCTTCATTCCATTATTTTCTTTTTTCACCCCACACCAGCCTACTTACCTTATTTAGGCTGCAGAGAGTGCCGCTATGCATTCGCTCCTTCTCTTTGCCTCCTGCAGGCTGCCATGGAAAGAGAAGTGGGGCTCCCTATGGAGCCCCCCCCATTCCTTTCAATGGCAGCCATTTTGGAAAAGGATTTTCCTTCCTATAGCGAGACTCTGTGTGCGTTTGGCTGTAGTAAGGAAAATCCTTTTTTTTAGCACCCGTGTTACCGTTTTGTCAACCCAGGGTGCTAATGGCCTTCAACCCCCGTTGCAGGATCTGGAACTGGGGATGAACGCCACATTATTCCCATTAGCATAACACAAAATGCTAATGGAAATGTTGGGGAATCTTATTGAGAATATCTACTTTATTAAGAAATGTAAAGTAGCTGGAGTCTATAAGATTTTTGTTTTAGTTCTATTTTTTTTACTGTGAAAGGTGATTCCTAAAGGAACCTTATTTTTTTTTTTTAAGGAGAGTTCAGAATGTAAGGTGGGGAGGGAAATGATGGAAGAGGCACCAATTACTAATATGAAGGGGCAGGTGCACAGGGGATGATGTGTTGTGCATGTCATCTAAGGTAGGGGGCAGCGTTTCTCATGCTCCTTTATTATAGCTTCAAAATCACTTCAAAATGTCGCCCACCTGGAGATTGGTGTGTTTCAGTATATACAGCAGACGGTTGTCTTCGAAATATATGGATCAACAGCCTCTTTGATCGATTGCAAGGTAGCTGGTGGGATTTTGTGTCCCACAGAAGTAGGCTTTGTGGTTGCAGCATTGTTTGAGGAAGATGAGGTGGTGGAAGACAGCCTACAACTTTCTAAGAAAGGAACAGCCTTTCTGAGAGCATTGCAGTGTTTGGATTTGGTGTGGCGGCACATGGAGGTGTTCCCATAGGAAGACTGTCCATGTAGTCTGCAACTGAATAGATGCATTTCACTTTGGTAGCTTTAGCCTTTGGTACAGTCCCAACAGTGGTAAAGAACTGCACACCCATGATTCTCTCTGGGTGCTAGAGTTAGGCACTTCCTCTACATCATCTTCTTGGTCCTCTTCATTGTCTTTGTAAGTACTGCGCTTTTTTTGTTGTGTAGGTACACCTGGTGGTGGTGGTGACTTTTGGGGAGGAGGGATGGCAATAGCCGGCGCAACTTTTAAGATAAATAGCAGTTTTGCTAATATTCTTCCAAGTATGTGCTCTGTACTAGATTGTTAATGGAAAATGAGTAAGAATAGGTGGAGGAGCTGGGCAAGGGTACATTTTGAGGTTGAAAGTTCCTAGAACAGCAGAATATGCACTACTGAACTGTGGGCAAAGCACGGACCCGATCGCGAAGTGCAGACACATTTGTGAACACGTCATTATGCCCCGCATGTGTACGAGTTCATGTGACACTGTCCGAAAAGTATGCGATGGTGTCAGAGGTTCGCAGGCATCCACAAATGCAGAATTAGTGGAAAAAGTTGCAAAACGTGTATAGAAGTGTTAAAAATGAAGCTAGGAGGTGGGAAATGGCAGAGTTTTAAGGTGAAACTTTGTAAATTGGACAGAAATTGGGGTAAGTATGATATTAGTAAGTTGTAGGAAATTAGCATGCATTGGAAAAATCCATGAAATTTACTGAAAAAAACTTTGTTAAAGGGATATTATGGTTAAGTTGCACTAATACAGACCTATCAAATTCACTGAAAAAACATTGGAAAATGGACATATCAATTAAGTTGCACTGAATAAATCCAAAGAAATTCAGTGAAATAACTTTGTTAAAAGGACGCTTTGGTTACAAGTAAAACTGAAAAACCTCAGGACATCAAAGATAACATCACACATGTCATTGATTACATCACTGATGACATCACATATGAAATTAATTTTGATGAACAGTCACTACAAGGGGTTGTGCTTATACTGTTGGTAACAAGATGTCCGCAGTGTTCGGGAGACCTATCATTAACTACTTAATCTAATAAAGAATATAAATGAACTCATCCAAAACAAAACTTTATATTGGAGGAACCTAATCATACTTTAACATAGGCAATGGCTGCAGCATGCACCATAGACGTACAATATTTGTAATCTTGTAATTTTGGATAGTAAAATAATGAATGCTACCTTATCAGAGTTTTGAGTAATGTTAAACATGGAATAAATAGATAACAATTCAAGACTTACTACACACTTGTGCTAGTACAAACAATACATTTAAAAAAAAAAAAATTATTGGTTTAATAACATGAGATAAACAAAGAGTAAAACAAACATCATTGGTGATTGATCAAGCATATCAAGAAAACAACCCAAACCCCCCCCCCCAACCCCCCCTTCAAAGACCACGGTTAGTTCACTGTTCCTCTCTAGTCCGTGCCCGTATCCGGGCAACTCTCTCCACTCCGCTCCGTATCATCCACCTCAGGGTGGAGCAAGGGCACCGTCAGGGCCACCCAACGGTATAATTCCTCACTGGAATCTAGTCTTTGCACATGGATAGCCGTTTCCCATGCTGCGGTTCCAGCTATGATCCACTTTGTAAGGTCTCCCCACCATAGGGGCATGTGAGGACCTCTGGGGCTTTTCCATCCCATGGCAATACGTCTTTTGGCTGTAATGTATATAAGGTCAGTAAGCTTGGATAGGGGTTTGTTCTTCCAGTTTCGCCTATATCTGCCCAGGATGCAGGCCGTAGGCTCGTCCACCTCTACTACGATGTCTGCGCCAGCCACTCTGTCCTTCACTTGTGACCAGAACTCCCTGATTACTGGGCAGCCCCAGAACATGTGAGTTATTCCCGCCCTGGGTTCACTGCATTTGGGGCATGATTGAGTTCCAGCACCTGTGAATCTTGATATGGCTTCGGGTGTGAGGTACGCTCTATTGGTGATGTACAGTTGAATAAGCTGCAAGCGGGCGTTCCTGGAAACCTTCTTATGGTAGTGGGTTATATCACCCCAATCTTTGTCTTCAAAAACAAGGCCCAGTTCAGTTTCCCACTTACTCTTGCATTTGAGGTCTCCCCTTGTCGCACCCCACAACAGGGCCTCGTAGATTCGTGAGGTTTTATGGCCCCCTTCAGCAGAGTTCAGTATCATTTCGATGCATTCATTCTCCTCAGTCAGGTTGGCAGCGACCGGCCATCTCCTGCACAAGTCCTGTACGACCACCCTGTGCAACAGGAACTGTCCTGCAGGGAGGCCCGTGGTCCCACAGAGTTCCGAAAAAGTTAGGATTTCCTGTTCTTGAATCAAGTCCCCAAGCGTGGCCACCCCGAGGGGCTCCCATTGTGTATGTGTTTCAACTTGCCCCCAAGAATGATTAACCATAAGTGCAGCGATAGGGATCTGTGGGGAGAACGGGTCGTCCGACCCAACCAGTTTGCAGGCCCTTTTCCAAAGCCGGATCCCGAGCTTGGCGAGGTAAGGGCAGTGTCTCATAGCACCCTCCCCAGCCCACAGTATGTCTCTGAGTAACAACCGGGGAAGGGCCGGTTGGAGGAGGCGAGTGTCCGTCGTGCTCTCATCAGCCATCGATTGCATGACATGTCTCAGCTGGCTGGCGAGGAAGTACAGCTCAAAGTTGGGGATCTTAAGTCCGCCGCTTTCGTATGGTCTTTAGAGAGTCTCCAACGCCACCCTGTGCCTACCTCCCTGCCAGAGGAAGCCCCTACAGAGTTTGTTGAGTTCTTCAAAGAATGAGCGGGGGTTGTTGAAGGGGACGTTAGTGAAGTTATGTAGTAGGCGGGGAAGGGCGACCATTTTAAGGAGACCAGCCCTGCCGGCCATCGAAAGCGGGAGCCGGCCCCAGAACTCCATGGATTTCGCGAGAGAGTCTTTGTCCCTTACGGTCTTAAGGATGTGTTCCGTGCCTGGGTTGCGGTGTATGGTTATCCCCAAGTATTTGAAAGAAGTTGCCTGCCATTCGAGATCTAGAGAAGGGAGGGATCTGTATTTGTCGGTGTAAAGTGCTGCGAGTGGGTAAAGGCAAGATTTGCTCCTATTAATCTGGATTCCGGTGAGCTTGTGGAAGCAGTCCAGGGTTTCCAAGATGTAGGGAAGGAGGTGCTCAGGGTCTCGTAGGTACAATAGGGTGTCGTCAGCGAACATAGAGATGAGGTGGGTCACCCCGTCTATCTTAATGCCACCCTCCCCATAGTCCTGTCTCAGGTAGGCCGCCACTGGTTCAGCGGCAAGTATGTATAACATGGGGGACAGAGGGCACCCCTGGCAGGTGCCCCTCTGTAGGGACCATTTAGCGGAATAGTTTTTGTTGGTGCGTACTCTCGCAGTGGGGCTGGCATGAACTATCTGGGTCCACTTTAGGAATACAGGGCCTATTCCCATTTTGGCCATGGTGGCATACAGCCAATCCCACCTCACAGAATCAAAAGCTTTGGTGGCGTCAAGTGACGCCACTGCAAGTTTCTGCAGACTTCCCTCAGTGCTATAGATGCCATGATGTAACCTGCGCAGGTTCTCGGTGATGGAGCGCCCCGGGACGTATCCCGTTTGGTCTTGATGGATCAACAGAGGGATAACTCTGCGCAGTCTATTCACAAGCAGGGCAGTAAGGATCTTATAGTCAACATTAAGCATAGAGAGGGGCCTGTATGAACCACAATCTGCCCCGTCCCTCCCCGGTTTAAGAAGGGGTATAATCAAGGCCTCATTCATGGAGTCCGGGAGGGTACCACGCTCAAAGGCCTCATTAAAGACCTGGGCCAATATTGGGGAAAGTGTTTCCTCATAGGTCTTGTAAAATTCCCCCAGGAGCCCATCCGAACCCGGGGTTTTCCCAGCTGGTAGCGATCTAATTACCACCCTGACCTCGTCGGGGGTGACAGGCTCGTCAAAGGTCTCAGCCAATTGCGAGTCTAATTTAGGTAGGTCGATGACGTCAAGGGCGTCTTCGATCCTGGTGTCAGAGGGGGGCGGGGCTTCGGAGTACAGGTTACGGTAGAAGTCGGTAAAGACTGAATTGATTTCTTGTTGGGCATGTACGGCCGTGCCGTCAGGGGTGAGTATGTGGCAGATGGGTGGCCTGGGGGTCTCCCTTTTATAGAGCCAAGCTAAGAGTTTCCCGGGCTTGTCTCCCAGAGCATGGATTCTCTCTCTGTGTTTGACGTAACTCAGTTTACCCAGGGATTCCCAATGAGTTAGGCAGGTTTGTCTAAATTCGGCCATTTTTTGTAAGTGGTCAGGCGATGGGTCAGCCCTGCCTTCGAGCGTACCTAGGTCCCTTTCTGAGCGCTCAAGCGAGGATGTAATAGATCTCTGAGCTCCCCCAACTGCTGCAATCATCTCGCCCCTCATGACCACCTTATATGCTTCCCAAGTTGTGCTCAAGTATCTAACGCTATGCAGATTATTTTGCCAATATTCCTCAGTGCTATCTTTTATACGTTCCTTGAATGCAGAGTCAAGTAGGGCCTCAGCCCTCAGCTTCCATGTGGGTATAGGGGGTGTGGGCGGGAACACCTCCCAGGTTACCAGAAGGGGAGAGTGATCCGACAGCACCCTAGGCAGATAGCGCGCATCAACAAATATGGACTGTTGCGTTAGGATGAGAAAGATGTAGTCCAGCCTGGTGTGTACGGCGTGAGGTGGGCAGTAGAAGGAATACTCACGTTGCTCAGGGTGCTGGACCCTCCATAGGTCACTGAGTTGCAACTGTTGGATTAGTTTGGAAAGTATTTTGGCTGGAGGGGAGGGTCGATCGTGTTTGTTATCGGATCTGTCAAGCAGAGGGTCAAGGGTACAGTTGTGGTCACCCCCCCATATCATAATTCTGTCCACATACGGGCTGAGTCGCTTGTGAAGGGAATGGAAGAAGGCAGTCACGTCATGGTTGGGTGCATAAGTACTGACCAAGCATACCTCTTTGCTCTCGATGGAGCCACATACCACCACCATCCTACCTTCGTTGTCTGTTTTAGTGCTAGTGAGTTTGAAAGGAACAGTAGGGGCAATCCAAATGAGAACCCCTCTGGCGTAGGAGGAGTAAGTCGAACCTATTAGGATACCACGCCAAGTTTTTGCCAGAGCTTCCAGTTTCTTGGGAGTTAAGTGAGTTTCTTGCAGCATGGCGATTCCGACCTTGCATCTTTTCAGGTAGGATTGGACACGCCATTGTTTAACGAAGCTGATCAGGCCCCTGACGTTCCAAGTAACGACCCTTATTGTGTCAGCCATAGGCGTAGTGTGGTTTAAAGTGTGTAACGGGTGGAGCTCGGGATCTAGGAGGTGCTACGTTGCATGCAAATTGTTCCTGTGGTCTCGATATGTCCCAGTATATGTCCCCAACTTGTGCAAAAACTCCCCTATTCCCACCACCTTAACTGTAAGAACTCCAAACATAGAACTGGCCAAGCGAGGTTACCCACGTTATGACTGTCCCGTTTCTGCTCTGTTGGACCGTGCATTGGTCTCCAGGTGCCCTAGGGGCGGGTATATATACACAAAAAAAGAAACAATCAGGGGGTGGAGTGAACTTGGACTCTGCGTCTCTGCAAGGAGGATCCAATCAGCTGTGTAGCAGTTCAAACAAGTATAGTTCCCCCCAGGATGACAGGAGGATCGTTATCTCGGTCTACGTTTCCTTTCCTCAATATCAGGGATCTGTAATCCATCCATCCAGTCCCTGGCCTGGGCCGGAGTGTCGAACAAGTGTGCCTTATTGTTATGCAGTACTTTAAGCCTAGAAAGATACAGGAGCATATAACGCAGCCCGGCGGCTTTCAATCTGGCCTTGGTGTGTATGAACTGCGCTCTGCTCATTTGGACCTGAAAGGTGTAATCAGGGTGTATGGCGATTTTAGCAGAGTACTATTGGATTTGGCCGCCGGCTGGGGAAAAGGCCAGAATAACTTCACGATCCCTGTAGTTGAGAACTTTTGCTATCACCGGCATGGGTGGGGCCCCCAGCGGCGGTTTCTTAGCCAGGGATATGATATGATATGGCATTTGTAACGCGCCTATACACAAGTGTTTCAAGATATCTGTGGGCCCTCTCGATGGTGAAACCCTGGGAGAGTTTGCCAGCTCCCACCTCTTGTAGCAGGAGGTTCTCTATGTAGTTGGTCGGGTCGGAGCCTTCGGAACCCTCTGGCAGTCCGAGGAGATGTATATTGTTTCTGGCGAGCCCTCCTTTCCGCCTCCTCGGCTCTGTCCTCCAAGTTCTTGACCCTTTGCTGAAGCTCATCGACGTCTCGAAGAAGGTGAGTTTTGGATTCAGTGTTTTCCCGGACTTGTGTTTCAAGCGCCTCAGTCCTGCCGGCCAGGGCGCGGACATCTTGAGGCAGGAGGCCCAGGTCTGTGGCAACGGCATCTATTTTGTTTTCCATTGTTGCCTGGAAAAGCTTGATGGCTTTGAGTATCTGGGTGTTACTAGGCTCTGAAGCCGCGACTGCCATGGGGTTAGACTGAGCGTCCGTGGCCGCTTTGTTTGTGCCCTCAGAATTTGGGGATTCGCAGGCTGTGAAGGTGTCCATCGTGGTCTGGCGCTGCTGCTTGGGCCTGCCGCTCCTGCTGGACATGTCGTCAACACAGGGCCTCCCTGCACCGAGAATCCCGGGGGCGCAATCGAGAGGCAGCTAGCAGCAGGGGAACCTCTTGTTCCCGCCGCGGGGCCGACATGGCGATGATAAGAAGCTGCGGGGTAGCAGGCCAATTTCGGGAAACAAAGGGTATCTCAGTTCAAGCAGGCGTGAACGGCCCCTCTTGCTGTCGGCTGTGAAGTGGTGGGGGCCCTAGTAGTGGGCCTCACGATCCACCTGAGCAACAGTCTGCAGGCAGGGGCCAAGTGTTTTCGCCCACACCTCCCCCCGATGAAGGTTCAGCAGGCGGGGGGGAAAGGAAGACAGCCGGGGTCTCAACGCCTCGGGAGGCAAGCTCAAATTCTTGCATTGCCACCAGCGGCGAAGTCAGGCGCAGGGGGTAGAATAATGCATGGCCCCCCGCACCTTGCCGCCAATGTAGGTGTCCTCCACCGCGCCCGCCTACCTCTGCGGTACCGGTCGGCCACTGCGACTATCCAGGGCACACCTCAGCTCAGTCGCGTGCCGCGGGCAGGGCATGGTCCGGCAGGGGTGTCCGGGTCGGTCCTCTCGATCGATGAGTGCAGCTGTTCAGTCCCCTCCTCCGGGTCCGGCGCAAGTCGGCAGCTCAGGATCGTCTTCTCCCACCGGCGGGCAGCGTCGCCAGTGGTGACAGTGTGCTCTGGCCTTTCGAGGGATCAGGGCGCGGGAGCCGCCATTTTGAATCCGCTCGGCGACCCTCTTCAGATGCCGGATAGAGGTGTTAGCCATCTCTTCTTCGCTTGGGAGACGGTGCAAAAGTTGCTGAGGAGGTTCTGCGGCGGATGGTGCAACTTGTAGGGTTCCGGAGCACTTTAAAGTCACTTAAAACAGCTTATCATGGCACATCAGCACGGAGCTCTCAGGAGACACGTCTGCTCTACATGGCGGTTAGCCACGCCCCCAGTAGAAACAATACATATGAAGACCCACTGCATACAAATCAGACCCACACACAGGAAAACTAAAGTAAGGAAGAAAGAAACAGCATCTCCAGAAAATGTTAATAACATTAAAGTTCATCTTCATGTATACAAATGAATTGTGTGTTGAGGCCTGCTTATTGCACCAAGTATGTGCACCATGAGCTGAGACCAAACCCTAAGGAAAGTTAGGTTAACGTCTAAATATATAGCACCTTTTGAATTTTAATATTCTGATTGTTAGTGAACAACACCACCTGGCCTAGATATGTGATGTCATCAATGATATTGGTGATGTCATATTTGATTTACTGGGTGTTAGTCTTAGCAGTGCACGATGGTGGCACGAGTTATAGTTGCTTAGCTTACCATAACTTGCGAATTTCTGAGTTTTTGGCATTTTATTGTAACCATAACGTCCATTTAACAATGTTTTTTCATTGAATTTCATCGCTTTTTTATTAGTGCAACTTAACCATAACGTCCCTTTAACAAAGTTGAATATATATATATATATGACAAAGAAGGGTGCGAGGGGCGCACTCTGGGTCCCAGCTAGATGTACCTTTCCAATGTCCAGTTGATGTTCTCCTCCTAGCGTGCTTTCTTGCCTCTTGCAATCATCAGGGAGGCAATCTGTTCAGGTGTTTATTCAGGTGTTGATGGTTACTACCAGTGATGGCCTCAGGGGTTCTGGTTGCTGTAGTTATTCAAGTAGCCAGGAAACAACTCAACCTCCAATTACAAAGTGTAAAACCCCAGTTGGGGGGAGGGGGGAAAACCAACAGTGTGCCTCTCCTGAGTAGGGGTATGTGTCACCCCGGTGCCGCCGCCTCTGGAGCCGGGACTCCTAAAAGATTTGACAAAGAAGGGTGCGAGGGGCGCACTCTGGGTCCCAGCTAGATGTACCTTTCCACAGTCCAGTTGATGTTCTCCTCCTAGCGCGCTTTCTTGCCTCTTGCAATCATCAGGGAGGCAGTCTGTTCAGGTGTTTATTCAGGTGTTGATGGTTACTACCAGTGATGGCCTCAGGGGTTCTGGTTGCTGTAGTCATTCAAGTAGCCAGGAAACAACTCAACCTCCAATTACAAAGTGTAAAACCCCAGTTGGGGGGAGGGGGGAAAACCAACAGTGTGGCTCTCCCGAGTAGGGGTATGTGTCACCCCGGTGCCATCAACACCTGAATAAACACCTGAACAGACTGCCTCCCTGATGATTGCAAGAGGCAAGAAAGCGTGCTAGGAGGAGAACATCAACTGGACTGTGGAAAGGTACATCTAGCTGGGACCCAGAGTGCGCCCCTCACACCCTTCTTTGTCATATATATATATATACATATATATATATATATATAAAAAAATGTTGTCGCATTGTTCAAGAGACTTACTTTGATGAATTTAGAAGTCCGATTATCGTACTTTGTGGTTTTATCCATGATATTACTGAAGATGTGCATAACGTTGTTATATTGTGTTTCAATATTTTCACAGGATAATGTTTGTATTGAGACCAGATGATGCTCTGTCGATGTATGGTCAATAAAGAGAAAAGAAAAAAATAAGTACATTTACTCTGTTTCCTTATCTCATTTCTACATTAAGTGCCATTTTTATTATTCACTGTTTTGACTCGCTCTTACTGCATATGCATACCTTTATGCTATTTACAAGCACCAAGATAGCTTCGTTTTTGGGCGCTACACAAATGCTTAAATAAATATTATGGCTAGATATAAATGTGCCCATCTTTCTTCAACCCGCCTCTTGCTAAACCAATGTGATTGTACATAAAATAATGAAATGGTGCAACAGGAAAGCAACATCTATCAATTTGTTATCAAGAAGCAAGAGGCATGATCCAACCATGAAAATGCAGAAAATATTACAAGAGTTTTCAAATTGGTCCTCATGCTGTCCTGGGAATCCAAGAATTGGAACGCCCTACCTCTGTCATTAGGTGCTGAGCAATCTTACTGGACCTTCAGGAAGCACCTCAAGACTTTGCTCTTCTGCCCAACACCGCCTACTGTGTGAACTGTGTGAACATGGCAAGTCCAACCCGTACTCGTGTCTGTCATAACCATCGATGCCTAAGGTTTAGTGCACTTGTATAAATGCATAAATACATAAGAGGTTTCCAATAGGTATCACATTGAGCCATGACCCAAAGAAATTCCAAAGTGTCAACGTTATTCCATGAATAAAGTGGAGGCATTTGAGAGATGGGTGAAACTGGAGGTGGGTGTGATGACTACAGGAAAACAATGTTTATTTTTATTTTTGACACCAACAAACTGGATTGATTGATTTAATTGATTTATCAAATTCATTCGGCACCTCGCGCCTCCGAGCGGACTCGACACACAGGTGGCACGTGGAGAAAAAGTGTGATGATCACTTTGTAATGTGTGAACGTGGATGACACGCAGAAAGGTTAACAATTAACACCCTGAATCACTAACACTTTCGGGAAACAGGCGACACATCCAGCAAACATGGATTAGCCACACACATGCCCTGGGGCACCTTGCATCCTCCCCTTTTCTCAAACCCAAACACCAGCAAACTAACTGCATGTGTTGTGCAGCGGCGAGAAAAATCATAGCCTTCAAACATCGAAACCTGAAAATGCGAAATGCTCTTATTCATAAAACGTCCTAATGTTACCCTGAAATGAATGCAGGTCACTACAAATTGACTGTTATGCAATGGCAGGTGAATCTGTCCTCTGAATAATACCTTATGCAATAAGGTTGCCCTACAACATAGTGTGCAAAATGGAAGGCTTTAAGGGGTTAAAAGCCAAATAAGAATTTAGGGAAGGGTGGCACGTGTGAAATGGAAAGTATGGGGTTAGGAAAGAGAACAAAATGCTACAGAAAAAAAGAAAGATTTAAGGCATGATTAAAAAAAACGTTTTTCAATGGGGGTTTCTGATTTAAAAGTGCTTTTCTAAATCCCGCCTTGTTATTGGGTCTATATTATCAACAGAGACGTTTTTAGTTTGGGCTATTAAGTGGTGCTTTAGAACCACCTTTAAGTCGAAACTATTGAACTAGACAAAGAGTGAGAAATGGCATCTTAGGAGGCATTTTAGGAGGGGCACAAAGCCTGTAGCTGTTGTTTAGTTATTTGCCATTGACTGCCCATGACCATCCAAATCGCTATGGCAATTCCCACCCAGTTCCTGCCCCTGACCTCCCAAAAAAACCTCTTCATGGGAATTCTCTGAGCTCACTTTAATTAAGCATTACCATCAAACTTTGCACTCGAAGTGCCTGCTAGGGTTTTTTTCAAAGCAGTCTTCTGAGAGTCAATGGGCCTCATTACAAGTTTGGCAGTAGCCTTGCCGGTAAAACCGGCAGGCTGCCGCCAAACTGGTGTGAATTATTCAAGCACCCATGAATGGGAAATTACCGGGTCATTATGGTCTCGCAGGAACTGGAAATTAATGCTCCCCATTCTCATTAAGCCCCATAGGGTACCGTAGTTACCGGACCGGCAAACTTGTAATGATGCCCAATGACTTAATTTGAGTTGTAAATGTACTACTGTGTAATAACAATGGCTTAACCAGGACTACCTTCAGCCACTCGATTTATCAGCACTATGTGTGTCCTTTACTGAAGGCCTGGTAAAAACAAGCATTGTTCATAGTTCTAGCTACTTGGGAAACAACTGAACACCCAATGACAACAACCACATTCTAACCAGCGGTGCCAGCTTTGTTTGACATCTTGACAAACTGAAACCTTTCACATACTTCAGTACCATTACCCCCCTGAGCCTTTCCTTTCCCATAATACCCTCTACCCAGCACTGGGTTTCTCGCCACCTCTTCCTCTATGCAATAATTAGCACACTTTGCAGGTACTGGTCATTTTAAGAGCTCATGTAGAAGATATATTCTTGACACTAGAAAGCCAACTCCCCAAAAAGCCATCTCTGACCAAATTGTTAGTATATTGGAACAGGATTCAATGTCCTCACCCATCCAGACAACAGGGAGCGATCAGATTATTTAACATTTACACATTGCTACAAATTGAACAAATACAAAGATATATGGAATGGAGAAAACAGGTTTTGTCACCAACCATGTTATCTAAAAACATTTGCAGTAGGACAAACATAGAATCAGACAGATGTGTCTACTATGTTTCTGCATAACATAACAAGACATGCATTTAGGATATTTCTTTACATGTTACACAACAAATATAGTAAATATAGAAGTCTGCTTGCCATCCGCCTCCAAGTTCTCCACCCTCATTTAGAACTATAATGTATCCCTCCAGCACCTTGCAATAAAAATCACACGATTGTCGCTTCAATGATATGCTCTGTCTGTCCTCTTTTCAGGAACTGAAACCTTTGAGAGTCCGACGATATACACCCCTCAGAGGGTTTCTTTGAAAATTAGAAGGCACCATTGTATGAATGTGGAGAAGCAATCATACCTTTTAGTTTGCCACTTTGGTTATGTCAATGTATGGGATTTATAAAGTGTAAATATGCTGAACGTATGGGATGCACCAAGGGGGTGACACAAATAAGGTGTAGGGGAGGTGGGGAGCTGTGGAGCTGCAGAGGGTCCACCCAGCGATTGAAGTAATGGGTTGTTAATGAGGTGCTATTGTATATGGATGGGGAAGGTTGATAAATAGCATTGCAAAAAAGCTTCACCCAGGAAAAGTAATTCGTTTTTTTTCTGATGAAACACCAACAGGCAGGAATACAAATACTGTAATTAGCAATACAATACCAGGGACGTATCCCATGATCCTCCAAATCTCCCTGAGCATGTAGACGCCAAGGATGCTATGGATTTTCCCAATCGTCTACTTTCCACTAATAGAACATATGTGTGCTTCTGTTTTTCCTTTTGTTTGTTTATTTATTCTTGGAATGCTGGTGATATTTTTATGATGGATTTCTTAATATGTGTTCTACATGTTTGTATGAATATAGTGGAATGGTTTTGTATCAAACCGAATCACTAATAAAAACATGAAATAACAATATTTGTGGCACATCCTCTCAAGCTGAAATCCTGAATTTATAGATGGTGGACTGGAGAGGTGTCGAGAAGGATAGCAGCAAAATTAATATTAAAGAAATATGGCAAAAGTCATCATAGTTTTGGTTTCTTATGTAAGATGTTGTATTTGTTGTTTAGATCACTGGGCTAGTGGCCTTGAGCCTACCTTCAAATGCTTTTACCTTTACACTGGCAATACATGGTTATCTGTTTCTAGCAAAGGTTGAATACTTTCATGAGTATGTGCTTTCTCTCTAACATGTAAGCATCCTGCACTTCAAAAGTTTGAATCCCACGGTAGGGCCAACATAGCTTTCTATCGCTCTGACAACAAAGCAAGTACCATTCAAAATAGCGCTATAATAAAACCTATTATTACATTGCTTAGAAGCAGGATGAGTCTGAGGAAAAGAGCTATTTAAGAAAACATTATGCTTTTTATCATGAAGAAACCGGATGCAGTGCCCGCTTACCCAACTTGTGGTCCTTTCAGCCTGGCCATGGCAAAACATTGGGGGTGAGTCTGACTTATAATTTCAAAGTGACAGATGAGATGTTGAGATAGGTATTGTAGCACCTGAAAATAAGACCTTGAAAGGGCTGTTTTGATACCAGCTTGGAATTGGTAGTGAAGTATCTCCTGTACTTTTCCTTGCTCTCAGTGTCCCATGATCTTTGTTGATCTTGAGTAATCACTGAACAGCTTAGTTTTCAAGTTTCCTGAAGAGTAGCTTACACATTTCTGCTGAAGTCTGTTGTGATATTGGAACCTCTAGGCCACTTTCATTTTCTGTAGCAGCATGCAATAAGGTGACACAGGCCCTCATTACGACCCAGGCGGTAAGTTACCACTACGTTTACGCCATGGTGGTTGGCGGATTTACCGCCCCATTCCAAGGTGAGTGGGGCGGTAAATCCCCATTTCCCATTTTACCCTTCCCCATTCCCATTTTCGCCCCATAGGGCATAATGGGAATGGGGAAAGGCGATAATTACGGCACCGTAAATTACGGTGCCGTAATTATCGCCAAGGTCCCTTTGCGGCATGGATTTTAACGGCTGCAAAAAAGCAGCCATTAAAAGCCATCCCGCAAAGGGAACCTTGTAATCAGGCGTTAAGGGTCGGCGCCGTAAACCCCTTAACGCCTGAGTCAGAATGAGGGCCACAATGTATTATCCTGAATTTCATTTGCAAACGTATGGGGAATCAGCTTGCTGTTACGCTCTATTATTTGGGACCCCTTGGCTATAATTGCCAGACCTGGTGCAGTGCTACGCATACTAACCTTTTTATTATGAAATAAACAGTTCACACAATGACAGGTCACACACACGGTTTTTCGCAATAGCATTCTTTGGCTTTTATCATTTGCTATAAAATAGGACAGAGTAGAAAAGCGTCTTATCAAAATACAGTTGAAAGTGTTGAAACACTCATTAAAAGTCAACGGACATCAGTAAAATGCAAACGTGGAAGCATTTCACATTCTACATGTTACTAGACAGCTCAGTAATGCAGAGAAACTCCAAACCTCACTTTTCATTTATACCAACCTCCCACAACATAAGCGGGATTATTTATTGTATTCCAGTTTGGCAGGCGATGTGCTGTTAACTGTGCAGCTTTGAAATGTATTTGATACTTTTGCAAGCCTGCAATTGACTATCCACACGCAGAAAACAAACCTCTATATTCCATTGCATGAAGAGGGCATGAGGTTGCTTTCTTTTTTTTCTTCCCCTTATCTGAAAGTTCACCAATTAAAATGCCACCTCTACTTTGGTACTTTTCTAATTTTGTCATTCATGCTTACCATTCGCTTAAGGGTTATTCTGTCTGCATTGCTGATAGTGAGATTGCTTCCACAAAGCACACAGGTTAGTTGCCACTGTAAACTGCTGAAGCTTAGAAAAGATCACCCAACACTCTCCTTCTTGCGCTGCTCGGCTCAGCGCCGACCCCGCAGATCACAGCATACACACACACACACACCCCCCAGTACCCGAAACCCTTGAATTCCTTTTCTTCTACTCTTACAAACCTCCTTCTTCCCACTCTTTCTCTCGACTGCCAGCTTCTTTACTCCTCCTCTTTCTTGTAAGGCATTTTTCCATGTGTCCCCCTTTGCCTATACCTCCATATCGAGTCCATATGATTTATCCACCCATCTCTATCAATCAAACACCTCCCCTAGTTTGGCCAGCTCCCAGTAAGTTTCCAGAAGCCTTTTGACAATCACCTTTGTACAGCGTTGATTCTCCAACCCGGATGAGACATGCAACATTTTTTATTCCAGCTTCCTTCATTGGTTCCTGAATGAACAAAGGGCTGTTTCACAACAGCATTTTCCTGTCTCATTGTGATCTGCCACACTGCAGAACAACCTTTAATTTGTCAATTTATTTTCTCTAATCCAACATTGCTGTGTAGATTCATCTACCCCCAGCCTGTAACTGGGCTATGGCCTGAACCGTATTCTAATTACTAATAGTTTTGTTTGTTAAATTAGTGGATTAGTGATTAATATTAGTCAGGTTAATTATCATTCCCTACACGACACTGCACTACATGCTCCAGCCTGTTCCAGCCTTTTAACCCCATCTTTTGGTTGGGATGGATTGATGTGGTTCACATGGACAAGCGGTTCCTCAGCCAGACCCCCTTCCTTCACCATGATTCTGTAGACAACAGGTGAAACCTTGTCCATGATCTTGCATGGACTGCACCAGGATGCCAGAAATGTGGCATTATTGTGTTTGCCTTTTAACAAAATGGAATTTGAATATTTGGTCGCCCACTTCGTATTCCCCCATGTCGTTCTTGTCGTATTGTGAAGTGGCACTCTAAGCAGCTCTTTCAAGATTTCGCTGTGCAAATGCAAATGCATGTTGCAGGTGCTTTCTCAAATTTTCCACATATTCATGAATCGTGGGTGCATTTACTAGGATCTGTTCATTAGTCCTGTACAATAAATGTTGTGGCAAAACCATTTTTCTACCTGTCATAATTTCATGTGGGCTGAGGCTTGTGGATTTTGATGGTGTTGACCTAATAGCCGTTATTGCCAGAGGGAGTCGCAAATCCCAGGTAGACCCTGCTTCAGCTACAAACTTTTTCAAAATGTCAATGATTGATCTTTTGTAACGTGCCACACCACCAGAAGAAGATGGGTGATAGGAAATATGCAGCTTCCTTTTCACTCCCAAGATGTGCCACATCATAGTCATTACTGAACTAGTAAAATGGCTTCCCTGGTCAGATTCTATTCTTTGAGTCAAACCAAACCTAGAGAAAATATGATTCACCAGCAATGTGGCTGCTGTTTGCACACTGCTGTCGGGTGCTGGAATGCACTCCAACCATCTTAACATTAGTAATGTGATTGTCAACATGTATTTGTTTCCCTGTTCTGATCTTTGTGCTGGGCCAATGAAATCAATTTGCAAATCTGATCAGGGTAGTGTCAGACCTCTCATCATTGGCGAAGCCTTATGAGTTGGGGAGGAATGCTGAAACTGTGCACACACCACACTTCCCTCAGTATACGCTCTCCATGTTGGGACATGTGTGGCCAGTAAGTATATTCTTTCAAAATGTCCAATGTTTTCTGTGGCCCTCTGTGTCCTGTGGTTATTGCATCATGGGCATGATGTAGCATCAACCCCCGAAACGACAAAGGAACCACCCACTGGATTTGACCTGACACAGACTCCCAAACCATCAGACCATCTTGTAACCAAATTCTCTTTTCTTTCTTTAACAACACCCTCATATTTTCTTCCCTTTACAATCCTCCTCTCTCAGAGGATTTTGCTCTGCATCTAACACATGATTATAGAGTAGACCTAAAATGGGGTCTTATTTTTATGCCTTCACCAAGTCCTGATCAGGGGTAACAAAACTCTATTGCACCACAGACTGATCAACTGTCTGTCCCTTGAGATTTGGAGCATGTTATCGCATTCACTTGGATTTCACCAAGTAAGTGCTCAATAGGAGAACATTCTCCCATCACTGCCCCAATCATGGCTAACTGCTCTGCTTTGTTATTCCCCTTTTTGTCTTCCCCTGGTGTTTTAAGATGGCCTTGTATTTTGCTCCAGTGAATGATCATGTCATTCCCTGAAACACGCTTATCAATCTGCTGAATCTTTTTTTTCAATTATATTTTGAGTGGCTTCTTGTTATATGTGACCATTCTTCTCAACTTGCACCCCAGTAATTATTCCACAAAACAGATTCAGGCAGAATCAGAATCAGTAACTAAAGCTATTTCTTTGAATTTATTTTCCAATGGTCTGGACATTTCCTTATAGATAGCAGCCAATTCTGCAACTTGACTGCTTTTGGAACCTAACCTCATGATCACTCATTATATTTGACCAACACATTTCCTATTTCTGCCACCAATTATTTTTAAGAATCACCTCCAACGTGGTATGCACATCCATCTACATGCACAGTTGAGAGATCCCTAGATGCCTCTTCACTGAATGCCTTGTGTGGGGATTGTACAAATACCGCCAAATTAGTTTCTAAATCTGCATTATCTGTGGCTCTCAGAGCTGTACCATCACGTAAGACTGCCAGCCCTTCAGCAACTGGGATCATTTTGCACTGTCCATATCCAACTTCTACGTGGGAATCCCTGCAATGCCAAAGTCCATGATGTGATTCTTGACTGAGCTAAATTCCATGATCTGATTTTTTACTCTGCAAAAATTGCAGGGGCTGGTTATTCATTTCAGCAATTACCCACTCCACCTGAATAATGGGACAGAAATATAATGCCCTCAAAGTGGTCAACCATTCTTTTCACATTAACTAAATTTTGTTTGTACATGTGATAATGCTTTGCTGGCATATGCAATGGCTTTGTTATTTGAATCACGTTTATGATCTTAGGCTGCTGACATACACCGATCTGTGAACCATATCTCTATGAAGAAATATTGGTTCTTCTTTGGATAAGCTAAACATGGGGCTTTTATCAGAAAGTTTTTCAATTTGACTAATCCCTCACATTGTTCCATGTAGCATATTCAGGGTACTCCCTGCTTCAGAAATGTAGTCAATGGTTGTGTAAATTCTGCATAATCTTCAATACATTTCCCATTGTAACTTGTAATTCTTAACAAACGATTCAGACACTTCAGATTGGTGGGTTCTTTTAATTTCTGAATAGCTTCAACCTTTTACGTTTGTGGGTTTAACCCTTGCTCTGCCACTTCATGTCACTTAATGTCCCAATACATGTACCCTTTTTCTATACATCTGTGCTGTCTGTAATGACACCTTTGCCCAAGCTTTTTTAAACTGGCTGAGCACATGTCTAATTTCATTGAAGCAACTTTGTATATCTTCATGTCTCCATGACACAGGTACCCTCTTGTTTAGCTCCCTCAAGTCTGCACACAAATGCCATTGACCGCTGGGCTTCAGCACACTTAATATGGGTGTATTTGAAGTACTGTGGATAGGTCTAATGATTCCTCTGGATTCTATGTTTTTAATTATTCTGCTATGGACTCCAAACAGGCCATGGGTAGCCTATATTGTCAATTATTTCTGGACGTCCATTCACATGTACAGAAATCCAGGCCGACCTTTCAGGTGTATTTCTGCAATTGATTAAATATATTTTCTTGATCTGATTCTGTAGCAATATTTTGTTTACAGTTTTCCTCACTTAGATAAAAACGCAATGTATTTTCATCTATCTGTGTTTGACAGTTTTGTTTGGGGTCCAAGTAAATTTCTAAAGATAGCTTGACAGTGACACTTGGTACGCAGCCATTCTAAAGATATACTTCCACTCCCCTCTATGTTCTAGCAATGATTTGGCATTCTTTTGTACTGCTACTCTGCCTCATTACTTTTTTCGGTTTCAGGGGTTTCTTGGCCAAAGACCACATTGCCCCCATTTACCCCATCAATGAGGAGTGTCAGTCTCTTAAAACAGTTTGTTCATATCAATGGGTGTGACCACCACCTCCTGTCTCATTTTACGCTTCCCTACCTTGATGTCAACTTCATTAACATCTTTCAGTGGTATTTCATCCCCATTGAAATTATTCACAGGGCCTCCAATCTGTCTTAATTTCAGTATGGCTTGTGGGGGGTCTCTCTTCATTTATGCTGTCCAATAATTTTCTTGATATCACGGTTTCCTGCACCCCTGTGTCAACCTTTGCATATGTATTACACCCCTCTTCACTGGCTTCATGTTCTTCAAGTATGCAAAGGAAGGGTGAATTGTTATTGATTTCAGCGCTTATTTTGTTTAGGCCCGGCTGGCTTCTTGCTAGGCAAAGGGGCATAGGAAATGATATTTTACCCATTTTTGCCAATCTCTTATTTTTCCATTCTGAGAATTCATTTGCAGCTTTGCCACTGTGCGCTCACCTACTATCTTGAGACCACCAGTGTTCTCGCCCATTCCTCTCCTGCTTTTTCCCGCATCGCCTGGATCTCTTTCACTTACCTTCACTCTGGAGCCCAATTGTTCTGTATTTTTTCATTATCGTCATGTGGCAGAACATCAGTTTCTTGTGTGCGACACTTATCTATTTCTTGTACCGTACCTGTTATTTCCGCATCATGAAACATCTGTGGCTCGAAATATGCATCAGGGGATTCATTTGAATCTGACCTTTGCAACATTTTCATTTCTGTAGGGACATGATCACTATTAGAATTGTCAGTCAATGCCAACAGTTCACTTGTTTTTCTGGCTTCACCTATTTCATTTATTTCACGTCTCGTCTCCTTTTTAAACTGTCTTTTCGTTCTTGTTCTTTGGGGTGTTCCTGTGTATTTTTCTTTTGTTCTCTTTCATATTCACACACAAGAATGGTTTGGTTAACTCTACATTAAACCACACCCCTTTCTTGTGTGTGTTTTGATTTCCTAGGTAATTATTATTCACTTTTTCTCTTGGTTTTAAATCGCTAGGCAATTTGGTTTCTTAATTCAATGGCAAATCATTGTCATTTGCGGTTTCATGTAGGGGACCTGAGCAAAGTACTCATTTGTTGCTACTCTGTACTACGTCACTCTATGACATTCTGCACACTCACTCAGCTGCTGCTTCTGCACTGCACACAGTTTTCCTTTCTGCTCAGACTACATCTTCACCTGCACCTCCAAACACTGAAATCTGCCCATATCCCTAAACTCCTCCCCCTGTGCTCTAGGCCAGTACTGGTTGAATTTGCATTGATCAGGCTAGTTCTGGCTCCTTTCAGGAGATTGATTCCGGTTTGTGGTTCCCCCGTATTCTGAGGACAAAGGGGGTGGGGAGCATGGGGCGGCGATCCTTGGTCCATGGTCAACCTGTGGAGACGACTGTAAATAAAAACGAGGGCCATAGTTCACATTCTGTCTCTCATTTGACTGAAATTGTTCCCTTTGTTGATTTCCATTTTTAATTGACCTATCCACATACGTTGGTCTTGCCTGATTGCTATATATGATATGATATTATATTCATAATGAGCCTGTACACAAGTGCTTCTAGGCGCCACAAGGCAAGGGAGAGGAGTCAGAGGGAAGAGAAGACTAGCAATCCCACTAGGCCTTGTGACATTCGGATTGTGCAAGTGCGACAACGAGAAGTGCAGGTGAAGGGTAGGGGGGAAGTGTGATCAGGGCGTCATGGCTCTGATTAAGTTAAGCCAGGGCAGCACAACTCTGGGTAACTGAAGGAGGCAGGGTGGCTGTAGGGGTTACAGCTGCTGCCCCTAAATGTGCAGTGGGTCAGGAGGCAGTGCAGGGAACACTGGTCATTAGGAGCCTGGTACCTAGCGAGACTCTGAGGGTACCAAGCAACCAGTCAAGGCAGCAGACAGTTAAGTTAGCAGGAAGAGAGATAGAGAAGGCAGAGGAGAAAAGTAAGGTCTTGAGCCGCTCATGGAACTTTGTGGTGGGCCAGTTCAGGTCTGAGAGGAGCAGGGAGGTGTTTCAGAGGGAGGTACCTGTAGAGGAGAGAGATCTACCTCACACTCTGTTTGGAGAAGCGTCTGACCCACGGAGAGTTAGAGGTAGCTGAGGGAAGGGATCTAAAGGGAAGGTATTTAGGCAGAGGGAGATGGATATAGTGAGGGCCCTGGCACCAGAAGGCCTTGTGGACAATACCGAGGATCTTGAACTTGATCCTTGCAGCCACTCGGAGACAGTGGAGAGACTTCAGGGCTGAAGAGATGCGGTCCCTGGGCTTGAGGCCAAGGGTACATCTTCTGATCCTGTTCTGGATAAGTTGCTGGGGCAAAGAGTAGAGTTAGGCAAATTGAGGAAGAGGATGTTTCAAGTAGTCCAGCCTAGAGAGGACCAGGGCTCTTGAGACTGTGAGCTTCTGGAGAAAGGTGAGAAAAGGTAGAATAACTCTGTGGAGGTGTAGTTGGAAGTGGGCCTTCTGGGAAGGTCTGTGATTTGAGCAGAGAAGGAGCGTGTGGAGTCTAAGATGACACCAAGGTGTTAAGCCTCACAGAGAGGTGGGGTAAGAGGGCCCAAAGGCGGTGGCCAGAAAGAGAGGGAAAGCGGGAGCAGGGATACCAATGAGAAGGATCTCCATCTTACTGGCATTAAGGCAGAGATTGTTGGATGCGCACCAATCCTGATTCACGGATAGACAGTACGCTTAATACTGAAAATTAGAAGAGAAGGTGAAGATCAGGTGGGACAAATAAACCAGATAGACATTGAAGATCCAGGGTGAGAGTATAGAGCCCTGGTGGACACCACATGTGGAGAGGGAGGCGGTGGAGAGAAAAGACCCAAGTTGGACCTGGGATGGTCAGTCCAGGAAGAAAGAGGTCAGCCACGCCAGGACCTGAACGGTGATGCCCACTTTCTCACGAAGTTGACTGATCGGGATGGTGTGATTGACTGTATCAAAAGCAGAGGAAAGATCAAGGAGAATGAGGACAGAGGGAATCAAGATTAGCGAGCAGATCTTCACACGAGCTAAGGAGAGCAGTTTTGTGCCTCTGGCTGCTCTGAAGCCAGACGGATGGTCATGGAGACCAACAGATTCAGTGTGCCAATTAAGCTGGGAGATGGCCAGCTTTTCCAGGTGTTTGCCCAGGAAAGGAGTGATAGAAATCAGGCGATAGTCTGACGGACACGTAGGATTGGCAGAAGGCTTTTTTAGGAGTGGGTGCACAAGGAGTGCTTGGGGAGAGAGGGGAAAGATTCTGTGATGAAAGAGTGATTACAGAAATTGGCCAAAACATGGAGCGAGGGTGGAAATGTGGTCCCTAATAGTTCTGGAAGAGCACCTGTTTGGGCAACACTTTCATAGATCAGACTTGTCAACAGATATTGTCAGAGAGAAGGAGGAGAAAGGAAGAGAAGAGGTAGAAGCTGTCAAAGGTGGCCTGAGGGAGGTAGAGGAAGAGAGAGAGAGGAGGGTGAAATCGAGGACAGAATATCCTGAGTTTTAATGGTAAAATGATACACCAAAGCCATACAGAGAGTCTGGGAGGGAAAAGGAGAGGTGGACACTACAGCTGGCCAGCTCATTGCAGACATTAAAGAGTTGAGCCATTTTGTTAGAGTCTGGAGAGATGTGGACGTGGACTAGAATATGGAGCCTCTTCTGGGAGAAGACAGAGTCGTATTGCCTTAAGAGCAGGCAGCAGGCCAGTTGTTAGAGAATGCACCCAAAGCTCTCCACTTCCTCTAAGCAACCCTACACCTGCATTTCAGGGTGGCTAGGTCGGAGTCATACCAAGAGTTGCACTTGGATGTAGGCTTCAGACGAATTCTCATGACAGGGGCAAGACTATCCAAGGTACTGGAAATCGAAAAAGGCAGGTTATAGAGGGCTGTGTCAGAGCGGGAGTCATCCACAGGAGTAGAATTAGTAGAGACAGTTGAGGCAAAGGTGGCCGCTGACACTTGCTTTATGGGCTGAATGACCGCCAAGGAGGGTGGCAATGCTGGGGATGGCTTTGCCTGGGGAACAAGTTTTAGGTGGGAGGAGACCAGAAAGTGGTCAGTCCAAGAGAGAGGAGTAGTGAAAGGTCGAGAGAGGGGGATGTCTTAGGAGATGAGAACATCCAAGGTGTGTCCGGCAGAGTGGGTCAGACCAGACAGAAGAATGGACAGGGAGAGAGAGTTGCAAAAGTTGCGGAATAGCCCAGATGAGGGATTAAATGCATCCAGGTGGATGTTGAGGTCTTCGAGGAGGAAAGGTTGATAGGTAGAGGCAAGGAGAGAAGAGGAGAGAACAGCCCATTCGGAGAGGAAGGGGGCAATCTGACCAGGTGGTCTGTAGATGGTGGCCGCAGTCAGAGAGAGGCCCAGAGTGATAGAGAGCCTGCAGACCAAGCATTCAAAAAAGGGATAGGCCTGCGTATTTATTTTTTAATTCGTATTTGTAGAGCGTGCAACAGCCCGTGGGCATCGTGGCGCTTGTTACAGAAAGTGTCTTGACTGAATAGGAGGATGTTGATTTCGAGAGCGTGAGCGGGGAGAGAGCGCACGTTAAGAAGGGTGCATTTGAGGTGTGGTGGTTGAGGGTTTTTGACTAATTGTGGCTTGGATGGGCATGCTTTTGGTGGAGAGTTGGATGGCTTGGTGCGATAGGATGATGGCCTAGTGCTGTGAAGTGGGCTGGGCCTTGCTTTGGGTGCAAAAGGGCAGGTGATGTATATGGAGGGTCTCGCAGTGGTGTGAGTTCCTAATATAAGAGGCCTAAGCGTGATAGGCATAGGGGAAATGATTGTATGCACATGTAGAGTGCGAGTTCTGAGTCTAGAAAGTCTGGTAGCGTGATTGAGAGGGTGAAATGGTGTGTGCAGTGAATCCCATTTTGTATGGAGGGATCTTGTCATCTTGGTAGTGAGAGCATCAGAGTGCTCTGAAGTGGTGTAGCAATGTGGTGTCCATGTATGAGTGGAGTTTATAGGAAAGGTGGGTGGGTGGATGAGTGAGTGGATCATGTCACTGGCTGATTAGAGGGCGATGAACAGATAGAGGATGGTAAAGTGAGCACAGATAAACTTTCAGCCTCATGGTGGGTTGGACCTTTAGGTAAGTGGTGAGGTTGAGTGTCTTCATTGATAAGGCATGGTGTGCGTTTAGCGTTGGATCACGCTGATGTGTTGTATAATATACTAGTGTGGGTGACAGCGATAGGTGGCAACGGAAGTAGACCGCAATAGACAATTGACAGCATATGTGTGGGTAGCAGGGCAGCTCACTAGAAAGGTTAACAGATAGTTTGACAGGATCAAGGTTAACACGAGTGAACTAATCAATCAACAATAGTATGCATAACAGGTACAATGTAGGTTGCACAGTTAGGCTAAACGTGTCATGTATGTCAGAGTGTGCCTGAGTATTAGTAACAGACACTTTAGCAATTATTAGCAGTAAGTATGCCCGAGTTGATACAAAGTGGTCATTTAGACAGTAGTAGACATGGCATGTGCCATAGTAGTTACACATTTCAGCAGAAAAAACGTTTGAATGCAATTTTAAAAGGGACACATACGTAGGGATGGCGTGTGCCGTTGAGTGGGGGGCAGGCACGTTGGTATTGTCACAATAATATGAGCAAAAGGCACATTGGTGTAAGGGAGCCAATGATAGAGTTAGAGTTGGGGCTTGTTCGGCTCACAATGGGGTCACAATGGGGTCAGTCTTACCCTGGAGGTGTCGTAAACGAGGTGCAGCATTTCTGGCCCAAGGCTGGCTGACACCTGCCGGCGTTCTGGTTGGTGCTTAAGGACAGCTGAGAACCAATCTTGCCTCGGAGGCGGGAGATAAGCCCAATTCGATGGGGGAGCTTTATGGGCAATAATAAATCAAAACCGCCTATTCTGGGCTGAGCACCAAATCAAAGTGATCTGGTGAAATAGTAGGAATGATGTTTCTGTAATGCGCGTCGCACCGCGCTTTCCAAAATCAGCAAATGTTTCTTTCAAGATCAGTGCGCAGGGCCCACAGGTTTACCTGACACACTGGGCTCTGGATAAGGGCAGGCACTGCTCCTGCAGTGTGCGATGATCTCAGGCTCATCTGGGGAAACAGGTCCTTCTGGTGGGCTCAGGACAGGCACCTTTGTATGGCGCCTTCGTATGGAAGCCGGCTCATGCCTGCCGGTGTTCTGGTTGGTGCTTAAGGACAGCTGAGCACCAATCCGGCGTTGGAGGCGGGAGATACGCCCAATTCAATGGGGGAGCTTTAGTGGGATTTGGCGGTGGCCATTCTACTCAATGGTATCCCCCATGGAGCACAATGGCAACAGTGGACTCTGCTGGGCAATAATACATCAAAACAGCCTATCTAGGCCTGAGCACCAAATCAAAGTGATCGGGTGCAATAGTAGGAATGATGTTGCTATAATGCGTGTTGCGCTGTGCTTTCCGAAATCAGCAAATTTTTCTTTCAAGATGAGTGCACAGGGCCCGCAGGCTTACCTGACAGACTGGGCTCTCTGGATAAAGGAAGGCACTGCTCCTGCAGTGTGTGATGAGCTCCAGTCACTTTGGGCCAACGGGTCCTTTGGACCTGTAGGAATGACAAAAGCAGGGACCCACTCAGGAAAAATCAGGGCAACTTCACCTCCGGGCCAGTTGGTTCTGGGCTCAGAGAGGATCTTGAAAGCCCTCAGGGAGGAGAGTGTCAAAACTTGTGACAGAGCTGGCTGTGAACCAGGTCTCAGTGAGAGCAAGGACATCCACATCAATGGGCCTCATTACGGGTCTGGCGGTAAATGTGCCAGTAAAACCAGCAGGTTGCCGCCAGACCTGTAATGAATGACCAGCGCCTGACTTTCCAGTAACACTGGAATATTACGACCCCAGCTGCCTTGAAGTCAGGTGCTGGTCATTTTGTAAGTCCCTATTCCCATGGAGTCTGATGGGGACCACACAGGCATCCATGAAACTCTACAGCTAGGTGCTAGTCCGCCCGCCAGACCCTGGCGGGCGGAACAACACCCACCCGCACACTCGTAGTTTGTTGGTCCGGAAACAACAGTAAGCGGCACTGTTTTTTCAGGACCGGCAAACTTGTAATGAGGCCCAATGTCTTTTAGGAGGTGGCAGATGTCAGAGGAGTGTTTGACAGCAGAGCGAGAGATGAGAGTAGTGACATGAAGCAGGTTTCCACATTTGAAAGACTTCCGGGGTGGGGTACAGGAATAAGGTACACCCAGTGGAAGCGTCACAGGGACCCGAGACTGGGTAGTGTTAATAGCAAGGTGGCATAGGGTCCAGATATGGGCCTGGTGGTGGATGGAGGTGGCTGAGGAGCCAGAGAAGTGGTAGCAGGCATAGCGGGAATAGGGAGGAAGTTGATAAGACATAGTAGATGTCTATCAAGAAGGAGGAGATTGGGCTGAGACCCTGGACCATGATAGTACCAATTAGATAGACATTGATGATGGATTTGGAGGAATGGAAGGAGGCCAAGAGGACCTTCCATTGGGTGCCGCCATTAATGGGAAAGGAAGAGAAAGGAGAGATAGCAGATACATATGAGGGGTCCATACGTTTGGAGAAGGAATGACAAAGAGGATGTTGGTTAGAGACTGTCTGGAGGAGGGGCTGGTGTAGGTTTCAGCAATAGGAAGCCCTGCGCTGGAGATCAGGATATCCCTTTTTTCACGGTTTATTACGCAGTCACACTCAACTCATGGAGTTCCTTTCCCCCCAATCAAGGTGGCCACAACAAAGCACTATTTGTTTGTTAACGTTCACTTTGCTAAGGGCTCCAACCCCTCTCGCACCCAACCCCAGCAAATACCCGGTGTCACAATGGACTAGGAAACAGGCCGGTGTGTAGTAAGAATATAGATTTATTACTTCATTTAAACCAAATTTGAAATTTGACATATAGACTAGCATCAGCCACCAAGGCCGTGGCAACAAAAGAACAAAAATTACTTCCATAATGGCACAGACACAGAGATAATACTGAGATATGCAGTCACAATTTCCTGCAGCTTTCTTTTCAATTCCCTCAACAATACAGAAAAAGAACAATTCAAAACACACAGTGAATGCTGATGTGGTTATCATACTTTTCTCCCAGCAACCCCTACCCACCAAGCATCAATTAGACTTGGTCCCTCTGAATTGTAGGCCAGTGGCAGAGAGTGGGAACACAATGGGAAAATCGTTTGGGATACTGATATAAATGCACTCTTTGAAAAAGGGATTCAAGGGGAAACATTGTTTCTTCACTAATTACCACAGATGCAATATGAGGGAAAGAAAACAAATGGGAACATTTGTTTTGCCACACGTAAAAAGAATAGGCACAGCTTTGTGGTTTGAATCAGAGCACAATGGGAACACAAATGCAATTTTGTTTTTCCAACCACACATGCAAAGGAAATACAAGGCTTCACACTTTGGATTTAAATTGAAGGGGATCAATGGGGAATTTCATTTTGCACCCTGCACCCTCACTTGGAAACAGGGTTTTGGGAATAATTATTTTGGCAAATCTTTAGGTCTATACCGGCTAAAAACACACTGGGAAGAGCTTGTTAGTTTCGAATGGTAACAAAACACATCCTGTACTTTCTATGGAGGAATTAATTGATTTACTTCAATTAAATATGCTAAGGATCTACACAGCCAAACAGGATATTTTGCTATTTGGAAATAACTACAACACTACTTGAGAAAAATGCAGGGCCTACACAATCTATGGCTTTCGGATAGTTGTACTTACAGGAGGGGCCTTATAATGGGCATCAGCAAACATCAGGGAACCTATGTGACAGCAAGGGTGTCAGTTAAGGATAGTCCCCTCTGGCACTTCCAAGGGGCCCAGTCAGATTCTATGTCGCCTGGTCCCTGTCTCCAATGCAAGATTTGTGGACACTCTGCTTGGGTGTTTCTCACAAGAGTTTAGCAGCAGGTTACCTTCCGGAATAAGTGAAAAAGCCCAGTTCTAATGCAAACTGGTTTACTTATAGGGCAAAATACATCACAAACTTGTCATGATTCCTGCAATATGGATAGGATGATTTTCTCTACCCACCTTCCACCTGTGTTCTAATAGGATAAGGAGATGAGGGGTGTGAACTAGGAAAGCAGTGGGAGGAGAAAGCTTTTTCATCCCAAACTGACATGTGGGCTTGGTGTGTTCAACTCTGAAAATCTAGCAAAATGGAAAGTACCCTAATTGTTCAAATCTTTACATTTATGGATATATTTTTAAAAGCTACATTTTAAGGCAAATCAGATAATGCTAATCTGAAGTCAGCACACCCTTCAATGAAGAGATATGTTTTTTCTTCATTTATTCAGGAGCTGTATCCATGAAAAATATGCCACTTCATAGTTCCCATGTTAATTGTGCCCTTCACTCTCACACCAACTTTCAAATCTCTTGGAATCAAATTAAGGGAAGGCTCAAATCAAATTATTATTAATAATTTCTGTTATGGTTATCACCCAAAACTCGTTTTGGCATGGTTCAAAGAGGGTTCCTGTCACCTTTAATAAAGGTCTGGAATGGCTGTTGTGGCATATGCACTGCCCTTTCTATGCAATATGTATTTTTCCATTAACTAAACTCCAACAATTCCTTTGCTCTCTTAAGTTTCATTTCCCCTTAAGCATGTGATCAGCCAGAGGCTGGCTCATGTTTATCGTTGCCTGTCACTTCTTGGCTTTGTAATGGTCCTGGCTGCAACTCTAATGTAAATTTTATGGGAGTTGTGAGAACAGGCATAGCTTTATCTTTTTGCTGAAAGAACAGGCATAGCTTTATCTTTTTCCACCGTGGTTTAAATCTAGGCAGTGCCATTCTTTACATTTTTTTAAGCAATGGACCTGATTGTTGATTTCCAACCAGACTTCCCTCTCCAGGGCCAGCAGAGGAAAGTCCTGGAGGTTAAGTTTCATTTTCAGGAGAAATGTCCAGCTGCATGTATAATTCTGCAAGAAATGGCTTTTAATCTCACACACAATGCATTTTACATGACTTTTTATAAGACACCTCTGCCTTATATCGATGTGTAATATACTTCTTTAATCTCATAGTTGCAAAAGACATGAGTATCACTTCTGGTTTGTCCATATTTATGGGGCAGTTATATGAGAAAACTATGTTCAAACTCCGAAAGTCTAGTAGGCACTTCTCTCTGCATGCTGTCATTTGGATGAGGAAAAAGGACGTTTTTTTTATTTCTTATAAATGCAATAAGCTTGGTTTCAATTAAGATTTCAGGATCACAGTCTCATGTTGCATAAAGATATTGTACACACAGCTATCTGTCTCTTAAAGTAAAAATGTAGCTAAAAGTGTAGCTTTCCATGGATTTAGTAAAACAGCATTGTAAGACACATGTCTTTCTTTTCCTTGCTAAAATGCACTGCGCATATCTTCGCACTTTTGAACTTTGAAGCATATGTCTCCTTCATTTGAGATGCAGGCCTGTCTTTGGTTCAATAGGCCTCATGTCCAACATCACCATTTCTGTGCTGGCTTTATTCTTCAAAGGAACTTTACAAAACACTCTGGCCTCTTTATTTCTGGCATTCAGTGGTTGTATTTCACCCACACTCTTGAAGTGTTTCCTTCAAGACTTAATGAGAGCGATAGGATGTGAGATAGAGTAGCAGTGGGAGAAGATGGGAGAGATAGAGAGCACCATAGGGGGTGCAAGGAGGCTACTGTCCAATATACCATTGTAGCAAGGTCAAACCTACTTTGAGTTCCCAATGCCTGGTATGGTCTGTTATACATCTGATCCTGGGTGTTATTTGGCCCCAGCATATCATAGCGAAATCCCACCTTTGGCGAAAACCAAGATACTGAGGACTAATGTTTGAGATTCTGTTGCTGTGGTCTGAGCATTGAAACACTGTGGACTGGGGTGGTGTGGCCTTCCCTTGCATGGCCACACCCCTCTTGTTATGTGGTGTGTCACCCTTTATCTGAGCTATCTTCACTGGCATTTACTCAGACTTAATTTCTAGAACTACAGGGGCAGATTATTTACCTTTTTGTGATTTGGATTCTGTGCACCTATTCCCATTTTTCTCCTGAGAGATTACCTCAAAGATCTTGAGGATCCATCCAAGATGTTGGTCTTAAGTGTATTCATGTGCAAGTTGCATAACAATTTTTCCCTGCAATCCATAAAGAAATGTGGTCTTGAAATTCACTGAGTCTGTGTCACAGTGAGTGTCAAAACATGAAAAAGTCCTTTTTTATATTTTTCATGAAATGGTGTGGCCATTCCTCAGATTGAGCCATCATGCTATAGCCAGCTTTCTTGGCATCTTGTATAAAGTGATATGGTGAGAATTGTTTCATAATATCCCTTTCAAAGTAATCCCATGGTAAATTCCCTAAACTCTGTATAAAGCTTGCAGAACTAGGATCCATAGTAAGGTGGAAAAACCTAGTAAGATGATCCTTAAGAATACACAACATTACAAATAACTCAAGAACAGATTCAAAATGGTCCTCAATGGTTACACCTGAATCATTGTTGAATGTTTGGATCAAACTCTTAATATTTTTTCATTATCTTTAGCACATTGCACAATGTATTGCACAGTGCCTAACTTTGCCCCCCCACTTTCTCTGCTCTGGGTAAGTAGACTCAGCCTCCAGTACTGGCGAGCAGCCAGCTCTTGCTGAGTGAATAGCAGCTGGCAACTTTCCCAGACTGTAGCTACGTTCACCCTCAGTGAGGGTAATGCACTGCTGCTCACATGGGAAAAACAGCTCTGTACTCCTGACACCCGAATTGTGTCACCTTAATTCCCTACACTCTGCATGTAGCTCTTATGTCTCATTATATAGTGTAGGGTTTTCATTTCTTAACTTAGCCATTACCTCACACATTTCTGTAATTTGTATTTAAAATGATTAATAGCATCCCTCTTGTAATCATTTTCATCCACCAGCCTAAAAATGTCATCCTCAAGTGCCTGTAATTCCTTAGATGTCTGATTACTACTTTTGCAGCGTACCCGCATTTCTGATAAGGCAGGGTCTCCATCCTTTCGAACACCCTCCAAAATCATGTATGACTTCTCCTTCACTCTCTGCCAGATGTCTTTCTTTCTTTCTGTGCCAAATGTGGATTTACCTCATCATTCTTTGCCAGTCGCTGTGCACAATGCTCACCCTGTTTCGAATTCCCTTCTAACTGTAACATTTCCTCATGCATAGCTGACAAGTCTGTGTGCAAGCCTGCAATTATGTCATTGTGCTTCGCCCTCAGTTCAACTAATTTACGTAGATTAAAACAACATCTTTGCGACAAGGCAGATTAGGCAGTCTATTTGTCCTTTCCAATTATTTGAAAGAAAGTGTCTCAAAATACACATTTGTAGCACACTTCCATCAGCAAACAACTCCTCTGGAACTTCCTTATCAATCTCAGAAATGATGTGTTCCCGCCAACTTGAGAATGTGTCAGAAGACCATGCTGCCAGTGCGTACTTCTTTGTCTATGCATAGTTATAAAGATCAATAGTTACAAGGATCAGCAATCTCTGTCATCTTTGCAGTGCACTCACATTCACAGGATGCCACTAAAGCAGTTGAAATAAAATCAAAAGTGCTCCCAGCACAATTACTATAATGTTCCCTGAAGCAATTGAAGAAAAAAAATGGAACTCAGCACAAAGTGTACCCAGCTCAACACAGTATGACCGTACTACACAGGCCACACCCAGCAACTGAGAAATATGGCAAAAGTCATCATAGTTTTGGTTTCATATGTAAGATGTTTTTATTTTTTGTATAGAGCGGATAGTGGCCATGAACCCACCTTTGAATGCTTTTACCTGTACGCTAGCAATACATGGTTATCTGTTTCTAGCCAAGATTGAATACATACATGAGTATGTTGTTTCTCTCTGACATGAAAGCATCCTTCAGTTCACAAGTTTGAATCCCACAGCCAGGCCAATGTGGCCTTCTATCGTTATATGTCAATAAATCAAGTATCATTCAAAAAAGGGTTATAATAAAACCTATTATTGGATTGCTTAGAAGCAGGAGGAGTCCGAGGATAAGTGCTATTTAAGAAAACATTATTATGCTCTTTATCATGAAGAAACTGGATGCAGTGCCCGCTTACCCAAGATGTGGTCATTTCGGCATGGCCATGGCAAAACATTGGGAGTGAGTCTGATTTATAATTTGAAAGTGACAGATGAGCTGTTAAGATGGGTATTGTAGCACCTGAAGAAAGACCTTGTAAGGCTTGTTTTGATACCAGCTTGGAATTGGGAGTGAGGTATCTCCTGTACTTTTCCTTGCTCTCAGTGTCTCATGAGCCACATTGATCTTCAGTAATCACTGAACAGCTTAGTTTTCAAGTTTCCTGAACAATAGCTTAATCATTTCTGCTGACGTCTGCTGTGATATGTGTTTGTCTGGGCATCTTTCATTTTTTTAGCAGCATTGAATAAGGTGCCACAATGTATTATCCTGATTTTCGTTTGCTGAAGTATGGGGAACTATCTTGTTGTTATGTTATTTTATATGTGAACCCTCAGCTACATTGCCAGACCTGGTACAGTGCTAGGCAAACTAACCTTTGTATTATGAAATAAACAGTTCACACAATGGCAGGCCATACACACAGTTTTTTTCAATAGCGCTCTTTGGTTTTTATCATTTGCTAAAATATAGGACAGAGTCCAAATTGGTCTTATCAAAATGCATTTGGAAAGTCTTAGTACAGCACTCATTTTCAAAATACAGACAATAGTAAAAATACAAACGTGGATGTCTTTTGTGCTGAGGAGAAAATGAAGTATTTCACATTTTACATGTTCATAGATAGCTCAGTAATGCAGAGAGACTCTAAAACCGCCTTTTCTTTTACACCAACTTCCCACAACAGAAACTCCCTTTTTTGTGATATTGCTTATTGTATTTCTGCTTCTCAGGTGATGTGCAGTTATCTGTGGAGCTTTGTAATGTATTTGATACTTTTGCAAGCCTGCAAGTGACTATCCGTGCAGAGAAAATAAACCTCTATTTTCCATTGCATGAAGAGGGCATGAGATATCTTTCTTTTTGTTCTTCTCGAGTGCCCACTCCGACACTACACCAATTAAAATATCACTTCTACTTAGGCACTTTTCTATTTTTGTCAGTTATGTTTATCAAGAGCTTAGGGGTCTGCCTTGCTAACATTGAGATCCCTTCCATGAAGCACACATGCTCTCTGCCACTGTCAGCTGCTGCAGCTCAGCGAAGGTCACCCAACACCCTCCTTCTTGTGCTGCCGAGCTCAGCTCTGACACCACAGATCACAGCTAGCCACCAGTACGCGAAACCCTTGAATTCCTTTTCTTCTTCTATTTCAAAACCTGCATTCTTCCCACTCTTTCTCCCGGCTGCCCCCTTGTTTACTCCTCTTCCTTTTAAGTCATTTTTCCTTCTGCCCCGCTTTGCCTATACCTCCATAATGAGTCCATATGATCTCTCCACCCATCTCCGTCAATCAAAAACCTCCCCTAGTTTGTCCAACTCCCAGTAAGTTTCCAGACACCTTTATGCTTCTTGACAATCACCTTTGTACAGCTTTGATTCTCCAACCCGGGGACACATGCAAAAATGTTTATTCCAGCTTCCTCAGTTGTTTCCTGAATGAACAAAGGGCTGTTCTTGCAACTGCATTTTCCTGTCTCATTGTGCTCTGCCACACTGCAGAACAACCTTTAATTTGTGCATTTATTTTCTCTAATCCAGCATTGCAGTGTAGATTCATCTACCCCCAGCCTATAACTGGGCTATGGCCTGAACCACATTCTAATTACTAATAGTTTTGTTTGTTAAATTAGTGGATTAGTGATTAATATTAGGCAGGTTAATTGTCAGTCCCTACACTACACTGCACTACATGCACCCTCAGCCTGTAACTGGGATATGACTTGAATCCCATTCTAATTACTAATAATTGTGTTTGTTAAGATTAGTGGATAAGTGGATTAATATTACTCAGGTTCATTGTTAGTCCCTACACTACACTACAATGTGCATTGCTATGCTATGCTAAATCCCAAATCCTTTCTTTAGTTTGTAGGGTTCTCATCAGTGTCTCAAATCAGCCACAAATCACACCTATTCAGCACACTTGGATCACTTTTACATTGGTGCTTACCTTCACTATTGAGTTCAGTGGCTCTGTTCAAATTAGTGCACAGATAAAGTTCATGCACTAATTATTATATCTACAAGTCAATGGAACATGCAGTCAACCACAAGTGGAACAAAAACTGCAATCTGGGAATTTCCTCTCAGGACAAAATGCCCCGGTTGTTAATTATAAGGCCCAAGGGGCTATGGAAGGACATTTAATGTTCAAGGAGTTCAAGGACTTGTACGTAAGAATACTGTCTCACCTGAAACTCCTACAGAGTCACTCTAGATGAAGCTGTTGAGGGGTTTGGTAAATGTGGTATTGCACGACAGAGATGGTTGGCATAATATGTAGGATGCCTCATCCCTCCATAAAGACATGGGGCGGTGCATGCCACACTGGCTGTAGTCTACCAATTAGTCTCTTTAAAGTCCCATGTTTCCTTTTTTAAGTTTCGACGTGGATTGGAATAATCACAGTAGCAAAAATGGATGAGCTCTCAATAACGGCTACCTTGAAACATGCAATTTTTCTGAATCCTAATAGAAAGACATTAATTACGAGTATTATTGTAGAATTTGAGTGTAAAACAGGAGAGTAATGTAGGCTCACCTGATGCAAGTCGAACCCTTTCCTTGTGTAGATATCACTGGATTCATATGTGTCTTTATCTAGGCTGTTTCTACAGTGTCAAAGTGCCGGTGGCCCTCATCATCCTTTCAGAACATGGATCAGCATATCACCTTTTCATTGTGCAGATAGATACGAATTATGTACTTTAAGCTACTGAAAATGTAATCATATCATATCATATGTATGTTCATTTTGAAAACTCAAAGTAAGTTCCATAAAAAACAAGTGCATAAAATGGCGATAGCGATTACAAAAGCATATACAAACAAGATAAGAGCCATAAACTACAAATACAATAATCAGATCACACTCCTATAGATTTCATTAAATGGTTCCTCCTAAAAAGTGTATTCTTCAAAAAGGACAGACGTGTAGTGTTTTATGGCACACCTTCTGCCGGTCGGATAGCCTCTTGGCAATAGGCTCTGTGAGAACGGTAGAAGTTAGTAGGAGGAGAGGGGTGCAAGGTGCAAAACTGAGAATTTGATGCGTGTAGAAACTTAGGGCCTGTTTTCTGTGTGTTACTACCGCATGTTAGTAGGTGACATGTGGTAAAAGCAGTTGTGACAAGTATATCCAGAAGGGAGCTCCAGGAAAATGTATCTTGCCATGTTCACTACTAACAGGGAGGGTGGTAAAGGGGGTTACTCGTGCACCGCAGCTTGATGGAAGAGGTGTACATTTCAGTGTGGGAAGAGGTCAGGAGTACACGTTGCAGCTGATGTGTAGAATATAAGGTGGAAAGAGGAGCGGTGAGCAGCAAGGTGAGGTCTGCCGTAGTGAAAGACAGATCCCAGACTGAGGGACTTCTAGGCTACAGGATCCTGGTTACTCTTAGGCCCTGACACTTCAAAATGTGTATGAGGTGGGCATCACAATGGCTCTTTTGTGGTTTATTGTGACAGGCAAGTGGTTGCACAGGATCCATGCATGTTGGGGTAAAGGTGCAGGTCTGAGGTTGATTTCCAGGATAAAATGTTTCTGGGGTAAATTTGGTCCAGTCTCTTAAAAGTTGCAGTGTATGAGAGGTCGCTGGTTAAGGCTAGTGGTCCAATCCCAAGTATGTTCAATGGACAACTAAAGGGAACATGAGAATAACTCAGGGAGTCACGCCCCATCTGGAAGATTATTTTTGGTTCCATCATGTTCATCAAGAGAATTCTGGTGACTACAAATTGGGAAAGAACTGGAAATCTTGTGGGCAAGGCCAAATTACAAAAACAAAAAAATAAATGCACAAGGAGAATTACTATTGGGGGATTTATTGGGTTTCCTGAATTTGGCAAATTCTTCAAGAGAATGGCTCAGGATACCCAAACTCGAACATTATATATGGGCAAAAAACTAACCTTACTTGCCAATTTGCAGAGTAAGGGAATAAAATACCTGTTACGGTGAGTTGTTACAATCATTCAACACACTGCACTGCAATCGTCAAACCTCACTGTAACTAAGTTGGAATCACATCTTGACACGATCAGAAAAGAAGTGGATCACACCTGAGCAGGCTCTTCCATTGTTGGCCAATGAGTCACCCGCACAGCTAAATGGCAACTTCCAAATAGATAATCACTCTGTGGAATGAAAAGATAGATGTGCTAAGGAAAGGCGGGTTCAGAATTCTATCAAAGAAGTGGTGTCGGATCTCAATGGCAGAGGCAGAGCCAGTGGGGACGGCCACCTCCTGGGCTCCCCTGAGTGCCCAATGCATGCCCCGCGTGCCCTCCATCCTCCCACTGGTGTCCTATGATCCCCCGCCCGCGCACAAAAAGCTGCCTCTGCTACTGCTCATCAGGACTTACAAATACATGCAACAAAGACTTGTGAACATATTCATAGCTATGATATTGCATTTAAAGCAAATTACATATTTATAAGAAAAGGTATTTTATGTTATCCTCTCATTACGATCATACTTATCATATTTTGAGACCCCACAAAGTTTTCCATTAAAACTTTTTGCACAATAGTGAAGCCGACACAAAAGATAGTAAGAAATGAGGTGTAACACAAAACATAAATGTGCTTTTGTGAATTTATATGTTGTCATTGCTTCTATGTTTTATTTAAAAATATATATATTAATAGTATCAGATATAGCGCTTCATTTCAAATTCTGTCCACTTCTAAGTTCTGGGATAACAGATGTTAATATGCCTAATATGGTCCCCGGCACTGCCACCAGTCCTCTTTCGCACTTGCCTCAGGGCACTACACCCCATCCACACTGAATGCAATTGAGAAATTAACTCAAGAGAGTGGCTCTCTCTGCACTTACCCAGTCTCAACCTACTTGGTGCACTTGATCCTCCCCCTCCCTGTGACCACCTTTGCACTTGCTCGATCAATATGCACCGTGCCTGAAGTTCGTCTGTTCACCCTTGTCTTCACCCCTTAATTTCACTTTTAAAACTGCAGAATCGCCGTCAGGCCTATTTGCTATCTCCCAAACTGTTAAATGTATTTTTCACACGCGTACTCTGCCTGTGCAGACTATTATCATCTCAGAATCTCAAGGGTTCTGAGCGACTGTTGTTTTTCCCCATGTTCCCATCCTCCTTGAGTGCTTTGAAACACGTGCCTGTGTATAGGAGCTCTATAAATAAACAATACCATACCATACCTTAATACAATGGTACTGTACTTACCTCTGGAAGATGAATGGATGAGCCAGTGCTGGGAAGATTGAAACACTGTGTAACAGGGTAAATACAAATGGCTAGGACGAGAACTTTACTCACTGAGCTAACTAGCTGAGTGCGATTCAAAAAGATGACATACTTAAACAACTCACAGTTAAACAACTCACAGTAAATAGATACTTATGTATGCCTGCCAAGTAACTAGGAACACACAGGTTACAACCAACCACTGCTCTCAAATCCGTAGCAGAAGTCAGCCTCCATGCTTGGAGAGGAGGCGGGGCTGGTCGACGGACCGCAACCAATAAAGTGGGAAAATACCATCAAGTGGCAACCAAAGATGCACTTCAGAGGAACTGTCAAACTAACCAATGTACTAACCAATTCCCCCTTCCTGCTCCTCCAATATAACCAACACCCACTGTACACGACCAGTGGCTATCACCAGTACACATAGACACACAGAGAACTAATCTAATCCTCGCACTCAACCAACTCTTAGAGACTCTGGAAGTAACCTTAGAGGGAACATACCCTTGCACATAGTCCATAAATCCATTGACACTACACAAATGTACACCAACACAATACAATAAAACACCTAACAGTCAATAGCGCCTCTGGACCCCCTTATGGTTACAACTAACTAGTGCGCACAACCACAACCCCACTCCAACCTCACATGACCCACACACCCAACACAAACACTAGCAAACATCTGAGGCACTGAGTCCTATCCATTCGGTTACAACAATTGGGGCCTGCAGAACCTACTCCCACACGCAAGACAATACGCACAAATGCCAGTTCCTCCTGGTTCTGAACCTATCCTATCATCCTATCCTCACTAGCACACCCCACCCTCTTCTCTTGCAGAACCATGTCAGTGCCTGGAGGCTGCCCTCGGGTGATAGCGCTGCGTGGCATAAATCAACATAACATGTCAATAAATATGTACAGAACCTAGCGTGGGCATATATTAATCCACAAAAGTCTGCATTTGCGCTAGGTTGCATACATTTGTCATCTAACCCGACTGTCTAGACATGGACAAACACACATTAAGGAACAACGGAGGTCTGGAAGAAATTCGTAGACTGTTAAGGGTTTCAAGAGACCTGCATAGGCGCTGTAGATGGGCAACAATGCCCACCGGCGGCTGCGGCAAAGGAAGGAAGAGGAGCTAAGGATGTAGGGAATTATTTCAATTTATCAAACGTTTGTGTACTTCTTAGTCAACGGTTACCAATGCATTTAGAGTTTTAAAATAATACTAAACCAAGTTTTAGCAGCGCAATAGAGCGTGCCCTAAGTCTATGCTTTGAGGAAAAGTAAATAAAAAAAAACATCACTTTGGCCAAGTACAAAAATGTGTCAGGTGGAAATTAACAGAAGTCAATAACAAATGTGTGAGTCGCACTGGACCTCCTAAGTGATCCCAATGCTGCGGAAAACAGAGTACCTGGACTTGGGGAAATGGATTCCAATTTGGACACAGGTAATTGGATAAAGGGGCACTTGTTCAACGACACACAGGCCACTATAAATATATATGTAGTGATAATGAGACTGGCGTTTCCTCATCTCACACTTCAACACATCAGCCTCTGGGATTCCATTTGGGGGGGGGGCAGAGTGGAAAGGAGCAGGAATGCTCAAACGCCTGCAGATCAGTGCTCAGAAATAAATGTTGCGCGATGTCTGCTACTCCTTAGCACACATGTCCCTTATCAGCTGGTCACTGTTTACAGGAACGAAGAATACTAGATTATTTGGAATCACGCGAAGGGGCGCCACTCAGCTTTGACACCTGCGGCGTTCGGGTCCTTGAGTCTGTGCTAACAGAATGCTACAACTGTTAAAAATAAGGCAAAATACCCACAGGAGCACATTAAAACACTGCGGAAAGTGAGGTTTTAAGTGGCCATATGGCCTTGCGCTACATGGAATAATTGTTAGGTGTTATATTAATCTCTAGTTTAACACTTCCTAAGAGATGGAGTTATTCTTTTTGTTTTTTTTATCAGCTAGGGCCTTTTTATTAAAATGAATGAAATGTGTATGTATAAATATGTATGGTGCGTTCTGGAATCTGTTTAGTCCTTATTAAATATATTTATTTTCATCAATGGAGAAAACACAGTGGAACATAGGAAAGATACCAAAAGGAGGTAATACATACAAAATGCACATGTGTAGGCTGTAGAGGATGTTCTTTTTTTATTATTTGATAGTTCATTGTTTAAATCGCCAATATACATAACCGCTCATTTCAGGCCACCAAAGATGATGGCAACAGGAAATCGAGAAAGATGGGGCCGTGAGGGTAGACAGTCTTTCACTGCTAGAGCGCTTCCCCATTTCTGACGCTTTATGTGCAAACACAGAAATGGGGTGCATACAAGCAACAGGAAAAATGAGTCTGTAAAGTTCACGTAAAGGCCAGTGGCTCGGGGTAAGGAGAGGGAATGTTTTATTTGGATTCCTTTATTTGTATTCATTAGTGATATGAAAAAGTATCTGACCAAAAACCTACACGAAAGAAAGCATGATGGCAGTGAACCCATTTTGGGTGGTCTACAAATGAAAGGTTATGCATATCGGGGAAACAAGCACTATTTTTTGTATTTGTATTCATTTGTGACTTATACCACTTTACGGCAAAGTGCTATGGTCACTATCATGTGATCCAATGAGGTTGGCGGGACTCAAAATGGAGAATCAGCCCTGGAGTGGGATGGGAGGAGGTCAGAGCAGCGGAAGGGAGCGTGGAATTAGCCGAGGGTAGGGGTGTGGGGATGGGGAGTGAGAGAGAGTGCAGAAGTAGTCTAGGGGTGAGAAAGGGAGGACTATGAGGAGTACCACTTTCTAGGAGTCCTTAAGCACTGGCATCTGTGGTAGTGCAGTGGAGCAGAATTAGCCCCATAGTGGCTCAAAGGATTCAATGCCAATCGCTTTAGGCCTTCACCCGAACTCTCATATTCGAGTAAAATTGAACTTGGCTGGAACTCTAATAAAATTGAGACCGCTTTAGGATTGAGGCACTCTGGGATTGAGGCTGGTGTGCGCACTTGCCTCTGCCTCTTTAATCTATATGTGGCTGATTTAGATGTTTGTATTGTGCATTCCGCATTCGTAGCACGGAAGTTAGGAGAACAGCGACTTAGGAGGATCTCTTATGCAGATGATGTCATGTCATGGAGAATGCAATGCATTAGTCTGCAAAGAGGGCTCACAGCCTTCGCCAACTTCAGTTTTGAGAAGGGTTTGAAAATGAACCCTCAAAAAACAAACAATATTAGCTTTTCCAGGAGTATAAATAGAGAATACTAAATGCAGGCTGTTCATCTAATATACTTAGGATTGAGCAAACCCATACATTACAATTTATGGAACTTTCTGGACAACAAAGCTATTGATGGCTGGACAGTTAAGAAAGATACATAAAAAATATGGAACATTTTTAGTTGTTGCACTACTGTCAGGGCAAAATTGTGCCCAAGCTTGTATATGGCATCGAAATGTTGCACTTCCGGGTTTTGGAAAGGTTGGAGAAACTCGAGGCGCTAATATGGAAGAGCAGTCTGGGGTTCCTGAATTGTGCTCCGATAGCCTTTCTGCGCTATGAATTGGCCCTAAAATTACTAAAAGTTAGAGTTAATTGGAAATAACTTCCCCTATTGCGGAAAATACGAGATCCAACTATGAATTTGCTGTATAGTGATTTAGCTAATCTGTTGGATCAAAAATGTAATACTACTATATAAAGCAGTTGGCAGCGTAACGTGCTGGAATTTTGAGGGAAGTAGGTTTGTTGGTCAGCGATCTGGTGGGAAATCCAGGGCGTGTAAATACGGCACTATATAGAGCAGAATGGGCCCTCGCTATTGATGCTATGCATGGTCATGGCTCGTTATCTCATTTGTTGTAGAGTACAAAAACGTGGGTGTTGTAGCGGCGTACTTGGTGCGCTTTCCAAATGATAAGGTACGGATGAAGTTGCTGAGACTTTGATCAAACTTACTACGCACCTATAAAATTTGGGTAAAAAGGAAATTGATTGCCCGAGACTTTGCTTATTGTCAACACACTGTAATAATGTTGAAGAAAAGGAAACATGGAAACACATATTTTTATATTGTCCTGTACTTTTATTTTTTAGAATGTTGTATTTCAGACAGTTTCTGTATACTTGGACAATGGCATCTTGTGGAGTAGATTTCTGAGTCTTGCACCTACACCGTACCAGTTGCAAGCTTTATCAATGGCTTGAAGGTTTGCACACTATAGATTCATCAGATCACCTAGTTGGCCCCTTTTCATTTGGCTGTTGTGATTGGTTCTATGATTAAGGTAGAGACTGTAAGAATATGTGTATGATATGAATTCTGCATTTTATTGGAAAGGCAAATGTATAAGATGTATTTATGTATGCATTTGTAATCATGATGTTTTACTTTGTAAAAGTTGATATCAGCTATAAACAATAACAATAAATACAAAGGTTTGGCGCCCATCATTTTAGGTGGGCAGCGCTTCGAGGTACTAAAAAGTGGATTACATAATACAGACGACATGGATGGATACGGTGCAACACATTTATTTACCACATAGGCAGGGGTAGATCATTGTCTAAGCGAGGAGAAGGGGAAAAACAAAAAGGAGATAGCCACGTTGACTTAGGCAAACAGTGCAAGAGTTGGAATGAACCAAATAATTAGGACGGTAAATACTTTCCTGAATTTCTAGACCCTGCTGGACCCTCACTTCCAGGATTTGTAATGTCTCTTTCGGAGCTAACCTCACCCCAGACTTTCATTCCTGGTTGTAGGTGGCGGATTCCTACAGGATCTTTAGGGGAGGTTACCTAAAACACAAGATGGAGACTGTATGGCTGTATGGAGGATGAGAAGAAAAACAACCAAGGGCCTCTACTTGAGGGATCATGGTGCCCAAGACCAAGCCTGCTTCACTACTCTTCATCACAGGAGCCCAGGAAGGTTTCACCACGGGCCAACTTTCAATGTACCCACAGTCTCAGGCTATTTAAAGCACCCCATCAGCTTCTTTCTCAATCTGTTGCACCCTGGATAGTGGATAGACCTGCAGATCTTGAAGTTTCAGACACACCAGACAAATGCCAGTCAGAGGTTATGATTCTCCATTGCCCAAGTGCATACCCAAGATGAATTGCAAACATACATTTCTCTGCAGCTACTATGATTCTGGACAGGCTGAAGTTAGTTATCGCCCACCAGTCCTAGGTTAATTTCGAAGGCACACACCAATACCGACTCCATTCCCTGTGACAGATGTAAACCCCAGAAGAGGCTGTTGATGCTTGGGAAATGCATGCCCACAGTAGGCTTGCAATCCTTTGCAGATATGGGGCCACAACAGGCTCTGATTTCACCTTGACACATGGAAGGAGGAACACACTCCCTCCCATCTCTCCTGGATTTTGGTTCTCATCAAAGTCTTAACTTTGGACCCAAGCATTCTCTCTGCAGGAACCCTTCCTTTCAGGGTCAGAAGCTGAGCTATACTACTGAGTAACCTCCTCTTCCCAACACGTATCTCTTTCCCTATACAACAACCATATTCTATTTATTAAATACACCCAACCCTCTGGAAAGCTGTGCTCAACCTCTCACTGATGGCATTATGCCACCTTTTGGACTGTTTCTACAAATTCAAGTATATCAGTGAAGCGCATGATTGGCTAGCCTTGTTTCTCCTTACCAAAAGGCTCTTCATTGCCAGTGATTTGTGGTTCAATACCTTTCTCATGTGTTTACTCCTCCCTACTTATTGTTCACATGTCTTTTGCATCTCTATTGGGCTCATGAGTTTGCCGGTCTGGAAATAAGGTGCCAGTAACAATGTTTACTGCGTCCTTTCCAGACTGGAAAACTACAACTCTACGGTAGGGGGTGTGATCTACCGGCAGGCCTGACTTGCCGGTAGCTCAGGCCTCAATCAGCAGACAATTGACACAATCACCAGCACCGGTATTACCGGCACCAGTGATTGCAGCATCCCGATTCCAGACTCCATGGAAATGGGGATTTACCAGTGTCTTTCCCACCCATAAGATCCCAGTAATACCGGGATATTGGGTGGTGGAGACTGTACGGTAGCCCCCCGGTATCTTGCTGGTATTATCAGCGGGATACCGGGGGAGTTGGAATGAGCCCCTATGTCTCTCTGTTTCACTAATAGATTGATTGGCTTGTGTTTTGTGGGCTGAGAACTTAAGATGTCCCTCTGCCAACCCACATTTGAGCAAAAATAAATATTGGGCGGGTCTGTTTCCAGCCTTCAAGGAAGGATAATAGGCAACAATTCAAAGTACATATAAATGAAGACATTCTTACCCTGTACTCACAATCTTGCTTTCAGGAGCATGCAGTTGTATGTATCTATTTATTTATTGGACACTTGTATGGCGCCTATACACAAGTGTTTCCAGACGCCACAAGACAAATTGGAGGGGGCAGCATAGGAAAAGAAAACTACAAAAAACAAAAACAGTTATATTGGCCTTGTGACAATCCTACCGTGCAAGTGCAAGACAAAGGTGGTAGGTGTGGGGGGTGTATTGTTCCAGTAATCAAAACATGTATAATATATTCACCCAAAGTTGTTATTTAACTCTGATCGTAGCCCAAGGGATTCTTTTTTGTAGAGTGCAAACTGTCACTGTGCAGATTATGGTTGTTATGGGTACAATACAAATAGATTTTCACCTTTATATGTATATCTCTGCTGGGCATTTAAAAGCTGATATCAAAATTAGTCAGACAATGTGAACTTAATGGAATTATAATATGAGGTGAGAGCTCAGTGAAAAGTCATAACTTTTTCTTTTTCTGTTGTTAACTCCTGAACAGACCTTTGACTGTGACGAATCCAAGTATGTTTCCAAAGACAGTAGTCCTTCCACCTCACCACACATCTGTCAGGCTAAAACTCAAATATCATATTTCTGTGCTTGACTTGCATTCCTCGTTTCAAGGGCGCAGACTTAGCTTCGAGAAGCAATGGAGCGTTTTACAATCATAGGAGTAAAAACATGGTGAGGGGAGCAGGGCAACAACAGAGTGGGGAGCGAACAACAGAGGAGGGGGAGGGTGGGTAATTTGTCAACAGGGGATCTACAAGCAACCAGGGGAGGAAAGAGTCGGGATCAAATCACCCTGTCTCAGGTAGCGTGTGAAGTGGAGGGTGTGTGGACCTAAGTTTTATGGAGGAGCAATTCCTTGAAGAGGAGAGTCTTGAGCTCCTACCTCAAATGTAGAAGCAAGGGAGCGGGCCTGATGTTGACGCAGAGGAGGTTCCAGAGTATTGGGGGCATATACAGAGAAGGCCTGTCTTCAGGTTCTTTCCTTCCTGCACCGGCAGAGTTCAAGTCTGCACATGAATTTTAGGCCTGCAGAGATGCTGAGCTTCTCAGTGAGGTAGTTTGGGGATTTCAGGGTATTAAGTTAAGACACACATGCACGTGTGTATACATTTTTCCTCCCAACCCCATCATTCTCTGCAACATGGTTTGCACTGGTGGTGAAGCTTGCATGTGTCCTAATTTTAATTGTGATTAACTTTCTGTCATGCCCAATATAAGCATTGCACCTTTTTAATGTTGTCAGAGCACAAAGAAAATCAAATATTGTGGGGCTTTAGTAAACACAAAGACATCCAGGTGATGGAAAACAATATTTTAAAAAGCCTATTGGCCTACCACGCTCGGCTCCTAACTTTGGATCTCACATGGCACCAGGGATGTTGTTTTTGGAAGACAACGTAATGGCCCAGCCACCTACAATGTTGAAAGGCCCAAGAGTAATGAATATACCTTGGTTCCACGTATGGATTACCCGGGGTAACTTAGAGTGAAACCCCAAGTCCCTAAACATGCACAAAAAGATCTGGGAGACCCTCTACCGAGCATGAACACGGCCAAATAACCTGTTCTTTGGGAAGGTGCAGACCTCGGAGAGTGTTATCCACGATTTAGATCAGAGTACCTTTCACAGAGGAGAAATATCCATCAGACTGGTAACACAGGGTAATCCAGACCTGGACACCTTTTTGACTGTGCCTTAGAGAGGCTTAGCTCCACCCTACTGAGGAGCCCCAGAATGCCGATACACGTGTCTGTGGTTGCTATTGGTACACTTGTTCAGAGGAGAATTGCCTAGCATTTCGGTGTTGAACTACCCTTGTGGGTGGGACCAGACTGATATGCAAATGGATATGTCTTCTCTGTGAAGGGGGCAGTGAGTTAAAACATGATTGTAGATCCTCCTGAGTGGAAAAAATTCCATACAACAGGGTATTGGGCCAATGTTACTTTTCAGTACAGGGGCACCCACACTAATATTTAATAATGTGTATATCATTCTTTCGATTCTGCCTACATGTTGCTGTGAAAAGCAAAGTCCTAATTTTAAAAAGTTGTCATTGTATTTGTGGCAATGTCTATGCATCAGTTAAAGTTGTTAGACATTCCAGAGGTCAGTTATGGTGGTGTGCGTTATGGCAGTTATGGTGGTATGCTTATGGCATTTCAAAGCAAGTTCAAAATTCGACTATCTGCAAAACCAAGGAATGAGTAAAAAATGTAATTTCTTTGCTCCAGCAACTGTGATGGCTGTGTGTGATATTTTTTTAATTGTTTTTCTTCTAACAATGGCCATTTATTAATCTGCATTTCACATTGTAATTATTTTAACATTGCTGTAAATTATTGTAAATACGTGGGGGCAAATCGATTTTCGTAGGTCCCTCATCACCTGTAACAGCATTTGGCCATTAGGACGGAATGTCGCAGAATGGTTCCGAAATAACCCATTGGGCAGTAGCATAAGACCATCGTCCAAGCAAGTCTTCACGTCGTTAAGACAGTAGCATAGTAGAACTATAGCATTTAGCCCATGGAAACTCTCCTTGCCCCTTAACAAATCACGCACGCCCCTAGCTACTATTTAGAGACTGCATAAGTAGTTTTGTGTCATCATTGAGACAGACATGGTTTTCCCATTGCACGCTGGGACTTTTAGTCCAATACTTACACTGGAAAAACAAAATGACAAGTCCCAGAATGCAACAGAAATGATCTGGACTGGCTCAAGGTGTCAAACACTTGAATAAGCAACCTGGCTGTCAGTAGTTATGTAGTGACTAATTGTTTTCTATTACTTAATTCTACCTATCCATATTTTAAAACACGCTGTGACCACACAATAAATTGACAAGCAACACAACATTTTCTGCAAATTTCAAGATCTGCTATTCACCATTGAGAAATTTAAAGACAACATTGTGCATTTAATTGTATTAATGTGGCCCCTACTAAAACTAATAGCATGTCATTAATACTGCATATGTAATAATGGTGGGCAGTGAGAGGTTGTTCCAGCAAAATTAATTTTCAGAAGCACCTTGTGATGATGCTGTGAGGATCCAGGAGTGAAACGTGGACACAAGTTAGACATGGTTTTGGCTAAAGAATTTTTATTTAAAAGAAAAGGGCTTGGAATAATGCCTCACTAAGCGGAATCTAAGAGGAATTTCCCTACCTCGACCAAAAGTAATGGATCTGTCAATGCCACAGTGTCCAAATAAAAGTAAGTCCGGAGTTCTTAATCCTATCCTGCCCCGCGCACACTAAAATAACTCTATGGTGCAAATGGTAATGTCCTTGTCTTCTTCAAGTGTTAAAAAAAGCCATAAGAGTTCATAAGCCAACAAAAAGGTATTTCCTCATGGAAAAAAGTTCACAGTTCTAAGGAGAACCTTCTTCCCTAGGATCTTTGCATTTAACTTTCAGTTTTAAAAGAATCACCAAGTTTCCGAGAGGACTCGTTCCCGTTAGAGTGTTCACGTAATTTAAGGATCTTGCTCCCTTCCCCAAGGTGTCTCTTTCCTTCTAGTTCCAAAGGCACCTTTCTCCCCAGGGACCTTTCCTTCTCTTATACACTTTTGTTCACAGTTCACAATGTTATTGTTTTCCTATCTTCTTCTGTTAATACGTCACAACCATAGCTCAAGGTTTCCAAGACATTATTTGCCCTTGAGCCACATCAATATAGTTCATAAATGGCTTTTCCTTTTCACAGTTTATACAACAAACACATTTGATTTCACCTGGTATACTTCAAGGTCTTTTATATCTAAAACACTGACTTTCTAGCATCAGGGGGGAATGACTCCCTTGCTCTGATATTTGACAGGCTGGGTTCACTAGCCTGCACAACACTGTCACTTGTCTTGACAAAGGTTCACAAGGCAAACGCGATATTTTCTTCCCTTGGCCTCTCACAGGCCTTTGTCTTTCACTTCATGTATTTAGCATTTCTCACCAGTTACGAGTTTCCCCTTGCTTATATTTCTTTTCCTTTGATCTTTTTTAAATAACATTATGTCATGATTCCTGCCCCTCATGTCCCCATCCCTCCAAGATGTCAGGCTGGAGCCAGGCCACGCTCAGCTACATGGCCCTCAAGGGCCTCTCCATCCCTCCAAAGACCCGCTTGGAGTCAGACTTGGCGCTTGTGGCACCAGACTCATTCACTCCCATAGGATAACATTGGGGATTGGACTTGTAGTGCATTGATGGGGACAAGATGGATGTTCCCACATATTTTGGTTCCCAGAACTGCATGTGCAGTTTAGTTTTTTGGGTGTGGTTCAGCTCAGAGACACCTGGGATACCCAGAGACTATTTAAGCCACGCCCAGGCTGAGAAACATGCTTTGTGTTTTCTGCACCTGCAGCGTGACACTCACCGTGTTCGGATCGGTCTCCAGTAGGCCTGCATTTTTCTTCTGCGCTCAGCTCCTGCAAGAACAAGAACACCATTAGCAACAGCCTTACCTTGCAGCGCTTCTGCCCATCATTCATCGCTTCTTCTGTTCTGTGGGCATCTTTGGCGGTGTCATTGCCATCCCGGCACGCCACTGCCTAAGGAAAAGGGAAAAGAACAGAAAAAAAGCATTAGTAAGCATTCAGCAAATCTTCGCTTATTTTTAAAGACTGTACGAGCTTCAAACGCTTACCTGAATCCCAGCCGCTCTGGGGGAACTCTGTCTCCGGAACTTCTCATCCATCTGCAAGAGGGAAAAGAAACTCCAGGTTAGCGTGGAAACATCTAGAGGCGCCGCATACCACGCTTACTCACTGCATTTCTTCTTCATAACCGGCATCCACGCTGAAAACGTCACGGCACCTAAAAGACACAGAAAAATAATTCAGTTCAATACAAATACAAAAGGGTCGCATAGCGCATCGCGCTCTCACTCACATTCAGCGCTACTCATCTCAGCAGCACATCGCCATCCCCGGACGCTGGCCATCATTTAAGGAAGGAAAGGAACAAAGTTAGAGAACTGTTCAAAAGACTCATTATACTTACCTGTCGGACTCTTGCCAGTGAAGTGACTAGGCAGCAACGAGCCTGCATCAATCAACGCGCCAAAATATATTTGTAATGCAAGCTCCTGGCCTGTGGCCAGCACCATGTGGCTCTTTACTTCTGGAGTGGCTGGCTTTCTTGTTCAGGCCCCTTAAAAATGAAGGAAAAAAAGAACAGGAGTGCCACAAGTCCCTAAATAAGAAAGAATAGGAATACCAAATAATGTGTCTTTCTGGAATTCTATACAATAATTGCTGGACTCATTAAAAGTTTATTTCAGGCACACTTCAGTTGGTGAGTCACTGATTTAGTCTGTTCTTAAACGCCTCAACTCACCCTTTCATCCTTCTGAGGTCGATAAATGAGCACCAATACAGGTTGGTTGATATTAGGTGTATACTTTTTCTATATAAAGCGCTTAAGCGTAAGTGCTATGTAATAACACATCATTATCATTTGGTCATGGACGTCTGCTTGCATTCACAGTAATTTGGTAATATGGACCTATACACACTGATCTTAATGATACATATGGCGATCCATTCTTGTATGAAATGTACATCACATTATAGTGATATCCTAACCATATTTTTCGCACTGGACAATGCTATGTGATGCCACTTGCTGTTTTGTCAATGGGTGAAAGGTCGTGTTCCATCGCTTCCTGCAATATCACTTCGGCTGGGGTCAAATTACATCATTCCTGTGATGTCATCGGGGGGTCAAGGGTCGTGTGATGTCACTTCCACTACCCCAGGCATTTTGGTGAAATGACATCCCTGCTGCCTACTGTTTCCAGCTATCTGGGGGCCTTCCCCGGGTGGCGCCATCTTTTTTTTTTGGAAGGTGGGGAGGCAATACCGAGCCTCTCCCTGTTGCCCCCCCCCACCCACCAAAAACAACAAAAAAAACTGTTCTACCCCCCTCCTTCCTTCCCCACTTACTGGCTGGACCAGAGCTTTGCCCTCCGGTCCTGGCTTTTAATGGCCCTCCCCAACCCTCGCTGAGAGCATCACTTCGCTCGGGCCTACCCAGGCTCGGGCTGGCGGGCCGTTTAAGGCCATGACTGCCCCCCCACAGTGGGAGTGAAAGCCATATTCAAATCTGTTAATCCAGGTTGAACATGAATATCGAAAGCGAGCGCATAACTCGCTGAACTATCTTATCGGCGTGTGGTTGCAAGGACTTGCTCTGCCAGAAGATGAGCCTGTTTCACATAAGCGTTTTTTCAATCCAAGAACTTTGCACCTTGTGCCAAAGATGTCATTGGTGAACGTATAGTATTTTTAAATTAAAAGAAGTCAAAATATTTAAGGTTGGTGCCATACTCTTATATTTCTGCAACGTGGCAAGGACTGTATCAAAGGTTGGATATTTGATGCCCAGTTTATGAAAGATGTGGCTATTAAAACCTGTGAGTTTGCCGAAAAGTACATTATTCATTTGTACATCAGACATAAGTAACCAATAGGCGGTTGCAAGCGCACAATTAAAATTAAAATAAGAAACCGGCCTGCAGTATGTGGATATGGCAGAAATATCAGCATCCCTGGAACTACTGCCTACAGGCTTTTAAGTGCAGCGCCGGCTCGAATAATTACATTACAGTCAGTTCAGCGGCATAGTATGGGGCCTCCATTTATTCCTTTGACATTCTATAGTGCCTTAATCCAAAGCGCCACAGAGACAGCTGGACATCTAGGCCAGGGGTCTATTAATTTCACAGTAGGCAATGCATGCGGTGGTTTTTCTGAATAACCTTTTATTCAAGCGGGATCACAATGCTCTTCCAGGGAGAGCTATTTAAAAAAAAAAAAAAAAAAAAACTAGCAGGGGAAATTCACAACTTCCAAAGTGAACAGTGTGAAGGAATTTCTAAATGGGGAGTCTGCATGGCCTCCACAACTATAATAAAGGAGTTAAGTGATGTATTATAATATATGGATAAGGATGAGGGGGTGGCATTGAATGCATAGCACTGAACTCCATACATGTTATTCTTTTCAATCCGTACACGCAGCGCAAGGGTTGGCAATTCACAATCTGGTACCGCCATCACACTATGTCCACTCCTGCCTTGATCCGTGAACTACGTACTGTTGCTTCCAAGGTAGGTTTGCTCTGTATACTGTAGATTTATTTTACACACAGGCATGCGAAAGGGCAGAAAAGCTACATGTGACGTTAATGTCATGGCTCAATAACAAATGCCCCTAAAGCACCAGCCTAAGGCTATAGGATCCAGCTATGTCACTTGTCAAATCACTAGTTGCAGACTGTGGGATACATACCACTTCTAAATATGGGTTAATAGATTCAAAACGCTTTTAAGAACAACAACCCTCACAGCCAAACAACTAAAACTAATATTAAACAAGCATTGGCAATGCCAACAGTTTGGGCTTTGTGTAGACATGGGAAAAGCACCTGCCAGGCACCGCCGTAGTAGTTTTAACTGGCCATTGATGGTAGCAGGTGGAAAATGGTGTGAGAAACTGGGCATGCAATACCAGTGCCAGGCACATGCCTAATACCCATACACATGCCAGAACTATTGGCTTTGCCAATGCTTGTTTTCAACAGAAATTCAGTGAAGAACACGCAGAGTGCTTATACATCGAGTGGCTGAAGGCAGACTTGGTTAAGACATGTGTATTACACCAGTAGAGTGATTACAACTCGAATTAAGTAATTTACTCTCAGAAGACTTCTGTGAGAAAACACTGGTAGGCACTTCAAGTGCAAAGTTTGACGGTAAGGCTTGCGTTAAGTGAGCTCAAAGAGTTCTCACAAGGAGGTGTTTTGGGCGGGGAGGAGCAGGAACTAGGTGGGAATGGCCATAGGGATTAGCATGGCCACGGGCAGTCAATGGGTGGGCAATGAACCAAACAAAATACATATGTAAAGTCTGTATGTGTAAGGTGCTTGAGATGTGCTTTGAATTTCTAAGTATATTCCAGCTTTGGTTAACAAAGGTCATTCACATGGATGGACTGCATCTTTTAAAAGGTCTAGATGAATAGGCTGTCGAAGGTATCCAATTCCAAATGACACTGAAAAAGTAATGTCTATTACAAAAGCTAAATATATTTATGCACTGAAAAATATCTTCCACTTGTGCAAACTGAGTACATTTTCACTCACAAGTAAAGGCTAACAATTGGTTCTGTCAGTTCCCACCCCCATCACCTTTGGCAGCTATTGGCATTTTACAGAGAAGCTCAATATTATCCATTTGTTTGCAGTAATTATCCCGTCATAACAGCTTTGCCACATTATTCACAGTAGTAAGGAGAGGTAGAACATGTTTGTAGACACGTCACAAGCGTGCAGTGCAGGGTAATTAATTCATCTTTTCCATCTGGCACCATTGGCAACCCCCAGCCAGAGAGGCAGAGGGCCACCAGCTTCAGTACCAGGGAAGTTGGTGTCCTGGTGGAGCAAGTCCTGGGGTAGTATGATGCCCTCGTTGGAAGTTTGTGCACCGACAATGAAGGACGGACCAGGATCTGGATGGACATTGTGACTGCCATCAACGAGGAGGGGGTGGCAGTCCGCGACATGAAACATGTACGGAAGCGCTGGGAGGACTTCAGGTCCAGGACCCTCGATAAGGCCCAGTGCCTCTTGAAGGCAGCGGATGCCAAGGGCCGCCGGGGCCAGCTGTCAGACCACCAAATGAGGGTCCTGTAAAGCACACGCCCAGCGCTCCACTTCCAGGTACTTGAGAGGCAGACCCATCTGGAGTCGAGCGGTAAGTGTACATGCATACTGATTGGATGCTGTGCGTGTTGTGGTGTGCCAGTAGTGTGCAGGTTACACATGTGTTTTTCTAGGGCCATGTATGGATGTGTATGTACAGGGGTGTGAGGCTGACACATGTGAGTCCTCTCATGTGTGAGACACATGGATGGTGTATGTGTTGGTAAGCATGCAGGCAAAATGCAGGTGTGGGAGCACACAAGTTTGCATTACTGTGTATTTACATTGGTATGGGTGTATTGTCACACATTGGTGGTGGTTCCAGCTGCATGTATCTGCACTGTTTACATGTGTATGTGTGTGTATTTGACAAGTGTGCAACCGTGATGCGACATGGATGCATGTGGCACTGACATGTAGAAGGCTGAATGCCAGATGTGACATGGATGGCGATCTCATCACTGTGACAGTTGGTGGACATGTACACATGCATATAAGTGTGGTGGCATGTGTGCATGTGTTGTGCACTCCCTGTGTTTCATGTGACATCAGGCTCACCTTTGTATGCTCATGCTGTTGTTTGTGTATGGATGGTGCTGCCTGGTGCAATATTGCTGTGGAATTGCTCATGTGTGTGAGTAGAAATGACATGTGTGTTGGGAAGTATGATGCCATGTCTGAAGTTTGACACTGCCACTCATGTACAACTGTCATGTGTGTATCAGTCCATTGTTCAGTGCCCTGATGCCTGTGTTTTATCTCTCCCTGTCTGCAGCGTCAACTGATGAAGAGGGCGGAGAGGGTGCTGTGGAGCAAAGTGGCAGGGATCGCACCACCAGCCGGAGACGCAAGGTCCGGCTCCCCTCCCAGATTGTCATCTCGTTGGGGAGTGAGGAGTCTGGTGCCGCTTCCCAGGCCGCAGCTGCCAAGGGTAGGTCCAAGAGGCGGAGGTCGGAGGTGGACTCCTCAGCGGCAGAACGGGCAGCTGAGACCCCACAGGGTCCAACAGAGGAAGATGGCACGGAGTCATCCAGGTTGGTGGGGGGTTTGGTGGAGGAGGAGGCTGCAGAAGGGACACAAACGGGGTCTGGAGGTGGGGATTCCACTGGTGCTTGTGGTGCAGTGCAGGGACAGGGACAGGAGGCAGCACAGGCTGCCGCGGAGGTGCCTGTGTGTAATCCTGTCCGTGATCCTGCGACTGCATCATCTGGCACCAGCAGGAATGCCTACGTCCAGACCCATTTTCAGGGAGGGGATGAGCGCACAAAAACTGGCCTTCCTCTCCCTGCGGACGTGGCAATCCAGGACCGTGTTGAGCCTGTCCTGGCTGGGATAGCGTTGCGTCAACGGGGAATTCAAGGTGACCTGCATTGTTTTCGTGAACAGACTGCACATCATCTCGGATGCCTCTTTGACAGCATTGACCTACTGGGAAGGGTCACCAGTGCTGGCTTCCTCTGTGTGCTGGACCTTCGTGCGACCCCCTCCTCACCTGAACCCCCTACACGCCAGTCGTCCTCCATGCCATCTTCCCACCCATGTATCACCTGGGTACCCTGTGGAACTGCCTCTGACCCAGCGGCCAAGCTGGTGGAGGACACATCCCTGCCACAGTCGGTAGTCGGACGTCTAGCAGGGGTGGCCACCACGACAACTGCACCCAATCCAGAGGAGGACGTGCAGGCAGCAAGAGCCAGGGCGCAGGCACAGGCACAGCAGCAGCAGGAACAAGGTGGGAGCAATGATGGCTCGGGGCCTTCAACATCGGAGAGGCAGGCATCAGCCAGAGGGCAGGAGGACCCAGGATTGGAAGTGTCTTCCGTGTGGCAGCGGTTGGGCCAGGCCATAGGTGCGGAGCGGCGGCGGGCAGAAGAGGCACAGCTCACAATGGTCAGGACGGAGAACTCCATGCGGAGGGCACTGAGGCGGGCCGAGTGCCTCGAAGCAATTCGCAGGGAGTTGGAGTCCAACATGTCATCGTCCCTGCGAACCCTCGGAGCCATGGAAGAGGACTGCCTCCAGGACATTGAGCGGAAGTTCGATGATGCCCTGGCCCGGGACATCGAAAAGTGAGCTGTTGGACTAGCCTGCCACCATTGTAAATAGTTTTTAGTGTTAGGTTTCAATTTCGTTTTCCTTTGATTTGGGGTGATTGGACTATGCCCCACACATTTGTATATAGTTTTTTTCTTAGGTAGTTTCTTAGGTAGGTTTCATTTCTTTCGTTGGGCTCATGGACCCTTGACTATAGACTGTAGATAGTTGGACATTGGATTTATTTGGAATTTATATTTGTATTTGACCATGGATCTATGGATTTTTCTTATTGACAATGGATTGTACATAGTTGGACAATGGATTATTTTGAACTTTTTCTTTGGATTTCACCATGAATGAATGGATTTTTTTTTTTCGTTTCCTTTGGATTTTCTTTGGTGGAGGGAGTGTTTGGGCTATTTTTCTTTTGGATTTGTTTGGATTGGTTATACTCTTCATTTACTCATCTTTTTCACATGCTTTTCATTTCATATTTGCTATTTTGTTATGCTTTCATTTCATTGCTCTTTTTGTCCATAATACATTTTGATATTTTACTTCTGTGTGTGTAATTCGCTCATTGGGTTCATGCATGTGAAAATGTGGGTTTACACAATCAATGCCAACCAGTGTGTGTGTGTCATGGACATGTGTTGGTGTACATAGTTGAGTTTTGGTTTGTGTCTTGAGATAGGCATGTCAGTGTGGGGTGGATTGGGAAATCATTGCGTCTCAAGAATGGGGTGGTGTGCTGTGGTATTTTGGTGTAGAAGTGGGCCATGATTGTGCATCTTTATGTCATGTAGGGGGGACATGAGTGGGGGCCTGCTGGCAGGTGCCCCTCACTGCTGGGGGTGCAGGGGGACATGAGTGGGGGCCTGCTGGCAGGTGCCCCTCACTGCTGGGGGGTGGGGGTGCTGGAGGACATGAGTGGGTGCCTACTGGCAGGTGTCCCTCACTGCTGGGGGTGGGGGTGCTGGGGGACATGAGTGGGGGCCTGCTGGCAGGTGCCCCTCACTGCTGAGGAGTGGAGGTGCAGGGGGACATGAGTGGGGGCCTGCTGGCAGGTGCCCCTCACTGCTGGGGGGTGGGGGTGCTGGGGACATGAGAGGGGGCCTGCTGGCAGGTGCCCCTCACTGCTGGGGGGTGGGGGTGCAGGGGGACATGAGTGAGGGCCTGCTGGCAGGTGCCCCTCACTACTGGGGGGTGGGGGTGCAGGGGGACATGAGTGGGGGCCTGCTGGCAGGTGCCCCTCACTGCTGGGGGGTGGGGGTGCTAGGGGACATGAGTGGGACATGAGTGGGAGCCTGCTGGCAGGTGCCCCTCACTGCTGAGGGTGAGGTTGCAGGGGGACATGAGTGAGGGTCTGCTGGCAGTGCCCCTCACTGCTGGGGGGAGGGGGTGCTGGGGGACATGAGTGGGGGCCTGCTGGCAGGTGCCCCTCACAGCTGGGGGGTGGGGGTGCAGGGGGACATGAGTGGGGGCCTGCTGGCAGGTGCCCCTCACTGCTGGGGGTGGGGGTACAGGGGGACATGAGTGGGGGCCTGCTGGCAGGTGCACCTCACTGCTGGGGGCTGGGGGTGCAGGGGGACATGAGTGGGACATGAGTGGGGGCCTGCTGGCAGGTGCCCCTCCCTGCAGGGGGGTGGGGGTGCAGGGGGACATGAGTGGGACATGAGTGGGGGCCATGAGTTGGTGATCACTAGTGCAAGGTGACATGTGGCCTTGCTGGGGGGCATGCCCATGGTGGATGTGCTGCCTGCGGGACATTACCAGGGGTGCAGGGTAGTCCCCTGTGGTGTGGGCTGCCTGCAGGGGCCATAGAGGGGGTAGAGGGCACACCTGGGAGGCGCCACACTGCCAATTCATGTGTGGGACTCCCCGCGCACCCCACTGGATACACGTACCCTGCTCGCACAGGGACATTCGCGTGTGAAACTCCCCGCGCACCCCACTAATACACGTACCCCTCTCGCACTGGGCCCATCGCGTGTGAAACTTCCCGCACCCCACTGGATACATGAACCCCGCTCGCACAGGGCCAATCGCGTGTGAATTTTCCCACGAACCACCGAAATACACGTACCCCGCTCGCACAGGCCCAATCGCGTGTGAAACTTCCCGCGCACCCCAGTAATACACGTACCCCGTTCGCACTGGGCCCATCGCGTGTGAAACTTCCTGCACACCCCACTGGATACACATACCCCTCTCGCACAGGGCCAATCGTGTGTGAATCTCCCCGCGAACCCCCGAAATACACGTACCCCGCTCGCACAGGGACAATCGCATGTGAAACTCCCCGCGAACCCCAGTGATACACGTGCCACGCTCGCACAGGGCCAATCGTGTGTCAAACTCCACCGCGCAGGGGTGTACATGTATTCGGAGAGGTGTGCGGGGAGTTTTACAGGTGTTTTCGTGTTTGGGGGGCTGTATGCTGGTCCAATGGCCTGTGCGCCATGTACGGGATTTGTGCGCTGTGCATGGCGCACAGGGAGGGGTTGGGGGCGTAACTGGCGCTGCTGCAGGGTCGCTGTGCCACTCTGCACCACAGCTGATTTTGGATGTTTAAATCCATGAATATGCTGTGCACGGAAATGGATTTTAGCGCACACGGCTGGCGCAGACTGTTGCACGCGCACACTGTGCGCCAGCCGCGTGTGCCACTTGTGCGCTGGATTTTATGAATTACCCCCTTAATTTTCTCTAAATTCTTATGGGAGCCACTTTGCACAGTTGCACACAAACACAAGCAGCAATGATTTAGTCCAAAAAAACATCTGAAATCTTAAAATTCAAGTCAGAAGTAATTAAAAGCTCTTTTACACGTGTAAACATTTCTCAAAATGGAAATTCGTGGCAAACTTTTCAGTACAAGATATTCGCGATAACAGGAGAATCGGACTGAATTGGAATGCGGTTTTGGGTTTTATAGGTAGAGATGTTAGCTACAATTAGGAGTTGAAATTTCATTTCTATCACAAAATCTGAGGAGTTATGGAGTTTTTAGTGGAGATCGTTTTTGGAAAATAGGAGCGAGAAGGAAAAACAGAAATGCACTTTTAGAAATGACAAATGAGTTTGCTTAGACCAGGGGATGACTATGAAGAAGTGAATACCACACAGGGATTACAATCACTGGATCAGGGTGACCACCTGATAAGGAGAAAATGGGAAGCACACAGTTAGTTCTAACAATACAGGTTCTAAAGGGAAGATAGGATGGGTTGGAGCTAAGGATAAGACAAGGCAAAGATACTCCTAACAATACCGGTTCTGACTGAAAGAAAGGATGGGTTGGAGATAGGGACAAGACTATGCAAACGACATATGCTATGTGACACAATTCTTCCTATGTATACTCACTGGATACATTTTTAAATGGGACTGTCAGCTCTGGTCATGGAGTGGGTCTGGTCTAAGAAAAACAGCACATCAGGCATGGGACTGAACCTCTAGGCCGGTTGCCGGATTGGCAGAGGATCTGCTCTCCTAGTCGGTGAGTATTTGGACCAGCTGGATGGCGAGTTCCTCAGGCAAGCCTAGTGGTGGCAAGCCAAAGAATTTCTGGATACTGGTTCAAAATGCCTTGCCTTCTCACCCACAAAGCGCTTTACTGAGTGGAGAGGATACATTTGAGGATTGGGGCATTGCTGGAAATCAATAGTCTCTATTGCTGGCAAGAGATTTGGCATCTGGATATGGAAGAATAGTTAAAGCTGGATGTAGAATGCTAGATCAGAGTGCTCTGTCGGAATCAGGATGGTGGCTGTATAAGTGAGTCCCTATGTGCTCTCAGCGGTCTCTATGTATGCTCTAGAATGACATCACAAAGGGGGTGTATGGGCCGGATTAGCTGGGCTTGCCCCTGTGCAAGATGACTGGGTCAGAGTCTACACTCTGCCTTGATAGGAGGAGAGAAACAGAGTGTCATCTTTATGGTGTACTTTTATGATGCTGGGAATCCATCCCTAGCCACTGGAACACAAAATCAAATTTTGGCAAAATGCATATTTACACATGTGCAACCTCTATAAAAATCACATATACTGATTGCATATTTTACAGAGTAGCTATTCCTCAAAACCTCGTAACTGTGGGATCATGTTTCCCCTTTCTACGGAATTTTGCCCTTTTCGCTATGAACACACTTTTCAATTTTTGTGCAAGTGTCCGCAAATGTCCGTGATTGACATGGGAATGAGTGTATAAAGTTTCACAGTTCTAGCGAGAATACATTTTGCGTAAAATTACATATCTTGCCATTCCTTTCCAGAACATGTCACATGGTTTTTCCGCCTCTTAAAACGTGCAGCCAAAATTAAGATTCACAAATATGTCTTTGGTATATTTGTCACCATTTTGAATAGCAAGTTATAAGTCTTTTAAAAAGTGTTCTTTGTTCATGTGTAGCAACAGATGGTCGCTTGGCTCCACCTCTTGGTCTCTCCCTGGAGTCCAGGAACAGCCGCTCCTTTGGAATTTGCTTCTGTTAGCCAGGAGTTTCCTGTGCTGCAGCAGTTTTACAGCCTTTCACACCTTCAATGTCCTGGGTGGGAGGATGGTCCATTGTTCCTTAGCTCTCTGTGACCAGATTCTGTTCCACCTCGGCAATTGACACCTCCCCATGAGTTTCTGCTGGGGGGAAGGCCTTCCTTCTGGGAGAAAAACCTGCTTTTCAAGTTATGGCAACTTCAACCAAGCTAATTAACTTTTTAAAATTAGCAAAAACCCACATCTGTTGCATCACATACAAACACATTTCTTCCTTGGCCTTAAAATCTGTTGAATCAAAAACACAACTAAAATATGTACTCCTTTTTGGCAAGAATCCTGTGTAGATTTGCTAATTCAGCAGACTTTTAGTTTTAGGTTAAATTGAAACTTCTTCAGTTCTCCTCTGACAGCTGTCATTCAGGTGGCCCAGGGTACTGCACCCAGATTTGGCATGGCTGGCAGTTTTCAGACAATCCAGTTTTCTGATTAATGTTTTGCTCTTGATATCAGGACTTTGTATGTTTACAATGCTTCATTAGATACATTACTTTTAGCACCAGGCAAGATTTTAAATGTTGAAAAGTGTTGTGTTATAGGCATTTTGGAGTTTTTGGGAACAAAACAAATGTCATTTGCAGGCATATTTTTGGGTTTCATTTTCAAAGTGCTGCTTTTCTCTCTGCACTCTTTTTGTGTGCTGACGAACATGTTTTTTGTAGCTTTTTGTTGCGCACAAGGGTTTTGCTTCCATTGTTATTGTTTCTTTCCCCACAAATGGCAGGGTGATGCCGCATAGCATAGCGGAGTGGGTCAATACATCCCACAGAGCCACCATCCCGACTTGATTTTGACTGCCCGTCAAGGGGAAGTCGGAAGATTGGGATGTTCTTTTCTTTTGTCCATGTTGTTAAGCGGAAACCTGTGCAGTTCCCTCTGCAACCACTGCAAAAGATTTAGGCTTACAGGTGTTTGGCAGTAAACCCACTTGGTACCAGTCTTTACCACACAGGTTCACCTGGTAGCTGTGGCTGAGCAGTCAGACTTCCCTCAAGAAGAGTTAGGCAGTATGTGGAGTATAGAAGATAGGGCAATTAACACAGTAGCACAACAGACACGGAACAGAGCTTGGGTGTAAAGATATATAATTATTTATTTTTAAGGACACATCTAAGAAAACACTCTGGCACTAATACGGCAAACAACTTCAATTACAATTACTATAAGCATATCAATCCCCTAACAATATTTCGACAAGTCTAGGTTCAACGGCACCACTTATTTATAGACAGAGGTGAATGCTTTAACCTAGATGGCACTCTAATATTCGTTAGAACGGGAGAGAAAAGGCAGGGTATGAAATCAACTCAGTACCAACACTTTTTTGAAGCAAATGCAAGGCCCGCAAAGCAGGGTCTACTGTGGATTAAAAAGTTCAGAGGCCGGGCCCACTCGGCAATATGTCCCAAAAAGTATCACAGTGGAAATGCACTTTGAGTCTTTGTAGCAAATTGTCACAGAAAGGTTGGACCAGTTTAGAACAAAAAGTTAAGAAGGTCTGGAGGCGACCCAAGGGAGAGGTAAGGATTAAGACACCTCACGCTAACCGTCACAAGGGAAGCCAGTATGTGGAGAGACAGCTCCGGCGGGGGCAGTTGTTCCTGGTGGTGGATGCAAGTCGGGGCTTTGCCAAGAGATGAGATGATCTCGTCGTCGAAGGAAAGTTGAAGATCGTTGAACCACCAGGGAAGAGATCAGCCGCGAGTGCTCCTTTACAAGGCACCACCTTTAGGTCGCAGTATGGGCTAGTGGCTATCCGGTTGCCGGGGTGCTCAGCACGGGCAATTCGACCACTACTCCCTGGAAGTGAAGAAAAAGCAAAGGGGACTGGTTGTTCCCACCAGTCAGGGGAAGAAGACTCTCCAGCCTGGAGATCTCCTCTGTTGTTGGGAAGTGGTGAGTCGGTTCAGCAGGGCTCCACCGGAGGTGTCGTCGTTGCAGGTCGGCTCAGCTTTACCCTCGTCGGATTCTTAGGTCCTGTGGCGACTTCTGAAGATCCAGTCCCAAAAGCCCTGCTTTTATGCAGCAAACCCCCATTCATTCAGCCTAGCTGTCAATCAAAACACGCTAAGTGGTGAGCGGGGTGGCTCACCACTTGGGCCAATCACACCAGAGTGCGACTTGAGTTGGCAAGGCAACTCAGTCCAGGGTGCCTAAACCGCCTCCTACATCCCCTGTGGTACCCAGACAGAATGGCACCACTCTGGAGGGCTTCTGTGTAGAAGCCCGCCAAAAGTGGAACAAAGGGCTCAACCTTTGGTTCGGAGTTACAGAGGTGAACACAGACGCCATTTTAAAAACCAAGTTCTGGCAGAAAATACCGACCAGTAGATTTATTTAAGACAAATAAACCGGCGGTATGTTAGAGACTAACGGAAAAAAGTATTAGCCTCCAACAATGGGAAGAATCCCATAGAGTTATATTCGGGGTCGAATATAACAAGTAGTTTCCACTGCCACCAGCCAAAACTCGACGAGGGGGGACAGGACAGTGCCCCCTCGAATAACAGACCCAGGGGTAATCGAATTACCCCTACTAGTACGTCCACAATAGGATGGTTTGTACTAGTTCTGTTAGTAAATTTAGGTCTAGTAAAGCCAATGGTGATTTTACATGCCCTGGGAGCCAGTAGTCAGTCCCAGGGTATGGAGTCTATGCTGGGGGTCCTCTAGGACGCCCCAGTATTACGGCATGGAGGGTGCGATATAACACACACAGTAAAACACATGAGACCCTATGGAGTAAAAGACCCCATAGCCCATAGAACACATTGACATTCACAGGAATCAACCACATTCATGTCCAAAAATGGGGATAAAGAGTCTCACTCTTGGCAGGATGGAAAAAACAAACTCCAGAAATCCAGCAAAGCTGCTGCGGGACTCACTAGGTTAGGAAATTCAGCCTAAACAGAGAATTCTCCCTAACACACGTGGAGAAATTCAGCTGCTTCTTCCATCAGTGCTGGAGCAACACTTTCTCCGCGCCGGTTCTGGTCAGGTGTCTTGCTGGCTCTTGTTGGGAGTTTGCTGGTTCTGTTTGGGAGTATGGAACAGCACTCCGGGCTCCCTGGGTCTTTCCTCCCGGTCCCCAAGTGATACTCCTTGGGAATCCTTTGGGAGATTCTTAATTCTAATGCTAGAAAACAGAACATAGCATGGTTATGGAAATATCCCCACTACTACTCCCCAAGGGTGTAGTGGGGCAGATGCATGCAATGAATACAATTTACAATATTCCCCGCCTAAATTTAAGACTGGTCTTAGCACTCTTTCCTGGTACATACATGGTGAACCTGTAGTGATTCTTCTAGGTTTCTAGATTTTCCCCCTCTGGGTTTCCGGTTGGCACCTCTATTTGCCACACAATATGCCTGGGATGGCAACTCTTTAGCTGGTTTATGTGGACCCACTTATCTTCCCCTTCTGCCAAACTACCTGTCATGATGCCTACCCCCGGAGCACCAGGCCAGGCCCAGCACCCACGGAAGCAGGCATCATGCCCTCGGGTAAAAGCCCAGCGGCCCCTTATAGGGGCTCTTTGGACTCAGTCCTGGTGCCTTTGGCGCCAGGCTCATGTTGGACATCAGTCCTGGCGCCATAGGCGCCATGCTCATAAAGGGAGGTGTTTTGTGCACTTACCTGATGCAGACCATGCTGCACGCTTCAGGCCTCCCTGAGACCTGAAAGGTACTATTTTTTCATAGGGACTATTTTTTCACTCTGGCGTGGCCAGGGAAGGATACATACCTAGTTGGGGAAGGATACATACCTGGGACTTCTTTGGAGGCTATTTAAGCCACGCCCAGATAGTAACTCATGCTTCGCGTTGTTCTGCTTCCTGCAGCTTAACGCTCACCGTGTCTGCTCCTGCTCCTGGACTCCAGCCACGCCTGCCTCGAACCTGGAAGACCTGCAAGGAAGGAAGAGAAGAGAAAGGTGAAAACCAAGGACTATTTCAAACTTCTTACCTGCATCCGGAAACTTCTCGCCAGCATCCCCGAAGAAAGACTTCCATTTAAAAGCATTGCTTCACTCACCTGTCCTCGAGATATCTCCCGGCTCCATCGCGGCTGTCAGCATCGGACGCCATATCTCTGCACCTTGGGGAGAGAGGAAGAAACAAAAGGTGAGCAGAAGGAACACAGAAGGAAAACCTGATTAACAGCCATAATACTTACCGGCTTTTCTTCCACATTTCGGGTCGGCGCCGCCCCGTTGGCAGGTACCGTACCCCGGCCCCTATGGGGAAAGGACAAGAGACATTTCTGGGGAATGATAAGGACATTTAGAGGGATCGACCTCATCACTACTCACCTCGGCAGTTTAACCCCTCCACGCATCGCCTTCATTCTGCACCTGAAATAAAGGACAGATCACAGGTTAGAAAGACAACATAAAGGGGGCCTCACTTGAACTTTGAACTTTCATACTTACGGCGCATCGCTCGGGAAAGTCAAGTAGATTTTGCCAGCGCCATTCTGAAAACCAGTGAAGTAACTGGACGAACACGCGCCCCTGCACCAGAAGCATGATGGAGAGTTCATCCTTCCAAACCATAAGGTGAGCTTAAACCGGGGTTTGGAGGAAGTTACAGAGGAACGAAGGGGGAAGGGGGAAAGGGGGGAGCTAGCACACTATTCTGCAGACTGTTAATCCCCTTTCTCATCTGCAGAAGAATATTCCTACGGGCCAGGCAAGCACGATCTGGAGGTCCTGTCCAATCGGTGTTCCGGGTCCTGCGCATCACGCTAGAAGAGGCCACAGCAATCCAGACTAGACCAGCGCCCCCGTGGGAACCAGGTGAGCGTTACACTACCCTTGGGAATGCGGATTCTGTAGGCGACTGGTGAGATTCTGTCTACAATTTCAAATGGACCCCCGAAGTTGAGAGGAATGTGCGCTGTTTGGCTTGGTTCCTTTGGAAATTGTACAAGCAGACCTAGTCTCTTACTTGATATTCTTTTTTAGTTGTCTTAAGATCATAGTGGGTCTTCATGCTGTCTGCAGATCTCTCTAGATTCCGCTGAACATATGCAAAAGCATGTTTCAGGTGTTTTCTCAGATTCTCAACATACTCATTAGTTGTGGAGGCATTTATCAAGGTCTGCTCTTGGGTTCTGTAGAGCAGATGCTTGGGTAGCACCATCCTTCGTCCAGTCATCAGCTCAAATGGAGACATTTTTGTTGCAGAAGAAGGGGTAGATCTGATGGCCCTCAGGACAAGGGGTAATCAAATGACCCAACTTGGCCCAGAATCTGCCACAAACTTTTTTAATATGCTCACGATAGTTTTATTGTACCTCTTAACCCCACCACTAGAGGACTGTCGGTAGGCAATATGTAGTTTCCTTTTTACCCCAAGAATCTCCCACATCTTTGTCATCACTTCGCTAGTAAAGTGGCTACCTCGGTCTGACTCTACCCTTTGGGGTAGTCCAAAATGTGAGAAGATATGATTGATCATCAGGGCACCTGCTGTTTCTGCTTTGCAATTGGGGGCCGGGAGACATTCCACCCATTTAGTGAACAAGCATGTTACGGTCAACATGTACTTGTTCCCCCTAGAGGAGCGAATCACAAGCCTGATAAAATCAACTTGCAAATCTTACCAAGGCAGTGTCATCCCCCTCTTTTGGAAGGGAGCACGGTGTGTGAGTGATGTTGGCTGAAATTGTGCACACACAAGACACACCTTCAAGTATTGGCCGAGGTCCTGCCCCATGTGTGGCCAGTATGCAACCTCTCGCAAGATTTCTAATGTTGTATGAAACCCCCGATGACCGGCTGTGGCCGCATCATGGGTGTGATTTAGCATTAGGCTTCAGAATGAGGTAGGGACCACCCACTGGTCATGGCCAGATATGGATCTCCTTACCAACAAACCGTCTTGGATTCGGAACATTTTTGGACATTTCATCAACACTCTGAGGTCCTCTTTCCCAATGTAATCGGCATCCGTCAGGGGAAAGTTCTCCGGGTCCTCAATGTGTTGATAAAACTTCCTAATTATTGGATCCCCTTTTTGAGCCGTAATCAAATCAGCATCTGGGGTCTCATTCTCCATTGTGCAGTTGAGAGTTCATTGTGAGCATTTGTCTGGGACCTAGTGATAGCAGTGACTTGGATTTTCCCCCAACATGGACTCGATCTCAAGTAGTTCCTCTTGGATGGCTCCGGTTTTGGTCAGATGATCAGCTAGGTAATTTCCAGTTTTTTCTGGTCCCTCTACTTTAGAATGACCCTTGATCTTTTTTCAGTAGATGCTCAGCCCATTCGAGGTGACCAGATAGTCAATATTTTGTATTCATTTTCCGTGTTTCAATGGTTTATTATTAGCAAATTGCATGCCTCTGGTTTTCCAGTTAACCAGGTGCTCCACAAACCTGTTCCGTACATAATCTGAATCAGTGATTATGACCAGTTTGTGGAGTTGGTGTTGGACAGCAGTGAGGATGGCTTGATGCCCAGCCATCAGCTCTGCCACTTGACTACTTCAGGGACCGATTTTGTACCCAGCAGAGGGTTCTGGGGCCTCATTCACCCATGCATTCCCCACGCCAGCTACAATTTCCTTTTCCCCGTTGTTGTCAACGTGGTAGGAGCACCCATCCACATAGACAGTGGGCATTCCCTCACACTTGTCTTCTTCATAGACCTTGTGTGGGGAATTAAGGTATGCCTCCATGTTGTCCTTGATTTTAAGACTTTCACCATCGAGACAGTTTTTTCTGGCAGAATCATGCAAGTCAGCCAGACCTTGCGCGAGGGGACTCTTCTTGTTTTGGCCATATCTGACTTCCAGAGGAAAGCCTTGCATTGACAGAATCCAGGAAGTCATTTGGGAATTACATTTCCAGTCCAGATTCTGTCAGTTTGAAGATATTGCAAAGGTTGGTGTGGAGTCTCCACTATGATGTGTTCCCCCTGGATAAACGGGTGGTAATTCTTCAATGCAAACACCGTTGCCAGGAGCGCCTTCTCACAATCGTTGAATTTTTCCTCCACAGAGGATAAAGTCTTACTCGCATAGGAGATTACTTTATTGACCTTGTCATGCTTTTGGTATAATACTGCAGTCAAGCATGTATTTGAGAACCCTGTCTCCAAGAGGAACTCCTTGTTTTCGACAGGGTAAGCTAGGCAAGGCCCTTGTGAGAGGCTTCTTTTGAGCTGTCTTATTGCCTCAGTTTGTTCTGGACCCCACTCCCACTTGACCTCCCCTTCAACAGATGAATCATGGGTCTTATGATCTCTCCGTAATCCTCAATGAACTTTCTGCTGTAATTAGTTAGTCCAAGGAGGCTCCTTAGTTCCTGCAGAGTTGTGGGGTCTTTTATTTTCTGGAGTGTTTCTACTTTCTTTTCCTGGGGAGAGAGACCTTCAGGAGTTATCTCATGCCCCAAGAAATTGTCACGGGTCCTGCACCACTGTGCCTTTTGGAAAGAGAGTTTTCTTCCGGCTACCCTCAACTGTGTCAGAACATAACGGATCTCTGCTATGTGTTCCTCCACAGTTGAGCTTTTGACTAGAACATCATCTACATAGGCCAGGTTACCCCTCTTGCCGAAGTCAGGCATGGCCTTATGCAAACAAGATGTTAAATTAATTGCCGGAGTTGGTGTATCCGAAGGGAATCCGCGTCCAAGTGTACTGCTGCCCCCCCGAAGGTAGAGGCTAGCTTGTATTGGTCCTCCCTACTGACAAGTACAGTCCAGTACCCATTGGTGAGGTCAATTGCAGTGAATACCTGTGGCCCTTGGATCTGGGCCAGCCCTTGGTCAATGTAGGGAAGAGGCCATCGGGAAGTAGGGACCCGTTTGTTGAGCTCTCTTAGGTCAGCACAGAGTCTCCACTGGATGTTTGGTTTCAAAATCCCCAGCACCGGATTAATGAAGGTGCTGTGGACTGGACAAATTATCCCACGGGACTCAAGGTTCTTAATTATATCATTAATGGACTCCATTGATGCAAGAGGAAAGCGATATTGCTTCACAAACACTGGAGTCATGCCAGGGTCCGTGGGAATTGTTGTTGTGTGGATGTCGGTGCGACCACAGTCATATGAGTCCACCGCAAAGAGATCTTGAAAATCTAAGAAAACTTGTTTCAATGTTTGCTTTTGCTCCAGAGTCTCACAGGCATAAGCTAGTTTGACTCTCTCTTCAACCATCTGCCTGAAGCCTGAAAAGACTTCTGGTTTGGCTATCGCAGCGGTCTCCTCCAGCTGGGTGGAGAAGTCCCTTGTCAGAGTCCTGATTTGGACTGATAGCTTCAGGTGGGGAAGGCAGTCCTTGTGGACTTGAAAGATCACCTCATCCCTCCTGAAGTCACAGGTCACATCTTCCTTGCCATAAGAGCAGGAGGAGTACACCAGAAAATTCTTCCCGTACCAGGTGAAGATCCTGTCTGGTGTTGTGTCATCGTCGCTATCACTGTCAAAACAGTCCTTGGGGATTGTTCCTAGCAGTTTCTTACCTAAATCTATGGAAAAATGTCGGTCATCCATCTCCGTTCCAATAATGGTGCCTGCACCCAGAGTGATACTCTTTAGGTTGCTGCTATCCACCTCTATTGGAATGGTGTTGTGTTCTATGTTGACTAGTGGTGTTGGGTTTACCCCCAACCCTTGATGTTGGAAATGAGCATTGAGATGAACATAGGTGTCAGGATTTTTCAGTTTCTGTCCTCTTTTAATTTTTACTTCCAGTGAGAATTGTCCGGTCCGTTCTGGGATGGTGACTTCCTCTCCAATCTGAATTTCAATTGCATATGGCAGCAGTTGAGCTGACAGGAATGCTTTCTCTGGGTCTTCAAAGTCCATGGGATTACCCTCTAATCGGGACCAAGCTTTGAAGTTTATTAGGTCCAAGCTAATGGCAAAGCGATTGAGAATGTCACTGCCTAAATAAAATGCAGCAGGGACATCTCGCACGACCCAACAATTATGGACTATGCTCTTATTGCCTATGGAAATTTTGAGCATACACCTGCTAGGCAGGAGATGTTTGGAATTGGGTGTTTCCAGGTCCATTTCCCATTTGTCTAACAGTTTAAAGGTGGGAATTGCTGGATCTTTTGGGAGTTTGTGGAACTTGGCCTTGCTGATGAAGCTCTTACCATTGTTCACACCAGTCGGGCGAGAACAGAGTCCTTCCCTTCATTTAACTAAATAGGAATGAACAACTGCTCTCCAATTTTCTGAATATTGGCCAAGCTTTGAGCTGATTTCTCATCATTTTGGACTTTAGGAGTAGGATTTTCTGATTGTGAATTTGTATAGAATTTCAGAGTGTTTCCTTCCAGTGTGGAATGCCACCTTAGACTGGAAGGAAGGTTGATTTTCAGAAATAGAGAGGACTCCCCATCACCAGTTAGTTGTCCTACTGCAATTACTGTCACGTCTGGGATTTGGTTATTTTGGAAGTGGAATTCAATTTGGTCAGGTTTCTGTTCAACCGTGTGGCATGTGCCATTTAAACTAACATGGTTGACACTATGTTTCAATTTTATGGGTCAGTTAGTCTGGGTCCAGAGGACCTTGTTTACACAATCTATGAGGGGAGACAATCTACGCAGGATGTCATTCCCTAGTAAACATGGTGTGCTCTCTGGAGTCACAACTATGACTGGATGTTTCACCTTGTGTCGCCCAATTTTAATGTCTAAATCTGCAGTCGCCTCGACAGGAATTTCCTTCCCATCGAAGTTGTCCAGGAAGAGGGGTGAGAGGGATTTGGTATTTCTCCTCCCTTCCCGAATTCAGCTGATCAAAGGCCCTTTTTGACAGAAGGTTGGCTTGGTATCCAGTGTCCACCAGTGCCAAAATTGTACACTGCCCCTGTATTTGGACTGGGGCATACAATCTTCCCTCCTTTTCCTCAAGGGGGCAAAGATAATGCACATTTTTGGCCAATTGGTGGGTTATTTTCTTTGCTTTGGGTTCTGACAGATGGGTGATTTGGGCAGGATTTTGTTTGGGATCTTGGGAACCTGCAAGAAAAAGGTGGCATTGGATATGGGGAAAGTTTTGGGCTCCCCTGGTTCTGATTCTGAGCTGCCCCCCTTTTTGTAGGCAGTCACCCGAATTGTTTTGGACAAGGTGATTGTCTTGCTCGTCATTCTGGGGTTTGATGATGGGCGGTTTTAACTCGGCCCCCACATCTACCCAGTCTTGATCGGAATCTCTTGGGACCAATTTCTCTTTGGGAGGAGTTCCCTCATCCCTGAAGGAGAAGATCCTTTCCCCAGAATCCTCTGAGGACCCCGCTCCTTCAAACTGGAAGATTTGCACCTCCTCCACAAAATTGACCTTTTTATGCTCTTTATTTCTCCTACCCGCCCTCTGTTCCTTAGGTTGCAGATTTTCGGGGCAGAAGATTTTGGTTCCAGTTCCTGGGTTTTCAGGGGCTTTCCACAGGTGGGGAAGGAAGCTTCCTCTAAGGCTTTAGACCCCCCTTAACCCTGTGCCTCCTCCCTGGGACCGGTGGGTTGTCGGGGTTCTTCCCCCGTCATTTTTCTGGAGCACCAGATCCTTGATTTGAGGGGTTCTAAGTCGCCATGTTCATTGGAGGGTTTTGCTGCACCCTCAACATGCGACCCAGATCCTGTGCCATGTTCTGGACCTGGCGCTCCAGTTGGGACACCCGCTCTGGCTGGCAAGGGGTCCTCTGATCTATCCTTGTTTGATCACAGAAAGGGTAACTATCCCTTTTCTCATAATACCCTTGGTTTGGATAGTTTTGGTACCCCTCCACCCTTGGCCTCCCCTCTCCTGGATTGGGCTGTCTGGGCTCAGGAAAGTTTGGGAAAGAAAGAAGTGTTGTTTTGCAGGGTGAGGTTTGTATGGTACCGGGGAAAGAAACTTGGCCTGGCATTTGGGGTATTACTGCCCTCCTCGGGAAAGTGAGGAGGGAAGTTCCCTGTGTTAGCAGCTGCTGGTTGGATCCCCCTCCCCCCTTGGGCTGGAGGAGTCCACACATAGCCTAGGATGGGCCTGTTGCCCTTGTAGCGTGGGCTGATGTAGTCAGGGGAGTGAGGGGTGAAATTTGTGGGGTTACCTCCCTGACTCCCTGTTTGGGATTGGCCCGAGGGGCTTCTGGGTCTAGGGTTGGTAGGATTCTGTTTTTAGGCCCCCCCATCTCCAGATCTAAAATGGGGGCAACCTTCACCTCCGCCACCTTAGCAGCAGCAGGGGTGTTGGTTGGTTTTGGGCTTTTGCACTTCGAGTTGCTTGTTCAATGACCCAGTCTAGTGACCTTTTCTTGTGAAAGTCCCTCACTAGCTGGATAATAATGCATTTAGGGAGGGCATGAAAGAAGGTATTTACAAATTCTCTATTGTCAGTGCGCACCTTCTAGGTGGTCTGCGCAAAGGCACGTTTCAATTCTTGGACAAATTCTTGTGGGGCCTGGTCTTCCCCACATTGCAGGTTGTAAGCTGCCTTGCGGTCCTCTTGAGGGTTTCTGTGAGTAGAAAAATGCTTCAGGATGGCCGCCCAATAGGTGGACTATCTTGAATGGTTCTGACACTCCAGCCCCGCAAAGAAGCTGAAGTACTCAGGTGAAAATGTCCACATTACATACTGAATACAGCTTTGGCTGTCCTCCAGGTGGAAAGTCTACATCATTTACTCAAACTATTCAAAGTGCTCCCAAACTGAATATTTGGCATTTTTGAGGTAGGGCATGATGACGCTCCTGGTAGCTTTTATTTGCTTCAGGGGATCCTTGAGTAAAGCTCTCTTAACTTTGTTGGCCTTTTTAGTTCTGGTCACCCTGGTCCACTCATCCTCTGAATGAGAGGCACTGCTACCAGAGTGGCTGTCTGATCTTCTAGGGTCAACTAATTCTGTGAGCTTGGGAATGGCTGGCAGAATGTGTGGGCCTAGTCTCTTGGGACCTGTGGTGCTCAGAAGAGTCTTCTGACTCTCCCTTGCTCCCAGGATCGGTTGAGTACCCCCCCCCCCACTGTCCTAGCTGGGAAGAGGTTTTTAAGAGGCTCTTAGTGGGGCTAGTCTCATGGAATTCCCCACCAAATGTTACTGACTGATCTCTTGGTAAGTGATATTGTTGAGGATCCAATTCTCTGGTTCTCCTCTCACTGGAGTCTCCCATATCAGAGAAGATGGCCCTAGCATTTGTGAGCCTGTGCAGAGATGCCTGCCCTTCCATTTCTGGGAGGCGCTGACCAATCAGTCCCATATTTCCCATTGTGTTGAAGTCTACCATCCCTGTGGCCCTCGGTTCATATGAGCCAGTGGACATGGGGGTGGCAGAGTCCATGGAATTGAAGGGATTAAAGTCCCTGATGCCAGGGTTCCTGAGGTTATGCTCAGGGGTTTCTCTCTCCCATCTTACCTCATCTCTTTCAGCCTCTATTTCCTGATGACATGCCAAGATCTGACCTTTGTGCATCTCTATTAAGGCCTTACTGGTCTCTATGAGTTGTTTTTGCATGTCTATCTGTCTATGGAGCCTGCCATTCTTTTCACAGAGAGCCTCATTGTCTCTCTGTGCTTCATGTCTGAATTGGGAGTATTTGGCCAATTTTTGCTGCAGGAGACTCACCTCCTGAGTTTGGTCCTTACTGGCCTGATTATTCTTTGCCAGAGCATCCTCCACCCGCCTGGTGTGCTCTAACAGCTTTTCATGATCCCTTTTGATTTCACCAAGTTCCTGAGGGGCCAGGTGATTTTCTTCTAAATGTGTTTTAAATGGCTGACTTCCTGGCCTAGGGCGTCCCTCTCTTGACATAGAGTTTCTCTCTGCTCAGCCAGGTCGTCCCTTTGTTTTCTAATAGCATAACATTTCTGGCGCTCCTCATCAAAATCTGTTTGAGTGTGGAGATACTTCACTATTAATTTATTATTTTCCTCCTTTGGTTCATCAATCTGACTTTCTAGGGCAACTGTCTGCCCTGCGCAGACTCTATTATAGTGTAATTGCTGCTCCAACTTGGGTTGGCTCTGTTGTAGAGAGTCCAACCTTTCTTGGCACTCTTTTTGGAGTTTCAGTGCCTGGGCATCTTGCTCTGCATTCTTTTGCAGTAAGAGCGTCAGTTCTTCTTGCAGTTTGGTGGCATACAGCCTAGCCTCTGTTTCAGCTCCTTGGCTGCTCTGGAGCCTCTGCTCTGTAGAGTCCAGATTAGTCTGGATTTCCGGCAGTGCTTCCCCTTGCCTCTTCGTGAAGTCTACATGGTCTGCATATTTTTCCTGTATGACTCCTAGGTGGAGGTACAGGTAGGCCGCTATGTTGGCAATTTTGCATTGCTCCTCTTTTATTTTAGAGGTCATGTACAGCTCACTGAGTGCTTGATGTAATATCCCCTTGTCCTGCCCGATATTAAGGTTGGTTTCAGTGACTTCTTGTTTTATTCCCTGCAGCCATACCTGTTTGTCTTGTTCTACCCATTTATCCCTGACAAACAATTTGTGGAGTAGGTGTTCCCTTGCAATATTGATTTACACTGGGGTCGCCATTCTGGAAATGTTAATTTCCTTCAGACTTATCTCAGGGTTACTTTACTATTGCAAACAGGCCCAACTCCTTTGAGTATTTCTTTTGAAGGGTGTTTTTACAGTGTAGCACAGTATGGTAACCCAACAAGGTGTATGTACCCCGTCAGCGAGCACGCTGTGTTAGACTGTTACAAGTGGTATGTCTAATTCAGGATCCCGGACGAGCCCCCAAGCTGTGAGTGATTTCAATACAGCACACACCCAAATCAACGCTCAGCATGTAGTGCACAACTGAAATCCTTATTTATTTTTGTCTAAAAGTTCATTATTCTGAACGATATACCACTCATATCACACCCTTCGCCTGTAACCCTCCTGGTCACACTGAACCAGGAAACAGGCTGGTTTGCAAAGGTAAATATTTATTTATGTATTTAACATTTAATCACAATATGTTTTGATAGATATACAACAATCACCAATGGGGTGACAGAACACTGAATAACCTCTTTAGTACACTAGGAATAGGTAATAAGCAAAACAAATCCAGCACAGAAAATAATACTTTTGTGTTGGTTAAGATCAGATAGCACTGTTGTTAGAGGTTCCCCCTGCACACCCCTCATCCCCCAGTTGGCAATGTAAAGAGATAGCAGGAGAGAGCAGGTATTCAGGAATGGCAGAAATCAAAACAGAATATCAATCCCACTTTCCCTCAGCAAACACAAGAGAAAAACGGAATTGACTGTCCAGCTGTCAGAATGGCCTTTAAAATCGTTAGAATTGACTGGGCAAAACCCAAAATGTGTTCAAAAACACTTAACTTTCTCTAGATTCTTATGGGTGCCACTTTGCACAGTTGCATTCAAACACAAGCAATGTTTCAGTCCAAAGAAAACATTTGAAATCTTAAAATTCAAGTCGGAAGTAGTTAAAAGCTATTTTACATGTGTAAACATTTCTCAAAATGGAAATTTGCAGCAAACTTTTCAGTGCGCGATATTCGCGATAATGGGAGAATCGCACTGAATTCGGATTTCGTTTCTATCACAAAAAAGGAGAGAGTTATGGAGTTTTTAGTGGAGGTCATGTTTGGAAAATAGGCGCGAGAAGGAAAAACAGAAATGCACTTTTAAAAATGACAAATGAGTTTGCTTACACTAGGGGATGACTATGAAGAAGCAAATACCACACAGGGATTACAATCACTGGATCAGGGTGACCACCTGATAAGGAAAACCAACTTCTTCAGATGAGAAAATGGGCAGCACAAAGTTAGTTCTAACAATACAGGTTCTGAAGGGAAGATAGAATGGGTTGGAGCTAAGGATAAGACAAGGCAAAGATACTCCTAACAATACTGGTTCTGACTGAAAGATAGGATGGCTTGGAGATAGGGACAAGACTATGCAAAGGACATATGCTATGTGACACAATTCTTCCTATGTATACTCACTGGATAAGTTTTTAAATGGTACCTTCAGCTCTGATCATGAAGTGGGTCTGGTCTAAGAAAAACAGCACATCAGGCACGGGACTGGAACCTCTAGGCTGGTCGCCGGATTGACACAGGATCTGCTCTCCTAGTCGGTGGGTATTTGGATAAGCTGGATGGCGAGTTCCTCAAGCAAGCCTAGTGGTGCAAGCCAGAGAATTTCTGGATACTGGTTCAAAATACCTTCTCACCCACACAGCGCATTATTGAGTGGAGATGATAAATTTAGGATTGGGTCCTTGCTGGAAATCAATAGTCTCTATTGCTGGCAAGAGATTTGGCATCTGGATCTCGAAGAATAGTTAAAGCTGGATGTAGAATGCTGGATCAGAGTGCTCTGCCGGAATCAGGGTGGTGGCTGGATCAGTAAGTCCCTATGTGCTCTCAGCTGTCTCTATTTATGCTCTAGAATGACATCAGAAAGGGAAGGGGGTGTATGGGCCGGCTTAGCTGGGCTTGCCCCTGTGCAAGGTGATTGGGTCAGAGTCTACTCTCTGCCTTGATAGGAGGAGAGAAACAGTGTGTCATCTTTATGGTGTAATTTTATGATACTGCCAATGAACCCCTAGCCACTGAAACACAAAGTCTAATTTTGGCAAAATACATATTTACACATTTGCAGCCTCTATAAAAATTACATATACAGATTGCATATTTTACATAGCAGCTATTTCTCAAAACCCCATAGCTGTGGAATCATGTTTCCCCTTTCTACAGAATTTTGCCCTTTTCGCTATGAGCACACTTTTAAATGTTTTTGCAAATTACTATAAATATGCATGTTTAACATGGGAATGAGTGCATAAAGTTTCACAGTTCTAGCGGAAATACATTTTGCGTAAAATTACATATCTTGCCATAACTTCCCAGAACATGTCACATGGTTTTGCCACCTCTTAAAACGTGCAGCCAAAATTTATATTCACAAATATGTCTTTGGTATATTTTTCACCATTTTGAATAGCAAGTTATAAGTCTTTTAAAAAGTGTTCTTTGTTCATGTGTAGCAACAGATGGTCGCTTGGCTCCACCCCTTGGTCTCTCCCTGGAGTCCAGAAACACCCCCTCCTTTGGAATTTGCTTCTGCCAGCCAGGAGTTTCCTGTACTGCAGCAGTTTACGGCCTTTCACACCTTTAATGTCCTGGGTGGGAGGATGGTCCATTGTTCCTTAGCTCCATGTAGACCAGATTCTGTTCCACCTCTGCAATTGACACCTCCCCGTGAGTTTCTGCTGGGGGGAAGGTCTTCCTTCTGGGAGAAAAACCTGCTTTTCAAGTTAGGGCAACTTCAGCCAAGCTAATTAACTTTTTGATCTTAGCAAAATCCCACATCTGTTGCATCACATACAAACACATTTCTTCCTTGGCCTTAAAATCTGTGGAATCAAAAACACAACTAAAATATGTACTACTTTTTGGCCACAATCCTGCGTAGGTTTGCTAATTAAGCAGACTTTTAGTTTTAGGTCAAATTGAAGCCTCCTCAATTCTCCTCTGAATGCTGTCATTCAGGTGGCCCAGATTTGGCATGGCTGTCAGTTTTCAGACAATCCAGTTTTCTGATGAATGTTTTGCTCTTCATATCAGGACTTTGTATGTTTACAACGCTATATGTTTTCACACCTTGAAACACTTGTGTATAGGCGCGTTACAAATGCCATATCATATCATATCATTAGATACATGACGTTTAGCACCAGGCAAGATTTTAAATGTTGAAAAGTGTTGTGTTATAGGTATTTTGGAGTTTTTGGGAACAAAACAAATGTCATTTGTAGGCACATTTTTGGGTTTCATTTTCAAAATGCTGCTTTTCTCTCTGCACTCTGTTTGCAGGTCATTGGACCCACTGGCACATGTCTGCAGGATATGCTCTATTCCACTGCAGAGGCACCATGGGTGGCAGGTTGTGCATCATTCTTTTTGTGTGCTGAGGCACACGGTTTTTGTAGGTTTTCGGCACGCACAAGGGTTTTGCCACCATTGTTGCTGTTTCTTTCCCCACAACTGGCAGGGTGATGCTGCATAGCATAGCGTAGTGGGTTAATACATCCCACACCTCCCATATCTGAAACAACTCAAATATAATCAAATAGAAAACTAAATGGTGCAATATTAAGATTGGAAGGGGATACTATAAAGAGAAAGAATGATTCACAATATACTATTGACTGAGAAGCCTTTTGTTTGTTTGTTTGTTTATTTTATTTCTATAGCGCACCAGACCTTGATTTATCTGGGCGCATTAAGGTTACAAGTATTTGTTTCAGGCAAAATGATCATAATACAGTTAGGTCACAGGTAAATTGTTATTTATTTGGCACTAAGAACTTCACAATCCTGCTAAAAGTTGCCTCCTACAATCAAATTGAAAAAAGATCATCAAGTAGGAACATTGGAATCCAATCGTCGGTTGAGTACTTTGTTTTTTTCTACAAAAAATATGCATACCAGTAGACAATTTCATATTGGCTTTGTTGGCAGATGTCCCACACCCGTTGAGGGTATAGCTTCAAGTATGTATGCTGCCTTCACTCAGCAGGGAAAACCTTTCATAAATATTTTAATTCATACTTAATTGAGGGGAGCAATTCAAACAAGGCAGCTAAGCACCTCTACTTCTGGGTGCCTTACCATGGATAAACAGTAGATTTAGGACACAACATGAGCTAGCTGGTGAAAGGGAAAGTTGGGAATACGACATGGAGACAGGTCAGGCATACGAAGTACTGTGTGTGGCCACTGGAGCGTGTTTCCTGTGCGACCGCACACACCGAGGCGAGAAGAAAAGCGCTGGGCCGACAGTGGAAGGCACAGTGGGAAAATGTAAGCAGGTTGGGTAGGTGTTAAGGCTGAAGCCCCCTATGGGCTTGGGCACAGCACACGTGGTCTGTGACACGTGGGAGACGTGTCACAGGTCTAACAAAAGGGCTGAGCGTCTTCCCGCTCGGCAGTTAATCACCACTGCAACTTCCGGTGTCAGTGCCTCATTTATGTGTGGCGCCAGCGCCCCGCACCAAGCAGTGGGCCTGCACATCATGGCCATTCCCACATAGGCCCAGGACCACTGGGCCCCACAACATCTGGTGAAGAGGATGAGATGCGGCCCCCTGCCAGTCCTTATGAAGAAGGGACATAGGCTGTCCCTGCCACGCGTCCGGCAGGGTAAAAGCGGCCAAAGGTGTTGCTGAAGCTGTGGCTGGACTGGCACCAAAGGCCAGAGTGGTGGCTACAAGTAGGGTGCAGCCTCCCTGAAGCCCCCAACAGGTATCAGACCTGCTGGCCTCCCTGGCACACCAAAGCTATGTCAGCCTTCCCAGGATGCAAAGGAAAAAGAAAGATAGGAACATTCAATACTTCTGCCTGGGGGAATGCATTGTTGGGAGCCTGCCCTGGACCACCGGGCAGGCCCCATCGGCATGTCGGGAGCACCCGACACAGTCCCTCAGTGCGGCAATCACGCCGCAGGAAGATGAGTGGGGGTCACCCCACCCGCTCCGGATAACCGGAGCGACCCACGTGGCTGGGGACACCCAGGCCGGGGTCACAATGGCAACCATGCTCACATGGCCCGACAGCAGAAGAGGGTGGCATTGCCCAACAGGGGCGCCGAGCTTGTGGAGAGCCCCGTTCCTTGGCCTACTCCACGTTGTGGTGCACCAGCCTGGTGCACATGAGAAAGGACACCGGAGCCAAGTTCGAAGTGACTGACGAGCCGGAAACAGCTCGTGCTCTTTATTAACTTGTTCACATGGTTCCCCATGTGACCAAGACAAACACACTGGGAGCTACCATGTCTCCCTACAGGGATGACATGCAACACGCATCATGGCATGGCCGACAAACGCTCCTGCCTGGGGGAGACCTGACAAGTCTCGGCGGGTAATCTGCTGTAATATCCCAGCGGCTTAGGGGTTCCACCATCAAGACCACCTGTGGGGGCTGTCTTCTGCATGGCCTCTATCCTGCAATGATCACTTGATTGCTTCTGAACCCCCATCTAGCCGCACAGGCCCTGTGTGGTCGAGCTGAATGCACACGCTGTTTGCAGGGAAGTAAAGTTCTTCCATCTGAGAGGAATGGAAGTGGTGTGTAGCTGCAGTGAAGTAAATGATTTCTCGCCGGGGGAAGCATCATGGACTGCTTCTACCTGGAGAGGGAGGAAGCGCAGTACTTGCTGTATCAGTTGGAATCTCCTGCCTGGGGGAGGGTGCTATTTGCACAGTGAGGACTGCCGCCAAAAGAAATTGGTGTGCCGAGCTGATGGGACAAGGTCTCCCACCCAGGGAAGCGCAGAAGGGCCCGCAGCAGGTGAGCCCATCAACCACAGCCACCAGTTGCCCAAACCAGGGCGTGGCTATCCCAGAGGAAAGTGCTTGTGCGGCTGGGTGCCCCCCCTTTAACGTATGGCCCACAGCTGACAGGTGGTCGGTCTCTCATCTGGGGGAGTCAGGAGTGACATGACCTGTAGACAGCAGCCACCCTCTCCCCTTCCCACATGAAGTGCTCTGTACTGCGGAAGCATGAGAGATGTGGCCCCTGACACTGCTGCTTCATCCGGACTTAACAATCCTGCTGCTGGCGTCAGCCCGGCCCCAGCTACCTCAAGGACCAAAGTGCAGACGTGGCCCATGGTGTACCCTGATGCAGCTTTTCCTTCCAACCTCCACCCTCATGTACCAATAACGTTTGCCAGAGTGGGGTGTTTATCAATTAATGGTTGTTTAGTGTGGCAGTGTTCGCCAGTGGGGTTAAACTGCTGTCCTTCATAGCCTGTATGCTTAAAGCTGATGCAGTAACATGCCGTTGATATCATCAAGTTAAGTGTTGGTATTGTTGTTAATGTTATACCCTTGGCATGGGATGTTATGCCCAAAGCACCTCCTGGGCTTGGGCAGTGCACACGTCGTCTTTGAAACATGCGCGAAGTGTCACAGGTTCAATAAATGGGTTCAGTGGCGTCCCGCTCGGCAGTTAATCACCACTGCAACACCAAGTGCCAGTGCCTCATTTATGCGTGGCGCCAGCGCTGCGCACCAAGCAGTGGGCCTGCACATCATGGCTCACGACAACTAGGACCCAGGACCACTGGCCCCACAACAGTAGGGGGAGTTACATTAGGGGGAGGAGTGGGAAAAAGAGTAGCAAAAAGAGAAGAAAACAAACAGGTGGTGAGCTGGTGCACTGGGGAGATAGAGGTTTCAGTGGGCGTTTGATGGCCTGGGCAGGGTGTGGGGAGGAGTAAAACGGTTGCGGGGCGTGGAAACCCCCAATGAGGACGATCAGGCATCACTCATCAAATGCTGCAGTAGAATAAGAGCAGCATAAAAAAGGTGGCAACAAACTAAGCATACAACATTTTACAACTTTGCGAAAGGGAGGACAGGTTTGAAGAACCAGGTCAATGACATTCGAGAAGCGCGGTGGTGCCAGGGGCACCCTCTTTTTTGATCAGATGATTCTTGAGAGCAACTTTAAAAGCCTAAAGCTTGGAGGTGTTCTTAAATTCCAGGAATAGCGAATCTGACTGATCAACTGCAGCAGGTGCTCTTGGGCTCTGTATGTGCATGGTAGTTAAAAACAAGCCCGACGTGCTACTTAGATATTAGAAACAATGCGTTATATGAACACATTAACTTAGCATTAATCGTGCAGCGACTGAACCTAATTTCAAGGTATACTTCTTTGCCTCCTACATCTATATAAAAAGTCGGATGGCCATTGCAAAGTAGACACTAAATCGTTGTGCATTCTTTGCGCCTCTGAAACTATGCAGCATCTGTTCTTCTTCCGCCCGTGGTATGCATATTTGCATAATCGTTGGATACGAAGAAACTCGATTGCATCCTTTTAATTGTGTCGATGCCACTGGCTCTGGAATATCTGCAAAAATCAGCCGACCAAGGAGTCATGCAAGCGGGTGCCAAGTTCCTGCCAGGCTCTTTACTTTGCCTACGTAGATGCAGTAAATAGTTCCTTCTCGGAAAGACGCTGCCAGTCTTACCTCCTCTGCATGAGGCATCGTGGAATAAATCAAGTTTGAATTTCACTGGTATTTTAACTTTGAATCGGATCATACAATTATTGTGTTTGAAATGTTTTGAGAGCATTTAACCTGCTGTATGTCTCGATAGGTGTCTGTGGCCAACATTATCGTTAAAATGAACTGCACTGGAAAGTCTACGATATGCTGGTGGACATAAAAGCAGCCACATCAAAGGTATTATGTTAGCCAATTAATGCCAACAAGATGGAGCGCACTCAAAATTCAATATTATGGAACTCGTGCATGCGCCACATGTAATGTAATCCTCATGAATCTTATTAACCACATCTAGTGCACCAGCGTTACTGGGTTACCCCTCAGTCAGCACTTTCCTAGGTCTCCCTCCTAATTCTGCTATGGCTGGTGATTGACAGACTGCTGGCCCAACCCAAGCGCTGGCAAGAGTTTGCGCTTGCTGAGGAAAAGAATTCCAAGTAACCAGCGTCCGTTGAAATATTTAATTCCAAAATCTATGATCCTACAGCAAGGCAGACCTCGAGTTTCGACCATCCAAATACACAGATGCATGCAGTAAATTGGTGGCTGCAGAAGGGCGCAGTGCACTAACTCGAGTCATTTGAACAATCATGTCATATATATATATATGTATGTATGTATTCACTGAAAAAACCTTAGTTAATTTGCAGTGAAGTTGGGCAGATTTAACGCAACAAAAGCCTTGAAATTCAGCAGATGTGGGAAGTCATAACGAGCTTAACTCGGCACGCACCCGTTGATGCCCCCCATAATGCCATGTCTCCCATAATGCGTCATTATGAATCACTTCTCTTGTAATATGTATGCCCTTATGGGGTTTGCAACGGGAACACGCCGAGTTAAGCTGGTCATGATTTTCCACATATGCTGAATTTCAAGGGTTGTCTTGCGTTAAATCTGCCCACTTAGCCCCTCAACTATGACTTTTTCAGTGAATTTCAAGTTTTTTTTTTTTATACCATCCATTTTTATAGGCCACTAGCCGTGTCCACTGTACATGTTCCCCCAATACTTTTCTTCGGGCCACAGTAGCCATGGCTTTCAGCCATGGCCATTCTACATGTTGCTCCAATAGATTTCCTAAACGGGCTCACTAGCCAAAGCCTTCGGCCGTGGCCACACCACTAGGTTTCTTTTGCGCACACTTGCCATGGCCTTTTGGCCGTGGCCACTGCCATTTTAGCCCACTAGGTTTCGTTGGGCTCCACTAGTCATGGTCTTTGACCATGGACACTTTGCATATTGCACCATTCGCTTCCTTAAAGTAACCTACTAGCCATAGCCTTCGGCCACGCCCATTACTCCCCAACTCACTACAATTGTAAAAGTCCCTTTTTTGTATCAATGACATTTTTTAAATTCTCTTTTATTTTTAAAATTGTTATCCGTCAACGCTCACAAAACATATCTGCGGTCATCGTAAAAACGCATGCAAAAACCCAACTCTCCACTGCCTCCCACGCACTCACCATGTCCCCCCTTCCTGTTGATATGCTCCCCACTCCCTTTAGGTTCTTTTTCCCTTCTTAGCCCTCTCCCATTCCGCCCAAACACTTGTTTTGTTTCACAGACTTTCATTCCCGATTGCATCTGCTATTATAACAGTGATTATACCGGAGGATGCCTGCACTATTCCCACAGTTATGCACAAATATTCAACATCTTAACTTGGTTTCCAGGAACCCCCCACCCTGCCCAAACTCCCCAATTTCACATGGTGTCCTGTTTCCCCCTCCCCACCTCTAGCCCGGTACCATTTCATATTTTTTCTTCCTCCAAATACCCTTTTTTGTCATTTTCATTTTTGGTTAAAAATAACTGTGGTTATCTCTCACATCGACCAAAACAAATGGTGGATTTTTCATTTCTGAAAAGCCCCACTAATGCATTGTGGGACACATATATAGCTATAATTTTGGGAGAAGGGGGCACCCCTTCTTTGTGAAATATTTTAACAACTACTAGATGGAATAACCCCAGACCCCCCCCCCAAATTGAGTCAATGCGTCATGCCCAAGTGTTTTGTACCTGATCAATTTCCATCCAGTGGTTTTTGCTGTGCACAACCACAGAAATGTAAAAATGTTTTCTATATGGGGAAATGAATGAGAGTGGGCCAAAAAAACATTTTTTTGCTTTCTTAATAACTTTTGTGTCATTTATAGAATCTTTCCCAACTCTTCTCTCCTCCAGCTATGTTCCTTTTCGACTTCTCTTGGGATTATCCCAGGAAATGCTGCAATTGAGGAAAGAAAAATGGCTCTGTAAATCCTAAATTATGCGATGCATTATTGGAGATATATATGTTTTCTGCAATCGGGTACTCCTTTCTCCATCAAATTATTTCAAAACCACAGCAGGGTTTTAACACAAACCAAAAAAGGCACATTTACAGCATGGTGTGCCCACATTGTTTCTTATTTGGTGCACATCTTTCTAGTGGATTTAGCGCTACCTGTGTTAAGTGGAAGCCCCTTTTCTCTATGGGAAAATGAATGGGTAGGCCGTATACAGTTTTATGGTTTTTTTTAAACACTGAATGGACAAAAACTGTGCACGTGTACAGGTCAAACAGTTGGATGGATTTTCATGAAAATTGCGCCAGGAGTGGCAGCTTGCTCCTGAAAGCGTGATTTTGTACATTTTGTGATAATCAGTCCTGTACTTTTTTAAACATTAGGTGAAATGTATCTCTCAAAAAAATGTGTGATATCTGGCTCCGCTACGCGTTCCCATTTCCCTGTTTGCTCAGTGGTCACTGGAATGTGGCGTGATGTCGGCGGACATTGGACATGCCCGGGTGTTGGCTGGAGGGAAGCGTGATGTGCGTCATGATTTTCAGTAACGCCGCCATGTTGTATCAGAGGACAGTGCTGCGCCGAAAGGGGCTGCAATACATGCTTTGCAGCATCTGGTGGTGGGAAAAGGGGATGGAAAGGGTGGGGGAGTGAGAAGTGAATCATCTGATATATTTCATTAGAGGGTAGAAGACGTGGTGTGGCAGCGATATCAGTGCGTACTGCGGCAATTCGCGGGTACGTACTGAGGCGAGTACCTTGTGTGGTGAATGTGGGTAGCCTTCGCTATGGCTACATAGGTGCTTAGGCGACCTCTTTCTGTTGTTACTACTGGCAGGCTCCATTGCAAATGGCGAGTGCATAGCACATGACATGAGCATTTTTACATCAGGTGTATTATGCTTGTGTGTGGTAAGCTCCTAGTGCCTTGGATTCATGGCGGCAGCCTTTGGATGCATGGCTGCAGGCCTTGCACCAAAAAGTATGTCCATTGGTAGCACATACATTTCACATTGTTGCCTTGGGTGTGTGGTTTGGCAGCATTGTACACATTGTTGGTTGGTATGGGCAGGCTCAACTTCCGATGGTGAGTGCATAGAGCATGATATGAGCATTTTTACATAGGGTGCAGTATGCTTTGTTGTGTGTGCTAAGCTCCTAGTGCCTTGGATGCATGGCACCAGGCCTTGGATGCATGGCTGCAGGCCTTGCACTGAAAAGTATGTCCATTGGTTGCAAGTATGTTTCACATTGTTGCCTTGGGTGTGTGGTTTGTCAGCATTGTACACATTGTTGGTTGCATGGTTGTGGTGATTGTTAGCATGATCTCCAGTTTTGGGTACATGGCTGGAGATGGTGGAGTGAACAGTCCTGCAGTGTTTCCACTGGGCAAAGTGTTGAAATACTGTGTGTATAGAAGTGTACAGGGTTCCATTGGATGGTGTATGTGGTTGGGTCGTCGCCATTAAGCAGATTACTCAGTACTGAACTGTATTATGCTGTAGTGGTTCTTTGTAGTCAATAGAGTTCTGGGGCCAGGGGCAATGTAGTGAAGATTTTGTGGTTTGGTTGGAAGTAGTAAAATGTTATTTGAATGGAATTCAATAGGGGTGCCAGAGGCTGTGTTATGTTTGTGGGTTCTGGTAACTGGTTACATGCTGGCATGCATAGCTGTATTACGCTGTGGTGGGTGGTGGCCAAGGTCTAGGTTCTTGGGTGCATGCTAAAGGCCGTAGGCTGTAAGCCATGCCCGCAAGAAAGTAGGCCTTGGCCACACCCACCGCAACCTAATGCAACCATGCATGCTAACAATGTTATACTGGTGTATGGAGTCATTTGGAGTATGGAGAAGTATGTTTATGGAGTCATTTTTTTCCAACCTTCTTCTTTTGGGTAACTTGTTATAATGATACGTTGCTGCTTTGTACACAGTTACAACTGTGCATTTCTCTGAGGATGGTCACCTTTACAGAATGGTTGTGAAGCACATTTTAGACTTGCTGGAGCAGTAGACGTGAGCTGTTATGTGTACACTTCTATATGGTGTAGGTTACAGTACTTGTTCCAAATTAGGGAGCAATATGCCACTACTTGCGTTTGCTGTGGTTAGCCTCTGAAGAGGCCCTTAGTTTAGGCATTGCAGTAAGCTATTGCGATATGAAGGGAGTTACTCTGCATCGCACATTTAAAATATGCAAAATTTACAGAGCCACCCACATATAGTTTCGGTTACGTAGAACTTACTTTTACTTACATGGAGATAAGCTACTACCTTCCACATGATGCAATGAATGTACAGCTGCTACAGTATATCAATGTACATTTACAGGCCCTATCTGCTATCTCTATGTGTAGAGTCGTACGACTGAACAGTGTTGGTTGGCTGACTGTGTGTGCACGATGGCTGCACATACATGGGTGGTATGCCCATTTTAAGCACTGTAGTGCCTTTTGGTAAGGACATTTCCCTCCCTCTTGTTCATGAAAGGACACACATTACTTTACAACTCCTTTACCGATTTTACTTGATTTCCAATGTCTGCTTTACAGTGAACTGAACTGATTGTGTTGTCTGTGTGGTAGATTATCGCCATTGGTGAGAAGGTTTTGTTGGCAAGTGGTACCTGTCAGTGTGTGATGGTTGTAAGCGTGCAGTTATTTTTGTTTCCATCTGCATTACATGTTGAAAGCATTCTTATTACGTTTTGTCTATGTGATTGTATTTGTAAGGTGGAACGAATACCGGAATTGCAAGGCCTACACAATATAGTATGGTTTGCATTTTGTGCCACTTGCTAAAATGCTATGGAATCTCAGTTGGGCATAGATATATAGAGAAAGCGTTTGTTCAGGACTTGTTCTGGAATGACATGATTCCCTATATTTGTACTAACTACATGAGAACTTTCTATGTATCCCCTTCTCTGTTTAAAGTGGCCTTATCATTCTAGCACAGAAGTCCAACTCCTGTCTTAATCCTGAGATTCTACAACTGTTTGTAGGATTGTTTGCAGCACTTCTGAGTACAATTTGTAAACACAAGTAGTGAGAGCCGTTTACAGAACTGTTTTAAAAAATTGCTGGCATGTGTAATACATCATAGATTGCTACATTTGCATATTATTTTAAACCACTTGCATTTCAAAATTTGAATGGACCAGGTAGTTTTGTGTTTGAGTACTGTTTCCTTAGTAGACTTTACAATGGTGTGTTGCTAACAATTTCATGTGGTGGAAGGTACTTTTGCAAACTGGTTCAGAAATGCAGCTTACCAAGTGTACTGGTACTCATGTGTATTTCGGCACTGGACAGGAGTCAATAGTTTGTAGTATATTAATGTGTCCTTTCTCGTTGCCTTTCATGTGGTGGTCGAGGAACTGCTGCAATGACTTGATAGAGGTGTGCCGCTGTTACACATCGATGTTTACTCTGGGTTGCATTTTCAAGGTGAAACACCACTGCCTTTCAGAACTGAGGTGCTTAGGGGAACTGTGAAATAATAAAGTAAGAAAATATGTTTCTTAATGGCATAATGAATGCATTTGGAGACTACAGTACTTAAAAGGGTTGTGGCATGTGTTGGCAGGAAGACTTAGAGTGTATGTGTAATGGGATGGCTTTGTATATGAATGGGAACCTGGCAGCATTAGTACTGTTGGTGAGGGGGCAAGAGCTTCACTTGTGAGTATGTTGTGCGATGTGCAGTTTATCATGTGTGTGCATTGCTGTATGAGTATTGGCTATGCAAATGGGTTACTTGTACTTGTATAAGGGTGAGAAAAAGGTTTCAGTAAGGTGTTCAGCATGGAAAGGAAAATGTTTTTGTGTGTGAGATGTCATTAACGTTTCTGCATATATATGCTTTCCACATGAGTGGTGCAATTATTTCACTTGTTGGTTTCATTTATCCACACTTACGATTGCTAGTGTTGTGGATGCACAGTTAATTTGTTCTGCGTTTGTACGTAATGTCATACTCTGTGCAGTGCGCAAGGTAAGGGCCAGTCACCCTGTTCTTATGCATGAAATGTATGTAGTTGGTTTGTATCGGTAGGGTGCATTCGGTGCTCCTTTGCTGCAACCATTTTACAAATGTTATACGAGATACGTTAGTGCGGACAACATTTGTACAATTACCAGAAGAAAAGAAGAGATTCACTATTTGGATATTGCAATGGTTTATATGGGTATATGGGTAAATAAAACATTTGAAAGGCCATACCATTGCAAGTGGTTTTTGATGGTAGGTGATGGGAGAAATGAGCGTATGTTTCCTGAGTAGCTTAGAGGCACTTATAGTAGATGTGCAAAAGTACTGCCTGCAATATATTGATACCTGTCCTTTTTGCTGGTGGGTGGCGATGTGCATTAATCTGGTCACATACATTTTGCATACTTTTACAGAGGTTTCTAATGCAGGTGCTTTACGATTACACTAGACTTGTACTGTGAGTGGTTTACGCTACATATGGTGTGTTGCGTAGAAATTATATTGTTAGCTGCCGAGGTCTTGGATGTGAATGGTTGATGCATGTGTAACTATTTAACAGTACCCTATATGGGAGTGCTGGCAAAATAGTAGTAGAAAGGGAAGAAGCACTGCCCCTGCTTCAGAGGGTGCAGTCCTCTCAGTAGTTTGGGAAGCGGACGTGCCACAGCCTGCACTTGTCAGCATGCTGGGCGTGCAAATGGGAATGTGGGCAGTATCCAATCAGGTGGTGAGGGTGTGCCGCACTGGAAGGGGCAGTAACACTTTTTTTCATTGCTCTGTGTCTTGAGGATGGCAGAGATCATGAGACGCACTGTGTTGCTTGTGGCTGATGCCTTTGTGCAAGATTTGCACAGTTATGCCCTGGAAAGAGGCATTGCTGAACATTTCAATATGGAAGGATTGGAGGCTTTGTGGTGGGGTGTGGGTGTGTGCAGCTTTGGTGCTGTGGTTGCACTTTGCAGACATGTGGCCACTGTCGCTACTGTCCGTGTTGTTGTCGTGCACAATGGGGCATTGCATTTGGGTTACATGCCTTGTGCACGTTTGCTGCGTCAACTCAAGAAGTTACTCAAAGCAGTGAACTGGATTTTCCCCACTGCCACAGTAATTGTTTCATGTAAACCACCAAGAAGAGTATTGGATTAGCCAAATGTAATTTTTCCGCAGCCGGAGGTCGGAAGGTGTCTAATTAACAGAAGCATGTTTTAATTTTTGTGTGCAGCTGGGATGTTCTACTGTCACAATGACATTCTTAATGTACTTTTTCCATGCATTGGCATTTCTTTGACCACCATTGGAAATTGAATTTTGTTTTACAATCTACAAGAATCTTTGAAGAGGTTTCTGTAAGAATGTGAATGTAAGGAGGAAAATCCCCAAAACAACAAAAAAAGAAGGTGTTTGCTCCCAAGTAACTATATATATTTAAAAAAGGCTCTTTTCAGAGTCATGACTACAGAAGAAATCTGCTACCATGGTTAAAATGTGTTCCCCCACTCTCATATACAGCACGATATGTCCACGGATAGCAGTGTATTTGCAGGAATGCACATGCCTCAACTGGGGTTTTTATCTGGGTGTGGTGGGCAGTGTTGCAAACTTGGTGACGTTCTCCCTACATTAAGGGGAAATTACAGCCCCCTAGCGACTTTGCACTATAATGCAGCTACTGACAAATGTACATACTTTCTGCCATTTGTCTGGAAACTTAAGGTTTTTTCAATTCGTTTGCAAACCCATGCAAAAAAGTAGCTAGATTTTTCAGTAGCCATGTAGCTAGTAGTTGCCCATTGTTTCTGAGTAAATACTGTGCAAACTGCACAAGTTGCATCACATTTTATCAAAAACTTGCACTTGTGTAATATTGAAAAAGTCTGGCACAAAAAAGATGGAAGAGCCATTTTAACTGTGGGCCACTTTTTCATTGGTGCCTGAGACAATTTTCGGTCCCAGTTCAAATGTGACACTCACCTAGCAGGGGGTTCTGCAGATCAGAAACAGCTATGTGAGGTGCTTTGGCAGAGCAGTGCATTGTGTCAGTACTGGAACTGTCAAATTTCGGGCGCTTTGAGGTTCCATTAGTGTTCAATCCTGTACAGCTATTTAGGGCTGAACTACTTTCTGGGTTGAAAGCGGACAAGGGTCCAGCAGAGGAATTTCATACGTTTTTATTTATTACCTCCAAATTACACGGCCCGCAGTATGGTTAAGTTGCTCGTCTCATAGGAAGACCACTTTTTGGGTGGCTTATAACTTCGCTCTCCCTGGACAAATTAGTATAAAACTTTGCTAAAAAACCTTTTAGGAAGTTGGGTGACATTTTGCAGAGGGGGGCGAAAGTTATGGCGTAGGGTCCCAAAAACATGTTTTTTTCCATACACTGAATGGAGAAAAACTTTGCGCGGCCTACAGATAATTAGTCCTGTATTTCTTTTAAAAGCAGGTAAAATGTACACGACAAGAAATGTTTGATATCTGGCTCCGCTACGTGGTCCCATTTCCCTGTGTGCTCTGCAGTCAAAGTTCTGATTGGGCTGGAGTGTGGCGTGATGTTGGTGGACATTGGACGTGTTCCGTGGTTGGCTGGAGGGAAGCATAATGTGTGTCATAAGTTTGGCTAACACTGCTATGCTGTAGCCAAGGATAATGCAGCGCCGAAAGGGGCTGCAAAATATGTGTTCCGGGATATGGTGTTGGGAAGAGAGGATGGAGAGGGAGGGGGAGTGCATCCATGCATACTGTGGGGACCTCCTCAGGTGACTAGCTTGTATGGTGACTGTAGGCAGCCTTTGTTACCGCACCATACGTTGTGAGGCGACCTGTTTGTGTAGTGAGTGCTGGCAGGCTCAATTGAAGATAAGGAGTGGATTGCACATGACATGAGCATTTTGGCATAGGGTTTACTAGGCTTGTGTGTGGCAAGCCCCTAGCACCTCCATTGTATGGATGGACGTGAGTGTGCATTTCCAATATTGTGGCCATTGGACATATTACTGATTACTGTATTGTACTATGATGTATTGGTTCTGTGTACTTAATAGACTGCTGGGAGTCTATTAAAGTTCTGAAGATTTTTGTGGTTTGGTTGGCAGTAGAAAAATACTATGTGAATGGAAGTGGGTAGAGGTGCTGGAGGCTGTGCTATGTTTGTGGATTTTGCTAACTACCTACATGTTTCGATGCATGGTAGTATTATCGTGCGGGGTTTGGGTAGCAGTACCGGCGGCTGTTTTACGTTTGTGGGTTGTGGTACCTGGCCACATGTTCACATGCATGGCTGCATAACGTTGCTGCAGGTGTGGCCAAGGTGTAGGCACTTGGGTGCATGGCCAAAGGCCGTAGACCGTAGCAGTGCTGGTGGCTGTATAACGTTTGTGAGTGCTGGTACCTGGGCACATGTTGACATGCATGGCTTGATAATGTTGCATTGGGTGTGGCCAAGGCCTAGGCTCTTGGGTGGATGGCCAAAGGCTGTAGGCCATGCACCTAAGAGCCTAGGCCTTGGCCACACCCACCGCAGTGTTATGCAGCCATGCATGGCAACCCTCTGATAGTACTATGTGGATTTTCTTTTCAAATTGCCTAGAAGGTCTACATTTGGCACAGATCATGATTTAACAGTCTATCATGATGTGATAGAATAGCAGGAGCAGGTGAGGATAAACTAATATGCCCTCATCACACTTTTGCCAATCGTCACTGCAACTGGGATGCTTACCTGTTTGATTCACTCAGAATTGAGAGACTGGGAAGCATTCAAGAATCTGCAAGAATAAGAAGGGAAGTTACCTTTCATCTCACAAACCCTGCATGACCAACCAGCTCAAGAAAACATGCTGACCATTGCTCAGAAAGTCAGACCAGGCCTAGCAGTCATTCTGCCTGATACAGTCACAGTTGGCCTCCAGCTGCACTGCCGAACTTGTAAGGAGAAGAACAAAATCTTGTTAGGACCTTATATAATGGACAGTTTGTTGAAGGCATCCACTTTAGTTCTGGCAATGGATTTGCTTTTCTCCAATACAATGCATCAAACTGCTAACGGGGTAATTCATCATTCGTGTTAAAATGTAAATTAAAGTATGTTACAGTTTTTCACATTGCATATACAATATATATATCTTTTGGCATATAGTGTCGGAATCGGCTGGTAGCGGAAGCTTGTGGTTCATTCCAGTGCTGCTTGACACAGTGCGGTGAGATGTGAGAGTACTTGAGGGTGCGAGAAGGTCATCTCCTCTTGTTTATTTCTGCAACTGAGACGTGCTGCATGTATACGCGACGAGGAGGCAGTTAACTCCCAGTGGGTCTTCTACATGAGAGAAGCTGGAGAGAGGCCCAGAGCAACGGAGGGCTTGATGGGGCTTGAATGTGTTGGCCCTATGCTTCTGTGCAGATGGAGTCGGAGGCCGTGAAGGGCTGCGGTGCTCTGGACCACGGTAGCCGAGATTCATTGTATCACAGCTGGGGGACCTTAACAAATAAATCTCGTAGAAGAGGATGGTCTGTGCAGCATTGATATGAATTGATGAACAAGCATTAGGGTTTTCAAAATAAGTGCAAATTATGTTTTTCTCTGTTTTAATCCTCATCAGCCTGCCAGAGAAGCTGGTCAGCTGGTAGAAATCTTGTATCGTTGTGTTTGGTATTTTTTATTTGGAACATTGAGGTTTGGTTGGGTTGCATTAACTAAGGTTAACATATAGCATTGGGGGCCTGTATTGGTACAGTTGCTGTGTGCGACCATGTGTTAGCCAGAGGGAGAACACAGAGATTGGCAGATCTTACATATGAGTGCACTACCCCCTTGTTGACGGCAAGACTTTTTTGAAGTGTTCGGACTTGTGAGGCAGAATTCCACAGTTTGCTAAATAATTTATGGAGTGGCAGGAAGTGTCTGATATGTCAGTCAAAACTAAACGTAAGCCCAAGAGTTATGCTAGTGTCTTGAAGTACAATTTAGGGACAACAGGAGAGAAAACAAAACAGAAATAAAATATCTGATGCTTCTCCAGGAACGTTATTACAAATAGTGAATGAACACCCCGTGCAGCCTTATAGGGTACCTTGGAGGCTACAACTAAGTATAAAATAATCTCCTACTTTCAACCGGGGGTGCGAGAGACACATCAGACTACATGGACATATATAATAACTCATTGCTTGAGTTATGCTATTCGCTCTAAAATGCAGCGAACGAGTCGCCAGCTATAACTGTTCAACAACCGAGAATTATAGAAAATGGTAATGATACACTAATTGACCTTCAGCCGGGTCAGTCTTTGTCTCCTAGAATATCAAAGTCACCTAATCTGTTTCCGGTAAGCAATTCTACATTACATTCAGCACACAAAGCTTTGAATTTTGAAGATCTGCAAAATGCTACAATTTGCATCAAAAATCCTCTTAAAATTATGTGGTTGGACTCATGAATTCCAGAAGGAACACAGCCCTGTCTTAGTGAGATTCAATGAGAAAGTGGACACTCAGCATTGTATCATTACTGCTAAATTGGAGGTTTTGGGCTAGGCGATTGATGACAATTTTCAGCCGCAACAGGCTACTCGAAATAAAATGGAGAAGCTTCCCGAATTGTTGGCACAAGAGTTGGGAATAAGGAACACATCAGATGTGGATGATGGTTCGGAGATTATCCTCACTAGAAATCTGCAATGCAGGTTGAAGCATATGGTAGCTCGTAAGCAACTTGGTAATGGCAGTCCAATTGTCAACGAACTGGCTAAAGTATTTTCTTCCTATATTCCTGTGCAGCCTACGCAAAGTAAGAAAGTAAAAAATAAAAAAAAAAACAGCAAGGGGCCATAAGCAGCATACATAAAAATGGATGCTGACAAGTTACCTTCTGAAAGATACAAATCCCTGTGTGGCTGATGCCAGAGATGGTACGGAAGCTGATTGTTCTGGGAATTAGACATACGAATCTGAAGACTTAGTTGGGGAAGGTGGATCTATCCTGGGTAAGCCTGGAGAAAAGGAAAAGGTTGAGATATTTAGAGAAAATGTTATTAACCGGGAAGTCATTGGGCCTCATTCCGAGTCATGCCGGTAAGTATCTGTATTTTCCGGCATGGCGTAAAGTACGACACCGTGCTGGTTGAAGTCCAAAAATTAGGGCCCATTCCGAGCTCACGGACACGCGCTTTCAGCTATGCCGGAAAAGGACCGCGCAGCCTGCCGCAAAACCCCCCGAAAAACCCCTACCGGCATGTAACCGACACGTAAAGTACTATACCGCCCTGTAAGCATTAGCGACAGTGCATAACGGTGACCGTAAATTATGGTGACCGTAATTTACAGAAACCGTAAATTATGGTCTCCGCCGAAAAACGGATCCGGAAATTACGACATCGCACAGGAACGGGAAGGAGAGCGGCGGCCATCTTTAAAAACACAATCCATTGCCATCCGCAGCTGCCAGTAGCCCTGTGAGGAAAGTAAAGTTGTGAACCGGACCAGGCACCGCAGGACATGCCGAAAGCACCAAAAAGGGCGGCAGATCGCGTCGGCAAGGTGAAATTCTCCACCGATGAACTGCAGGTCATGGTAGACTACCTTGCAAAGCATGCTGATGTAGTTTTCAGTGGCGACATGCGCAAGGAATCAACCCTCCGCAAGAAGACCATCTGGGCGGAACTGGCACAGAGGGTGAGCGCTGTTGGAAGCACCCCCCGCACCCCAAGGGACTGCCGCAAACGGTGGGACGACCTGCGGGTGCGGGGCCTCCTCTCCACCAACCGCAGCCAGGCCCTGCAGACGGGAGGTGGGCCAAGTACACAGGTCCAACTAGAGCCGTGGGAGGAGACCTGCGCACAGCTCATTGGCACGGAATCCATAGAGGGCGTGGGGACCATGGAGTGCGGCGGAACGACTTCTGCAGAAGGAGGTGAGTGTTGACAGTGCACACTGGCAATGTCATTGCATCATGTAAACTGACCCAGGGGCCATCGAAGGCACCCTCTCGTGTTGCCCTCTCCCATCCAATGCATCCCCCCATCCACCAAATGCTGAGGCAAGTGCCGCCTAATGCTGGCCCAAGTGCCAGTACATAACGCACATCAACCATACTGGACTGACTTGCACAGCCCATCATGCACACCGTCCAGCGTGGTAGGCATAGTACCTGCCGAAATGTACATGAACAGGGCACAACAAATCACTCCCAAACTTGTGTATATGTCATCACCATGCACATGTACCACTGCCATAGCTACCCCCCAAACTGAACAACCCGTGAATGACTGAAATGTCCATGCAACCATGTATGCAAATAGGACATAGCACATACACTAATGTTGTCCCTCTCTCCTTCCCCCACAAGCACAGACCATGACAGCACAGAGCCCCAAGGAAGCCGGCCAAGCACCTCCGCGGGTACTGGCAGGGCCAGGCCGAAGCCAGCAGCCAAGAAAACCACCACTCAGCCTACGGAAAGGCCACTTGAAGCTGGCAGACCAGCAAGCCACACAGCATCCGCGGCAGCAGCCGAGCAGACCCCTACCTCAGCACAATCGAGCATTTCAGGGGAGGCTGCCGCTACCGCACCAGATGAGTGGGAGCCCAGCCCACCACCCATCCAGGGGCCCATGCCGGAGGACGACCAGGAGAGCATGCAAATGCTGGAACCATGCCTTGTGACACTGGCATCATGCAGTGACTCTGGGGATGCACCAATACCAGTGCACAGCCTTGAACTTGACCCGCTGGGGTGTGACGTTGTTCCCCCAGTCCACCCATACAACCCCCTGCACAGCATGCTGGTGCAAGTAGATCATCCGATGTCCCCCCTTCACCTGACCAGTTCAGAGTTCAGCAATTGAGCGATCTCATAGGGAACTATATTGAGGATAATCGCCAGACCAGGGCTGGACTGCATGAGGAACTCGATCAAATGCGCCAGTCCCTCAACGACTGCACCACCAGATTGTGCGACTCCCTGACGGACAATACAACCCGGCTATGCCATGTCCTCAACCGCATTGCTAATGCCCTTGAGGCAGGGAGTAAAAATACAGAGCCACAGCAGGAGGGCACGTCCGAGACAAGTGAGGCCACGCAAGGCAGCCCGGAGAGACGCCTCCGGCGTTCCTTGCGCAAACAGGATTTGCCTCCCCCAGACAAGGGCTCCAAGGGACATTAGCCATTCCTGCCACATGTGGTCCCCAGATCCTACATGGGACGACTGCTCGGGAGTTGGGGGGAGGGAGGAGGGAGGTGGCGTTGTGTTCTGGAATTGGGGGGAGTGGGGTGATGTTGTGTTCTGGGGTTGGGGGGAGGGGGGTGATGTTGTGTTCTGGGGTTGGGGGAGGGGGTGATGTTGTGTTCTGGAGTTGGGGGGAGGCGGAGGGGGCATGGGCATTTGCTGAAATAAGCACTGTTTTTTTATTTCTTGTTATCTCAATACACAATTGGTGTTGCAAAGTTGTTGTGGACATTCTTCATTGCACTTTTTGTCCATCTGCACATATGGCATGGGCCCATTCGACACCAGATATCAGTGGAGGGGTCAGCCACCAGTCCTGGTTCGTGGGCACATATGTGCATCACGCAAACCTGGTGACTGCTGCATCTACACGCATGCACAGGTATGGCCATGGTCTGGTTGCCCCATGGGTCTGTTCAGGGGGTTCACGTCAGGGGTCATGTGGCTTGCTGTTAGGGTACATCCACCAACAGATGCATGTGTCGCAAAATGAGGTGGGTGTGTGGACTGTCATGGTGGTGAACAGTACTTGGCTGTCATGGCAGGCTTTCGATGATGGCCATATGTACATGTACATAGATATATTCGGCACGATCAGGGACACAAATATGTGTCCGATGCAATGTAATGCTGTGGGGTGTCGTGTCTACATGATGGTCCGTGAACGGTGGTGTGGACATCTTGGGGTACATGTTCCTTTGTCGCATGCTGCTGTTCTGATGTCGGATCATTCTGGTGCTGCGTACTGTGTACATTCTCATTTGGCTGTGGATCATGTCCATCATCCAGCTCTGATCCATTCTATGGTGATTCCCAACACTCCTATGGGGGTGCCATGCCGGTGACGTGATATCGTACCCCTGCTGTCCTCCGTGAATTCCACTTCCAGGGGTGGGTCTCCAATGTGGTGCCAGGCTGAGGGATGCTGCAATGTGAATGTGCAGTGTGCCCTTGGATATGCACTTGCGGCTGTGGTGTCCGCCAATGAGTGGTGCTGGTGTAGTGTGCCTATCCCTTGTCAGTTGGTGTAGATGTAGTGTGATGTGGGTGCCTTATTCTGGCAAAGTGAAAATATGTTCATATGTGCCGTTGCCCTGGTTCTTTGGCAGGTTTTTGTCAGGGTGAACAACGTACAATGGCTCCATCTTTTCTACGCAGTTGGTTCATGCAGGCACCCACCCAGTGGCACCAGTGCACTTGCATGACACAGTCAGACGACTCAACAGCCAGCCAGACAGGTCATCCTGCATGTTGGGCCATGTGGCGCGGTAGCGTGCTGACCTCTTTCCTTTTCAATCAACCCTCCCAGGTCCAACTTGGGGCCCTCCTCTCTGACATCTTTTCCTCCACCTGTGGTGTTCCCCTGGGATCTAATCTCCCTCCCTGGCTGTTCAACCAGTATTTGGCACTCCTTGGCCACCGCATCGCCACCCTCTGCCCAAACTTTCAGCACTATGCGGACGATACCCGGCAAATTTTCAGCCTACCCTCGGCGTCCTCCTCTCCTTCCCTCATCTCTGACTGTCTGTCTGATATCCAGGAATGGTGTGCAGCCAACAAAGACTGCATTAATGCTAGTAAGACTGAGATTCTCCTCATCGGCACACCCACTCCCTCCTTCCCGTAAGTTCAAAACACTATACATTGTCCACAAGGCCTTCTGGGGCCTGGGGCATGAATACCTCTACTCTCTCTTCCTGAATGTCTTCCTTCCCAAGGCCTTTGCTCATCCGTCTCCGACTCACTCAGGGTCAGCCGCTTCTCAGAGCAACGAGCTGGGGGTAGATCTCTCTCCGCGGCAGGGGCCTCCATCTGGAACAGCCTTCCTGCATCTCTGATATTTGAGGAGAACCATCTCTGGTTCCGGAAGCACCTCATGACCTTCCTCTTTGCTTCTGCTTTCTCTCTCCCTCTCCCCTGCTGAGTTCTTCACTGAAACTGCACAGGATCTGGATCTGGGCCACTCTCGCCGACCTCAGTCCTGGGCCCAGCCACTCTCCACTTGCACTGCCTCCCTGGCAACCCCTGCACTGCGGGACTGTCTCTCTATCCCTACAGCCCCCCTTCCCAGCACTTGTCTGCACTTACGTTGCACTTGCCACCAGCTGGCCCTATTAATTTATTTTTGGATATTCGACTTACTTTGTACTGCACTTCCCCCGTCCCCTTGCACTTGCACTTTTTCCATTCTCACTACCCCTGCACTTGCGCGGTCTGTGTGACACCTGGCCTAGTGGGATCGTTGTCTGTCTTCCCCTTTTTCCCCCTCCCTGCCTCGTCGCGCCTTGAGACACTTGTGTATGGGCGCGTTCAAAATGCCATATCATATCATATCATGTCATTTCAGCAGGCCCTTTGAGTCATGTGTAGTTGTTTGGTGTCGGGCCCACCCATGTGTGCGGTTCTTGGTAGTGTTGCATTCCATCTGCATGTAGGGGGAGTGGTATTGTTTGCAGTTGATGTCCGCAACGTGCATGCCAAGCTGGTCCACATACGACCGGTGGGTGCTGCCAGGGGCAACATTGTCATTTGCCATGCCTCCATTTGCTTTTGGTCCAGCTTTACTGTTGTGTGTTTCATGGGTGGTCCATGTTGGGGATCGGTGGACCCTTGTGTGTTTGGGGATGTGTTTGGGGGTGTAAGGGCACTTGGATATGTGGCCGCATAATGGACGGTTGTGACATGCCACTGTGTGCTGGTGGGTGCCTTTGGCATGGGTGTGGGGCACAGGCAACACCATCACTTGTGCCGGGTTGGCACTGTACATTTGTATGGTGCTCGCTTGTCTTGTGTCTGTGCCGCAATATGGTGGTGACGGTGTCACAGTCTAGGTGGTCAGGGGTGTCTGTCTGGTAGGCCTTCTCCTAGAGCGTCAAGTCATGCTACGTGTGCATGGGGGCTGCAGGGGTGGTAACGGAGGATGCACTGGTGCTGCATGCAGGGCCTGTCTCCCCCCTCCTTCTACCCCTGTGTCTCCTCAGTCGGGGGGCCTGGTGTTGTTGCAGGGGTTTGTGTGGTTGTGGACTTGATTGTTCAATTGGTGTCATCTTGGTGTGGGAGGGTGGTGGTGTGTGGGTGTGTCCCTTTTCTACTATGCCAGACTCCTGGCCTCCATCTGTGTTGCATGTGTGCACCTGTGGCTCTTGGTCCCACTGCTCAGGGTTATTTACTCCTTCTCTGAGATGCCTGTATGTACTCCATGCCGGTAAGGTACTTTACGGCCTTGAGGAGGACGTAATTTACGTCTGGTCCTTACTTGGAATCAGCTCCGGTTTACGCCATGGCGTTAATTTCACCATGGTGGTGCGCGCGCGCGCGACCCAAGACCGTAAATTACAGCATTGTAGTTTACGGTGCCTAATTTACGGTCTGAGGGGTCGGAATGGCATGGAGCGGAAAACCATGCCGGTAAATCAATACCAGCATGGTTTGTACCTTACCTCCAGACTCGGAATGATCCCCATTAAGTCTAGTTTACACCCCCAAATGGATAGTAAATCTGTTTTCCTGGAAATGACCGTAAGAGAATGAATCATTCAGATCTGCTGCATATATTGCATAGTATTCCACCACTGAGGATTTTCGATGCTCAGGACTTCTATTTTGCTGACCCATTGGATTTGGAAGATGGGGTAGATTCGCAAGCACATTGTTATCAATCAGAAACAGAGGAGGCTATTCGGTAACAATCTCAAAACATTTTAAAGTTGGGCCACTACCTGGATTTCTCTTCAGTAATATGCCCAAGATGTGTCCCTGCTAAACCATTGAAAATGGCCCCTCTGTTAAGTCAGTGCAATGTGTTAATTTGTTATCTTCGTGCCCCGATCCGGAATTAGTTCAGCAGGTGTTAAAATGGATCACTAACCTCTTTCCTATGGGATGGATGACTATGGCATGATCAGTGGACATTACCTCCTCGACTACTAGAGGGCATATGCACTGGCTTAACTTTGACGGGTCTTTAAAATTGTTGAAAGCTAGGGATGTTTTTCTGCTCCAAGAGTTGGTTGATAAAAACTGTTTATGTGGACAAGTATCAAATATATACAAAAGGTTCTGCTAAGGGCTCTATGAGTAGACCTAAGGGCGGCCTTTTGGTTGGCGGTTGTCACTCTATTCCTTCTCGTATTATAGACCTACCCATGCCATGTAATAATATTATAGCTGTCAAAATCTGCTTAAAGGTGTAAGGGCGAAACAGGAGATGCATAGTAGTCAATGGGCCTCATTACGGGTTTGGTGGGCAACCGTTGGTGCTACCGGTTGGTTGCCGCAGGACTCATAACACCATTCTGCCGCCTGAGATGCTGGGGCCACTGGGACATTACAAGTCTTGCTGGCCCCGGATAAAAGGGGCGGTGGAATGTATAATTCCCCATTACTGTGGAGTCGGGTAGGACTTCCATGGGAATGGTGACACGGAAGCACTGACCGGTGCCAGAGCATCTGTGACGCCCACGCCTACCGGGGCCGTTGCGTCTGTCAGTTCAGACCTGCCGGGCGCGACGACCCAGGAAGGTAGAGTTGGAGTGTGGCAGTCCGGAAAGGGTGCCATTATGGTGCAGCCAGCACCCTTATTTCTGGACCACAACACTCGGAATGAGGACCGATGTGTATAATTCTAATGAGAGGATTGACACAGAGAACACCATCAAAAGCCTTTATGACTTTCTGGTAGGATGGGTGATAGACCTTAATGATGAAATCAATCTTGGTAGCAGGGGATTTGAATGCTAATTGTTTGGACAAACCCTTGAACTCTGTAATGGGTCATCTGAATGCTGACTCAGTGATTCAAAGCAAAAGATCAAATTGCCAAGGCAGATCTCGGGTGACAGTGATGAATGAATGTAGGTTGTTGATGATTAATGGTAGAACACCCAGTGACATTCCGGGTGCTCACACGTGTATAAATGGAAAGTTGAGATCATCTTTACACTATGTTTCTGTTGATCCCACTGCGGGAGCAGAGATTAGTAAACTGACTATTGATCATTTTAGCTTTACCGACCATGCTCTAATGTTAATGTTAGAACGACCGAAAATGCATCTGAATGGTTGGTGACATAAATATAAATGACACAGGTAATAGGATTGTGTGGACAGAGAGGAACATCAGCAATTTGAAAGCCCATGTAGTAAAGCTGAATCATAGAGAGATTGAGAGCTATGAAAGTAAAACTGTTGAGGAGACTGAAGACTAAATTAGGCAGTTGACATGAAAATCTGATCTGCAAAAGGGGACTTGTGTAGTTGTTGATGACATGGCGGGAAGGAACATATGATCGGGCTATTAGAGATGCTAAAGGCATTATGAGGAGAGAAATTAGAGTAATCACTAAGTACTCAGGATGATTGCTTGAAGTATGTATCTGTAAAAATGGTGAAAAACAGATACATAAACTGGCTTAGGTGGAGGAGGTTTTTCGAAGAAGAAACCTGAGATGGCAGAAGGTGGTACAGGTTCTGGCGAAAGGAGATCCTAGAAAGATGTAGCAATTCTTGAGCACCAATAATGATGGAAAAGCAAAGAAAGTTACAAATCCCATCCCAGAAACTACTTGGGTGGAATTTGTAGCAAGACAATTTGCAATGGTAAAAGACAATGATGAACCTGGTCATGCTGAACAAGGGGTGCAAGGTTATTTCGACCTAGCCTTAGATATAGAGTGTTTGTTTGGTCTGATTAATAACTTAAAATCTTCTAGGGCTCCTGGCCTTAATTCCTTGGCAAACATAGTCTTGAAGTCAGACTCCGTTGCATGGGTGAGTCTGGTTGGGATATTATTTAGGAAGATGAGCAATGGTGAGAACATCCCCCTGTCCTTGCATTCTTCCCTATTAATTCCCATTTATAAATCTAGGAATCATCTGCACCCGTCTATCGACTTTTGTTGATTTTGGACATAACTAGAAAAAAACTCTTTGCCTCTGTATTGCTTAAAGCATTGCAAGATTGGGTGACAGCAGGAAAGACCTTGGACGACACACAATTGAGTTTCAGTGAGGGGAGTTCTACCACTCATTACCTGACGGCGATTGACCTGCTTGCGGCCTGTGCTAGGATTAAAAGGGGCACAGTTTTGCATGCAGCATTTATCAATGTTTGTACTGCTTTTGATTCAGTGAATCGCAGTAAGCTATGGACAAAGATGGCTGGACTGGGCTGTCCCGGTAAATTGCTTCAATTGACACAGGGGTTGTATACTGAGACAAGTGTCATGGTGAGATTGGATAGTGGTGGGGCCTTCACTGCCCTGGTTAACACTTGGAGGGGAGTCAAACAGTGGTGTGTGTTGGCCCCCCTCCTGGTAAATCTCTACTTGTCTGACTTGTCTCCACTGGTGAGATCAATTTCTAATTGCCTGCCAAGGATTGGTCAATTCCAGATAGTAAGTCTGGCTTATACAGACAATATAGTAGTATTTGATCACCATTGTAGTGGACTGATTCTCTCCTTGAAGACTTTGGAAAATTAGGCTAGAGAAAATGATCTCGTCATTAACCTTTCTAAGACTAAGGTAATACAGTTCAATCACAAACCAGTCCGCCGCTCAGCTATACGCTTGCTCGAACAGAATCTGGAATATGAAAATAGCTACAGATATTTAGGTGTAGATAACGATGCTGGCAGGGATTAAAGAACGTTCATCTTGGACAGAAGAAGAAAGGCTCACCTGCTTACATCTTTAATTGCTAAATTTGCACAAGAGACCTCGGGTTACAGCCTGGCTGGGATTATCTGTTATAATCACTTGCTTGATTATGTGTTGTAATCATTTTCAGGAAAGGTTGGGGCTTTTTAGAACCGGCTTGTATGTCCATGCGCTAAGGTGTTTGTTGTAATCCAAATGCGTCACAGTTGAGTGTGGTGCAAAGAACGGGACTCACAGCCTGACCCCTTGAGTGAAGCAATGAAAGAAAAATGCTCCACACTTCAAAAAACTGCGCCACAAATAATATCAAGGCGAAAGAAAGTATAAGAATATTTATTGCATTGCCCTCTGTGATAACACGTGTTTCGACACACAAGTGTCTTTCTCAAATCAGGGCTAATATTGACTAATACAACAAAAGAAAGATAGTTGATCAAAAAGCATTGCATCATACCACATTGTACAGTCATTTGGTAAAATATAGTAAAGGAAGCATAGAAATCAAAAAAGAACATACATTTTATGTAGCCAGGAGTTATGTATATATATCAACACCATACAATTAGTGTTTCATCACAATTGTAATTGCAAGACACAGATAAACAAGGAGGGGTGTAGGGGGAGGAGATTTGAGGTAGTTGAGAATAAACAAATAAATAAATAATATAGAAGAAAATGCAAAGAAAGGGAAAAATCAAGACCAAAAAATCTGGTTAGTGCCAATATATGGTGATATCATGTTAATTCCATAAATACATGGAGTTGGAAACCCAAATTCCTTACCTATCCTCCATATCAAAGTTCATTCACTTCAGGATTGGTGCATGAATGAAATCATGGGTTAAATCCCCCTGTAGGAAGTCAGGTTTGAGGTCAGTTCTTTATTGGTGAAGGGCAAACTGTTTAGGCTATCATAATAACCGAACAAGATACTTGATTTAAAGTCATTTCTCTGTGATAGTTATGGTCGAATACATGGTTGCATGAGTAAGGTTGAAAAACGGGGGGGAGAGAATATAAAGAATTGTAAAGTCAAATGGTTGGTCCAAACAAAATTGATGCCAAATAAACTCTGGTGCATAAATCCAGAGTCAGCATTTGACACGCTACCAAATCCTTCCAAAATTGGGTGAACATGCTATTAATGTAAGCGTGACTAAGCATTTTGTACGCTGGGTTACCAGTGAGTCGCGCTTTTAAGGAAAAAGGAAAACATGCATTAAGTCCGTCGCTAAAGCGGCAAATCTGGATATGTGGATGCCTCACCTACGTTAAGTGGTCAAATATCGTGCCGTCCGAAGCCGCATAGGCAGCCCTACAGAGTGTTTGTAGAGGTTGCCGTGACAACCGGCAGTCCTTCCTCGATTGCAGTCCTATCTTACTAAACTATTCTAGGAAGGAAACGGGCGCCATCTTTAAGATGGGTCCGTTGCACTGAAAAATGCTTGAGTGCAGGTTCATTTCCATTCTGGTCCGTACAATTATGGATTGGTTGGGGGCAAATTAAATAAATATAACTACATAGTTTATGTTGAAGCCTAAAACAGCAAAACTGAAGGACAGATATTAACGTAATATCAGAAAAATTACTTCTTCGTGGGTATTCCCCTATATCTGTCATCATATACTTATCATACTGATGGCAATTTAAATGCTTAGAGGTCACCATGCTATAGCCATGGTATATATGATTAAAGAGTGTTAGTCAATATAAATCTCAAGTTGGGTGCACAAGTTGACAGGTTACCCGAATACATAGCACATGGTGATGAAAAGTCCTTGTATATAAACATCAGTATGTTAGAATATTACTCGAATTCCAAGAAACTGCTTCAATTTAGCATCCATCATTTCACATGACAAAATGAGTAAATGGTTTAAGACAGTAAACACATAATCCATTGAGACAATATATAACAGATTTGTACATCATAATCTAGAGAAAGTGGTTCAACTCATGTTCTTGATTCAATCCAAATTCAGTAGCTCTATATCGGCAAATAAGGCGGGCTTCTAATTGCCGAAGGAGGACTTTTTTATTTCCTCCTCTATCGCCCAAACGGGCCTGTTTGAGGCCAATGAATCTCAGATGAGTTTTAACTTCCATTTGGTGTTCTGTATGCCAATGTTGGGCCAGCGGTACAGTGTGGTCACTTTGTCCATTCCATGTAACTGTTCTCTAATTCTGAATCTCAATTCACGGATGGTACTTCCTATATATATCCGTTTGCAGATACATATGATAACATATACGATGTATTTACTTCGACAGTTGATAATGTCTGTAATTGAAGTGGTTGTACCTCTCACAGTTGTAAAGCTGCTCGTGTCAGGATGCGCATATTTGCACATGCTGCAGCACCCACATTTCTTGAATCCATTAGATGCACCGGATAACCAGTGTATTGGTCGTGGTGCAGGCGCTTGTGGGAGTAAAGATGGACTCAAGCTTGATTTCAAGATTTTAGTTTTTTTGAATATTAGTTTGGGTTCTTCATCTATAAAATCGGTAAGGTGTTCATCCAATTTAAGTAAATGCCAGTTCCTCTTCAATATTTTTTCTTATTTCAAAATTATTAGATGAAAAGGTTGTGATGAAGCTGACTTTTGGCAGTTGGTCTTCATGTTTCATAATTTTGGGGGTTAAAGTTGCATCTCTCTGTATTTGTTTACTTTGTCCAACGCCGATTTGATACATTTTTTGCTGTAGCCTCTATGTCTGAATCGATGTTTCAGTAATTCACATTCTTGGAGAAAGTCAATATTGGTTGTGCAATTCCTACGAGCTCTCACGAATTCTCCTTTGGGAATATTGGTGATTACTGACTTTTGATGACAGCTTGTGGCATAGAGGGTAGACTTGGCTTCCGTTGGCTTGCGAAAGGTTTTGGTGAGGAGGTTCTCTTCTTGTACATAAATGGTAAGGTCAAGAAAGTCTAAGCTGGTATCGCTAGACGGTCCTGAAAGAAATATTCCTTCATCATTTCTATTTAGACGATCCTTGAAGTCTGAAAGTTCCTGTTCAGTTCCGTTCCAGATTAGTAAAACATCATCGATGAATCTGGTCCACATCACAATCTTATTTTGTGCTTCTATATCTGTGTATACATACTTGTCTTCAAACATACTCATGAAAAGATTAGCAAGCGCTGGTGCATACTTAACGCCCATAGCAACTCCCTGCTTTTGTTTGAAATATCTCTTGTCAAATAGGAAAATGTTATTCTGCAGGGTTATGGTCAGCATCTCTTTCAACAAGGCTACATGATGATAATGCGAGGCTGTTTCCCCACGAAATGTGTATTCAAGGATTTTAATTGCTGAATCATGTCTAATCGATGTATAGAGAGCACGGACATCCAAGGTGACCAGTTTGTAAGTGTTAGCCCATCTGATGGTTCGCAATTTTTTAATAACATCTGTAGAGTCTTTGCAAAATGCTTTGGTTGTAGGTACCCTTGGATTGAGTATATTATCGATATATTCACTGATTTTTTCCGTGGCCCAACCAATACCGCTCACAATCGGCCTTCCTTCCGGGATTTTATCAAAGCTTTTGTGCACCTTAGGTAGAAAATATATGGTGGGAACCACAGGGAATGGGACAGAAATATATTTTCTTTCTTCTTCTGTAATTAAACCTTTCCTTTTCCATGTAAGGATTTGTTCTTGCAATAAAGTCTTGATTTCCATTGTAGGATTGGTGCGTAACTCCTCATAGCAGAAGGGGGTTGACAAATGATTTTGCGCCATCTGTATGTAATCAACACGATTCATGATAATGATTTTGCCCCCCTTGTCCGCTTCCTTAATGACTATGGAGTTGTCCATTTGGAGGCTATTTAAAGCCTTGATTTCTTCATTGGTAAGGTTATTATTTTTGAACTTGTACCTCCTACTTGATTTGTTACGTCATTCAAAAAGGTTGTTAATATCGAGCTGAACTACTTTATGAAAGGCATCGATCATATTTTCTTCAGCAAATTGGGGAGTGAATTTTGATTTACTTTTGAGGTCTTTAGTGGTGATGCTGATAGGTTGTACTCTAAGTTCATCAAGAGTCTCATGAATCTCAGATTCATCAGATTCAAGTGTTCGTAACAAATGTATATTTTCAATATCTTGTATGGAGTATGAACTGGGTTGGTTTTGTGCTGGTCTTGGTTGAAATTGTCGAACTTGAGTAGCAAAAAACTTTTTAAGTTTCAATTTCCGGGTAAATTTGAATAAGTCGATCTGGGTTTGAATATGGTCATATCTGCTGGTAGGCGTGAAAGAAAGGCCTTTGTTCAGTAGTTTGATTTCATATGTAGTCAGATTTCTAGATGAAATATTCATCACAAGGTTGTCACTGGCGTTGTTCCTGAGGCAAGCCGTGCTCTCGCTCTCGTCAGGCATCTGTACTCTTCCTGAGCATCTGGATTTCCGCTGTCTTGCACCCCACCTCCTTCCTCCCCTCCTGGTAAAGCCTGTGCGGGGGTTGAAGTTGGGATTGGTTGAAAACGGACCGTCTTGGTGTTAGTTAGCCTGGTTCCCTTCTTGAAGCGCCTAATTTGATTGAGGAAACCTGAACCTTCTGTATAACGTGCAGTCTCTCCTGATTCCTCTTTATCCGTCTCTGAGTCTACATCGGAGTTTGCTGGAGTGTTATCCTTAGATATAGGTTTGGATAATTTATTGTATTTTTCTTGAAATATATAAACACGATCTTCACGATAGTCTTGTTCATCTCTATAGAATTTGCGAACTTTCCGGATCTTAATCTCGTCTTGATACTCCATGAGAATTTCGTGCATTTTATGAAAGTTTTTTTCTTTAGTGCTTCCAAAGCCTTTGTTTCTTGAATTTCTTTAGTGATAAGCTCAATTTGTTCCTTTGCACGTTTCTGTTCCCGGGCCGCATGCTCAATCAATATTTCAATCATCTTAGTAGAACTCGTGTTCAAATTGGTAGCCCAATCCTCTGCTAGATCATTATCCTCACCCCTTGAGAAGTCCGGAAAGATCAATATCCTAAGACCTCGGGGTATGAATCCATTTTCAAGGTAATTTTTAAGTGATATAATTTCCCAAAATGTATCGATTTCTTTTTTCAAGATTCTTCCAAGTTTAACGAATTTATAACGTAAATTCTCTCTTTTGGTATATTAGAAGAAAAACCATGTTTTGTGTCTCCTCTTTGTGAAAAAAGATTCTTGGCGTCTTGATCTCGATTCAAAATATGTTGAGCCATACCAGTGTTGTACAAGCAGCACAGAAAGTCGGTGTTTCAAATGACAAGTTACAGGAAAGGTTGGGGCTTTTTAGAACCGACTTGTATGTCCATGCGCTAAGGTGTTTGTTGTAATCCAAATGCGTCATAGTTGAGTGTGGTGCAAAGAAGGGAACTCACAGACCGACCCCTTGAGTGAAGCAATGAAAGAAAAATGCTCCACACTTCAAAAAACTGTGCCACAAATAATATCAAGGCGAAAGAAAGTATAAGAATATTTATTGCATTGCCCTCTGTGATAACACGTGTTTCGACACACAAGTGTCTTTCTCAAATCAGGGCTAATATTGACTAATACAACAAAAGAAAGATAGTTGATCAAAAAGCATTGCATCATACCACATTGTACAGTCATTTGGTAAAATATAGTAAAGAAAGCATAGAAATCAATAATGTATATATATCAACACCATACAATTAGTGGTTCATCACAATTGTAATTGCAAGACACAGATAAACAAGGAGGGGTGTAGGGGGAGGAGAATTGAGGTAGTTGAGAATAAAAAAAGAAATAAATAATATAGAAGAAAATGCAAAGAAAGGGGAAAATCAAGACCAAAAAATCTGGTTAGTGCCAATATATGTTGATATCATGTTAATTCCATAGATACATGGAGTTGGAAACCCCAATTCCTTACCTTTCCTCCATATCAAAGTTCATTCACTTCAGGATTGGTGCATGAATGAAATCACGGGTTAAATCCCCCTGTAGGAAGTCAGGTTTGAGGTCAGCACTTTATTGGAGAAGGGCAAACTGTTTAGGCTATCATAATAACTGAACAAGATACTTGATTTAAAGTCGTTTCTCTGTGATAGTTATCGTTGAATACATGGTTGCATGAGTAAGGTTGAAAAACGGGGGGGAGAGAATATAAAGAATTGTAAAGTCAAATGGTTGGTCCAAACAAAATTGATGCCAAATAAACTCTGGTGCATAAATCCAGAGTCAGCATTTGACACGCTACCAAATCCTTCCAAAATTGGGTGAACATGCTATTAATGTAAGCGTGACTAACCATTTTGTACGCTGGGTTACCAAGGAGCCGCACAGCGAACGCGTGTCTCGCCGCCGCGGTGCTCAAAGGCACCACGAAAGCGAGCACATCGCTCCGACACGGGTTAGCCCCCTCGGGACACCCCCTTCTTTTAAGTGCTAATGAAAAAGGAAAACATGCATTAAGTCCTTCGCTAAAGTGGCAAATCTGGATATGTGGATGCCTCACCTACGTTAAGTGGTCAAATATCCTGCCGTCCGAAGCCACATAGGCAGCCCTACAGAGTGTTTGTAGAGGTTGCCGTGACAGCGCTCAGATACCCGAGGGTTCGTAGCGCTATATAAGTGTGAAATAATTATTATATAGCCAGTGTTTTTGCCCTTCAGTACTATAAGGACTTGAAGTACTATCTATCACTGAACTAAGATGGTTAGATGTACTGGAGGGCACATTTTGGCAGAGAATATTACTGCTCTCCCCTGGAGTGCTGATGCCAATAATCAGATTGGAGCTTGGTTTAACGTCTCTGGAGGGCCAGGTCTGTGTCAAAAGAGGATTTATATGGGGGATGCTGTTGAGCAGCCGACTGTGATGGCCTCCTAAAAGAGGAGTTTGGTGCCCAACGTAAATCCTTTATACACTTCGCCGTCGCCGACATACAATTCAACTTTTAAATAGCCAACAGTGCACAAGAACCGGTTGGTCACCCACACACCGAGACCGGTGCAGAACAGTAAGCTACAACAACATCTACAGCCATTCCAAGAGGTGCCGGTGCTGTGGGCTGGGAAAGACGAGCTGTGCTGCAGCCCAACCTTTGTATAGCCAACGGAGCGCAAGAACCATTTGGGCACTCACACACCATGTCCGGCGACGAACCACAAGCTAAAATGACACCTACAGCTGTTCCAAGAGGAGCCACCTAAGAGATCAAATGGTCGGAGAGGGAAAAGCAACTGCAGCCATTGACTGGTGGGACTGGCTGCAGTGAGACCATGCCCTGACGCTCGATCTGCCCTGGCGGTGCTGCCTGGACAAGCCGCCCTGCTGACTTGGTGCTCGGCATGGTGGAGGCAGAGGCTGGAGAGCCTCACCGTGACACAGTGAGTGATGGGGTGTGATCTCCCATAGCACGCAGATGGTGGCGTGGCCCGCCTCATTTGAGACTGGAGTGGCCCTGCGGCGTCCGTGTGGCTGAAAGTGGCTGGTGGAGGGCCCCCGTGGCCGGAGCCATGAATCGCCCCTGCAGTTGATGGAGACACTGTACATAAGGTGAGTGCTGGGTTTGCGGGCAAGGTGGGGCATACCGACATCCACAATATCACTGGCAGAGTCCCCTGAGGCTTCTGCATGACATCCGTGGGATACACGGGATGCCAACGCAGGGACACATCAGAACACGGCGGTATGATGGGAGTATATCTGCCACTGCTCTATGACCTAAAGTAAGGCTACGACACTGATAGCAACCCGCCTGATGCCTTAGCCCGGCAAAGCCCCATTACGCGAGGCCCCTGAGCGACAACCCCCACACAGGTTGCATCAATACTATTAAACAGCTCTGCAGACATTTAACAAGTGAATACTTGGGAGGCACACAAATTCCCATCTCCGACCTTAAATCGGTGACGGGGGCTGCAACAGTGGTGACTTGTGTGCATGTCAGGGGCACCATCTGGAGGCCTTGGAACCTCAAACATGCCATGGAATCGCTGCATAACCGCACATGCTGAAATTCCCCAAAATCCCATCAAATTAGCTCTCGAAATATAACTATTCGCAGGAGACCAGGAAGTCAACTCGGCTGATAGATAACCCATCACCCGGATCGTACTACCCCTTGGCGCTGCTACTCAACCCTTGAATTGTGCCGGCACATATGCATGGGGAGTACAATAATGCTACAGGCATTCTAGTTGGGATCCAACAGTGAAGTCTATTGGACCTGGAGGGGCTTTGCCCACGGACATCCTGGCCTAGAGGACGCTGCCGCGACTCATAGGAGCAACATTAACAACAATAGGTCAGACTGCACTGAGGACACCGGCCCACACCATAATCTAAAGAATAGCAAATCATGCCTATGCAGAATATACCGGCTGCGACACTCAGGGCCACTGCTGTCAAGTCTATAAGAAACAAATAACCCTGCAACCCTATTAACTACTCTTCACCACAGCAGAGGACCCAACTGGGCTGTGCAGCTTCTCGCAGGACTGTTCTGGGGATGCTGGGCACTGCAATCCCTGTGTGAAACGGGGGTGGGGGAGTTGTGCTCTGCTCCTGGCTATATACATCACCGCCTTGGACTGTCTGAGCGGTACCCGGGGCAATCCCTGCATCGGTGTGCAACGATCATACTGGACTTGGTGCAACTTCGCCACCCCGCCTGCAACCTGCACTAAACAGGCGGTCATACACTGAACCCCTTCAGAGTGCCAGACATCAAATCCAGTTCTTGGAGATCGGCTGCTCGACGAGTATCCTCCGAGTCTCATGCAGCAACACACCATGACAAAGGGCAATAATTAAAACAAGAAGAAGGGCCCGATAGACTCTTTCACTGGCCCTAGACTGATGGCGACTTCCGTTTCCCCACCTTTCAGCCCTGCATCTACTGAGTGTGGCGAGGGCAGCTCCAGAGACGACCACCTACTCCAGATGATGCAAAATGGCTTTCTAGCTATCAGCATCAAGCTGGACAATATAGTGGGAATGATAGGCTCACTGAAGGCGAAGGTGGAAAAAGACAGCGCTCACATTACGGAGGCGGAATCATGAATAAGCACCAACGAAGACACACTTCAGCGCCATGACTGCACATTAAATACCATGCAAGTGGAGCTCAAGAAAATGACAAACAAATGTGAAGAATTGGAATCAAGATCTAGGTGCAACAACATCCTTATGGTGGGAGTCCCCGAAGCAGCATGTAAAGGCCCCATGGAACAGTTTGTTGGAAACCTTCTGATGGGCATGTTCGACCCCTCCAAACTATACCCACAATTCCTGGTTGAGAGGGGACACCAAACACTTGCGCCCCCCTCTCACCCAGGCACTCCACCAAGAACAATAATCGCCCACCTGCTAAACTACAAGGACCGGGACACAATACTACACCTTGCAAAAGAGAAAGGCACTCTACAATTTGACTCCACTACAATCCACATATACCCTGACTTTGCAACTAGCGTGCAGATACAGCGAAGATCCTACGATGCAGTAAAACGTTTGCTCCGAGCCCGTAAGGTGCCTTATTCTCTAATGTTCCCCGCCAGATTGAGGATACATCACGGCGGGAAATCACATATCTTTGACAATCCTGCACAGGCACTATCATACATGGAAGCGTCAATCCCCGTTCCTCTTCGACAACCCCGCCTGGAGCCAAATGCACCCAGAAACAATACAATAGACAATATGGATGACAACGACTGAAAGGAACTCGGATTTGGCCAAGCGGCTCCGTCTGACCTATGCATACAGCTACAGCAATCAACAAACTCAACCCTGGACATGTTAAGCACAGCCGCAGGCTAAAGGCTCCTGACATGACCTCCCAAGGTGTGTCCAAAATTTACTTCGGAGAACATCATCGATTTGGGGTTGATGATGAGGGCGTTGCGTGGGATAATAAAAGGGGACAAGGAATGTTGGGGTTTAAAGTTTGTGAATACTGGGCAAAGGTTAGCCCACAAGAGTTAAGGGAGAAAAACGTAAAATCTATGGCGGATGGCAGGCAGGTAGAGTCCTATATAAATAGGCCTAGAGAGGGCACTGAGAACAATTTATTTGCATATATGATATTGGAGCGACATGGCATCACACTTTTGAATGATCACTTGGAATGTGAGAGGTATAAATAACCTGATAAAACGAAGAAAGATCTGGGTGTATTTAGACTGACACACTCCCAACATAATAATGTTACAGGAAACCCATGCACTAGACCTCACACACAAACAATGGTGCCAAAATGGGGGAACAATAGGTTCTACACCAACTACTCATCACACACGAGAGGTTTGGCAATAATGATACACAAGAACGTCGACTTTAAGGCTGGAGTAACACACATAGACCCAGAAGGCAGATACATCATGGTGACAGGGACGATCAACAACAAACCAATAACTCTAGTTGACACTTACGGGCCTAATACTGATGACCCAGCATTCTACGTCAATACTGCAACCCTTATAGGCCAGTACCCTGATATCCCAAATGTGTGGGGAGGTTTTCAATACAACATTAGACCTTTCCTTAGACAGATCTAGTAATAAGCAGAAAACCATGACCAAAGCCTCTCTGGCCATCCAACAGATTATGACCCAATTCAGTCTAATCGATGTATGGCGTACACAACACCCAGCATCGACTGAATACACCTACTATTCCACTGTACACAACGCACATTCAAGGATAGACTTATGGCTTCTATCTGTAAACTGGGCCGGCTACGTCCAAGAAACAAAGATACTCCCACGAACATGGTCTGACCACTCCCCCGTGATACTTGAAATACAGCAGAGACACTCCTCTAGACCACCATATACATGGAGGATGGCCCCGGCTGCACTACTAGATAAATCCAAAGCAGAAACTCTTTGAATTGACATTGAATCATTTTTCACAGAAAATGAGGGCACGGTTGACAAATATACAACAATCTGAGAAACATTTAAGGTTTGCCAGCGAGGGGTAATGATCGCTTCAACATCAGGCACTTTAAAAACAGTTTGGAGGGAACTAGATGAAACTGAGCGGGAACTCCATGACCTAGAAAATCAGTATGGGAAGACACATAACAGAGCACTACTGGGATTAATTCAAGAAAACAGACTGAAATTCTGAGAGCCGGCTGACCAGGACACCCGGCATATGGCACAAAAAGTACAAGCCAGGCGATATGGGGAGGGCGACTGACCCGGCAAACTACTCACGGGCATAGTTAGAGGGGAGCGGGAAGCACAACACATCAGTGGGATCACCAAGCCTAACAGTGTTACTACTGTGAACCCTGAAGAAATTAATGAAATGTTCAGGCAATACTACCAAACACTTTACAATAACACGGACATGGTCTCAAATGAGGCGGTGAGAGAACACCTAACACACACCAACCTACCTACGCTGGACAGGGAGGCCAGCGAGAAATTGTGCAGCCCAATTACTGAAGAGGACATTGCTGAAACGATATCCTCATTTACATTGAACTTTACAAAGTGTATAAAGATATCCTGACTCCCAAGTTACTGAGGGTATGCGAGGAGTCTGCGCTGTTGGCGTGTTACCACCTTCCCTCAACGAAGCAATTATAACTGTCCTGGCCAAACCTTCCACTTTCCCTAATAAACTCAGATGCAAACATTTTCGCTAAAATTTTAGCAAATAGACTGTTGCCCCATATGACCACGATGGTGCACCCGTACCAGTCAGGATTTATCCTGGGCAGATCCACTGCACTAAAACTTAGAAGATTGTTCGGCGCAATGGCACAGATCAACCCGGATATCCCCGCAGCTGCAATGGTATTAGACGCTGAAAAAACGTTTGATTCTGTGTCGTGGAATTTCCTATTCGGTGTCCTACGACGCATGGGGCTGGGCGAGGGCTTCTGTAAATTTGTTAAATTACTATACCGTAATCCCAAAGCAAGGATGAGAACCAATGGGAATCACTCAGCAGAGATAAAGTTAGCAAGGGTTACCCGTCAGGGATGCCCATTTCCCCCCTGCTCTTTGCACTAACAATAGAACCCTTTGCCAGCAGGATTTGGGAATACCATGGACACAGGGGGATAAGAATACTAGGTGCCCCATAGATTATATCACTATACGCGGATGATACCTTATTATACTTAAAACACCCTGAAGAAAACATAGGACCCATACTTGCAGAAGTCAATACATACACCATGCACTCAGGATATAGGGTCAACACTTTAAAATCAGAATTGTTCCCGCTAACTAATAGGACCGCGAAGCCTAAACAAATGTATGGGATGAAGTGGGCTGAAGAGATGGTGAAGTATCTGGGAGTCATGGTGGCAAGGTCACAGAAAATTCTGCATGAATTAAACCATTCCGACTACCTCAATAAACTCGAGAATAAACTCAATCTATGGGCAAGTATCCATTATCCTTAATAGGACGCATAGATATATTGAAAAAGACAGTTGCACCTAAACTCCTGCACTACTTCACTACCATTCCGATATGGCTGGGAAGACAGTTCTTTAAAACACTTTGGAAACTATTGGTAGGGTTCATATATGGCGCGGGAGGAATGCCCGGGGACGAAATGGGGTCCCTCGCGACACCATATGACAGGGGGGACTGTAAGCCCCCGACTATGAGCTGTATTATCAGGCAGCCCAAACACAATATGCAGGCGTGTAGTATAGCCCAGAAAACAAATACTCACATGTCGACCTGGAGAAACAATCAGCTGCACCGAGTGACATAAAGACCACCCTCATATGTGAACACAAACTAGACCCATGCCCCTTCGATCCACTACGAGCCACACTGGGTTCATGGAGGCGAATAATGACCAAATTGAATATTACCAACCCAAACAGTAAACACATCCCACTTTGGTGCAACCCAGGCTTCCCCCACACAACGGATTTAGACATCCAGAACACCTGGGACCCGAACCGTGAAATGAAGCTTTGAGACCTCTTCCCCAGGGGAAGGTTTGTAACACTGACTGTATTTAAGAGGGTGATAACCCAGTTAAAACCTTACAGTGCTATCGCTTGAGAGCGGCAGTGAGTAGAAAATGGCCATTATACCCGGTGGAACCGGAATCCAACAAATATTTGGAAATGGTTATACAACCAAATAGTAAGAGGAACCTACTCGCAAAACTATTCTCTATGATTCAACAGGGTATGCCACATTCTAACACCTTAAGAGAGAAACGGGATGGGGATACAGGGACAACAATAGCTGCAGCTGATACAATACAAAATGCTTAATCAGCTACACTACACCCCCAGACACATAACTAGATTTAATCCGCAACAAGTACAACTATGCCTGAAATGCAACTAGGATGATGCAGACACCATACACATGTTCTGGAGATGCCCCTAAGTAGCGGAATACTGGCAACATGTTGCATTAACACTACACAAAATGGTAGACATTCCCCCAACACCTCTCCCCTTAAAATACCTACTGGGCGATATAGGCAAGGCAGATACCAAAACACGCAGATTGTTTCACCTCGGCTGTATTATAGCTAAGAAATGTATATTGCAAAAAAGGAGGCAATGGTATAATGAAATGGCGTATGTGAATAACAACGAGAAAAACTACATTACATACAAACTGTAATAGCTACGACTAGGACCAAAGACATATGGGCCCCATACTGTTCTAACATGGAGAAATTGTCTGTAAATAATGGATGAGTACTATTGGATGTAATAACATGATGGGACATTTCACAAATGCAAGATTATGTGACCGTATATATTTAATATCCATGACCATGCCTGCCAGTCAGGAGTTGGTCTGGCCTGAAATAGCTCTCAAGAAGGACACAGATAAGCAAGGAGTCCGTTTTGTAAAATGAGAGGCAGGGAACCACTTGCAGATCTCCAGCTCTTTTATGGATTAAATAACCCGAACTTGGCACAAGCACAAATGTTCTGAATTTCCAACAACTACAGAGCATTCCGATAAGAGACACAGGAAATGATATTTTAGCAAGAGGTTTACAATCTCTCAACCATACATTTTTGAATCTCCCTCGTGGGTCTTCTACTGTCCTGCAAATTATGTGTTTTCTTCCCATGTGAAATGTCCATTATAAAGGAAGGACTGTACATGTAGGGGCCTCTCCTCTTGAACAAACATGGACATGATTGCTAAGTTTACAGCATACATTTTATGTCCTGTGTGTCTTTGTGTAATATTTCACTACCTATAGTTCACAAAATGGAGTGCCTTTAGACACAAGGTAGTTATGAAGAGTGAGTTATATATTAGGGATGAACTTTTCTTGGTGATTAAAAAAGATTAAAGTACAAGCAAAATACATGAATCACAAATTTCAGCGACATCAGTGTTACCGCATGAGATGTGGATGCATAGGCAAATGGCATACGATCAGCCTAGAAACTAGGCCCCTCTCATTGTTCACAGTGTGAAAGCCCGGGTGAAGTCTGTGAAGATACTATCCTAAAACAGGAAAGTAAGGATGTTAGTGAACACCACTTGGAAAAAGACCCAGAGTCTTTTCAGAACTGGCTGGGAGAGTGGCATAAACTGCAACTATGAATGGGTTTTGTGGGATGGTGTGAGAATATACCAAAATAAAGAAGACCACGATCCTGTTGATAATTCAACAGAGATGTTGAAGTTAAGTGAGAGGGTATTCTACAAAGTGCCAGACACCATTAAAAAGTCACTTCCCTGTTGCAGGCAATGTCAATGAAATTGAAGATGACAGCCCCAGGTTGTATAACCTATCATGTGAAGAGAGGACAGAAAAGGAGAATACTCTGGAATGGAGAGGTGCTACAAATAGGTAGATTAATGAGATGAGTGGCAACATTTCAAGGGACACCCCAGTAATTGAGTGAAGTAATTCTAGGCATGAGAATAGGAAGATACACAACATTGAGGGAAAAGTTGTGAAGACAGATGAAGTAGTTGCTCCAGCCTGTTTGAAAGAAGGCCCAAACAAAGTGGTACAAGCAAGAGATGCCATGACTTTGGGCTGGGCCCAAGTAGAAGACTGAATTAGAGAATGTAGGATGTTGGAATGAGTACTAAGATTTGGAGGCCATTACAGTGAAGCGGAAGAGAATACAAGCGGCAGCATTGTCTAAAGAGTAAGGAATGCTGTAGATGCTGCAACAAGATCCTTGAGGGATCCTGCGAAAGTCAGAGACACGTGACTCATATCTGGTGAGGAGAGCAGAGTGTTAGTAAAAGTGAGAGAAGCCACTGATGCTCAAAATCTGTGGGAAAACATGAGACAAATGAGAAGCAGAACGTCAAGGGCAAGAGAGAGCTCAGGTGTATACATATCTGAGAAGGACCCGACACTGCATGTTTGAAAAAGAAGTCTAATGAAGAATATGAATGAGGGAAACACTCCCTTGTGCACCCTCCTCTGAAAAAACCTTCTGCTGCCTCCTCCCACCTGGTGTCCGGCTAACTACCACCCCATCTCTATCACTCCCTTACTTGGGAAACTCCTGGAGAAGTTGGTCTTCCCCCAACTGACCCAGTTAACTGAGCTTGTTGGTTGCTTGCACTACCATCAATATGGATTCAGAGCATCCAGAGGCATGGAAACTGCTCTCCTGAACACCCGTGAAGAATTGCTCACAACTCTTGATTCTAACTCGCCTGCTGTTCTCAATCTACTCGATCTTTCCTCTGCCTTTGACACTGTCAACCACTCCCTCCTTATAAAGCAGCCCCATGATACTGTTGGTATCTCGGGTCGGGCAATGGATTGGTTGACCTCCTTCCTCACTGACCATCACTACTGCATCTATATCTCCTCATGTGCATTCCTCAGGGCTCTCTCCTCTTGCTTTGGCACTTTAACATCTATTTCGCTCCTCTCGCTCACCTGGTCTCCACCTTCTCCCCACACTTCCATTGTTATGCTTATGACACCCAACTCTTCTTCCAACTCTCTACTGCATCCCTTCCTACTTCCTCTGTCATTCCTGATTGTGTTTCCACTGTTCAGTCTTGGTTCACATCTAATGATCTCTGTCTCAATGCCAGCAAAACTGAGATACTTCGTATCGGGACTCCTGTTCCCGCTTTCCTCCCTTCACTCTGGCCACCCTCTATGGGCTCTTCCTCTCTCCTTCCTCTGAGGCCAGGGACCTTGGAGTCATCCTCAACTCCTCTCTCTCTCTTTCATTCCTCATATCTTGGACCTTGCCAGGAAGGCCCATTTCCAACTTCACCTCCTCAGAGGCATTGTCTATTTCCTCACCTTTACCCAGAAGCTCAATGTCTCTAGAGCTCTGGTACTCTCCAGGCTGGACTATTGCAACAGCCTCTTCCTTAGTCTACCGTCCTCTTCTTTCCGTCCCCTCCAACTAATCCAGAATAGGGCTGAAAGACTTATCCTTGGCCTCAAGCCCAGGGAGAATATTTCTCCAGTACTAAATTCTCTCCAATGGCTCCTGGTTGCTGCAAGGATCAAATTTAAATCCCTCTGCATCATCCATAAGGCTGTCTGGGGCCGGAGACCACGCTGTCTGCAACTCACTCTCACCAAATACCCTCTTTCCAGATCCCTCCGATAGTATGGCTCCAACTCCATGCTTGTCAAGTGCTTCTCTAAGCAGAGAGCAGGCGGCCGTTCTCGTTCTTCAGCTGGCTCCCTCCTCTGGAACAGCCTCCCTCTTTCTCTACGTCTTGAGCCAGATCTACTCAAGTTCTGCAAGCATCTCAAGACTTCCCCCTTTCCCTCCCGTGTTAAACCCCACAGTCGCTGATTTTGGCGGCCTACACTCTTAAGAATCTTACTGTGTGCTGGCCTTCTGTCCTTTCACCTACAGCATCCGTCCTGCCTCAGCACTAGCCTTCGGGCCTACACTGGCCTGTGGTGTTTCTCAGGTCTGCAACTACTGTATTGGCGGGTGACCCTGCTCTTACCAGGTGGTCTCTGCCTCGCACTTACCTGTCGTCTTGCAGCTGGTTCTCTGGCACTTCCCCCCTCTGTGGGAGCCTCTAGTACTTATCCCATCCCCTGTCCCCTCTTTCTCTCCACTTGCATGCTCCGAATGTCACAATGTCTAGTAGGACCGTCATTTGCTTTTTCATTGTTATTTTATTCCACTGTCTTGTATTGTTCTCTTTTTCCCTTCCCTTTTGCCTTGTGGGCAATTTGAAACACAATCCTTGCTGCATGGAATGCTATACCCCTTAATCTTAGAATTGAACCCTCGTTCTGGACCTTTTGAGCAAAAACAAAGTCTTGGCTCGCTAACAAGAACTGCCCACGTGTTTGACCAATCTCTGTATTTCACATGTACTGTATGTCACGATGCATCGCAACCATCATGTAACCCAAGTCACCTGCACTTATCGTTCTTGTCCTTTCCTGTATAACATGTAAATGTATGTAACTTGTATAATATGTAAATGCTTGTAACATGTTTAACTTGCTTTAAGTCTCTGGCGCCCAGTTACCTCAGGGTTCGACATGCAGTATAAATAAAGAAACTAAACTAAACTAATAAGCGCTTTACAAATGGCCAGTAAAATAAATAAATAAAGAAGGAAAACTCAGAAACTGAATTTTGGGAATAGTGGCTCAACTACCAATGAGTCGAATAAAGATTCTGAATGAAGGAAAGTTTGGATGCTGCATTCTTGGAAAAGCAGTCATTATGCCAAAGCGTCCAAAACAACTGTGATAGAAGAATGCCAGAGAGCGAGAGACACTGGGCCTCATTGCAACTATCATATTACAACTCTGCAGGCGGGTGCCGTCCCGCCCGGCAGGCCAGCCCTGCAGGACCAAACGGCACACGCCCGCAGAGTTTTCACGGAAAAGCACTGGCACCATTATTTACCGTGCCGGTGCTTCCGTGGTAGCCACTCCCATAGAGTCCTATGGCGCACTATGGAAATGAGGACTTACAATTCACCGGCGCCTGACTTTCCGGTTCACCGGGGTTGTAATCCCCAATGTTACCGGGAAGTCAGGCGCCGGTAAATCATTATGGGTCTAGCGGCAACCCTCTTGTATCACCGACACGCTTACCGCCGGACCTGTAATGAGCCCCACTGATTTTTGTTATGAGATACCAAAGTCATTACAAGAGAATTTAAGAAAGACATTGATCTGAATGCTTAGACTACTGGAAAATGAAGGGAATTTCCCGGAGGGGTTGATCAGATGCTTTCATGAGACCACATTATAACACTGCATGATCTACTAATTACCATCTAATGATTTTGAGACAACTAAGACCGCTGTTTTCTAAAGCACGTGTCGCTACTATAGCTGCGGCCACAAAAGAAGCTAGAATTGACCATATTGTAATCGTTGGCTCAACTAAACAAGCGCAAGCGAAAGCAAGTGCAATCGTAACATATTAGGCTTTTTACTATTTCTTATGGTACATTTAATCTGCTCCCCCATCCTCCACCATAGCCACCCTGGTGTGTATTGTATTGTATTGTATTTTATTTGTATAGCACACCAAGCATCTGGGTGCATTTCTTTCATTGGTGGAGCAAGGAAATTACATGTTCATTCAGTGTGTGATAGTCTTACCACCAAAAGGAACAGTAGCAACACTGAGCCCTTTTCTTGAACATAGATTTACCCCCATAGTCTTCAATGGACATTTCACATTTGTGTTTGAATCTATTTTTTAATTCCTATTAGGTCATTACATTGTAATTAGCGAAAACATTCATATTATTTTTTTATAGATGTTTTCCCAGCCTTCACTTCTTCATTTCTTGACAGTTTTGCAGATGGCTCTTTTTCAGGTTTCTCCTAGCACTTCTAGCAGGATTCCTTTGATCCTAGCTTGATGTACATAGATCACGCTGTAAGCAATTGTCTCTAATAAGTCGCCAACCTGCAGTTTGCACGTTTGAGTCTCACCATCGCTGACTCGGCCTTTCATTCTTCTGAGGGCAATACATTGGGTGATAGCAGGCTGGGCAGCTAGTGTTATAGTGCTTAGAAGCGGGGACAATCCACCCTGAACCACTATATTGGAACCTGATATTATTAATAGTTAGCCAAAATGGCCCTAAAGGTGAACCTGAGTGTATCAGATGTGGAAGCGCCCATAAAGGTAATGAATCCTGTATTTTATCAAGCACCCCTAGTTGATACGGTACCTTCTTACAGCTTTTCTCAGTAGACGTTTTAACGTGAATAGTTATTTAAGAAGTGCAGTGCTGTTGTCGCAGAGTTTTGCAACACACATTGTTTTCCATTGCTCGAAATATGCTCAAGGTGTTTACACCCCATGCATTTCCTCCTTTAGAACTAAAGCCTCATTGTAACCCATGTCTGCCTCATCGCGGTGCACACCGCCGCATCTGTGTCAAACCACTGTGGTCAGACACTGCAATATTATCCACATCTGGGAACCGTTGCGGCCCCGTTTTCTCATCATACATGTCACCCTGTTTGCACGTTGTACTAATTCTTTGGTATCAAGCCCTATGCTAGCAGCGTTTTCTGCACCCCGACTCAGATTGTGGCCTCGTGCCTTCAACAGGCTTGCTCAAATGTGTTCCAAGTACTTATTTTACAGCTGTATAGTTTCGTGGGTTTGTGCCCAGTGTACTTTGAATGCTCCTCGTGACCTTGAAAGATACATTGACAGGCTCCAAGCAAGTAATTAGTTCAAAGTGAATACATCACTATTATCCTAAGTATTAAACGCCAGGCCCCAGAGATCGTATATTGTGCTCTGATATCAAATGATTGATGTAATAGCTGGCTTTCTTATTGTGCTCCATGATGTATTCCATTTTGCAGCTTTTAAATGTTTTAAATGAATAAAACGTGGCCTTTCAGTTGGAGGTAAATCTGATGAGTTTTCTCCCATTTGCAACGCTATTACCGTGGCACAAATTGCGCTGCAGGACTAGTGCCCAGCATGCCCCATAGAGTCCCTTGCACTCAGAAAAACTGGCACTTACAGCCTCACCGCATCTAGGAATCCAGCACTAATAGCGCCAGACCGAGTTGCGCTAAGGCAATTTGCATTGGTGGTATCCGGGCGGATTTAATGCTGGGATACCACAGAGCTTCAGATGACTCCCATAGTTGGCAGATATAAAGTTCTTTGGCCATTATTATGTTCCCAAATTGCTCTTTGATTTTGCGCAAAGCAGGTTGGATCCCACATTGGTTCTATATTTCCCCTTCGTATCTCATAGAGGTATTTTGAAAACAGTTTACCACCACTGTTAATTCCGGACCGCCCGACCTGTAATGAGGCCCATTGTTTTTTCCTCTCATCACGCAGCTGTCAGCAAAGGGTTTGGTCGCTACAGCAATTGCCCACCTGATCACATAATTCTCACCCATGAAGAGACATAGGGCATGATTTATAATGCATTTTCAATGGGATTTTCCAGTTGAAAATCCCTTTTGTAAACCAGGCCCATACAGTGAGACAGAGAGTGAGCGGCCGAGGAAGGAAGAAAGCACAAAGCGTAATAGAGCGGAGAGAAACAGAGAGAGAGAGTGAGATCAGTGTGTGATACAACGGGAACAGCTTACTATCATACAAAATCGAAATGACTAAACAAGTATTGGTGCCATTTGCACTTAGTTGATTGTAATTTAGAAGCTTTAAACATGTTGTGTATACATATATGAGTGGCTTGATTCATAATCAGGATCAGGTGTAGAATGTGAGGGGCACTTCTTACTCGAATCCCAGCATCTCCACACATCCCTGATTCACAAAGGAGACATTTGAAGAGTAGGAGTGGCTGACCGTAGTTTTAAGGGGTTTGGGCAAGCCCTTCAAGTGTTGGGCATTGTCCTCACACCTATGGATGCATTCTGTCAGGCGATTGTGGGGCTGGGATCAGCTCTTGTCCATTTGAGATCAGTGAATGCATGTGCAGTGGCAGGCATTGAAGGGTCTATCACTGCAAATGCAGTTTCCACATTTCAACCTAAGATTAACTTGTGATATTGTTAAAACAAAGAAAATAGGAACACTGGTGCTGTAAGAGATGTTTTTCTGTTTTCAAAATGTAGGGAATTAGTTAATTTGACACCTATTTACTGCTATGCTTTTATTTTGGGATCCTTGGCTATTGTGTTACCAGGCCTTACCCTGAATTGGGCCCACTAGATCTTTACACTAACCGTACTGAATACACCAGACCTCACACTATATACTGTAGACTGAATAAGCAGCACAATAACAAACCAGCACACAGACTTTCACTATTATGCCCTTAGGCAACTTCATCCAATTCAGCAGAACAGGCAGCAGGGAAGAAGCAGGGAAGCATCAAAGTTACACTCTCAATGACATATGCAAGAAACTGGAAAACACTTTGCATTCAAATGAAAATTAATCTAAAGTCAACATAAATCAATATATTCTGCCATGCACACTATCAGAGAGCAAATGTCACAGTATGCAACTAGCAGAAACAGCATTGATATTCACAGTTATATTGGCATACTTTAAAACATCCCTCGCTAACCCACACCCAAGACAGTGATTTCTCTTGCTCTTAAGCAAAACTAGCGACATATCAATAAACTTGCCAGACTACATGCATTCTTTTTACATAACCTTGGAATTATAACTGACAAACTATTAACACTGCTAAAACTCCCCCTTTCCAACAAATTACTATTTTTGCACAGGCCTCAAGAACAAATGGGCTTTTCCCCTTTTGTGTACAACTTAACACATCATTAATTTAACTATGGGGTTATCCTAATTAATTATTACTTTCTCATTTATATCACCTATACCAACCAGCAGTTTAGTACCACTCTGTCTGCACAGATGGACACTCTTTTCGTTTCATGTCGGCTCTCCCTCACTCCCACAAACTGCTTCCTCTAGGATTAAAGCAAACTCTCCTCCAGCCCCATCTCCAACCTTTGCAGTGTTCACTTCTCATTCCAGAGATTCACAACTCAGCCAGCCGGCACCCGATCCAACATCCTTAATTTTCATGTGTCTTCTACTTCCCTTTTCTCTGCTCTTGCTCTTTGTGTGTCCAGCACCTTCATTAGCTCCTTTCCTCACCTTTAAGCTCCCTTTCCTTTACACCATCGCCCTACATTTTCATATAGATTATTTATTGTTTCTCCACCCATTAACATGCATTCTATTGTGATGTCAAGGATGACGACTCTGGTCAGTCACCACCCTTTTAGACAACACCCCCAGTAACTGTCCAACCTTTTCTGGTCCTTTCCACAGCAACCTTTGTACAGCACGTGTGTTCAACATGCCATGGAGCCACGATGAAATGTGAAACATACTTCCTCTCTGTTTCCTGGCTGGCATCAGCTTAAACAATGAAATTGGTCTTTCCAGTGTACATTCTGCTGTTTCATCATGATGATGCCAGCATCTGCGAGAAACACTCCTTTTCAGTTTTTCAATTCTTGTATTTATTTGTATCTTATTGAATTTCTATAGCCCTTTAATCCAAAATGGCATTGCTGTGTGAATGTTCATGCACCTACAGCCTGCAACAGGGCCTATGGCCTAGGCAATCCCACTCTGACCCCAGTCTAATTGCTAATGTCAGTATTGTTAAAAATTAGTTTTGTTAGCAATCAGTCGTGTTAATATTCTTATCGCTAAGACCCTACACTGCACTATGCTATGCTTAGCCCCCAAATCAACCATCTCTTTAGTTTAGCCTCAATGTCACACATCAATACTAGTATCCTAAATCACGTACATAACATATGATGTCATTTTAAACTGGTGCACACTTTCTCAATTGAAATCCATGGCGCCTTTGAAATAAGTGCACGGTTGAAACAGTGCCAAACCTGCATGATTTTTATTTTGGTCACATGCAAAATGTCAGTTTCCTACAAGCAAACCAATTGACATTTAAAAAGCAGCAGAGTATTTGCAGACAACAGTTTTTAGGAGACATTTCAGAAACCCACGTGCTTTTAGAAAAGTCTTCCCAACTTTCTTTTCAGCCTTTGGACTTCCTAGCCCTTCAGTACAACATTCAATGCATGTAAGTTAACATGCTGTAGTTTTGCAAAAGGTTCAAAAAGAAGCAATTCCCTATCAGGCACCAAAAACTCAAAAACAGATAACAGATGGGGGTGCAGGTGCTTTAGAAAGCAGGTGGCACGGACAGGTAAGAGATAAAAGTTGAGGTCAGTAGCGATTAGCGTGACCCCACCAAAAAATAAACAAGGGGGGAAAAGTTACAGATTCGTGAAGAAGAGTTAGTGTTAAGACATCTTCGTGAATCTGTAAGTCAGCATGAACACGTTTGCCAATTGTAAAGGTATTAGTTTTACACTATTAGAAGGAGTGACAGACTGAATGACATAAAATACATATTCCAAAAATAACCTTAGATGAAACTTTATTTTGATAATGTCTATGGTTATCTGGATTGGCCCTTGACTTTGTGTCCGAGTCCTCATTTATATCCGCGTGGCATTGTGAATCTTACATTGATGATTTTACACTTCTATATCCAGCATGCAGTATATTTCACAATCCGTCTTTTACCCAGATGCCTTAGCAGTATGAGAATTTGGGACATCAATTTCTGGCATACAAACTGTTTTCACCTAGTGATGCTTTCTCTAATTCATTGTGGGAGTTCGATTTGATGTTGATTTTTACTCAACAGATGGATTCTCCCAGTTCTTTCTGGGAGTTGGAATTCTGTATCCTGTCAAGGGTTTTGACCCATGTTGAATCAATAGACTGGGTAGATGTGGGGATAAGCTGTCGACGCCCACATTCACGCCAGAATCCAGGAGAACCGCGCAGTTTGCGCACACCAAAATGGTCACCTAATCTCCCACCCACCAGTGCAAAGAAAGATGGTTCTGTTCAAAATCCGTTTTTAAAAAAGTCAAAAAGTCAAAATGTCAAAAAGTTGTTACAATCATGGGCACAACACCACTCTAAAGATACAACCTTATTGTGGGGGGTTCCACATCGCCACTCTACTGTAAGGATGCCATCAAAACAATGTTAAGCAAGGACCCTATACTATCAAGCAAAAGACCACTCTATTGAAATGCATTAATTCAAGACAGATCCCAAAAATGGGTGCAGTACCAGCTTTGTTCACAAACCGGTGCTAGCGGTCTAAACTCTGACAGGAGAACTGCTACTTCAGAAGCTAATCAGCCTCCTGAGACAGCTGGAAACTTCAAAGGCCCGCTGGTTAATTAAAACTCTTAACCACCTGCTGTTCCCAGAGACAATCTGATTGCATTAACACGCCAAGAGGCTGGGAAACCGTCTCACCTCAGAGACCCACACAACAGCCCAGGAGATCACATGGACAAGCTAACCAAATGCAGAGTGGCCCCCTGGCCTGCTGACCTCAGCCGACCCAATAGACTCTCTCCCTTGAATGGGGTATGTTGATTTTCAGTGTGGACTGTAAACAGAGCCCTGCCTGGGAGAGGAGAGACATGTGGTACTCCCAAGTTTCTGGGGGCGGACCCAGACACTTTTGTGGAATCATATTGCAGCAAATATAGGTTTAAGTTAATTGCTTCTAAAATATTGTATTAAGCTCACAAAAATGTGCAATTTGGAGAACCTTAATCTAAGAAATGTACCCACAATTCAAGACTTGATTCAACTTTGTACCATCTTCTGAGGCAAAACCCCGCTATTCATTGATATTACAGACACTGGGTTTATGCTAGAAACTTAGTAAATTACTGGAATGTGTGTAGAAGGAGGGTGTACATTTGTGTAATTTTTGATACAGATTTAACATTGGTAAACCAACTAAAAACGAAAATAAGTTGTCCTTTTTGAATGCAAGCCCTTAGGAAGATCATAGTCGAACAAGCATGGACCATAAGTAATCTGTAATATGTGCATGTAATGTCAAACAACTGTATATCTGGGAAGTATGTGCAGTTATGAAAAATGATTTTCCAAGCAAAAGTAAAGGGGCGTTCTTCAATAGATCATAAATGGCTGACATCACTCTGACACTCCATTTCCTTCCCCCAATCATGGAAGAGAGGACGAACTGGCCAATGATAAGTTGAGAGGGTTGAGCATGCAGAATTAGCCGACCCACCCACTTTCTAAACACATAAAAGGAGCCACTGGAAGCCAGATAGGACTTTCTTTTTCACTTTCTGCGGAGCATTTTGACATACAACTCCACATCCTGATTTCAGACTTCACATCCAGAAACTCCAAGAACTCTAGAACCCAACAGCTGAACTCCTATCAGCAGGCCTTCAAAACCTAGCAACCAAACCAAACTATTCAGCCAGCCGGGCTGAGCTGTCTGATTCTGGCTAAAACCCTGTGCCAGAAACACCCAGAAAGCAGAGCTGTACCCGGAACCAGAGATCCAGACCACTGTGCAGTGCCGCTAGCAGAGCTGACCCAGATCGCTGTGAGCAGGACCAGGCAGAGATCGTCCGTGGCGAGAGAACCGCGAGGAGTCCAGTCCAACCGGTTGACCCGATCCGTGACGAAGTCGCATTTCTGTCCAAAATATAGTTTGAGTACCGCCAGCACTGTGCAAAACCCAATCTCTTAGTTTAAAATAATCTAATTCAAACTATTTTAACCTATTTAGAACTGCATCCTAGAAATCTTGTGTTCATTCTGTCATCTTTAAAACTGAAAACTGTCATTCTGAAAATGTAATTTCATTTCTGAAAAACTACCTTCACAAAATCGTCCATATCTCCAGAACCGTTTGTGCTAGGAGCGAGTTTTAACTGTCATCTTAAAGCTAAGATTCCGGGCTTATAATTTTTCGTAATCGCCCCCGATGCACTCGGAAAATTTGCTGCGATTTGACATTTTGCTTCATTTTAGCCACGGGTAAAAATATTTGTCTTTGCTTCCATCCCTGAAATCTGTTTTTCAACCTAATAACCATCCCTGAATCATTGATAGGGCTGGCCTGAACTGGTTCAAAGTATCTATCACCTACCCTGAACATCCTTTAGGGAATTAAAAGCAATTTGAGTATATTTTTCACTTCATTGCCACCACATTTAAAAGGATTTTGCCTGTGTTTAAAACTCCTACCTGTTTTCCTCTAAGCTTGCTAGGGGGGAACTGAATTGTATTTGATTGCATTCCTGAGAACTGTGTGCTTTCCTTCCATCTCTCTACATTGCATAAAGGGGAAGAGAGTGAATTGCTACCAGGGGGAAAAGCGATTACATTGTTTTGGTTAAAATCATATCAAGTTTATTTTCTGTACTGCCTTTCATTCATCATTGCATTGTCTTTGAAGCCATAAAAGCATTCTCAGCTACTTTATCCTCTCTATATCACTTCTAAGCCATCAAAAAGAGTGTACCACTGTAACATTATCCATTGTTGATCACTATCATCTTCACAAGTGTGCTATCAAATATTAATTTATTATAAAAGTGTGATATTTGTATATTGTTTAATTTTCAAATAAACCTTTTAAATTTTCAAAACAAACTTACTTCTTGGCTCAGTGGGGTCAGGGGGATTCTAAGAGAGGGGTGTTATATAAGGATTGTCATCCAGAGTAAACGAACAGGACATAAAAATATATCAATAAGGGTTTCTCTCAGCATCCCAGACTTAGCTGTAGTGTTGAATTGAATCCGCTTACACAGTGGGAGCTCGTAGCCGGGGATTCTGGATTAGATCTATCACTTGTGCAGATTAATGCAGTGTGCCAGCTGACAGGATACATATCCGGTTAGATCACCGGGCTGTGTTACACTGTAAAGCACTCCTCAAAGGAACGCTCTAAGGAAATGGTCTGTTTTGCAAAATAAAATGCAAACTTCTGTAAGTCAGGAAGGAACTCAAATTCCAGAATGACGACGCTGGTAGACATCAAAATAGCCAGAGAGCACTTCTTACACAAGCTATTTGTGAGAGGTGAATGGACTGAGCCGGGCCAGGATGCGTGGTTGCAGGCAATCACACAACAGGTCACTGCAACTGGGTTAGATATCTGGAGAGATCAGGGTCCCTTACATGTGGCCCTGAGTGAACTATACATGGTTCCTAAAGCTAAGGATGAACACGACAAGATGGTTAGGATAGCAGCATATTTGTATCTATATATGGGAGCCATGCAGGACAAATGTGCTGAAGGCCAAGATCTGCCAAATAGGCAACAGATCATGTTAGAGAAGGCCCAATCTGACCTGGTCTCTTCTGAGCAGAGGATGCACAAAAGCTAGGAGCCAGAAAATGAGAGCAGACAGTATCTCATTAAAATCAAAGAAGACATGTCTATCCTGCAACAGGAAAAGTCTGACCAGGATACCAGATTTCTGGCCTTGCAGAAGGAGTACCAAGAAGGTTTGGACTCCCTACTGCAGAGCCAGAAAAAGCTGGAGCAACAATTAGATTTCAATAGGGAATGTGCTGAGCAGGTAGTTACCCTGCAAAGCCATCTAGATAGGGAAAAGGCAGAGAGCAATAAACTGATCCTGAAAGACCTGGATACCCAGGCAGAGTTTGATCAGGAGCGCTAGAAAGCTGATGCCTTTCAAAGACAAAGGGACGACCTGGCGGCACAGATGCAGACTCTTAGTCAGGAAAGGGACACCTTAGGCCAGGAAGTCTGCCATTTAAAAAGAAAAACTGAAGAAAATCACTTGGCCCTCCAGGGGCTGGGTGACCTCCAAAAAGAGCATACGAATGTGTTAGAGCACACCAGGAGGAAGAGGCTCTGGCAAGAAAGGAGCAGGCCAGTAGGGATGGGACTCAGGAGGTAACCCTCCTGCAGCAAAGACTGTCCCAGTACTACAGGACCAATCAGGAGGCACATAGAGAGAATGAGGCTCTTTGCCAGCACATGATAGGCTCCAGCAACAGGTAGCCATGCAGGAGAGACTTATAGAGTCTAGCAAGACCTTAACTGAGGAACTGAAGGCGCAGGCTCTTGCATTGCAATAGGGAGCAGGGGCTGATAGAGATGAAGTTCGCTGGGAAAGGGAAAAACCTGAGCATAACCTCAGGAGCCCTAGTACCAGAGGCCTTCATCTCTCCCAGTCCCTGGACTCTGCCACCCCCATGTCCCCTGGCCCACATGAGCACAGGGCCACAGGGATGGCAGATTACTATCCAGCCAAAAGTATGGGGCTCAAAGGCCAGTACCACCCAGGAATGGATGGGCGGGCATCCGGGTATGGGCACCCAAGTACAGTGCAATTTAGTGGGGAACCCCAGGAGAGTAGGCCCACTAAGGGTATCCTGAAAACCTCTGCCCAGTTAGGTCAGTAGGGGGGTACCCATCAAATCCTGGTAGCAAGGAGGGATCTGAAGACTCCTCTGAGCGTTACAGGACACAGGAGACCAGGTTCCCACATTCTGCCAGCTATTCCCAGGCTTGCAGAATCCGGGAAAACCTGGAAGATCAGACGGGCACCTCTGGGAGCAGTGCTTCTGAATCAGAGGATGAATGGACCAGGGTTACCCGAACCAAAAAGGCCAATAAGGTGAAAAGGGCCTTGCTTAAGGACCCCTTAAAACAGATTAAGGCAATCAGGAGTGCCATCACGCCTTATCATAAGAACACCAAGTATTGTGTTTGGGAACACTTGGAGCTCTATGAGCAAATGATGGAGACGTTCCATTTGAAGGACAGTAGTAGCTGCATCCACTACGTCAAGTGGACATTCTCTCCTGAATACTCCAGTTTCTTTGCGGGGCTGGAGGACCAAAACCATTCAAGATGGTCTACATATAGGGCGGCCATCTTGAAAAAAATTTCTGTACATAGAAATCCCCAAGAGGCTCGCAAGGCAGCCTACAATTTGCAAAGTGGGGAGGATCAGGCCCCACAAGAATTTGTGCAAGAATTGAAGCGTGCTTTTGCGCTGACCACCCAAAGGGTGTGCACGGATAGCAGAGAATTCATGAACACAATTTTCCACGCTCTTCCCAAGTACATAATGACTAGGGATGTAACGGTATTACGGTATACCGTTAAAGATACTGTGAACCACTTAATTGAACAATAATAACCGTCACATTGTTTGAACCGGTATACCGTTCATACCGTTAAGTGTGTTTTTCAATCTGATTTGGAAAGGCTGCAGTAAGCAAGTGCTGCGCAGTCTTGGTCTTGCACTGTTGGATGTGCCGTTTGCCAAGTAGTTTCAGTTGGAGCAGTTTTTAATGCCATTCCATAAACCACACATGCCTGACACAAAATCAATATGTTAGCAATAGGAAGAATAAATACAGTGCCAAGAAGGAAAAGGGTTTACTTTGGGTTGGCGGCTTTCGGGTTTATATATTTATAATGGATAATGTTTTCTAAACATATGACAATGGGGGATTTCCCTGGTTCTATCATTGATTTTACATATAATAAGTCACACTGTGAAATTTACTCATCTCTGTGGGTATTCCCTGCTGCCATACCAAAGGGTAACATGTCGGTGATTACTGAAAACCTTTTGGCCCGCAAGTAAACTAAAGGCTGTAACATAAAGAGAGATTGCGTGTGTGTGTATGAGCACAAGCGTCTACTACCATCAGACTCCATTGATCTGTGGCATGCAGGTTATCAAGATGGCAACATGTTCATCTTCACCAGTAGCCAGTGGGGGAGCTAAAAGCCTAAATGACCAATTAAGGAAAGCTATTCAGTTTGCTTTGCCAGTCGCAGCAGGGCTCCGCCCCTTCCTCTCCACACGTTTGTTTGTGTTTGGTGGAAGCAAGGGGTGGCATTTCAATGGAAAGTATGTTGAAAAACCCAATTCTGGCCCTGGGTGCCTGGTTTTGTTTGTGATGATAAATCTGACAATTTATGACCTTTTAGAAAATATTTGTTAAGATTAGTTAACTCCACCTGCTATACCGTGATAACCATGATATACCGTCATTTGGCAAGAAGGTTATTGTACCCTCATAAAACTAATACCGTGACACCCCTAATAATGACCCAGCTCGTCAGAGATTTTCACGAGAAAAGATCTTTAGACTGGGTCATTGAGCAAGCCACCTGGATCTATGAGGTGCAGAAGCCCATAGAAAATAAAAGTAATGCGCCCAAAAACCCCAAAACCAACAGCACCCCTGCTGCTGCCAAGGTGGCAGAGGTAAAGGTTGCCCCCGTTTTAGATTTGGAGATGGGGGGGGCCTAAAAACCTGCCTGCGCAGAATAACTCTAACTCCAGAAGGCCCTCGGGCCAGTCACAGACAGGGAGTCGAGGAGGTAGTCCCACAAATGGGGTCCCTTGCTCTCCTGATTATGTAAGTCCCCGCTACAAGGGAAACCGACCCATCCTGGGTTATGTGTGGACTCCTCCAGCCAAAGGGGGGGGATCCAGTCAAGCACCTAACCCAGAGAACTTCCCTCCAAACTTCCCATGGGAGGGCAGAAATTCACCAAACCCTGGGCCGAACTTTTTCCCCAGGTGTCCACAAGGTTTCCAGCCCCAAACTCATCCATCCTTCTTTCCCCAATTCCCTGAGCCCAGACAACCTAATCCAGGAGAGGGGAGGTCAAGGGTGGAGGGGTACCCAAATCTTCCCAACGCGGGGTATTACCAGAGAAGGGATAGTACCTTTCCCAGGATCAGCCCAGGGGAGAAAACAGAACCCCGTATCAACCTGAGCGAGTTTCCCAACTTGACCGTCAGGTCCAAAATATGGCACGGGATGTGGGTCACATACTGAGGCCTCAACAGAACCCTCAGATGAGCATGCCACCGCAGAATGCCCCAAACTCTGGACCTGGTGCTCCAGAACAATGACGGGGGCAGCACACCGATAACCCACCGGTTCCTGGGAGGAGGCACAAGGGGAAGAGGGGTGTAAAGCCTTGGAGGAAGTTTCCTTCCCAACTTGTAAACAGCCCCTGGAAACCCAGGAACCAGAAACAAAATCTCCTACCCCTGAAAGTCTGCCACCCAAGGAGCAGAGAGGAGGTAGGAGAAACAAAGGACCCAAACAGACCCACCTTGTGGAGGAGGTACAGGTCTTCCAATTTGAGGGAGAGGGCGCCTCAGAGGATCCTGGGAAAAGTATCTTCTCCTTCAGAGATGGGGGAACTCCTCCCAAGGAAAAATGGGTCCCAAGAGATTACAATCCAGACTGGGCAGATGTGGGGATTGAGCTGTCGCCACCCATCATCCTATCCCAGAACCAACAATACCAAAATCCCATGGGTCAAACCCATCCTGATGACTGCCTCCAAAAAGGGGGGGCAGCCCAGAACCCAAAACCATTTCCAGTTGCCAACTTTTTCTTTCAGATTCCCCAGGCTCTCCACAGAATTCTGCCCAAATCACTTCTCTCGCCATGTCCAAATCTAGAAAGTTAGCCCACCAGTTGTCCAAAAATGTGCATTATCTGTCCCCCCTTGAGGAGAAGGAGGGAAGATACTATGCCCCGGTACAAGTACAGGGGCAGGATATAATTTTGGCACTGATGAACACTGGATCTCAAGCTACCCTTCTGTCCAAAAGGGCCTTTGATGAACTAAATGCAGGAAGGGGGAGAATTACCGCATTCCTCTCACCTCTGTTGCTGGACAACTGCAGAACTTTGACGGGAAGGAAATTCCCGTCGAAAGGACTGCAGATTTGGACATCAAAATTGGGCGACACAAGGTGAAACACCCGGTCATAGTAGTGACTCCAGAGGGCACCCCTTCCTTACTAGGGAATGACCTCCTGAGAAGGTTGTCACCCCTAATAGATTGCGTAAACAAGGTCCTCTGGACCCAGACAAGCTGACCAATAAAATTAAAACAGAGTGTCAACCATGTTAGTTTAAACGGCACCTGCCACATGGTTGAACAAAAATCTGACCAAGTTGAATTTCACCAGATTCCAGACGTGACACTAATAGCAGTAGGACAACAGCCTGGTGATGGGGGGTCCTCTCTATTTCTGAAAATCAACCTTCCTTCCAGTTTAAGGTGGTATTCCACACTGGCAGGAAACACTCTGAAATTCTTTACTAATCCACAATCAGAAACTCCCACTCCTATAGTCCAGAACGATGTGAAATCAGCTCAGAGCCTGGCTGATATTCAGCAAATTGGAGATCAGTTGTTCATCCCTGTTCAGTTAAATGATGGGAAGGACTCTGTTCTCGCCCAAGTGTGTGTGAACAACGGTAAAAGCTTCATTAGCAAAGCCATGTTCCGACAACTCCCAAAAGATCCAGCCATTCCCACATTCAAACTGATAGACAAATGGGAAATGGACCTGGAAGCACCTAATTCCAAACATCTCCTGCCAAGCAGGTGTATGCTCAAAATCTCCATTGGCAACAAGGGCATAGTCCATTATTGTTGGGTCGTGCGTGGCGTCACTGCCGCCTTTTACTTAGGCGGTGACATTCTCAATCGCTTTGCCATTAGTTTGGACCTAATAAACTTCAAAGCTTGGTCCGATTAGCGGATAATCCCATGGGCTTTGATGATCCAGAAAAAGCATTTAGGTCGGCTCAATTGCTACCTTATGCAGTTGAAATTCAGATTAAAGAGGAAGTCGCCATCCCAGAAAGGACCCGACAATTCTCCCTGGAAGTGAAAGTTAAAAGAGGACAAAAATTGAAAAACCCTGATGCTTATATTCATCTAAATGATTTCCTTCAACAGCAAGGGTTAGGGGTAAACCCAACACCATAAGTCAACATAGAACATGACACCATTCCAATGGAGGTGGATAACAGCGACTTAAAGAGTATTACTCTAGCCGCAGGCACTATTATTGGAATGGCGGTTGATGACCAACATTTCTCCATTGATTTAGGAAATGAACTGTTAGGACCAATCCCCAAGGACGGTTTTGACAGTGACAGTGAGGACAATACAACACCGGACAGGATTTTCACCCGGCATGGGGGGAACTTCCTGGTGTACACTTCTTGCCCTTATGCTAAGGAAGATGTGACTTGTGACTTCAGGAGGGATGAGGTGATTTTCCAGGTCCATGAGGGCTGCCTTTCCTACCTGAAGCCTCCAGTCCAAATCAGCACTCTGACCAGGGACTTCTCCACCCAGCTGGAGGAGGCCGCTGAGATAGCCAAACCAGAAGTCTTTCCAGGCTTCAGGCAGATGGTGGAAGACAGAGTCAACCTAGCTGATGCCTGTGTGACTATGGAACAGAAGAAAAAGTTGAAACAAGTTTTCTTGGATTTCCAAGATCTCTTTGCGGTAGACTCATATGACTGTGGTCGCACTGACATCCACACAACAACAATTCCCACGGACCCTGGCATGACTCCAGTGTTTGTGAAGCAATATCGTTTGCCTCTCGCATCCATGGAGTCCCTTACTGAAATAAATAAGAACCTTGAGTCCCGGGGAATAATCCGTCCAGTACACAGCACCTTCAATAATCCGGTGCTGGGAATATTGAAGCCAAATGGCCAGTGGAGACTCTGTGCCGACCTTAGAGAGCTCAACAAACGGGTCCATACTTCCCTATGGCCTCTGCCCTACATTGACCAAGGGCTGGCCCAGATTCAGGGGTCACAGGTATTCACAGCAATAGACCTGACCAATGGATACTGGACCGTGCATGTCAGTAGGGAGGACCAATACACACTGGCTTTTACCTTTGGGGGCCAGCAGTACACATGGACCCAGACTCCCTTCGGATACCTCAACTCCGGCAATGAATTCAACATTTTCCTACATAAGGCCATGCCCGACCTGGGTGCGAGGGGTAACCTGGCTTATGTAGATGATGTCCTCATCAAAAGTTCATCTGTGGAAGAACACATAGCGGAGATCCGTTATGTTCTGACATAGTTGAGGGCCGCCGGAGCAAAACTTTCCTTTCAGAAAGCACAGTGGTGTAGAACCCATGTTAATTTCTTAGGGCATGAGATTACTCCTGAGGGTCTCTGTCCCCAGGAAAAGAAAGTGGAAGCACTTCAGAAACTGAAAGACCCCACCACTCTGCGGGAACTAAGGAGCCTCCTTGGACTGACTAATTACAGCAGAATGTTCATTGAAGGCTACGCAGAGATCACTAGACCCCTGATTCATCTCTTGAAGGGGGGTTCAAGTGGAAGTGGGGTCCAGAACAATCTGAGGCAGTAAGACAACTCAAGAGAAGCCTCTCACAAGTGCCTTGCCTAGCTTACCCTGTCAGAAACAAGGAGTTCTTCCTGGAGACAGGGTTCTCTAATACGTGCTTGACGGCAGTATTATACCAAAAGCATGACAAGGTCTATAAAGTAATCTCTTATGCGAGCAAAACTTTATCCTCTGTGGAGGAAAAATTCAACGATTGTGAGAAGGCACTCCTGACAACGGTGTGGGCATTGAAGAATTACCGCCCGTTTATCCAGGGAGACCACATCATAGTGGAGACTCCACACCAGCCTCTGCAATATCTCCAAAGTGACAGAATCCGGGCCGGAAATGTGAGTAATTCCCGAATTACTTCCTGGATTCTGTCAATGCAAGGCTTTCCTGTGGAGGTCAGATATGGCCAAAACAAGAAGAGTCCCCTCGCGCAAGGTCTGGCTGGCTTGCATGATTATGCCAGAGAAAACTGTCTCGAGGACGAAAGTCTAAAAATCAAGGACAACATGGAGGCATACCTTAATTCCCCACACAAAGTCTTTGAAGAAGACAAGTGTGAGGGAATGGCCACTGTCTATGTGGATGGATGCTCTTACCATGTTGACAACAACGGGGAGAAAGAACTGGTGGCCGGCGTAGGGAATGCATGGGTGAAGGAGTTTCCAGAACCCTCCGCTCGGTACAAAATTGGTCCCCGAAGTAGTCAGGTGGCAGAATTGATGGCTGTGCATCAAGCCATCCTCACTGCTGTCCAACATCAACTCCACAAACTGGTCATAATCACAGATTCGGATTATTTACGGAACGGGTTCGTGGAGCACCTGGTTAATTAGAAAACCAGAGGCATGTTATGTGCTAATAACAAACTCCTAAACATGGGAAGTTAATACAAAATATTGATGATCTGGTCACATCGAAGGGGATGACCATCTACTGGAAAAAGATAAAGGGTCATTCCAAAATAGAGGGACCTGACAAAACTGGAAATGACTGATCAGCTGGCCAAAACCGGGGCCATCCAAGGGGATCTAATAGAAATAGAGTCCCTGTTGGGGGAAATCCAGGTCACTGCTATCACTAGGTCTAGGACAAATGCTCACAATGATCTTTCAACAGCACAATGGAGTAAGGAGACCCCTGATGCTGATTTAATTACGGCTCAAAAGGGGGATCCAATAATTGGTAAGTTTTACCAACACATTGAGGATCCTGAGAACTTTCCCCTGACGGATACCGATTACATTGGGAAAGAGGACCTAAGAGTGTTGATGAAATGTTCAAAAAGGTTCCAAATCCAAGACGGTTTGTTGTGAAGGAAATCCCAAGCTGGCCATGATCAGTGGGTGGTTTCTACCTCATTCCGAAGCGTGATGTTAAGTCACGCCCATGATGCGGCCACCGCCGCTAATAGGGGGTTTCATACAACACTTGAAATCTTAAGAGAGATTGCATACTGGCCACATATGGGCCAGGACCTCAACCAATACTTGAAGGGGTGTCTTGTGTGTGCACAATTTCAGCCAACATCCCTCACACACCGGGCGCCTCTCCAAAAGAGGGGGATGACACTTCCATGGTCAGATTTGCAAATCGACTTCGTAGGCCCTCTAATTTGCTCGTCTAGAGGAAACAAGTACATGTTGACTGTCACATGCTTGTTTACCAAGTGGATGGAATGTCTCCCGGCCCCAAACTGCAAGGCAGAAACAGCAGCTGCCCTGATGATTAACCACATCTTTTCCAGTTTTGGTCTACCTCAAAGGATTGAGTCAGACAGAGGTAGCCACTACACCAGTGAAGTAGTGACAACAATGTGGGAGATACTGGGGGTTAAAAGGAAGCTACACATTGCTTACAGGCCAGCTTCTTCTGGAGCAATAGAGAGATACAACCGAACCATTGTGAGCATCTTAAAAAAGTTTGTGGCAGATTCTGGGCCAAGTTGGGATATCCGACTACCTCTGGTCCTAATGTCCGTTAGATCTACCCCTTCATCTGCATCTAAAATATCACCATTTGAGTTGATGACCGGACGCAAGATGGTGCTTCCCCAGCATTTCCTCTACAGGACCCAAGAGCAGACGTTGATAAATGCCTCCACAACTCATGAGTATGTGGAGAATTTAAGGAAACACCTCCAACATGCTTTTCCCTATGCTCAGCGGAATCTAGAAAGATCAGCTGATAGCATGAAGACCCACTACGACCTGACGACCACCAGGAAGGAATATACTGTGGGAGACTGGGTATATCTATACAATTTCCAAAGGAACCAGGCCAAACAGCGAACATTTTTGCCTACATGGAAGGGACCGTTTGAAATTATAGACAAGATCTCCCCAGTAGCTTATAAGATCGCATCCCCAAAGGTAGTCTGGCGGAAGGGGAAGACAAGTGGGTCCATATAAATCAGCTAAAGTGTTGCCATCCCAGGCACGCTCTGCAGCAACTGGAGGAGTCCTCTGCAATACCAGAGGGGACCGCTCCAGATTAATTCAGTTCCAACCCTAAAATATCCCATATATAGTCTCCAAAATATTAGGATTCTTGTATGCAACTGTCTTTGAATTATATCTTGTTTTTCAAAATAAGAATGCCTTGTCTCTTGAGGTATAAAATGTATATGTTCGCCACACCATTAATAGTGGTGGAAAAATGTCTACGAATAGGTACTGCCGCTTTTGCTTTATCATCCTAGGAGAGATGAAACCATGGAGACTGACTAAGGAGAACGACCGGGGACCGGGAGCAAGGATCCGAGGGGCCCGGGGTACCGCCCAATATTCCCATCAGGACCAGCGAGGAGAACCGATCAATCCAACCGGATGGAGGAAAAGATGCTGAACCGTGCCATCTATGGAATTGGAAGAAGATGATGCAGACATATCAGCGCGTGGATCAAAAACATCCTTTGCACCCTACTCCCCCTCGACTCGAAATCAAAGCGCAGTCAGGCGGGGGGGCTTGTCAAGAGTTTTGACCCATGTTGAATCAATAGACTGGGTAGATGTGGGGATAAGCTGTCGCCGCCCACATTCACACCAGAATCCAGGAGAACCGCGCAGTTTGCGCACATCAAAATGGTCACCTAATATGCCACCCACCAGTGCAAAGAAAGATGGTTCTGTTCAAAATCCGTTTTTATTGATGTCAAAAAGTTGCTAAAATCATGGGCACAAGACCACTCTAAAGATACAACCTTCTTGTGGGGGGTTCCACATCACCACTCTACTGTAAGGATGCCATCAAAACAATGTTAAGCAAGGATCCTATACTATCAAGCAAAAGACTACTCTATTGAAATGCTTTAATTCAAGACAGATCCCAAAAATGGGTGCAGTACCAGCTTTGTCCACAAACCGGCGCTAGCGGTCTAAACTCTGACAGGAGAAATGCTACTTCAGACAGCTGGAAACTTCAAAGGCCCGCTGGTTAATTAAAACTCTTAACCACCTGCTGTTCCCAGAGACAATCTGATTGCATTAACAGGCCAAGAGGCTGGGAAACCTTCTCACCTCAGAGACCCACACAACAACCCAGGAGATCACATGGACATGCTAACCAAATGCAGAGTGGCCCCCTGGCCTGCTGACCTCAGCCGACACAGTAGACTCTCTCCCTTGAATGGGGTATGTTGATTTTCAGTGTGGACTGTAAACAGAGCCCTGCCTGGGAGAGGAGAGACATGTGGTACTCCCAAGTTTCTGGGGGCGGACCCAGACACTTTTGTGGAATCATATTGCAGCAAACATAGGTTTAAGTTAATTGCTTCTAAAATATTGTATTAAGCTCACAAAAATGTGCAATTTGGAGAACCTTAATCTAAGAAATGTACCCACAATTCAAGACTTGATTCAACTTTCTACCATGTTCTGAGGCAAAACCCCGCTATTTATTGATATTACAGACAATGGGTTTATGCTAGAAACCTAGTAAATTACTGGAATGTGTGTAGAAGGAGGGTGTACATTTGTGTAATTTTTGATACAGATTTAACATTGGTAAACCAACTAAAAACGAAAATAAGTTGTCCTTTTTGAATGCAAGCCCTTAGGAAGATCAGAGTCGAACAAGCATGGACCATAAGTAATCTGTAATATGCACATGTAATGTCAAACAACTGTATATCTGGGAAGTATGTGTAGTTATGAAATATGATTTTCCAAGCAAAAGTAAAGCGGCGTTCTTCAATAGATCATAAATGGCTGACATCACTCTGACACTCCATTTCCTTCCCCCAATCAAGGAAGATAGGAGGAACTGGCCAAGTTGAGAGGGTTGGGCATGCAGAATTAGCCGACCCACCCACTTTCTAAACACATAAAAACACATAAAAAGAGCCACTGGAAGCCAGATAGGACTTTCGTTTTCACTTTCTGCGGAGCATTTTGACAGACAACTCCACATCCTGATTTCAGACTTCACATCCAGAAACTCCAAGAACTCTAGAACCCAACAGCTGAACTCATATCAGCAGGCCTTCAAAACCTAACAACCAAACCAAACTATTCAGACAGCTGGGCTGAGCTGTCTGATTCTGGCTAAAACCCTGTGCCAGAAACACCCAGAAAGGAGAGCTGTACCCGGAACCAGAGATCCAGACCGTTGTGCAGTGCCACTAGCAGAGCTGACTCAGATCGCTGTGAGCAGAACCAGGCAGAGATCATCCGTGGCAAGAGAACCGCCAGGAGTCCTGTCCAACCGGTTGACCCGATCCGTGACGAAGCCGCATTTCTGTCCAAAATATAGTTTGAGTACCGCCAGAACTGTGCAAAACCCAATCTCTTATTTTAAAATAATCTAATTCAAACTATTTTAACCTATTTAGAACTGCATCCTAGAAATCTTGTGTTCATTCTGTCATCTTTAAAACTGAAAACTGTCATCTGTCATTCTGAAACTGTGATTTCGTTTCTGAAAACTACCTTCACAAAATTGTCCGTATCTCCGGAACCGTTTGTGCTAGGAGCGAGTTGTAACTGTCATCTTAAAGCTAAGATTCTGGGCTTTCGAAGGAACCCAGTACCGACTTTCTATTCATTATACTTTTTCCGTAATCGCACCCGACGCACTTGGAAAATTTGCCGCGATTTGACATGTTGCTTCATTTTAGCCACAGGTAAAAATATTTGTCTTTGCTTCCATCCTTGAAATCTGTTTTTCAACCTAATAACCATCCCTGAATCATTGATAGGGCTGGCCTGAACTGATTCAAAGTATCTATCACCTACCCTGAACCTCCTATAGGGAATTAAAAGCAATTTGAGTATATTTTTCACTTCATTGCCACCACATACAAAAGGTTTTTGTTTATTTTTAAAACTCCTACCTCTTTTCCTCTAAGCTTGCTAGGGTGGAACTGAATTGTATTTGATTGCATTCCTGAGAACTGTGTGCTTTCCTTCCATCTCTTTACATTGCATAAAGGGGGGGGGTTGAATTACTACCAGGGGGAAAAGTGATTACATTGTTTTGGTTGAAATCATATCAAGTTTATTTTCTGTACTGCCTTTCATTCATCATTGCATTGTCTTTGAAGCCATAAAAGCATTCTCAGCTACTTTATCCTCTCTATATCACTTCTAAGCCATCAAAAAGAGTGTACCACTGTAACATTATCCATTGTTGATCACTATCATCTTCACAAGTGTACTATCAAATATTAATTTATTATAAAAGTGTGATATATATATTGTTTAATTTTCAAATAAACCTTTTAAATTTGCAAAACAAACTTACTTCTTGGCTCAGTGGGGTCAGGGGGATTCTAAGAGAGGGGTGTTATATAAGGATTGTCATCCAGAGTAAACGAACTGGACATAAAAATATATCAATAAGGGTTTCCCTCAGCATCCCAGAGTAGGCATTGACTTAGCTGTAGTGTTGAATTGAATCCACTTACAATCCCAGCATGCATTCATTTTATTTAGCAACATTGTTTGTCCCCGTTCTCTCTGGGAGTTGAACTTGGTATCCCAGCATGCAGTGTTTTCACCCAATTAATATGTCTCAATTTACTGTAGGAGTTATGCCAGCATCCATAGTTCTAACAAAGGGGATGTCTCAGAAATCACCCTGTCACCAGATTAATGGCTCTGGGAGTTAGCACGGCTTTCCACATTGTCACACAATACCCGTTTTCAAAGTTTTGATTGCCAATGGCCCTTCAGACTTCTTAGTGCAATTCCCAATATACAGCTGCTCTCCTGAAGCACTATTTGATCCAAATGTTCAAATTATCACTGATTTGTTGTTTTGCTTGCCTGGCTCCGTAGACCAAAGGGATTAGATTAGTCCATCTCTCTCTCTGGGTATGGTAGATTTGGTGTCAGACATCCACCAAGCACCCCTCAAATCTTCTCCAGATTATCCGATAGCAGGGAAGAATTGGTTGGATTGCCCCGTTAGTTATCACTACTGTGCCTAATGCCTCCAAAACAGTTTGAGGATCCATCGCTCTGTTTCTTGACACAGTTGTTGTGGCCACAATGCTGCAAACGTCATCCCCCGATTTCCACCCAGGTACAAAGAATCCTGAAAGTTTCACTTAGCCAAATGTATTCATCACGCACCTCCCTGCTAACATTATCATCTACTTCTGGTTCTCAAATGGACTAACATAAGCCACATGCCCAGGTATTAACAGATGATTTGCTACCAAATAGAGTCCAAACAAAGAACTTTGAAATAGAATATATCAAATGTGGATGCATCTCTATATAACCGCGTGAGGATCACAGAGAAAAAAAAAACAGGTGAGAGGAATAGTCAAAACCCAATCTACAGTACGACACTGGTGCCCAGACTGGAGGCTATCATCTACAGCAGTTCATATTCAGGGTTATTTCACCTTGAATGAATCATACAAAATCACTCACATTTCCTTTTAAGTACTCAGGATCTGAGAAACCTATGTAGTGGTCACTGGAAATTGTTGACCCTCCTGGGCTTTGGTTGTTTGGTGTCAAGATGACAGTTGTCTTCATCATCTTTCCTTGGTGGATTTTCTGCCAGCAGTCACACAGTCACATTTAACTTCATGTGTTCGGTACGAAGACAATTAGAAATGCCACAAATGGGCTCTCTGAGTTAGAGTGTTTTATTGCATTAGTACTGAAAGGGTTCTATGAGAGTCATCCCTCTCTATCTCTTATAGAGGCAGCTGTTCCCTGCTTAACCTATGCAGCCTCAACCTTGAGATTGTCACTAGAGATTGGTAAATCCTATAATCTAAAAAGGGACTATTAAAAGGGGATGGCATGAAGGCAAACACCTTATCTGTCTAAAACTCCCTCTGGAAATAATTTAGGTTGACTCTGCTCTATGATTCTCCCAAGATGATATAACATAAGGATGTGTGCTTTTCAGACACACAGGTGACACCAGGCCACACTTACTCTTCCCCTTCCTCGTTTTGCTGTTCCTCTCCCTAAGATTTTCTGTCAACATCCCTTTTTTATTCCTACTCGCCTACATCCTCCAACACCCAACATCTTCTTCTCCTCTATCCCTCTGATGTTTCTCTGTACTATCTACCGCCACCCTCGGATCTGGCCCCGCCCACCTGGTGTCTTCCAGGTTGCTGCTCTTTTTCCCCACTTAGCAAAGCCCGCCCACCTGGTATCTTCCTGGTTGCCACTCTTTTTCCCTACTTAAGGAGCCCTCCAGTCTCTTTTCCTTCGCAGATGGGGAGCCGGTGCAAGTGGATCTAGGTCACCTGGCTTAAGCTATGCCCACCTGGTGCCTTCCAGGTTGCCGCTCTTTTTCCCACTTAGCAAGCCCCACCCACCTGGTGCCTTTCTGGTTGCCGCTCTTTCTCCCTACTTAAGGAGCCCTCCAACCTCTATTCCTTTGCAGATGGGGAGCAGGTGCAAGTGGATCTAGGTCAAAGGGCAATTCCTGTTTGGAGCTGTTCAGAACCAGGGCCCGAACCCCTGCTCAGACAGCAGGTAAGCATGCACCAACATGTGTTTACTCCCTCTGTCCCCACAGGCCATCCCCACTCACTCTGGTCCCCCTGTGATGTTCCCTTAAGCCCCCCTGCCTTCTCGCACACAGGTGTTGCCTGTTTTGCTTGATTCTTCTACCCTGTTCCCCTCCCCATCCTCCCACTCCAGCATACTTCTGCAGGAGTCTGTCCTGACACATTCGGGTTTCATCATCACCGTCTTGTGGCCAATGCTGGATTTGACTTTTATGAACTTCATTGATTCATGGTGTGTCACCCTTTCTCAACTCTCATGCTGGATTTGCATTGCATCTTGTACTCATGGTGGCCCTGAATCATGCTGTTCCCATCTTCATCTTGTATCCTGGCTTGCAACATTATGTGTTACTACTGACTTCTGCAATTGTATTCGCTCTCCCCTCTTGCTTCTCCACTTTTTTTGACTGCTTACTCTCTGTTCTCTCCGCCTTTCTCCCTTTTCCTATCTCCTCCCCTCCTCCCCTTTCTTTCTTCAATGCACTTACTCTATCAGAATTGCCCCTGGACCTAGTATGATAGCAACCTCATCTATCTCCACCCCCCATCCCCTTACTTGTTTTTTCCACACCCCCCTCCAGCAGTATCTGAAATGTTGTTAAGCCTAGTGAGATAGTCGCTTGTTTTGTTCCTGCCCTCCCTTTCTGCACCCCTCTCCCTCACCTTTTGTTTTTCTCTGTCTCTACCAGAAATGTCGTCAGGCCTAGTACAGTAGTAGCCTGACTGTTTCCATTTCCTTCCCACTCTCCCCCTCCCTTCCTTATCTATGTCTTATCTCTTGCACTATCGGAAATTTCGTCAGGCTGAGTACGATAGTTAATTTCACGTCCTTACTGTTCATGGCCTGTAAAAATGTCATTGTATTTCCCTTGTTCCCTCCCTTGCCTTGAAGCACTTTGAAACATGTGTATAGGTGCTATATAAATAAACTATCATGCCATATCTTATTCCTCACGCCTCTCTTTCCTGTTGCCACACCCACTGGTCCAAGAGAGGCTCCAAATCAGGCAAAATGGTCTCATAAAGAGTGGGGAGCATACTTCCAGAGCTGATAAAAGACCATATATTTGACTGACCATTTCTTTCTGCTATCATGGTATCACCACTCTCAGCACCACCATGTTACTGGATAATATTTTCAGGAATAGTTTGATATTCAAGAGGTCATAATCACTTTCAACTATGAGATCAGCTTCTAAGTTATATAGTTCCAGCAAACAGCCCTCATAAAACCGTAGGCATTAAATGCAAACGTGTCCAAAGGGTCATTTGGTAAACTGCCATTGAGGGCATGTACGTCATATGAGAGGGCACAGCTACTCTTTAGCAGCCCGGGCTTGTTGAATTTACCATATCTGAATAGCAGCACTTGCGAGGAATACCCTTTGCTGAATCTACTTTGGCAAGAGAATGGTCATCGGATTCTTCCACTATGTAGACGCTAAAGCAAACTCGTACCTCAAGAGGCCATCTCCATGACCCAGCAGTTAATCTGTCCTTTGAGCATAGTAAGGTGGAACATGTTTGAGAATGGCTACTCGTATCCTTGCCCCCATTATACACATTTTACAAATCCAGCAGTGACTTACTTGTACATCTGAAGGCAAGGCACATAACACTAAGCGAGCAACTATGAAATTGCATGCATATGGCTGATAGGCTGAGAGCAACCCATACTATCAGCCTACTCATTGGTTGGCCTCTCTTTGAGGGGATGAAGGAATGTGCAATGCAGCATAATCATCGTATTGGATAGTGTGATTTTGTAAATTCATTGGAGGAACAGGGCCTCTATGTCCTTGTCCTGTACTCCCTTATCATGTGTGTTCTGTGTTGTTTTCTGCACAGTAGTCCAGTTGGGACTCCTGGCAGTACAGCTTTTCCTCTTTTTGGTTGTGGTGAACGGAAACCCTTGGGATACCCTTATGGCACCCCTGGGTGGGGGTACAACCCTGCACTCCTAGTGTATGTTTTTGGGCACCTGTGTGTTGGCCCAGAGCAGGGTATGGGCTGGTGGCAGCTCCATGCTGAATTTTACAAGTGCTCTGAGTATCCTCCATTTTGGGATACCCAGGCCCTGACATAGGAATCAGTGGATTCCTGATAGAAAGCAAGATGGCCATTGGGGCCTCTTGGTTTCTATTACATGTTACCGTGTTTTCCCAAAGTCCTGGGAAGCCCTGACTCTTTCCCTTCCCCTGACTGGCTCTTGGGTGTAAGAACCATATATGGTATAGCGAGGAAGTCCAGGCCAGACTGGCTGGAGCCTTTCCAGTAACTTTATGTTGTGGGTACACCATCTGGGTGGGACCTGTGTGAACAGAGTGTGTGACCAATATGCATTCCATGTTATGGGTGTCTGGTTGCTGTGTAAATTGCACAATGATTGAGACAGCCCTCCCTGAAACTGACATGAATGCAGTGTGGTGTGCTGAAAGACTGGGTGCTTGCCCCAATCCAAATTCCTTTTTATGGGTGTCTGGGTGGTAGTGAATGGCCTGAATGCACCGTGAGCATGATTGGCTTTCTGCCAGCATTAATGCCCTTCTGTCTAATTGGCTGACTGAGCTTGGCTCAGCAGTGTGAATGAGGGACAGATGCATATATCTTTAGACCTCTCACTTCTCAATTTGTTCAGAAGCTGAAGTTGAAACTTTAAGCTGCTTTTTTTTTAAGCCTAGCTGGAAGAAGAAGGTTTTCTGCTGCTTTCCATCAATGAAATCTAAAAGCTCTCAGATCTGTCAAGGACTGATCTAAGAGAGGACTTCGCTAGGTGACCTCTCCCCGAGCTACGAGGGAACATTGTGCAGAAGCTGATCTTCATCAAGGCATCCTGGAAGCCAGCCAGAAAGGCTGTCGACCGGAGACAGGGTCCGCCGTGGACTCTTGAAGTAAAGCACCGAGACATCGAGGCCATTGAAGTCCATCGTTGTCGACCGGGGTACGGAGGGTTTCCCTGACTGCTGGATGCCTGTCGAGTCGTGTCCCAGAAGCGGGGACATATTGAGGCCGTGCTGCTCGACATCCGGAGCAGCAATGCTCCACCTGTTACCTAGGAACATTTTGAACTAAGGGCTCCCTTGCCATCACCATCGACCACTTGGTCCTGCCTGAGTTAGTCGAGGTCGTCGAAAACCGAGGAGAATCCGCCAGTAGGTTTTCCCACCACCTGAAGTCCACAAAGACGGCAATGAGTGAAGATCGTCGACGCTGATGTCTGCTACCGGGCCTATGTTCTTCACCAATTTTTCTTTGCGGCACTGAACTCTTTACATCGAGGTGCACCGCACACCTCGTCTTCACAGTGTCAGTCTAGAAAAATGGATACCTCTCATGTTTGACGGCAAGCGCATGTTGGTGGCCGTGGGCCAACCGTCTCATGCACGATATGACACACATATAGGTTTCTGGGTTTGCCAATGAACGACAATTTTGATGTAACAAGGATCTCCATTTTGTTTTCTAACCATTGCTCATTGCTTTCTGTTCTTATTGCTTCGAGGCACATTTTCTGCTTACACTGCTCGACTGTAAAACATTGTTGTCTGAACGTGAAAGGACAAGGCCGCAGGGCCGCAAGGATAACAAGGGTTCGTTGAAACACAAGGTAGGTAGCGCCAGGAAGGAATGCCCGGCTCCCTCCCGAATGTAACCTCATTTCGCAGCTGCCAGCCAGTCTCGTTATATGGTAGAATATGTTAGAATAAAGCAGCTAAAGGCTTGAATTATGCTCTTCTTACGGCCCCCCTTTACTGAGCCCTGTAGAGCGTGTCAGCTCCCAGGACACGAATAGCACCTCATAGATAGCAAGGTCTGGAATGCGACTCTTCCCCCGTATGTAGCTCGCTTCCAAGAACAGAAGCACTGCGTTCTGTTCAACAACTGAAAGATGCCTCCGCACTTGCAAATTGCATATTGTTACTAGAATAGATATTTGAAGGTGTCATAATTGTCGAAAGTGTCCATCATCACACAGAGTTCAAAGAAACCCAATAAAGGGGGGTGTTAAACATGTCATAGCTGATTGTATGATATGCATTTTGTATATATGTAACTGATGTACGGAATTCACTCTCTTGCGTCCCTCGAGGTCTAGAGATACACCTCGCGGGGAGTGAGACCGAGTTGGCCAACTGAGACTATTTGCTTTGTCATAAACCCTAGCTTTGGGAATACAACCTTGTGTCTGGCGTATCTATCGTGTGTGGTGACTTGCCTTGTTTCCATAAATGTAAGGGACCCCTAGGGGCCCCTTTCAACAGGACATCCACGATCGATCATCGATGAGCACCGCAAAGGTCGAAGCTGCTGTCTCCACGACAGTGTTCACATTTCTTCGAACGAATCTCAATGCCCTCTGGCTCCTGCTTTAAAGGGAGTTCACTCTTGAGGGATCCATCGACGAACCGTTGAAGAAACTCTCCTAACTCAGGTACATTAGGGTAGTTGAACATTTTGACCAGGAAACACGACTATTTAAACATATATGGACTGGGCTTGCCAATACTCTTTATTACAGGTTGCACAGGCGGGGGATCCTCACTCAGAACAGCCTCTAGGTAAAGGGGGTCAGCATTGTGCCATTGTTAAACCCAACTTGTCTTCCTTCCTATGATCTATGGTGATACACATTGTTATATGATTTGTATGCCATCATAACCATCAGCAGTGGATGCTTTTTAAAGGAGTCAATAGCTACGTATGGTACCACCTAGACATTGTATATATTTGACATATTAGAATTGCCAGAGTACAAAGCGTGTTATTAATTGTGTTTATATCTTGAACCTTATTTTTAGGAATTTCTACACACATAACATAGTGTGTGGACATTCCCCTTTGGGGGGCTTGGGACTACACTGTATTTAAGAGCCAGCCTGCATCACCTCCTGGGAGCTTAAGCCTTGGTTGCTCGTCCATTGCTACCCTATAGAAAACCTTGGCTGGGGTGCTCTGTGCTTCTACTCTGCCATTTAGAGGGCAGGAGTACAGACATCCCTCCATTCTTTACAGGTAGGTACCAGAAACCATGTTTTCAAAAAAGCAATTGTGTCTGCTTTCCCAAGACAGAACTGCCAATTCCCATTCCAAAGCATCAAGGCTAGTCCTTCTATATTCTAGCTGACTATGTTATGTTATTGTGATTTATACCATGCACAGTTGCCATTTTCATGCTCTCCAGGTTCTCTGGTGAATCTAAAAATAAAGGAAGGGCTTTAGTTAGTGTGATAGACAGGGAAAGCACAAGAGTGCTTTGATGTGCTGTTATCCTAAGTTGGGAAAAAAACTGGTCACTGTGCGCTGGGCTTGTTTTAGTTGATAAGGGTTAGGTTGTGTCTGTTATATGAGTGTGTGGGGGATGATTTGTTTGTAATTGTTTAAGTTTTCTGTTTCATGTTGTGTTTAGTTGGATGGTGCTGAGTGTGTGGTATTTTGTGGTGGCTTTAGGTTTCAGCTGCAGTAGAGGTATGTGGGGTTTGAGGGTGAGTATGCAGGATATCGTAAAGTTCTAAATAGGGTTAGATGTTTGTGGTCTGTGCCTTTCTATGCAATGGTTATGTAGCTCTGGCAGGGGTCATATTCTTCTATGGGGGTTTGTCTTAAAATGCTTTTGTTATTTGGGGTATCCAGGTTTTGGCTCATTAGGTTTTGGTTGTTTTGGGTGTTTCGTTGTTTTGTGTTGGCTTTTTTCCTTCACCATTGTTTCCTATTTAGCTTGTTGAGTTAAAGAGCCACGTTTTTACCATGTTCATGAATTTTAGGTGGTCTTCTGTTGTTTGTATTGACATGATATGATATGGCATTTATAACGTGGCTATACACAAATGCTTCAAAGCGCGACAAGGCAAAAGAGGGGGGACAGAGGAAAGATAGAGACAATGATCTTACTAGGCCAGGTGAAAATGAGATCGCGCAAGTGCAGGGGAGCCGGGAAAGGGAAAGTGTCGGGGGGAGGGGTGAAGGAGTAGGGGGTAGTGCAATACATTAGATCAACAGTAAAATAAAAAAAATAAATAAAAACAGTAGGTATAAAGAGCGGCCAGCTAGTGGCAAGTGCAGGGGCAAGTGCAGACATCAACTGTCAAGAGCTGGTGGGGACTGTAGGGATACAGAAACAGCCCCCAAGTGCAGGAGTTGCCCGGGAAGGCAGTGCAGGCATGCAGCTGGCGTGGGAGGGTACCTAGGCCCGATATCAGAGGGTAGCCAGGTGACCAGCGCAGTATCGGTCAGGAGTTCAGCAGGGGACAGGAGGAGGGAAAGCAGAAGCAAAGAGGAAGGTCTTGAGGTGCTTCTGGACAGGAGATGGTTCTCCTAGAGTTTCAGGGTGGCAGGAGGCTGTTCCAGAGGGAGGCCCCAGCTGGAGAAAGAGATCTACCACCAACTTGTTGCTTGGAGAAGCGACTGACCCTGAGGGAGTTGGAGGCAGATGAGCGAAGAGCTCGAGAAGGAAGATATTTAGAAAGAGATAGTGGAGGTATTGAGGCCCCAGGCCCCAGACGGCCTTGATGACAATGCAGAGGGTTTTGAACGTAATCCTCACAGCCACGGGGAGCCAGTGCAGATATTTCAGCCCTGGAGAGATACGATCCCTGGGCTTGAGGACAAGAACAATTATCACACTCCTGTTCTGGAAATGTTGCAGAGGGCAGAGAGTAGAAGCAGGCAGATTTAGAAATAGGCTGTTGCAGTAGTCCAGCCTAGAGAGAACCACAGCCCTGGAGAAAGTGAGATTCTAGGGGAAGGAGAGGAAAGGAAGAATACCTCTGAGGAGGTGCAGCTGGTAGTGTGACTTTAGACGTCCAATATTTTAGGAGAGAAGGAGAGAGTGGAGTCAAAGATGACCCTGAGGTTTGTAGCCTCACAGGTGGGAGAAGGAAGAGGGCCAAGAGAGGCGGGCGAGAGAGCGTTCGGAAAGGAGGGAGCAGGTGTACCAATGAGGAGAATCTCAGTCATACTGGCATTAAGGCAGAGATCGTTGGCGGCACACTACTCCTGGATAGCGGACAGACAGTCAGAGATGAGAGAAGGAGAAGAAGTGGCGGAAGGGAGCCTGAAAATGAGCTGAGTGTTGTCCGCATAGCACTGAAAGTTGGGGCAGAGAGCAGCAATGTGGTGGGCAAGAAGTGCCAGGTATTGGTTGAGAGAGGTTAGACCCCTGGGGGACACCAGAGGTAGAGATAGAGATAGAGGAGAGGAAGGACCTAAATTGGACTTGGGAGAGTTGATCTGAGAGGAAAGAGGAGAGCCAAGCCAGGGCCTGATCTGTGATTCTGTTATGCTCACCTGGTATCCACGGGGACGCCCTTATGCCCTGGTTGCCGGATTCACCCTGGACCCTTCCCGATTCCGGATTGTGCCTTTTTATGGAGGTCGGGTCTGAAAACACAGGAGGACTGGACTTAGGAACAGATTTTGTTTTCTTCCCCCCGCTCCCTGGATTCAATCTGATGGCCCACTCCTCACCTTGTTGTCATGTCTGGCGTGCCCTCCGTCCTGCCTTCCGTGCAGGGGCGCGTAGTGTTCTGCGGGTTTGAGCGACCAAGTTAACTTCACTGGTGCTAAACCATTCAAGTGTCTTTAAGGAGGTACATTTGGTTACAGCAATCTTAAAATGTCCTTGCTTTCCTTTCTTGGTATTAATGTATTTTCCTTATTTATTCCCCCGTAGGTGCACAGAGGTTCGGTGGATGGCGCCAGGACTGACTAAAGGAGAGTCCATGAGGATAGTTCAAGGCCCTTGGGGCCCTAAATCAACCCTGAGTCTTAACCCTGAGTGACCATGCCAGTGGGGTTCCAGTGGGGTTTTGCGTCACAGGTTGTGACAGCACTCCCCCCCAAGGCCACTCCTAAGGTGATTCTCCTGCCTGGTCCTGGTTTGGCTGGAAAGTTTCGATTAAATAGTCTAATCAAACACAGTGCATGAATGTTCTCACTAGGTTCCCAAGATCTGTCCTGGGGGCCGTAACCCTTCCAATTGACTATATAGTATAGTTTGGATCTGGTATATTTGGAATCCAGGATTTCTTTCACTTCGAATTCGGGTTCTCCATCGACCATAATCTGTTCAGGTGGTGGCTTAACTCGTGTAGCGGGTTGTACTGGTTTTAGAAGTGAAACGTGGAATACTGCGTGAATGCGCATGTTGGTTGGTAATGCTAGTTTAACATCTGCTGGATTTATCATGGCTTGAACAGAATAAGGTCCCAAATAGCGAGGACGAAAAGTCTGGGTTCCTTTTAGAGGTATATATTTTGTGGCTAGCCAAACCTTGTCTCCTACCGATAGTCAGGGGCCTTTTTCCGATGTTGGTCAGCAAACCTTTTTTGCTTGTTTTTGGCTTGGATTAACTGTTCTGTTGCCTTTTTAAAGGCCTGAGTGATGTTTGCATGAAGAGTCTTTACTGCCAGCATTTCTAAACTGGGAGGGCTCTAGTTCGGAAGTACGTGAATGTCTGCCATAGAGGGTGTAGAAAGGTGTTTGACCAGTACTGGAATGCAATGAATTGTTGTAAGCATATTAGGCTATCCATAATAGATATTTCCAGGTTCCTTCGACTTGGTGCAGCATGCACCGTAGGCATTGTTCGAGAGTCTGTTGGTCCTCTCTGTTTGACCGTCCGTTTGGGGGTGATGGCTGGTGGATAGCCGGATGTCGATTTGAGCCATAGAGCAGCACTTTTTCCAGAAGGTAGATACGAATTGGCTGCCTCGATCAGAGACCAGGACTGAAGGGAAGCCATGCAGTTTGATAATGTTTTCCAGGAACACTTTTGCTAGATGGGATGCATCCGGGAGTCCTTTGAAAGGGATAAAGTGTGCCATTTTTTCGAAAAATAAGTCTACTACTAATAAGATGGTATTGAACCCTTGCTGGGAGACAAATCAGTAATAAAGCCGAGAGAAAGTGTGTGCCATGGTGCAGGAGGAATTTCTAATGGTTGCAGGAGGCCAGCTGGTTTTTGTTTTAGTGACTTGTTTTGTGCACACACTCCACAAGATTGAACATATTGGATGACATCTCGCCGCCAAGTAGGCCACCAATAATTGCACTTCACTTTGGCTGGGGTTTTAGCAATTCCGGGATGACCTTCTATCAGAGAATTATTCGTTGCTGTAGCTCTGTTTTAGGCACATACAGGTGTTCATCAAAATATAGCAGTTGATCTTTAACGGTGTATTGTTTTCCTTTGGTATGCCATTCCAGTAGTTTGTTAGGCGTTATTTCACGTTGGATCACATTTTTAAGCTCTGTTTGTGTTAAAGCTGTGGTGAGGCCTTAGAGCTTGTCCTCAGGAATAATGGCTACTGGATCTGGGGTTGCATTTACTTCCTCATCGATGCCCATGCGGGATAGTGTGTTGGCTTTTCCGTTTCTTACGCCCGGTCGATAAGTGATCACATAGTCATACTCGGCGAAGAAAAGAGCCCATCGTAATTGCCGTGAGGATTGTGCTTTTGCTGTTTTCAAATATTGTAGGTTCTGATGATCTGTGATTCCCGTTAGTGTATACCTGGCTCCCAAGAGGTAATGTCGCCATGCCTTGAAGGCGGATTTTATAGCAAGCAGTTCCTTATCGGTGATGGCATAATTCAGTTCAGGGGGTGTGAATTTTCATCACCAGAAGGCCACAGGGTGCAATTGGCCAGTTTCAGGGTCCCTCTGAGAACTAACTGCCCCCATAGCCATGCTGGAGGCATCCGTTTCCACGATGTCAAGAAGATCTGGACGAGGATGTCGCAAAATTGCGGCTGAGGTGAACTTTTCCTTAAGTTCTTGGAAGGCCTTTTCGGTGGATTCTGTCCACATGAATTTTTTATTGTTTTTTTGGCGGAAGTTACGTGACCGGATGCACAATCTGAGAGAAGTCTGGAATGAACCGACGGTAGAAGTTTGCAAAGCCCAGCATGCTATGGACCGCTTTTAACGAGGTCGGAGAAGGCCATTTAAGAATGGCATCCACCTTGTGTACATACATTCGGATGCCTTTCAGAGTAAGAATGAAATCCAGAAATTCTACTTTGGTTAAGTGGAAAAAACATTTTAGTTTTGCCTATATGGTGGATGTTGATGCAGTTTGGCAAGGACAGCACAGACATGCTTGACATGGTCTTGTTTCGAGGTTGAATACACTAGAATGTCGTCTATGTAGACTAGGGTGCAAACATCGATCAATTCCCTTAGGACGTCGTTCATAAAGTATTGGAACGCCTCCGGGGCATTACAAACTCCGAAAGGCATTACCTAGTACTCAAACAACCCATATTTGGTATGGAAGGCCGTTTTCCATTCATCTCCTTTTTTAACTCGGACCAGGTGGTACGCTCCCCTGAGGTCTAACTTAGTATAAATCTGGGCATCTTTGACTTGATCCAGCATTTCGGGAATAAGTGGTAGGGGGTAACGGTTCTTCGTGCTGATCTGGTTCAATGCGAGATAGTCAATACAGGTTCTCAAGTCCCCTTCCTTCTTTGGTGCGAAGAATAGGGGACTGGGTGCCGGTGATTTAGATGGGCGAATGAACCCATTTGCCAAGTTCTGGTCCAGATTGGATTTTAGATGCTGGTTTTCTGGTTCTGTGAGTGCATAGATTCTGCCACAAGGGATCTGTGCACCAGGTATTAGGTCAATCTGACAGTCATAAGACCTGTGCGGCGGTAATGTATTAGCTTGTTCCTTCTGGAACACATCCTGGAAATCCTGGTATTCTTCATGGAGAGTGCTAGTTGTGCCAAGTGTACATATGCCGATTCTAGGACTCGTAGGAACACTGAAACTGGATTTGTTTTCTTGGAAATAACAGGTGGAAGCGCAATCACGAGGAAAAGTCAATCTTCTTGCACACCAATCTATCCGAGGGTTATGAGCAACTAACCATGGCATCCATAACATAAGCTGAAACTGAGGTGCCTTGATGAGATCAAAGGAAATAGTTTCCCGGTGTCCATCCTGGCACAGCAGGGTTATTCCTGCTGTACATTGGGTTACTGGTCCGGAACCAATTTCTGTCCCATCCACCGTGGTTACCTTTTCTGTGTTTGGCTTAAAACATAAGGGAAGCCCCATCCGTGCGGCCAGATTTTGATCAATGTAATTCCCAACTGCTCCGCTGTCTATGTAAGCTTCAACGGTGTGCATCCTTGATGGTTGTGGGCTATTGATTAGGATCACTGTTATTGCAAAATGTGAGGTTGGTGGCTCATTCTTCTCAATCGACAAACTGACCTCTACTTTTGTCGAGCTAGGAAGTTTTCCGACTCCTTACTCTCATCCTTTTCTGTACCTCCCACAATTCGCTTGGGGGGTTTTATCGGACAGTCTTTTAGGAAGTGCCCTGATTGTCCACAGTACAAACATAACTGCTGTTGCCTTCTCTTGTCTCTTTCAGCTTTTGTTAACGGTGGTCGTATGCCTCCAATTTGCATTGGCTCTGTGTTATTCTCTGACGTGCGTGGAGTTGCATCCTTGGTTCGAAGATACACAGCCTGTGTATCTGATCTGGACCGATCTGCTTTCCGATCCTGTAGTCGATGATCTAGTTGCACCACCAGGTTGATACATTCACTACAGTCCCTAGGTGGATCAACCATCTGAGCCAAGGCATCCTTTAATTCCCCTCGAAGGCCTTGGTGAAACAATGTGGTTCTCTTGTCTTCAGGCCACCTGGTTTCATCTACTAATATATTAAAGGTTGCTATGTATGTTAGTAAGTCTTGATTCCCTTGCCGGAGTGACAAGAGTTCATTGTCTACAGCTTGTTCATGGGTGTGTCAAGCAAAGAGTTTTTCCATTTCCCTCTGAAACCCCCAAAGCCATGTAGTAATGAATCATCATAGCTCACAAGCGGCACTGAGCAGTCTGCTGCACTACCGCTCAGATAAGACAAAATAAATGCTACTCATGCCTGATCGTTACGGAATATGCCCGGTCTCCAGAGGAAATGAAGACAACATTGATTCATAAACGCAGCATACTTTCTTGGGTCACCTGAAAACCGTTCTGGCGGTGCTAACGGTGTTGCCCCAGCTAAGGTGATTTGTACTGGAGTGGCAGATGACATGGTGGCCTGCGCCGGTGGATTATTCCCGGTTAATGGAGCTTGTCCGGCCTGTGATTGCAATAATTGCCTGCTGATTTCCTCTGTGCAATCCTTGGTGACGACAAGATCCCTTTGCAGGGTATTTGTTTCTTGCCTAGCCGAATGCACATCGGAACGTAATTGTCCTAATAACTGGGCCAGTTGGTCCATTTCAGAAGTCTCCATGAAGCCCAGGTGGATAATGTTATAGAGGCTTCGCGTTCTGTTACGCTCACCTGGTATCCACGGGGACGCCCTTATGCCCTGGTTGCCGGATTCACCTTGGACCCTTCCCGATTCTGGATGGTGCCTTTTTATGGAGGTCGGGCCTGAAAACAAATGAGGACTGGACCTAGGAACAGATTTCCTTTTCTTCCCCCCGCTCGCTGGATTCGCTCTGATGGCCCACTCCTCACCTTGTTGTGATGTCTGGCGTGCCCTCCGTCCTGCCTTCCGTGCAGGGGCGCATAGTGTTCTGCGGGTTTGAGCGACCGAGTTAACTTCACTGGTGCTAAACCATTCAAGTGTCTTTAAGGAGGTACATTTGGTTACAGCAATCTTAAAATGTCCTTGCTTTCCTTTCTTGGTATTAATGTCTTTTCCTTATTTATTCCCTCGTAGGCGCACAGAGGTTCCGTGGATGCGCAGCTTGGATCGGGCTCCTACCCAGATGATGGAAGCAGGAGCGTGTGATGGATGGTAGGTTAAGCGCAAAGTGCAGCGCAGTAACGTCTTCTTTTGCTAAGCTGTGTTCTTTATTCCTTTTCAGGTCGCGAGGGTCTTTCTGGGCGTGTGAAGATTTCCGTAACAGAGCCGGCCAAGAAATGCCCAGCCAGGTGAGGTTCTCATGATTACTGCTCTAAGTGCCGTGAGTAACCTGTTTTAACGTTATCCTTCTTTCTCTCTCTCCCCCTCCAGGTGCTTTGTTCTGGTGCATGCGTGATGTTCCGGTGATGCTGCCGACTGGATGAAAGACCGCGAGCTGCAGGAAGACGGATACTCGACGGATTGGAAGCTGCAAGTAAGCAGAGACTGCTAATGATGTTCTTTTGTCTCCTCGGGAGGTCTGCTGTTCAAGGATCGCCGGGTTCTGGTCTCTGGACACGATGAGCGTCACGCTGCTGGCTGCAGAATAACGCGAAGCACGTTGTTTAATTTGGATGTGGTTTATATAGCCCTCTAGTAAAGTAGTCCAGGTAAAGTAGTCCAGACTACCACACCCAAAACACTGCACTGCACAGTCTGGTTCTATGAACTAGGCTGTGTGGGTGCCTCCATGTTGGCTGCAGGCCTCCAATGAAAAGTAGTCCCTTCAAGACTGTATCCCAATCTGAACATGCGCCTGGCGCCAAAGGTGCCAGGACTGACTCCAGGAGAGTCCATGAGGATAGTGCAAGGCCCTTGGGGCCCTAAATGAACCCTGAGTCTTAACCCTACCTGGCATGTGACCATGCTAGTGGGGTTTTGGGTCACGGGTCGTGACAATACCCAGGTTATCACAGAAGCGGTTGAGCAGGATGGAAAGGTTGACCGTGTCAAAGGCAGAATAGAGATCAAGTAAGATGTGGACACTGGGGGTAATGGAGTCAAGGTTGGAGAGCAGGTCTTCATGGATGTTCAGGAGGGCAGTTTCCATGCTTCTGGCAGCTCTGAAGCCAGACTGATGGTCATGGAGACAATCAACCTATTCAGCGTGAAGATTAAGCTGGGAGATGGTCAGATTTTCCTAGAGTTTGCCCAGGAAAGGAGTGATGGAGATTGGGTGGTAGTTATCAGGGCAGGAGGGGGTTGGCTGAGAGTTTCTTAAGAAGAGGATGCACAAGGGAGTGATTCAGTGGTAAAGGAGTGGTTGCAGAAGTCAGCCAAAGCAGGAGCCAGGGTGTCAATGTGGTCCTTGATGGTTTTAGAGGAACAAGGGAGAACCTGTTTAGAAAAGACTTTTATGGATCAGACTTGTCTAGAAACCTCATCTGGGGAGAACAGGGGAAAGGCAGAGAAGGAGGGAGGAGAGGTGGCCAAAGAAGTGCCAGAGGAAGAGAAGGGTGGGAGAAAGAAAGAGAGAGAGGACAGGATGTCCTGAGTTTTAGAGATGAAATGAGAAGCCTGGGCTGTGCAGAGGGCCTGGGAGGGGACAGGCGAGGTAGAGACTGCAGCAGGATTGGCCAGCTCCTTGCAGATTTTAAAGAGTTTGGTGAGTTGTTGGATGCCGCAGAGAAGCATGCTTGGATGAGGGCTCTCTTTTTGTTGCGGACAGAGAGCCGGTATTGCCTTTGGAGCAAGCGGCAGTCCAGTTTGTCAGAGGATGTACAGGAAGCACGCAAATTCCTCTCAACCACCCTGCACTTGCGTTTAAGGGTGACGAGGTCTGAGTCGTACCAGGAATTGCACTTGACTTTGGACTACAAGCACATCCTTATGACAGAGGCAAGAACATCAAGAGTATCAGATATAGCAGAGTGGCGCATAGAAAGGGCTGTGCCACGGGATGACTCAGCCGAAGGGCAAGGGGGGGTGAAAAAGTGGCGACGAAAGCCTCAACTGACACACGCTTCATGGGTCGGATAACCGAGAAGGTAGGTGTTAGTGCTGGAGTTGGCTTGGCCTAAGGGGTAGAAAGAGTGAGCTGGGAGGAAAAGATAAAGTGATCACTCCAGGAGAGAGGAGTGGTGAGACGGATAGAAAGGGGAAGGTCTGTAGAGATAAGAATATCCAGAGTGTACCCTGCAGATTGAGTCTGGCCAGAGGGTAGGATAGAGAGTGAAAGAGAGTTGCAGAGGTCACAAAAGAGTCCTGAGGAAGGACATGAAGCATCCAGGTGGATGTTCAAATCTCTGAGATGGAGGAGTTGAGTGGTCGAGACAAGGAGGGAAGAGGAGAGGTCCGCCCATTCAGAGAGGAAGGAGGAGATCTGACCAGGTGGCCGATAGATGGTAGCCACAGTAAGGGAATGGCTAGGAGAGAGAGAGAGAGAGAGAGCCTGCAGATAAGGCCTTTGAAAGAGGAATAGGCCTGCACAGGAATGACAGAGGCAGGAATCCACTCAGGGAATATCAGGGCTACACCCCCTCCGGAACGATTGGACCTGGGCGCAGAGAGGATCTTGTATCCATCTGGGAAGAGAGTGTCAAAGCTCGTGACAGAGCTGGCTGTGAACCATGTCTCAGTGAGACTGAGGACATCAAGGTCAAGTTCTTCGAGGAGGCGGCAGATGTCAGGTGGGCAGGAGTTTAGAGTGGAAATATGGAGAAGGTTGACTTCCTTGAAACACTTCTGGGCAGGGGCACAGATCAGAGGTACGTCCTGCTGAGGTTTAGCAGAAGCCTGAAGGGGGGCAGAAGAGGAAGGAGGAAAGGGCAAGGTAGGCAAGGAGGAGACAGCATGGGGAGGCAAGGAAGCTGTGGAGGGAAGAGAGGGGACAGCAGGAGAAGAAAGCAAATTGATGAAGCGTGGGAAGCGTTTATCGAAGAGGAGAAGGTTGGCTTGAGGGACTTGGACCAAGACGGTACCATTGAAGTAAACAACATTAATGATGACCTTAGAGGAGTAGAAGGAGGTAAGGACGGCCTTCCCCGTGTGCCATCATTAATGGGAGAAGAAGAGAAAGGAGAGAGCACAGAGACCATATGTAGAGTCCATAGGTCTGGCGAGGGAACAACAAAGAGGATGTTGGTAAGGGTTTGCCTGGAGGAAGCACTGGTATAGGTATCAGCGATAGTGAGGCCTGGGTTGGAAACCAGGATATCCTTTTTAAACTTCTTCCTACCACATTTAGTGAGGAGAGCAGGATAGTCAATAGAGAAGCAGTTAGAAAAGATGAGAGAGACAGAGAGCAGCATAGAGTAGGTAGGGAGAGGAGAGAAGAGAAAGGGGGTGGGGCGGGGAGAAAACTAGGCAAGGACACTGAGAGGGGCGAAAGCAGGTGAGACAGAAAGAGAGACAAGACAATAGTAAACAATGAAGATTGACCATGCTGAGAACGCTGGACAGTCTTGATTCTATTAAAGAAAAGGAGGCGAGCATTATGCTTATCTTTCTTTATTACTGCTCAGACAGCAATTTCAAATTCAAACATTTCAACACTTTCCAAACTTGACAACACGTTTTTTGTGTACATCTGCGCCTCCTTGCAGGCTTGAAACTGAAAAGGGGTGTTAGTTTCTCCTTCCCTTAAAATGTTTCTTAGGAACTACCAACTCCCACAACTCTCCATTTTCTTGTAGTTCAACCTTGTCGATTGTGTCCAAACAGGCTCTGTCCATGCCTATATGTAGACCCCTTTGACAGTAGACCTCCTCTTTCTTTGGAAGCGAATGTCCATACAACTTTAATCATCAACTTTCAAATTTCCAAAAAACGAAACTGGAACACACTCCTCTGGCGATCTGAACGTGTGAGCTGGAATTGCTGTCCCTCCTTGCTTCAGTCGCTTTTTACTCTTCTCCTGCAAAAATGGAGATACAATCATAAGGGTGGGTTTTACTTATATAACATGCGACAGAACAGTTTACAGTAACATTTTATCATATCCCTGGGCGGGATATAATGCTTGCCTCCTTGTCTTTAATAGAATCAAGACCTGCGCTCTCAGCATGGGCAATCTTCATTCTATGTCGAAACAGGAGGCAAACATTATGCCTTTTCAAGGCTGTCAATCACTCTATTCGCTATCTGAGAGATAGATTTTAAATAAAAGGTTTTGACTAATTCGACCAATTTGCGGAAAATGCTATAGAAGCCATCACGCCCCTGTGATGCTGGAAATGCATTGGAGGGACAGGGCCTCCCTGTCCTTATCCTGAGGTCCTTCTTCATTTGTGTTCTGTATTGTTTTCTGCCCAGCAGTCCATGTGGGACTCCTGGCAGTGCAGCTCTTCCTATTATTTTTGGTTTGGTGGTCAGACCGATGGGATACCCTTATGGTATCCATGGGTGGGGGTTCAACCCTGTGCCCCTAGTGTATGTTTTTAGGCAGCTGTGTGTGTCCCACAGAGCAGGGTATAAGCTGGTGGCAGCTCCCTGCTGAATTTGATATGTGCACTGGGTATCCTCCATTTTGGGATACCCAGGCACTGCCATTGGAATCAGTTGATTCCTGATAGAAAACAGGATGGCCCCTGTGGCCTCTTGCTTTCTATTGCCTGTTACCTTGTTTCCCAAAAGACCTGGGAAGCCCTGACTCTGTCCCTTCACCCTGTCTGGCTGTGGGGTGGAAGTTCCATATATGGTATTGTGGTGAGGTCCAGGCCACAGGACTTCACCCACAGGGTGTTGTGGGTACACCCTGTGGGTGGGACCTGGGTGAATGGAGTGTGTGACCAATATGCACTTCTTGTTGTGGATGTCTGGTTTCTAGTAGGAAACACAATCACTCAGACAGCCCTGCCAGAAACTGGTATGAACGCAGTGTGTAGTGTTGAATGGCTAGGTACTTGTCCCAATACACATTCCTTGTTGTGAGTGTCTGAGAGGGTGAAGAATGGCCTGAATGCACTGTATGTCTGATTGGCTGACTGACTGCTGAATGACTTTCTGAGTGATTGATTGCCTGAGTGTGACCCAACAGAATGAATGAGAGATCAATAGTATAGCTGGGGGCCTCTCATTGCTAGAATTTGTTCCGAAGCAGAAGTAGAAACTGACGTTGAAACTGATGCTTGATCTCAAAGCCAAGGCCAAAGAAGAAGGTTGACTGCTGTCACCTTCACCGCAATCTGAATGCCGCTGTGACGTCGAGACTGATCCAAGAGAGGACCTGGTTAGGCGCCCTCTTCCCGAGCTACGAGGGACCATCGTGCACCGCTAACCTTCGCCGAAGCTCCCTGGAAGTCAGACCGTCGACAGGTTGCAGACCGGAGATAGGGACCATCGAGGAGAACGGAGATAAGCACTGGACATTCCATCCACCGTCATCGACCAGGGTTCACAGGTTTGCTATAACCGCTGGAGGCCTGTAGAAGCCTTGTTGCCAAGAAGCAGGGACTGCTTGACGCCGTGACATCGACAACCGAAAACGCAACGCTCCATTGATTAAGACATTTGATTCCCGGACGTGCTCGTCTGCACCACCGAAACGCCAGAGAAGGCGAAGGGTGTCCAGTCATAATGTCGAATACAATAATATCGAAAGTCAAAATGTCGAAAAAAAAATGTCGAAAATAAAAATGTTGAATTACAAAAATGTCGAATTTTTTTCGATTTTTTTTCTAAATAATGTTTAAATAAATAATTAATTAATTATAGTTTATAAAACATATTTTTTTAAATGGTTAAAGGTATATCCATGGTGAGTGGGAGGGATGGGGAGGAGGGGGGGTTGGGGTAGGGGTTTGGGATGGGGTTTTTTAATAATTAATTATTTAATTAATGTTTTATTAAATATTTTTTTTAAAAAATTAAAGGTATATCCATGTGGGGTGTTGGTTGGGGGATGGGGAGGAGTGGAGGGTTGGGGTAGGGGTTTGGGATGGGGGGTTTGGGAGGGGACCCCCCCAATAAAAAACGTTAGTATATGTGATATTTTACATAGTTATTTTAACATTGGTTTTTCGATTTTTTTTCGACATTTTATTTTCGAATTAATGACTTTTTCTATTATATGTATGTGTTTTCGACATTTTTGAATTCGACATTTTTTTTCGACATTTTTGTAATTCGACATTATTTTTTCGATATTATGACTATAAACCAAGGCGAAGTCCTCGAAGCACCGAGGAGCATCCGCCGGTGGATTTCCTGCCACCCAAAGACCGTAGAGATGCCGGATGACTCAATGCCCTTGCTGGGCCCGTTCTTCACAAACTCTTTGCAGTCCTGAACTATTGACATCGAGGTGCCCCGCACGCCTCATCTTTGCAGGACATGTTTGACTCGTCATCGACGAGCACCACCAGGACCGGAGCTGCTGCCTCGATGCCGCTGAACTTTCATCGAGGATTCTCGACATGATTATTAAAATACACAGCAAACCAGCATTATTATATCACAAATAAGGATGCTATACTGCTTATTTTATGCCTTGTTAATGGCTTGGTATTTTATGGTTGGTGGTCTGGGATCACCTACTATCATGGAAATCAGGGGACTGAGACAGTTGTGGGTGCCATAACTCGTGGTTGGCGGGGTGGGGGTCAGGGGCCTGCTTTGGCCTGATGAACGTGCACTGTGAGGCGCCTGGTACTGTCTCATGGCCTTGCAGGGCAAACTGCTTCCAAAAACATTGGCAACAACGTGTAGAACAAAGAAGTATCTCTTTGGGGGCAGGCAGCGTGGCTTTTCTTCACCATTGCTTGGGCCTAATTAGGTTACTTCATGCCAGTTTGCAGCATGTATCTAACGCGCTGACTGCTACGTGGCCATGCAGGCCTTATGTTCTGTTTATAGCTTTGTTTTTTCGCATGCACGCACTATGTCTAAATCTACACATTGCACATAATATTGTGATCATAAAGGAATTTTTAGGATGCCACCCTGGTCCATTACAGTCCTTCTAATGGGGCTGATCTCACTCAAAAGTGCCTATGAGGGTGGGTCAGGATTTATGCCTTCCCAGCACCCTCTCGGCTGCCGGGCTGCACCGTCCCATCAATGTGCAGCACCAGCTGCTTGATATCCTCCATCCTCAGGAGCGTGGCCTGTGGATGCAGGGAAGCCTCATGGTGCTAGTCCTGGGCACCATCTGTGGTTAGACCACACCTGGCCCCATCAAGGGGGGTCAGTGCACCACCAGATCCAGCAATTGGGAGCTCTTCGACAGACATCCTAGCAAATGTAGTAATGCTGGACACATACTAGATGAACAAAGAAAGAACCATAGATTTTAAAAAACTAGGATTTGGTGAAAGAAAATGGCTGCCGTATGGCAAAAAAAAACACACACACTCGATAGCCAATCACATAATAGTGGCATCACTAAGAAACTGTACAGCCAATTAGCTACTGCTTACATCTCAAAGCACTTGAGCATTTTCAGACATTTTAGGTCCAAACGTAACTATAACAGTAACTTGGCTATTTTTAATACAAAATGCATTAACATTAATTAAAAGCTGTAGTAAATATTTTTTAAATCATCAATCAAGTCAAATAACTCTTTAACATTAGCTGATGGTGGCCGTCAATTTGGAAGTAAAAAAAGGCTGACAAATTCGCCACATAATCGAAATTCAGCCAAAGAGTGCAAAAAGAGGTGTGATTGGAGGGAAAATGGGTGGGAATGGGAGGAAAATCCTATAGATTTCACTTAGCAATGGGTGGGACACATAGCCAAACAACATAAATCCATTCTCATATGTCATTTGCATTTAAAAGTATTACAAACCTACATTCAAAGTCCCTATTTCAAGCTCTTATGTTAAAGCTCTTATTTTAATAAAAATAGTTTTGGCTTTAAAGGTACCGCTTTCAGCACCACTGAATAGCCAAAACTAAAAAGCAACTTGGAAATCTTTTGAGCCAATACATTGTATATTTTGCAGAACCCCGACCGCAGCATCATGAAATGAATGACTAGGTCATGTTCATTTGCAGTTCTGCTTGGTTGCGTAGTGCAGTCAGCTTTAGTACTTCAATGATATACCTGAGGCAGATAAATGCTTTATTTAGGTCATTTAATATATTACTCTTATGTAACCCTACAATACACAGTCACAAGAAATATTAACTGAAGGTGCCAGTAATTAAGCAGAGTGGAATTGGATGCCTTGTGTTCGCCATAAAGCGAATAACTTAAGAGTATAATATAAATGTATTTAGCTGCGATGCATATAGTATTTAATATAGATAAGATGTATATGTACATTAAAGGAATGTACTGGTCCTTTTCCAGAGGAAACAACCCTATTTATTTACTTCCTTATGACATTATTACATTAAGGAAACTTATGTAGCCCATGTGACTTAAGGACGTAAAGGGGGGTAATGGGAGGGAATATCTCTCCTGACAGCCTTTTGATGAACTGGGAAGATCTGTTAGGGTAGCGCTACCTGTTTTAATGCCCAACGACAAAGCTCAAGTCACAAGGCTTTTTTAGACCACTTTGCTCTGTACTCTTGACCCATTGCCATTCATGTATGATATAATATGACATTTATAACGCACCTGTACACAAGTGTTTCTAGGTGTGACAAGACACCGAGGGGGAAACAGGGTGAGGACAAAACAATGATCTTACTAGGTCTTCTATCATTCAGATTGCACAAGTGCAGGGATGAGGGAGGGGAGAAGTGCCAGAGGGGAGGGGAAGGGAGAAGTGCAGGTAACACAATAAGTGCAGCCGGTGGGTGGATCATGAGTTCAGAGAGAGTAGACTGTAGGGTTGCAGGAACAGAACCCTTAAGTGCTGGGGGAGCCCGGAGGCAGTGCAAGGGCAACTGGACATGTAGGAGCCTGGGCCCTAGTTCAGAGGGTGGCCAGGTAACCAGTGCGCAGAGCAGTCAGGTACATCAGCAGGGAAGAGGAAAAGAAAAAGCGGAAGTGAAAAGGAAGGTCTTCAATTGCTTGAATTGCAGTACCGGAGGTGGTTCTGCTCAAGTTTGAGAGAGGCAGGAAGGCTGTTCCAGAGATAGGCCCCAGCCAAGGAGAGAGATCTGCCTCCCACTCTCTGCTTCGAGAAGCATCTGACCATCAGAGAGTTGGAGGTGGGTGAGCGGAGAGCTAGTGAAGGAAGATGTTAAGGAAGAGAACGTTGGAGGTTTTGCAGTCCCAGGCCCCAGAATGCCCTGTGGACAATGCAAAGGGTCTTGAACTTGATCCTTGCAGCCACAGGGAGCCAGTGAAGAGAATTCAGAGCTGGAGAGATACAATCCCTGGGCTTGAAGCCAAGGGCAAGTGTTGCAGTACTTTTCTGGATAAGTTGTAAAGGTTGAAGAGTAGAGGCAGGCAGATTTAGAAAGAGGCTGTTGCAGTATTCCAGCATAGACTCTGGAGACGGTGAGCTTCTGGGGGAAAGTGAAAAAGGAAGAATACCTCTGAGGAGGTGCAGTTGATAATCTGAATTGCCTAGAAACGTCGGAGATGTGAGGAGAGAAGGAGTGAGTGGATTTGAAGATGACACCAAGGTTCCTAGCCTCACAGGAAGGAGCAAGAAGTGGGCCCAGAGTGGGCGGCCAGAGAGAGAGAGAGAGAGAGAGAGAGGAAAGGAGGGAGCGAGTCTTGGGGAGGATGGGGAGGATCTTAGTCTTACTGGCATTAAGGCAGAGATCATTGGCGGCACACCATTCCTGAACTGCGACCAGACTGTCTGGTATTAGAGAAGGAGCAGAGGTGACTGAGGGGACCCTGAAAGAGAGCTAGGTGTCTTCCAGCATAACACTGAACATAGGAACAGAAAGTAGCGATGCAGTGGGAAAAAGGTGTCAGGTAGTGGTAGAAAAGCAAGTGAGAAAGGTTAGACCTCGAAGAGAGTCAAACCACTGGAACATCAATACCTCAGGGAAGCGGAGCACATATGTGTTGGCCCATGCACTCTATGCACTTCCCTAAGATTGTCAGCGTTCTACTGGAAAGGTGGATGTATCACCTTGGAGAGCCCAACTGTTGTGGCTTGCTGGAACGGAGGACTAAAAACAGACCATTCTGTTTCGGGCTTGATGTTTGTGCGGTAAAGATGAGAAGCAAAAATCGAGCTTGCCCTGTGCTCCCTGCACTCTGACTTGAGACAAAAAAAGAAAGTGAGAGCTAGAAAAGAAAGTCTGTCTCTCGATCCTGCAATTTGCGACCAGTGCTTGTTTACAGACCAATTCAATCACGAAGAAAGAGATCCGAAAACAATGGCTTCCCGAACAGCCACTGTTTGCTCCATGAGTCTCATTACGAGTTTGCCAGTAGAGCGGCGGTAAAACCAGTCCAGCAGTGTTACCAAACTGGCGGGGTGACCAGCGGAATTACTGTCCTATTACAAGTTATTGGGTGCATGCACACTCTCCTGTCAGAAACAGTAGTACTTGCTGGTAGTATTATGGGCGTCATCGGCCAGTAATACCGGCAAAATAATCTGCCTTTCAGTGATGGTCAATGATGAGGCCCTTACCCGGGGTATGGGAGCATGCCTTTGCGTGGCATCTGCTCCTCGCTATCATCCTCTGCCTCTCCTCTGCCTCATGTTCCCTGTAGTGGTCCTCCAGCCCCTGCAGGTCTATGTTGGCCTGGAGCAGCTGCAGGTCAATGCTGACAGAGACCAGTGGCAGCATTGTGATGCGGGGAAGTGTGTTTCGGGAAGGTGTGGCCCTTCTGGTTTGGCCCTTCTGTTCTCTTCTTGTTTGTATTGGGTGCACCTGGGCGCAGTGGGTTCATCTGTGGCCTCATTGCCATCACCTGTATGCATTTACCGGCTACTTTCAGGTGTAGGCATCTCTGCCTTGCTTTTGCTGGGTTTACTGTCAAGGAACAGCGGTATTACCGGCATTTCCCAGCTCGTAATTGGCTGGTAATACTGTTGTGCCAGTAATAACGGTGCTGGTGGTTCTGTCATCGGATATTCCATTGACTGTATTATCGGCACCAATATTTGCTGCCAATTCGTAATTCGCCAGAATGGTAAAAGTGCTGGTAACCGGATATGCCACCACTTTTACCATATACTGGAAAACTTGTAATGAGCCCCAATGCACTGACCACAAAGAGGCACGTCGACATGATAGCTGCTCCACATGTTTGGCCAGACAATTCTTTAAAGCTGTAAAGCAGCCAGCGCGTGTATATTTATGTTTGCACATATATTTTATTTTGGTCCAGATGTATGCCAACATTTTGGATCGCCTGGCAGTGAGATATTGTAATGGGAAGCTGGAGAATGACATTTCCTATTGAACTGGGTAAGGGATATTCTAGGCAGGAGAAGTTAAAAATAGTAACATTTTTGATAGAAAAATTGGAAGTCTCCCGCAGTGGCGTCGCTGGGGGTGGTGCCCGGGCCCTTCCTCTGAATTCCTGGTTCTCCTTTTGGACCCCCCCCCCACGTCAGCTGGGCTACTCACTCTTCACTGTTTGCAGTGCTGTGTTCGCCCTTACTGCACACACGCAGAGCCGCAATCAACAATGAAGAGCTGTTAAGTTCCATCTGCAGTCAAGACCAGCCCCTCCAATCAGAATGTAGCGCACAAATCTGTGAATGAGGGGTCATTGGTGACTTTATGGTTTTGGGCCTACATTCTGAGCTGCAGTGGGGTTTGGTAGTTGGTGTGCACAAAAGCTTCTCTACAGGAGTGCTTGTGACATCACACATTCCCTTACATAGTCGGCCCACCCACCTTTGTCTTTGGGCCCCCTACTTTTGTCTTTGCCCCACCCTTCGTGTCCCTCCTAATATTTTTTTAAAATGTATTTATTTATAGTTACAAAGTAACTTTTACAAAACAACAGACATTTTTTAAATTAAAACATCTGAAGAAACAACAGAATTTAGACAAGCAAGATTGTTCCTAACAGAAGAATGTCATGATTTTACAAATAAATTTCATGTACCAGATTCATATGCAGCTTTCCATAAAATCACTAAAAGCTCAAATCTTATAAAAAAAAGGCCCATAGGGCTAATAATGGTAAAATACAAATTCCAATAAGATCCAACAAAATACATATAATAAATATCACCCACATACACAACAATTCTTTTTCCCAATAATACATAAAAATGTCATAAACCACTCTAATATTTACTTTTTTTAGGAGTTAGTATGATGGCAATGCAATGCAAGTACATTATTTGGAACTTTCTCATATTGCTTTAACAGAATTTCATGAGGGGCAGCACATTTTTAAGAATCTTACTATTGCAATCTGTAAGTTCACTCTTTTCCCATGCAACATGTCCTGCCACAAAAGCTCTAAATCCACACACTCAATATTGGGTACATGACAGCTGAAGTAACTGATACGTTCCTTCCTTAGTCCGTCACATTGGGTCAACAGGTGCACTAATGTCTCACAATTTCCCTTTTGCTTACAGAACTTACAAAAGGAATGCCCCCTGACTTCACTATTTCTAATATCTTGTATGTCACCCGTTCCCAAAACATTAAATCGAAATCTCATAAAGTACTGCCTCTATTCTCTATCCGGGAATTTGATTAAATATGATGCAGGTTCCCCCAACTTTTTACTGTCATTTACAATATGATTGAATAAGCTGGTCTTCTTAACCTCATGTACTGTAAGGTTCCAGTCCGCATGTGACAGTAATTGTTTCACTTTCATGGGGTTTCTAATTAACAAATCTATGGGTACACCCAAGAAATCCAGTATGACGTTAGCTTCCTCCATCATGTCCCTCAGATATTTTGATGTAGGAGCCCCGCTCCTGATGCCCTTCCCCATAGTATCATATAGTGTGGATTCATTGGTAGTTAGCATTTTTCTGTAAAGGACCATTCTTCGCCACTTTAAAACGCTCCTCGATGAGTACAGGCCGAGTTCATAATGAATAGCCACCAAAGGCACACATTTAGGCAGACACTTCACCATAGATTATACCATTTTAGCTTCATATATTCCCACCTCGGTCCTGTACCATGATGGAGCTAATTCTAAACCGTAACAAAATTGGGCTACAAATGGCTTTTGTACAGGTGAAGACATGACATTAACGAAAATGTTCCATATTTCGTGTCTATTTTACACACTTGTGCAATCATTGTGCCCACCTTTGCATTCAATAAGTTACGAAAGTTCTCTTTTTTTCTTATCCCCAAATACCGGATACCCAAGGTATCTTATTGCTGTACTAGTGGGGAGTTTCTCATGATTTAAAAACCATGAGAAACCTTTTTGTTTTTTCTTGTTAGATAAGCAAACTATAACTGTTTTTGAGTAGTTTATTTTTAGCGCATTTACTAGAATATATTCTTTAAAAGCTGTTAAAAGACGCTGAAGACCAATTGGGGTGTAATCGTATAGGGTCACATCATCTGCGTACACAGTCCACAAAACCTTGGTACCCTCGATCTTCGGTGAGTTAACTAAAAGATGTGTTAAACTCTGACCCAGATCAGAGAAATACAGATTAAAAATGGTTGGTGCGTAGATACAGCCTTGCCTAAGACCATTATTGATCCTGATTTCTTGGGATAAGGCTCCCTCCACATTAAGTTTTACTTTAAGTCTGGAGTCTTCATGCATGTTATAGAGTATCGACAACAGGGGTATTGGCATTCCTAGATTTTCAAGTTTAGACCACAGAATAGATCTATCCACTAGATTGAAAACAGCAGTAAGATCAATTGACGCTATGTAAATAGGTGGATTTCCTTGGGTCCATGCAGCATTTTGAAGGATGTTAATTAAGAGACCTCCTGCATCTGTGCCTACATTTTTTCTGAACCCAAACTGATAGGGTAACAGAATACTGAACTTATCCATTAAGCTCCGAATATGATCCAAAACGAGACTTGCAAACATTTTGAAATCAACATCCAGCAGGGCAATAGGTCTGTAACTTGATGGAAGCGCCCTATCCCCTTTTTTATAAATCGGTACAATATACGACATTCTCCAACTTATCAGAATCATCTTTGTGTACAGAATGTCTTTAAATAGGAGGAATAACATTTTTGCCCATATATTTGCATTTCCCTTCATAACGCTGTTACAAAGCAAATTGGGGCCAGGGGCCCTCGAAGAGGAGCTTTTGACAATGATGCGTTGAATATCTTTCACCTCAAAAGGAATATCCTATAAAACATTTACAATATGCAATGATCGGTTCCAGACCACAACCGGGGAGGAATATAGGGTACCAAGTGTCCTTCCCATTTCTCTGAATTTACACACACAGTTTGAGCTTTCATTTGCATTAGCCCTCCCTTATTCACCAGTGCCCAAAATCGACGTGTGTTGACATCATGAAGAGATGCAAACATGTCTTCCGCATCTCCCTGGTATAGTTTGGTGCGTAAGCACCTTGCTTTCCTCTTCCATTTGTTTTTTTAACAGGGAGAATTCACTCTCATTCAGCTCTTTTTGTGAATATTTATGATGACTTAAAAACCTATGTATTTCACAATTACGTTAATTCTTTAGGGTTTTCATTCCATCAGAAAATGCGTGCTTGTGGGGCTATTTCCTGTTTATATATATTTTTTGTATTATTTAATCCCACTTTGCTAGTGACAACAGACTCTATATAGCCCACAAAAGAATTGTGGGCATATAACAGTTTTTTCTGGCTGTACGTACTACAGTTAAATTCTTCTTGAAAAAACATATTGACTTTATTCATATTTGTTTTATGCCACACGATTCTGTTCTGTTGGGCATTCAGAGACAGCGGAATATCATAATTAAGTGTGTCAACCCTAACCACCTCAATCAGTATAACCATTTTTAACATTTTGTGGTCACTCTCCAGTACATCAATTAATTTAAAACTCATGTATGAGCGAAAAAGTCTTGGTACACACAAAAATGTAATCAATAGTGGAACTCCATTGACCAGGTAAATTTGTCCATTAAGTCTTCCATCAGATTATTTGCACATTGTAGCCCCCAACCACCTACAAATTGTGGCCATTGCAGCCCCTGAAGATGTTTCCCTGTGTCCCCCCACTCATTTCCTGTCCGACCAACCCTTCGTACAAACTGTTCTTCTTCCACAAAGATTTCAGAGTTGAAGTTCCCACACATAATAATGTACAAATCATTGTTGAAGTCCTGGCATTCCTGAATTGTTGAGTCAATTGACTCAATATGCTTCTTTAAGTCACAATCTGGTTGCCAGTATATGTTTATGATTAACAAATAAATCTGGGCATGCTTCCAGCCCAGGTTTATGAACAAGGCTATGCAACCTTTGTTTATACTAAAAATCTTTATGGTTTCAAAGTTAATGTTATTCTTGATCGCAATAAGCAATCCCCCCGCCGGACTCCCCTTAGTTTTTTCTGTGGCGGGCTCCTGAAAAATCATGAAACCATCTAGAGATATAGCGGTTGTTGCCCAAGTTTCTTGAATGCACAAAAAGGAATAATTCAAAAGCTCTGAACAGGTGTTTACGCAGTACAATAAAGGACGAGACCCCTTAGAGTTCCATGAAAGGAAATGAAGCTTTGCAGTGCTCTAGGTAGAGTCTTTCAAACCTTTGATCTTGACTATTGATTCTCTCCAAGATTGTGCCAGTGATCTAAGCTCGATCACGTCATTAGGCTGTTTCTCAGTGTTTGTGTTGTAACCTCCATGTGAATGCTTATTACCTTCTGGCTTACTTGAGTAACCGGTCCAATCCCCTCCCAGTTGTTTTCCCGCACCTTGACTAAAGTTTACAATGTCATGCCCAAATCGTTGCAAAGCCACTCCTTCTGTGAGTACAAGCTCATAAGTTGCTCTCGAATAAAACACAATCCTCACACAATCATATCTTGTGGGATGAATGTAATCTATAAGCTTAATATCCCGTGAGGAGATCACTTAAGGCAAGGAATCTCATTGAACAGGGAGCGAATCCTTGCTCGGTTTATTGAGGGTGGACCTTCCATCGTTAGTACAAAATTCAATATGACACTGGGATCATCTACATATTTTGGTTCCCTCCATTCTCTCCAATCCTCCTGCCCAGCATATTGGTACCTGAGGTCTTGCTCCTCCAGTTTTGGTTGCCTATCTGATTCCCACTCCCTACCACCTCAGTCTCAAACTTCTCATCCCGTCCTACTCTCTGCCTTTTTCACGAGCCTTCTCTAGATTCCATAATTCAAATTTCTCTCTTATACGCTCATCAAAACCGTTATCCACCTATTGAATTCGATTTATCGGGTGTCCTTCCACACTGCCTTCCTCGCTCATATCAATAGGGTTAACCGAGGCATTTGTGGAGAGACATTCATGTTTTAAATTTGACACATCGATGTTTGACCCATCTTCAAGTGATTGATCGTTTAGTCCCTGTAGACTAGGTTCTTCTTTAATTTCTGTAAATATTTTTGGGGAGTTACTCCTCTGTACTCCCCCCACAGATTTATGCTCTAAATACACTACAGGAGCGGGGAGGGATAGAGCAAACTTGGATGACTTTGAAGAATTTTGAGGAGCACTTCCTGTACCATTATTTTTATATCTTCACTGGGGAATAATGGTAGAGTCACTATCGTTGGCTTCCATAATTTCATTCCCCTCCTCGTTCCCCTCCTCCATTCCCATCCCCTCTTGCTGTGTTGGACTAATGAGGGTATCCGGTCCCTTAGAAGCATCCTGATGTATTACCTTTTCCTTTCCAATCTCCAACTCCTTTTCTATAACAGTCTTTTCCTTTATTTTGGTACTAAATAACTGTTCAATACTCTGTACCTCTTTACTACCTTCTGGTCTACTATCATTCAACATTTTTGGATCTTCTTTTTTCTTTCTATTTGTTTCTATTTTTTTTTTTTTTTTGGTAATGGCTATTTTTCCCTTCTGGCTCATGGCTTCAGATAGAATATCCTGAGCTTCTCCATATTCAGTCCCATTAAACTTATATTCAGTTTCTACTGTCTGAGTGGGAACCCCCTCTCTTCCCAAATCATATCTGCCTAAGTCTTCCTTTACCTCCAATGCTAACTTACTTTCTTTATTAAGTTGGGTAAAGTCTAGTGTTCCACCCTCACCTGATAGACTACAAATATCTTTAATATTCGTGTTTGTGTTTTTTATTTTTATGGGGGGTTGATTTTGTGATTTCTTTGTTGGTCCTGTGTTAGCAACTCTCTCACTCTTAGCTCTTCTTTTGATGGCTCTTGCCCTCATTTTCTTTTCTCTGCGAGAAATAACATGGACAAAGGGTGGATCTTCCACCTGGTCAAGATCTATATCTTCTGTTTGTTTCAGTACCTGTTTCTGCGTAGCCTCCTCCTCTATCACCCTCAGTAGAATCGATGGACTATCAGATTTGCTTCCAGTACTTTCCACATTTCTTATCTTCTCCGAGTTGATCAATATCAACTTCTTCAATTCCTTCAACTCTTCAGTAGAACACTCTTGTTCCTTTTTAACCTGGTTGAGTGCGGTAATCCCTTGAGGCTGTTCACTAGAGACACCGAAGTTTCCACACTTCTCCATAGCCATGTTCTTCTCTCTAACTTCGTCCCTTGTTTGGGAACCTATATTATGGGTCAACTTAGTTTCCTTAGATAGTTGTGGTAGAATATCTTTATTATAGATGTTCAAAGCATGTACAAACCCTTCCACCCTTCTTACTTTTTCCAAACATTCTACCATCATGATTCGCAATTCCTGAATCTCTCCGTGGGTCCTTTCGTGCCCCTTATCCAGGAGATTAAGAATCCTGGTTAGGACTGGAAAGGATTCTAACGTGTGTACAGTATCTTCAGTATTCGACTCCTCGCCTACATGGACATGGGCAGATTCCTCATATTCATGATTCTGGGTAGAAATAGGGTTGGTTGAGCTGGAACATTTATGTAGATCAGGCCTTGTGTCCACCGGGTTCCCACTTCCAAACATACCCCTCACTTCTCCCAAATCCTCTGTGGGGGGGTCGAGATGTGGACGCCAAAACGTGCTCCGCCATTCTACCCGTGCTGGGTTTGTGGAGGTGCACGTTATCGAGCCCTCCACCCCAAGCCCTTACCGGTGTTGACTGTCCTGTAGATAGTCTAACCCTTCTATCCAACTCCGCAGATAATACCGAGGCTAATAAGGACGTAATAAGGACGTATCCAGCTGCAGGGTGGAGGGCAGGGTATCATCCATATTTAAGGTTGAGAGCCTTATTAGTATGTCTTGTACACTCAAAAAACTTTTTTGTTTGTGCTCCTCGGGCAGGTCTAGCTTCTTTAGTGACTCCCCAGGATCCTTTACTAGGTCCCCTGATGCAATTGGGAGAGGGGGAAAGTCAATACCACTCAATTCCCATTTTTCTGAGACCCCTTGCCCCGTGAGATCCTCAGGGTCTTTTACATCCATGTTCGGGGGGAGCTTATTTACCCCTAGTAAACCTTTAATATTGGGGAAGACAAAAGTCCTGCTTGCAATTAGAATGTTTTTTTTTTCTCAGTTTATTTTTAGGAGCCTCACACGGGGTAGGTAGCTTGCCACTTCTTAGGGTTCCTACCATACTCTGGCATAGGCAGCACTACCAATCTTGTATACTGTGTCTTTGTGCCACAATTGTGTAGAATTCCTAGTGAGTTAGTAATTGTTTACACCTAAAAAGTGAAGCAAATAATTGTACATGTACCATTTCCCCTTCCGTCCATTAGGCAAGAATATTCCCTTGTCTATGCAGGGGTGACGTCTTCCCAAATTTAGTGCAATCCATGGAACACTCACCTCCCTGTACCTGTGTTAAATGCACGGAAGGGCTATATTTTCTAATGGGTACATTAAATTGGAGGTAAATAGGGCACTACTGTCCTTGTTTTAATTTCGGTTTACACACACCTAATATAGGAGATGGTGATTTTTAACAAAGCACACCATTCGGCGCACAATCTATGTCAACTGGCTTAAGATTTAACTTCCCTCCCAGTCAGAATTGCACCCAGCGGTCAATAAAGCTAGGCTGGGTACACAGAGTTTTTAACCAGGATTTAGAAGACTCCCCCTCTCACCACAATGCCTAGAGCAAAACCTTCGCCGCCAAGGTGTAACTGCGGCGATAGGGTTACCCTCCGCTCTTGCAGACAAGTAACGCTGTCCTTGTCCACACACTAGAAGGATAGGGGCTGACTCACACAAGTTACCTCCTTTGTCGGCAGTGATGTAGTGATGTTGTAAACAGGGATTCACGGTTCTTCTTCCACGTTAAGGAATACAAAAAAAAAATGCAGATTTAATTCCAAAAAAAAAGAAATTAAGAAACTAACACCGCCCTCGACCCCTGATCCCAGCTAACAGGCAAACAGGGCACGTCCGGGCACTTCTCGATGCGTGCGCGCCGGTGCGCGTGGCCGTGCCTATTTAGGAAGTGTGTCTCAAGGTGGGCGGGGCTTGTTGCTAAAAGATAAAAATAAGAGTATAAGTGCTTTTGGTATACTAAATATACCAAATATACCTAATGTAACGTCCAGGAAATGGTGATTATTGCTCACCCAAAGTAACAGCCAGAAAAAAGTCCACAAATGTCCACGAATGTCCACTGGATACGAGACGCTTCCAAGAGGCTCAAGGCAAACAGGGCACTTCCGGGCACTTAAATTTGATTCCTGACGACGCCACTGTCTCACCGCCTAAATCGGAAGTCTCCCCAGTATACAGATACAATATGCCGCTGCTAGGATGTTAACAGACATTTCAGAAATATTTTCCCAGTTAGCAGCCAATTGACCCGGAGATACACCATGTAGGAGATACTACGCACCCACTCAACACCGTACAACTGTTGTTTCTCGTTATTTCCTTGTCTTTACATGACATGCTAAAAAAAGATGGAATTATGGTTACTAACTTGTGTGTGTGCATATATATATACAAACTGTGTTACGAGTTCAGACAAGGACTCTAACTGCAGCTCTCTCTCGAAATCGAGGGACAGTTATGAAGGCGCGCATTATCAATTAAAATGAGGTGGGCTTGGAGAATGTCATTTAAATGTGTTTAAATCCATATGCGTCAAAAAAGTTTATGTGCTTACTGTGACGTCCCAGGTAGTTTGTTCGCGCATGTGCGAGCCTCGTTTCGGGCCCGCGCATGCGCAGGTTTAATAAACTGCGTACGACGGCAGTTGCCGCCGGGACGCGCAAGCAGCAACAGCGCGTCCCGTGTCTCTTTGCATGCATGTGTGCGTGAGTGCATGTGTGAGCGCATGTGTTGGCCACAGGAGGCCCGTGTGGCCCCCACAACACCACAACTGGCGACGAGGTGGGACACCGCCGTAGTGCTGGCCTCACATTCACGGAGGTGAAAGCTGGCGACGCCACGTCGGATGGAAGCACGGACCCGGCGCGGACATTCCAGCAAGTACAAAGGGCAAGCACACAGCAGTAGCGGCCTGAAAGGGTGCTCGTGCGCTGCTGTTTAAGTGCCACCGAACAATTTTTGGAACTTTTGGTCGCCCCAGAGCCCTGAGGACAATCTTCTCAACACAGACACCCGTCAAGGAGTGCTGCAAGACACGACAAGGCAGTGGATTGGCCAGCAGCAATCGGCACGTGTGAAATCAACTCCAGTCAGGTTTGCGGCCTCTGAGACATTAAGAGGTGCCTGTGCGACCTGTGACCATGGCAGAAAGCGAGGATGAAGGTGGAACTGAGGCAGTAGCGACGAGAGCACAACAAGGATCATTGCTACCAATGCAAGAATTTGATGTGTCAGGTCCCCCGTCAAAGTTAGGTCCAAAGTGGTTGCTATGGATTAAGAAACTTGACATGTATTTCACGGCAACGGGGATAACTGATGACGACGCAAAAAGGGTGACTCTGTTGTATTCCGCAGGTATGGACGTAATTCACATATATGAATCTCTCAACCTGCAAGTTACCACATATGATGCCGTCAAAGCAGCATTGGGGAATCACTTCATACCACTTTCCAATGTTGATTTCGAGAGATTCCTATTCTGCGGGGAAAAACAGAAGGAAGAGGAATCCCTGGATTGATTTTGTGCCAGATTGCGGCTGATGGCCACCACGTGCCGATGGGACAATGAGGATTTGATGATACGTAATCAGGTCATCCAAGGGTGTCGATCCGGGAAATTATGGAGACAAATTCTGAGAGAGCCAGGGTGGACCTTACAACAAATTCTTGACAGCGGCAGAATGTATGAGCTTGCGGAAGCGAGAGGTGCCAGGATGGATGCTGCAGTGCGACCGGGCGCATCTGAGGATGCCTTTGCCATCAGCAAGCGGGCTGGATCGAAAGACAAATGGGGTCCGAGAAGAGAAGGGACCCAAACACCAAATGGGTCCAACGTGATTTGTCAAGATTGTGGGTATGATTTGCCTCATACGGAGGAGTGTCCAGCTAAATCAAGATCGCGTGGCAGGTGCAATGGACCGGGACACTATGCGAGAATGTGTCAGACCCCTGCTCCCGTCCCGGTGCAGAGAGGCCCGGCTAGAGCTCGGGGGAGTGGGTCAAGACGACAACAGAGCATTGCGGCCCTGGAGCAGGAGATGCAGAGACTACAGTGGGCCAAAGAGGAAGAGGAAGAGGAGGACGAAGTGTTCTTCATTTCAAACATTGCCTCTGGAACTAAGAGAAAGAGGCAGCCCAAGTGTGTAGTGGACATTCAAGGAGTGCCGACACAAGTGCTAATTGATACCGGAGCATCGGTCTGCGTACTGGCGGAGGAGCACTATCAGAAAATTCCAGGCCCTCCCGCACTGGACAGGTCGACGGCGAAAATATTCACGTTCGGCGGGGAAACTCCACTGCCAATCAAGGGCGTGTTCGTAACTCCGGTATCCAAAGGGAAAAAAACTATCAGGGCAAGATTTTTTGTCACGGACGTGAGTCCACATTCCCTACTCATCTGTGCAGCTACCGAAGCACTGGACCTGGTACATTTTGCATACGAGGTGTATTTGACGGACATTGACTCACTGCTTGCCAAGTTTGGGGGCATTTTCGAAGGGGTCGGAAAGTTGAAGGCTCCCCCTGTGCGTCTGCACATTGACGAGTCAATCCGGCCAACAGCCCTGAAGCATAGGCGGATCCCTTTCCATCTAAGGGAGAAGGTGGAGGAAGAGCTGCAGTCGCTCGTCAATATGGACATCATCGAGAGGGTGGAAGGGCCTACGCCCTGGGTGTCACCTATAGTGGTTGCACCCAAGCCGAAACAGCCCGGCGCGGTGAGGATATGCGTAGATATGCGACTCCCTAACGCCGCAATCAAAAGGGAGAGGCATTGGACGCCCACCCTGTATGACATTTTAGGGGAGTTGCAGGGGGCAAAAGTGTTCTCTAAGTTGGATCTGCGGGCTGGCTACCACCAGCTTGAGCTCCATCCAGACTCGAGGTTCATCACCACTTTTACGACGCACGAGGGTCTCTACTAGTTCAAACGCCTGAGTTTTGGCATCTCATCGGCCGCCGAGGTGTTCCAAAACACCATCCGGGGAGCTCTGGCAGGCCTAAAAGGTGTGTTGAATATGAGTGACGATATTTTGGTGTTCGCCAGCTCTGAAGCTGAACACATGAAAAGGCTAGAGGACACACTTAAAAGACCTCATGATCTGGGTCTCACTCTACACCGTCAAAAGTGCAAATTCTTTAAAGACCGAATTGGGTTTTTCGGATTCATCTTTCACGCCGCCGGCGTGTCGCCTGACCTGGCGAAGATCAGAGATATTCGAGAAGCGGCCGCGCCACAGTCTCCTACGGAGGTCAGGAGCTTCCTGGGTATGGTGACGTACTGCGGGCGTTTTATTAAGAGCTTGGCCTCGCTGGCAGAACCGCTCAGGACTCTGACGCGGAATTATGTAGTATGGAAGTGGGAAGTTCGTGAACAGGAGGCATTTCAAGCCCTCAAAAATGCCCTATCCGATGAAGACACAATGGCATACTTCAATCCATCGGTGGAATCCGAGATCGTGGTGGATGCCAGCCCTGTTGGTGTGGGGGCGGTGTTGCTACAGCCTGATGAGTGAGGGGACATGCGACCGATTGCATACGCAAGTAAGGCCCTTTCCAGTACCGAGATGAGGTACTCGCAGATTGAGAGGGAGGCCCTGGCCATCCTGTGGGGCTGCCGGCATTTCTGCCTCTACATTTTGGGCAAGCCCGTCGTGGTAGTGACAGACCACAAACCGCTATTGCCTATATTGGCGGGAGTTTCATCAAAACCACCGCCGAGAATAGAGAGGTGGATGTTGGCCCTCATGGAATATGGGGTACGGCTGATATACAGACCGGGAACCAACAACCCGGCGGACTATTTGTCGCGACATCCCAACAAGGAGAATACGGAAGCAGAGAGCGGTGAAGAGGAGTGCCAAGGTTTGCTCTGTCAGGTGGTGGAGGGGGCACTGCCAATGGCTCTCTCGAGATTGGCCATAGCGACGGAATCCTCCAAGGACGAGGTCTTCGCCATCATCAAAGCCGCGGTGAGGAGCGGAGATTGGAGGGAAGTGCTGCGCAACAACTCACGGCGCCACGAGGAGGCCCGGATGGACCTACAAGTGCTCTGGCGAGTGAGAGATGAGCTATCTATCTCTGATGATGGACTCCTCCTCAGAGGGCAACAAATTGTCATACCACAAGCGCTAAGGAAAAGGGTGTTGGAACTGGCGCACATTGGTCATCAGGGGGTCGTCAAAACCAAGGCGAGGTTGAGGCCCAAGGTCTGGTTTCCAGAGCTGGACGGTGAGGTGGAACAGTTTGTGAGAAGATGCCTGGCCTGCCAGGCGGCAACCCCGGGAGACAAGGCCCTGCCAATACGCTCCATGGAGCGCAGCACGAAGCCTTGGGGGACGGTGCATGTGGACTTTGGCTCGACGGGTCGTGGCATGTACTTTCTGGTGGCCGTAGACCAGTGGTCGAGGTACCCTGAGGTCCAGGTGGTGGAGTCGGAATTCAGCACCAGAGCATTGGACAAAATGTTTGCGACGCACGGCTTCCCAGACATACTGTGTTCTGATAATGGACCCCCATTTACTGGGAGCCAGTTTGCTCAGTTTCTCCGAGAAAGGGGATACATCACCACCGCGTGTCTCCACTATGGCCACGAGCCAATGGAGAGGCCGAAAGAATGATGCAGACACTCAACAAGGTGCTGAGGATTTCAGCCAGTGGGGGTGAAAATCTTCGGACGAAGCTCGTGGAATTTTTGAGGGAGTATCGAGCAACGCCCCACCAATCCACGGGGGTTGCTCCCACAGAGGCGCTGTTTGGGCGGTGCCCGAGGGGAATGCTGCCAGAAATGGAGGGCAGAGGACCCGGGGTCATTGACGACGTGAAGGTGCAGGAGGAACGAGAGGTGTGCAACCAGAAGGAAAGCGAGAGGAGGGGTCTGCAGGAAATGGAAATGCAAGTTGGTGATTCGGTGCTGGTTCGTAATCGGCACCCGGAAGGCAAGTTGTCTCTACCCTTTGAACCTCGCCCCTGGAAAGTAACGCATGTAAAAGGGACCATGGTGACGGCAGCATGTGAGCGGGGCACCGTCACCCGCAACCGGTCTTTCTTTAAGAAAGTGGACATGCCGGAGGAAACACAGACCCCGGGTGAGACTTGCAGGGCGCATGCTCACTTAATAATGCACTCTGCTCCTGGGGTCACAGAAGCCTGTCTGGTAACGCTTAAAGAAGGATGGCGCTCTTATCACGCATCACCATCTCCCTGGTTTCTCACCTCAGAGCAGGCCACGCGCTGGGTCCAGGCCGCCATTACGCACTGTTATACAATCGTTGCCGTTCTCAGGTAAACCACACAAAAATGCTAATTGCGATTAAGGTCTTCTTGAGTGACCGACAAAAGACTCTTAAAAGCTTAAACTGGAAGAGCTTGCATGCCAACCTGTTGCCACAACTGGGCGCAAGATTTTGATAACAGAAATCGGGAGCGTTCAATGTTCCCATTGGGTTGAATTGAGGTTAGAAATATTTTAGGAGGGAGAAAGTACAAAATAGCAAATGTTTAAATAAAAAAACAAAAAAACCAATCGGGAGGGTTGGCATGTAGTGAAAAGAGTATTTGAAAATATCCGCTAATGTTGCTTCTGTATTTGATATGCTAAACCTTGTTTATGGCTTTTCCGAAGAAAAGCAAAAAAGGAGAACCGTACTGCACGGTTTGAGAAATGAACACTGCTTTTAATGGGAACAGGACAACAGATAAACACCCGGTGATCTGTCTGAAATATTAAACGTGCCTTTCCACTCGTTTCAAGAGACAGTGCAGAGCAGTTCCTCATTGTTTTTTGTGTCTTCCTACAGAAAATCCAAATGCCCTTGAACTGCAGATCTATTTTCAGAAGTGTCTCTGTGCAGAGCCTATGGTGGTGGCACTCTCTAAAGGGGTATCAAGAGTGTCTGCATTTTTTAAACACCCCCTTTCCTTGTTTTTGACATTGTTTTTGAACATCCCTTATTCCCGAAATTAAGGAGTCATTAAAACAATTTTACCTCCCTTATGCTTAAAAATGACTTACCTTGCATGAGACAACGAGGCATCTCTTTAGACTCTCTTTAGACTGCCCTATTGAAGTCACATCAAAGAAGTCCAAGCATCTTGTGAATAAAATATGCAATCATACATGCATCATGTCAAAATGTTAGCCACCTCACAGACAGTCCGCAATAATGAGTTAAAAAAAAATCTTATGTGGTGAATTCATTTACTGTGGAGTAAACGTAGAACAAGTGGCTTTGGAATGCTAATGACCTCTTCCCAATGAGCTGTAACTTGACAGAGAAAGAGGCCATTAGCACACTGCTGATCCTTCGTCTCCTGCTAACTATCGCCCAATCTCCATCACTCCTTTCCTGGGCAAACTCTTGGAAAAGCTGGACATTTCCCAGTTTATTATGCACACTGAATCTGTTGGTTGTCTCCACGATAACCAGTCTGGCTTCAGAAGCACGGAAACTGCTCTCATGAAGACTTGTTCTCTAATCTTGACTCTAATCTTGCATCTGTCCTCATTCTCCATGATCTATCCTCTGCTTTCGACACGGTCAACCATGCAATCCTGCTCAATCTTCTCTGTGACAACCTGGGTATGACTGGTCAGGACCTGGCCTGGTAAACTTCCTTTCTCACCGACCTACCCTACCGTCCCAGGTCCAACTGGGGTCTTTCCTTTCTTCTATCTCTCTCTCTCTACTTGTGGTGGTCCCCAGGGGTCTAACCATTCTCCCTGGTTTTTCACCTCTTGGACACCGCATCACTGCATTCTGCTCTAACTTTCAGTGTTATGCTGATGACACCCAGCTCTCCTTCAGACTCCCCTCAGCCACCTCTGCTCCTTCTATCATACCCGACTGTATGGCTGCAATTCAGGACTGGTGTGCCGCCAACAATCTCTGCCTTAATGCCAGTAAAGCTGAGATCCTCCTCATCGGGACACCTGCTCCCTCTTTTCCTCTCTCTCCGGCTGTCCACCTTGGGCCTTCTTCCTACTCCTTTCTGTAAGGCAAAGAACCTTGCTGTCATCTTCCACTCCACCCTCCCCTTTTCTCCTCACATCTCTGACATCTTTAAGAAGGCAAACTATCAGCTGCGCTTCCTCAGAGGTATTCTGTCTTTTCTCACTTTCCTCCAGAAGCTCACTATATCTAAAGCTCGGGTCCTCTCGAGGCTGGACTACTGCAACAGCCTCTTTCTAAATCTTTTTGTCTCCACCCTTCGACCTTTACAACTTATCCATAACAGGACTGTGAGACTTGTCCTTGTCCTCAAGCCCAGGGATCGTAGTTCTCCAGCTCTGAAATCTCTTCACTGGCTCCCCGTGGCTGCAAGGATCAGGTTGAAGACCCTTTGTATCACCCACAAGGCTTTCTGGGGCCTGTGACCGCACCACCTCCAACTTTCTCTTCGAAACATCTTCCTTCTCGAGCTCTCCGTTCATCCACCACCAACTCTCTGAGGGTCTATTGCTTCTCCAAGAAGAGAGTCGGGGTCAGATATCTTTCCTCAACTGGGGCCTCCCTCTGGAACATCCTCCCTGCCTCTCTCAAACTTGAGCAGAACCACCTCTGGTTCCGGAAGCAACTCAAGACCTTCCTTTTCGCTTCAGCTTTCTCTCTTCCTCTCCCTTGCTGATGTGCCTGACTGCTCTGCACACTGGTCACCTGGACTCCCACTGAACTTGGACCCAGGCTCCTGCATGTCCAGTTGCCCTTGCACTGCCTCTGCGGTCCCCCAGCACTTACGCGCCTGAATCTGTAACCCTACAGTCCCTTCTCTCTCTGCACTTACTAGCCACCCTCTAGCTGCACTTATTGAATAGCTACACTTCTCCCCCTGGCACTTACTGAGCTACCTGCACTTCTCCCCTGCACCCCCTAGCACTTCTCCCTCTCCCTTGCACTTGCGCAATCTGAATGACACAATGCCTGCCTAGTAAGATCGTTGTTTTGTCCTCCTTCTGTATCCCCCTCCTTGTCTTGTCGCACCTAGAAACACTTGTGTACAGGCACGTTATAAATGGCATATCAAATCACTCTCTATTCACTTTTGTGCCTGCCCTGTAATAAAAGATAAGACATCAAAGAAACAGGCTCGAGTAATGACCTAACTTGGCATGTGAAGCACTGGTATGACTTGAACATCACATTATGTCAGAGCCCTTGATAAGTGTCAGCCTATACCAAACAGAAAACAACCGTTTTATTAGAATTTCATGGAGGCAGACCTCCACAATTTACACTTCAAAATATCACCCATTTCTTTGTTTTCATAGGCTAGCATGCATACCACAGGATATTCTTAAGCAGGGCTCGAAATTAGGATTCAATGAGCAGAAGCTAAAACCAGCTCATGGGTGTCAGGCATCACCCAGTTGGCACAGGCTACCACTAGGGAACCAGGAGTGAGTACCCAGCGCATTGCAAATCGAACTTCCACATGAGATACACAATTTAACATTTTGCCCATTATGTGTGATCCATTATGCTGTATAATCGCTGTTTGAGCAAAAGGTCGTTCTTTTTTGTTGTCGGGGGACAAGGTATCACAAGCTACCCAACCTTTACAAACACATTTGGGGGTCAGATTTGTTATGGCCATACCAAAATTGCTATATATAAATCAGCAATTGCACTAGGTCAGGATCGGTTAAAAAATAATGTATTAAAAAACATTTATAAAACTGCTAAATAGCGGGGCAACACTTCATTACACAACTATGCAAAATAGTACAGCAACGGCAAGGAGAAACTGCAATGCTACATGCAAGCACTACTGATGCATGGCTACAATTATAGTGATGTTAGTAACACAAGTGAGAACCCAGTTCATGATGTCTATCAAAAAAGCAATCAACTAGCAGTGTCAACACAAAATGTGTTTCTGGCATTAATGGGAGGACCGGTGTAGTCACAATCGTTCCTTAAGTGGTTACACCCCTGTACGTTGTCTTGAGGACACCTAAGGATTGGTAGTGTATGGATGTTGAAAGGGTCATCTCCCGTCAAGGACTATTGAACCAAAAAATAACACACCAAATAATATATTCGAGTTAAAACTGACCAATGTATAAAAGCCTAGTAGAAAAGAGAGAGAGCACACTACTGATTACCCACCTATCATTTCTTCTGTGTGTGTAGGGCTGTAGATTATAAATGGCCATCAGGTAATGATGTGATAATGCAATCCAGATTACTAAGGAAAGGCAAAGAAGAGGCGGTTTATCCACCATGTATCACTAAAATGTGTTTAAAATGTATATTGTGCCGTCATACTAATCCACTTATTACCTTGTTACTTCTTGTATCCACGCTGATATGCATTCAATGCAGAGGATTAGCATCTGTATATGGGCTCAGGAATTTAGTTCGCATGACTGTGGACATCCATGAAGGACTAAACGTTGTCCTATTTAAATAAAAAAACGGGACAGGCATTAGTGTTTTTTGTTTTTGCTGCGCAAGTCATCACAAGGGTATTAGCATGGGTGTGTTGGACAAACAATATCAATGTGCCGTTGTTTGGTATCAGGCATGAGTGTGCGCATAGTTGTGAAATGAAGTGTTGCCCCGCCATTTAGCAGCTTTATAGAAATATTTTTGAATACATTGTTTTTTAACCGATGCTGACCTAGTGCAATTGCTGATTTATTTATAGCAATTATGGTATGACCACACCGAATCTGACCCACAATTGTGTATAAATGTGGGGTAGCTTGTGATACCTTGTTACATGCAAACTGATCCATTATGCTTAAATATGTACTAGATGTGTCTTAATTTGTCTTTATTAACATTCTCAATTACTCATGGTTAATGTCATGTGTGCATGTTTGTAAGGCACCAGATGGCATGGGGAGCCAAAAGTAGCTGCTGGTAGTTGTTGATTTTAAGCTAACCAGGCTCTCCAAAGTTGAAGCAGGAGCTAAATAGCTCCCAGCCATTTCTAACCCTCGTAAGTGCCACTAGCGGGGCTCAGAAAGTGTTGCCTGTGCCTGCCTCCTCAGCACACATTGCCTTCCCACCACTCCGTAGGATGGACAAGGTCCTGAAGCATTGTTTTGGTGCAAGTGATGAGGATTACAAGTCTGGGTTTACCTAAGAATTTGCTGGACTTCGGAAGTGCTTTAGCACAAGGACACTGAGTGATCTTTGATGATGTCAATAAACCATAAAAGTGTTTGATTCATTGATGACATTTACAAATTAATGCAGTCAGGATTTCTCTTAGGTCTTTTCATTTTCAACTAAATCTTATTCACGTGTAATTCCTTATGAAGAGGTCACATCTTTCTCAGCCTGTGGAACACCACGTTTTTAGTTTTGGCTTGGAACTTAAAGGACAGTTTATGCGAGTGGTGGGGGGCACGTGTGCCATTGCTCTGGTGGCCCAGTTCCTGCACAGACACTTGGGCCTCATTACGTGTTTGGAGGTAGCCATGGTGCTAATAGCGTGTCCGGGTCTGTGGTCTGTGAATGAGGAATAACCGGGTCATTCCAACCTTGGAGGACCCGGTAATTTCTCATTCACAATACCATTCCCCATTCCCAATTGAGCCCCCATAGGGCTAAATGGGAATGGGGATGGAGCTAATAACGGGCCTGTTAATAACGGGCACGTTATTAGCTCCTTGGTCCCCTCGCGAGACCAGTAAAGGACATCTGGTTTTACCAGACATCTGTTCCGGGTCCCGCAAGGGAACCTCGTAATAGGGCGGAATGAGTTTACTGGCACCGGCACCATTACCAATGCCGGTAAACCCATTCTGCAAGGGTCGTAATGAGGCCCTATATGTATGTCATAAAAGTTCAATAACTTGTTTGTCTGACTCAGCGTTTCATTCTTCTGAGATTGATGAAAATGATACGACTGGGCCAAACTAGCACATTCTTTTGAGTGTGTATGGACAATTCGGTTCAAACCAGCGTCCAAAGTGCAAGCGTTGGTCACTGATTTGACATCACAGCAGTGTTTGACCAAAGACAGGCAGATAAGTGGCACCATGTGTTGGAGTTCTTAATGAATGTTTATATCATTATTGAAACCTGATGATGGCTGTGTTAAGACATTGAATAGATGTAGCTTTTATGATATTAGGTGTCATTGAGTAAAGACCCCCACGAGTCTGGCACATTGATAGTGGCTCATTATGGGGTACAGGAAGATGAAAGGTGTACAGACAGAACCATTTATTATCACATCAATGTCTGTGTATATTGGAATCAAGTCATAATTCAGGATGGTCTTACTAATTTAGATATTGTTTAATTGTGATAGAATGTAACAATGTGTCTTTTTGCACATTTGACTAACCACTGAGCCCTGTATTATTGTTAAGGCCAATTTTTAACAAAGTACATTATATGGTAAAATGAAAGTGATGTTGTTATACGTGACTTCATAGGATTGTGTTGTCACTTATAAATGAAATAATATTTTATTGACCATCTAATACTTGAAAAAGTCCTCATCATATAGAAGGTGTGTTGGTGGCCATACTACGGAGTGACAGCAGCAGAAAAAGGCTTTCTGTGGCTGCATCTAGCTGCAGAAAAAGTGCTCAAACCAGATGCTTCCTCAAGGGTTTAGCTCGTTTGTAGCTTTTTTGGTGCTCTCTCAGCAGCTCTTTGTCTCCTCACTTACAGAAGCCTAAATTATAAACAAAGCCAATAGTTTTGGCTGCTGCATGGGGAAAACTTTTTAAGAGTTAATGCTCACGCTCACGTAGGGAGATGGTAGTTGGGGGAAAACAGACAGAGTGGAAAGAGGCAGTAGGGGGATCAATGAATACTAATGTCAAGTGTGATGAATAAAAGTGAGGGAGGATGGTTAAATGACTGACTATCAAGACAGATGAGTGGTAAAAGTATGGTGGTGGACGGGTGAATGATACATTCCAAAGCTGGATGAATGTATGAAGGTTAAAGGTCAGATAATAATGTGAAGCTGTATATACAGATAAATGCATAAGTGTGATATGGATGAATGGATTTTTGATTAAGGATAACAGTGTAGATAAAGGATTGTAAAGATGGGTGGATGAATAAGAACGTGAATAGGGGTGGGTGGATGAGTGAGTCTAAATATTGATGGAGAAGTGATTGATTTTGAGGTTGAGCCCTGCTATGAGTGAGAAGAGAACATCGGGTAGGGAACTCAAAGGTGGAGTGGGTACACAGTGTCAGAGAGGAAGATTGAGCAAGAGAGCAGAGACAAGAGAGAGAGAGCCCATAGTCAAGCCAAAACTGAAGTTGGAGACAGCACAATGGTGCCCTGGACACTTTTTCATGATAGCTTTGGAGGGGAGCAACATCCTGTGACTACTTTTTCAGAATTTGCAGGGGCTGAAGCCCAATTATCCAAATGTGTTGCATGCCTTGTTACTTTTTATTGGGATGATGATCTCATTAAGGTTTAGGGATAAGATGAGTTCAAGCAGTGGAGAACTGGCAATTTGAGGGTTAGATGAAGGGGTCTATCTGTGGCACAGTGCTAGGCTGCATACTGCTATGTCCATCTTGGCCATAACCCAGGGTATCGCTTGTGCATCCCAGCCACCGCTGGGTAAGAGCTAATAGCGCCGGCGTTACCGCCCAACTCGAGATGAGGCCCATAGTCTGGTGTTGTCTTCAACAGTAATGTTTTCTTGGTTTGCAACTGGTGCATGTTCGTATTTAGCTTTAAGTTCATTGTTCCAGTGTGATATAGCACCACCTTAAATGACTGCAAATATTCCTGGTGTGACAAACTCTGTGCCATTTGTTGAGATCTATCTCTCATGGAAGTAAGGAACTACCTGGATCCCAAAGGTGCACCCTTTTTCGTGGTAGTTGGTGAAGAACATAATGAATGAAGTGATGCATTATTTTGGTGTCTCTTAACTTTACATTGTTTCCACGATGCTATGCCACCTCTAGGATATGTTTCCACAGTGGCTTTGTAAACTTGACCTGCACATCCAGTCCTGCAGTGTTACCAATTCAGGGCTTTACATGAGCGTGTTTAATATCTATTCCAGACAATTGTTCAATCTTTTAGATACACTTGACGTGTGGTAGAGAAACAATGCAGATGATAAGCAGTTCCTTCTTGATCTATTGGGTAATTATGCACAAGACTCTGATGCTTTGAACAGAGTATACTCTGCTATCCAACATGGATGGCCTTTACTTCTCTTGCCCTGAATGACAATAAAATAGAGCTCCTTGTTGTTGGATCTGGGCCATGACTAAAAAAACATAACTCCTGACACAGGGCCTCATTACACGGTAGGCGGTGGACCAAGGTGCTAAGAGCACCTTGGTCCAAGCCGGTAAAATACCGGCACCGCCTTGCTGGAAAGGGGAATTACCGCCCTATTCCAAGGTTGGCGGGGCGGTAATTCCCCCTTCCACCATTGCCCTTCCCCATTCCCATTTTTGCCCCATAGGGCATAATGGGAATGGGGAAGGTGCGAATTACGGTACCGCAATTTTGCGGTGCCGTAATAAGCAGCAATGTCGCTTATGGGGTTGGTTTATAACGCCTGCTAAAAGCAGGCGTTAAAGTACCAACCCACTAAGGGACCTCGTAGTAAGTCGGTAAGGGTTAACGGTCACTGGTACCATTACCGGTGACCGTTAACCCTTACTGCCTTCCGTGTAATGAGGCCCACAGTCATTGTTTCATTTTTCTGTTTTAGGCTGTATGATCCCAGTGGCTGAACAGGTAAAGACATTGGGGGTTTATCTCGACTCAGAATTGTCAATGGGCCTCATTCCGAGTATGGCGGTAAGGGATAGCGGCCACCGGTAACGAGACCGGTGGCGGTAATCCCTTACCGCCATACTCCGAGTTCCCTTTGCGCCCTCGCCCTTAACGCCTGCTTTAGGCAGGTGTTAAAGTCGAGGGCGCAAAGGGGCCTCCAAGCCAATAACGGTGACCGTAATGAACGGTCACCGTTATTTGCATCTTCCCCATTCCCATTGAGCCCTATGGGGGCTCATTTGGGAATGGGGAAGAGCCTTGGTGAATGGGGAATTACCGCCCCGCCGACCTTGGAATGGGGCGGTAATTCCGCCATCCACCAAGGCGCTGCCGGTCCGGGTACGGCGTCAACCAAGGCGTTAATAGCGCCATTGGTTAGCGCCGTACTCGGAATGAGGCCCAATGACATTTATCGTCTCCCACCTCCGCTCATACTGTTCCTACATTACAAGGTTGCGTAACCAAATTAGACCTGATCTTTCTGTGGAAAATAGATCCTTTCTTGCTATCACATTAATCAGCTCAAGATTGGACTATTGTGATAGACTTTTTGTAGGACCCTCTACGAGCCCGCAGGCCCTTCAAACTGTGCAAAATCCGGCAGTGAGGGCAGTCTTTGGTTTAGCTAAACATGACCATGTTACAACTTTCAGACATGCCCTACATTGACTCCCGCTGGAACAAAGTATTTCTCATGAGCTTCTTTCATTGACCACTGAATGTCAATCATGTAAGGCACCGCAATATATGATGAACTGTTTGAAAGCGGCACAATCCACAAGACCCCTGCCCTCCAACCAAAACTCCTGCAACCATGCTTCAAGCTTGAAAAATGTGGCGTTTCAAGCTTGAATATGCGTGCTCACAGGGCTTGCAATGCCCTCCCACTTTCTCTGCAAACCTTGCCATCTCTGTTTTTCTTCAAGAAAGCTATTAAAACATATCTCTTCTATATTATTTTTAATTGTCATCTGCCACTCTGTCTCCCATTTCTTGATTTGACCTTTCTTTTATGTGTGTCTTGTCCATGTCATGCAGGCATGTGGCACTTTAGAAGCGAAGAAGAAGAAGAAGGAGAAGAAGAAGGAGGAGAAGAAGAAGAAGAAGAAGGAGAAGAAGAAGAAGAAGAAGAAGAAGAAGAAGAAGAAGAAGAAGAAGAAGAAGAAGAAGAAGAAGAAGAAGAAGAAGAAGAAGAAGAAGAAGAAGAAGAAGAAGAAGAAGAAGCATTCAAGTATTAGGGAGAACTTGGACATTATTTGTGGCTGCATGCACTTGTACAGGTTCTCAATTCAAATATTTCTCACTGTCTTCCTATTACTATTTCTCAGATTCTTCTTGATATGCAAAATATTTGAATTGAGAACCTGTACAAGTTTTGCAGTTGCAGTTGCAGGGATAACATTCTCATATTATTAAGTTCTTGAATTGGCAGCTCTTTTTGGGGCTCGCATGTGGCAGAGAAAACCCAGCAAATTCTTGTGTTGATGCTGCTTAGAACTGAGAAAAAAAATAATGTGCATGCTGTGAACGCTCCGGCATTAGTCCCCAAAAGGCCAAATCATTCTCATGATAGGAGTTCTTGTGTAGGGGTGATTTTGGGTATTCTGGGTCCATGTGAGAACATAAACATTTCTTATATATTTTTTATTGTGAAAAATATGGTTTTAAAATGAACAGTGTACAGAATATATTACATCAAATCAATCACATCAATTAAATACATATGTTACATCAATACAGTTCCATATTAAATACACAGACATATATTATTATTAATAAAACAGGCGAAATTCATATAAAACTTTTCCCCCTTTACATTTTTTTTTCTTATCAATATCAAAATGTATTTCATTCTTCAATCATTCCTATTTTACTAGATTAATAGTTCCAAATGTAACATAAATTGATACAAACCTTTACGCCAGTCCCAGGTGTTTACATTGTGCAGGTATAACCACATGTCCTCTACTGGATGGATATCATATGATATGGCATTCATAACTCGCCTATACAAAAGCTCATACAGAATATACCAGCATAATTTATAATCACCTTTTAAGACCAAGTTGCAAAGACCATTTGGTCTCAGGGCTCTCAATTTACTACTTTTGATTATTATCCTTTCAATATTTTCCTGATTAATGTCTAATTTCAATTTTGCCTTCCCCATAACTATTTCATTCACATTTCCATGTAGTTGGGCATTGTCCATATTATTAGTCAGTTTCCAGTAGTTGAATCTTTTTTCTACTCTATGCAGGACAGCATGTTGTCCCTTGTAGTTTGATATTCAGAAAGACGATAATCCTTCATTTTGTTCTTATAGGTTTGTTTCAGTGTTTTAATTACCTTCAACAATTCCAATTTATTTTTAATTTTTATCTTTGCCCATCTTAGGTTCTTTCTATGACATCTTTTTAATACTTGAATAAAGTTTTTATGAATCAAATTTGTTATTTTGGTCTTATTTATGTTTCCTGTCACCATCTTCAGATGATGATCAATGTGAATTGAAAAGCTCCCTGGATTACCATAGTTTAAACAATGCTGCTTTGTCATATTGCTTACGGATGACTCAATATGCTTATCAAAGATGGCAATCTTCTTTGGTGCCCAGGTCAGTTCATTTGTACCTCTAGTAAGCACAAACCTTTCTCCCAGACCTTTTCCTTATCCCCTGAGAAGCTTTCCCAAAGTGGACACATAAGCGTTGATGATCACTTCGGTAGCCATTTTCTACCTCATAATGGCTCATACTTAATGCTTGACTCTCAGTAGCAACAATTAAGTAAATTCACAAGTACTGTCCTCCACTGTGCCATGTATAGTCAATCATATTAGTATATTGTATATTACACTGAAAAGGGGACAAATGCCAGTCCTCAAAGAATTTTTGCCATTTCTGTCCCTGGGTAGATGGATTCTTTCTAAAATAGTACCAACTATCTGTATTCGATTAAAATCTCCACATATAATGATTTCCACCATGTTGTCTATATACAAATTCAATACATATTTTCAACATGGGCAATCATACCTTCTATACTATTATCCAAGTAGTTACAATACATATTTATAATAATAAATCTCTTGTTTCCTTTCTCTAAGGTTTGTACAATTTCTATAGCCAATATCCCATTCATGGTGTTGTCCCTAACAATCATTTATGAGAAGGTAGAAGTGTGCACCAGCATTAACAAACCTCCCTTGATGTCCCTTTGCTGCCCTCTGTAAGAAAGTTTTGTAACCATCTAAAGTGACATCTTCTTTTAAAAAGGTTTCCTGCCTAGACATAACATTGAATGCCTTCAAGACCGCCCCACTGGATTCATTTTCTAACAGATGCTGGAATCTGTGTGTTTCATAAACATATGCTAAAAACCTGGTTGCATACTCCCGTCACCTGCCTCATGGTTGGCCACGTTTCCTGCTGACCAGGACCAGATGTCCGCCTTAGGTTCTATCTTATTGGGTTGTTCTTGAATAGCCACTACTCTCTGCCTGTCTGATCTAATTGTGCACATAATGGGGTACCGGGTCATTTGTTCCCCTACCCCATATTTATCCTTCCATATGTACAGATCAAAATCTTGCAATCTCAATTCACCTGTCGCTGACAGCAATAGTTCCCCTGCCACCCATGAGGGAATAGTTATTTTGGCCCTATCAAATCTCATTTTCTGCACAAAACCAACATGTTTGATGTCAGATGAATTCATAAATCTTAGACTTTGCATGTCCCTGAAGATTGACAGTAGGGTTTGTCAGTTTAGACAGATATTATCTTCATTTGGAAACATTGACTCCAAAACAAAACATGTTTAAATCTGGTCAACCTTATTATCTCGGTCCATTTCATTTTCAATTAATCTGGCCACTTGAGTAGACTTACTACTTCTTGGCCGCCCAGTCTCCGTGATTAAGATTGTCCCTCTAAAGAGGACTGCAATTATTTAGGTCCCAATGGCGGACATTCTCGCCATCTATTCTCCATGTGTTCATTTCTTATGTTCTTATGTTGTCACACCTACAGTTATTAACCCTCATCACCGTCTCTTGATCAGGGGTGCCCAACCTTTTGTAGACAATTAGTAAAATGTGTGTATCATATGGAGTGGTGAGCAACATACATATTCTGATGGAACATATTGGCATTCAGTTGGTGGAAAACTGATTGCAACACAAATTATAACTATTGCAGTTCTGATCTAGGCAATTTGCAATGGCCTTTAACTTCATTTAATCCCACGTTTGTGTTTATTAGCAATGTTAAGTGGTGTACAGGACATTCTTAGGCGAATGAGGCAAGTACAGTTGTTAAAAAAAAACAAACTCTGGAACATTACCGAGTGCTTGGAGTTCTCTACTAAAAACCTTTTCAGGAAATGTAATAGTTAATGATGTATTTTAATTAAGCATGTTTACCTGTACAATTGACAATGGGTTGGACCATTTAAAGTAAACTTTAGAGGTGGATTTTATGGTTCTCCCATAATGAATTTGAAGATCTTTTGTGGCAAATGGTCTTTTTAAGCACCCAAGACGAGTAACACTGGTCAAAACAAAAACCTGGTAGGATTTAGAGACCACTTTACTGGAGGTTCAGGGCTTTCCCTCTGTACATACCTGTGAAAGATAGCAGTATATATATATATTTTTTTTAAAAGCATGCAAGACTTTTACGTTGGTCAAAACATGATTAGGAATAAAAGAACATTTTACTGAAAGTTTGGGTCTCTTCTTCTGGGCTATCGTCTGAAAACTTATAGTGTGAAGTGTTGCATTTTAATGCACATTAGGCCAACAACACTGGTCACAACTTGGAACATTTGAAGACCACTTTACATAAAAGGTTGGGTGATTTACTTTGATATTTGTCAAAACCTTTGGTCCTGTCACTACAAATCCTTAGCTGTAACTTCATTGAATTTCAGTGGGAAGTCATACAGATTACATTGATGTTCAATTTGGCATGCTTTGCCTTATTTGCCCATGATCTCTGTGCCAGATAGCAAAGTATCAGCCAATGACCATTTTTTCAACCAGGACATTTCAATGAATATGTAACACTTCTGACAGTTATGCTTGGTGGCATCAAACACAAAATTCATTGGTTCAAAAATGGACATATGCTAATTATTTAAAAAAGAAAAGTTGTGCATGCATCTGACTTACTTGCCCATTGTGTACTTGCCAGCCTGTGCAAAGGTGCAGAAGATGAGAGTTTTTAGCAGAACACGAACATGGGCATATGGTTCAATCATTATGCCCATTAGTGTATGCTTGTCAATTGACTCAGCAAAGTAGCAGAAGTTGGGAATGTATTCTCAACATTTCTAGAAAATTATTGGCATGAACATTATGCATGTATGTAAAAAGCCAGACAATTGGTCATTCATGTTACTTATTTTCCACAACCTGTTTGAGTGCAACAGGGGAACGCTTGGTGGAATTCAATAGTTGCTGCACACATTGTGTACATCCTCCAGCCAGAAGCCCACATCTTGATGGGGTGGAAATCCAAAATAGTGAAGCAACTGTAGAGTGAGTCTGACCTAGTAAGTGCAGATCCATTGGTGGGTATTGCATAATGCCAATTACAGCAGCCATTTCAGGATCTCCACTGGAGTGGTCAGGCCAGGCTAATTTCACAGCCACATATTCCTTTATCATTTCCATGTTAGATCTATTTGCATTACATTCCCCATGGGCCAAGCAGTGTGGGAGTACCAATGCACTGTTGTACATCTACTTCCAATAGCTCTAGTGTGTCATCCTGAGGATCGTCTAATCTGCACTCTTAAGAATCATTTTAGCAGTTACCTTGTTCATTTTAAGTCCATCTGACCCTCGCCATCTCTTGGTTCTCTCTGCCGATGCCTCCACAACTAATGGTATTCCATCTCTCTCTGCAAGAGCAGGCTGTTTGGCTAGCTTTCCCACCCAGTCTTGGCTCAGGCTACACTGTTATTGCTCTCTCATACATGCAGTTCCTCCTTTTTGCCCTCCACACCATGGCCTAGAGCAACTGGTGAGCAACATTTTAAGGTGCCAGTAGTTGCTCACGATCTGCACGTTGGGAATCTCTGCTCTTGATGGTTCTCCTTTGGCATGCCTATAGAGCAGAATAATGTTTCTTGTTCTTCTAATCGCTGTAATACTGTTTCTTTATTTAATGGCATCTGCAGCTCAGAATCAGTGCTTTGATTTTCTTGATCAAAATCCACATTTTTCTTATCAAAACTAATTCCCGATTGAGATGGTACTCCCAATAGTTGTACAGAGTTCACTGTTCTAAATATGGGGACAAAAGATTTATCCACTTCTACCTGATTCTGACAGACTTGTTCCAGATGATTGGGGGGTAGTTCTTTCATGTCTATCTCATCCGACTCACCATTGCCCTCTCAACTCTCATCCTTTTATTCCCCCTTCTGTTTTTTTGAGACACCAAGACAATTGTACTACTATTACTCTCCTTTAAAGGAGCCACACATGTAGTCTCTCCTATTTTTTGATGGGTTCAAGTTTTGTTAAAGAAGCTTCACACCGACCCCAGATTATTTGTAATATTGTTTTGATTTTTAGCTTTCTTTACAGTCTGATTTGGTATTATATTATTATTCTTTTGAGGTTTTTTTCAATACAAAGTGTTTTATTTCAATGCAACTCTCTGCTTCCTTAGGCTCTTCCTGATTTATGACAATAATGGAGCCTTATCAACCACATACTGCAACAAAACAAGACATTGGTGTTGTATCATTAAGCTGATTCACAGAGCTTACTCTGATCCCTTCTCCCAATTGAACTGCCATTTGTCCTTTAGTTCATACTAAGTCAGGGCCATATACGTACGGTTCTTCATTCACATCCTTATGTTCGATTAAAATATTCCTTTCTGACATGAGAATATTGAACAGCTCCATAATTCCAGATTTTTGAGTAAATAGAGATCTCACCAATTTTTTCAAACTCCTCTATATTTATCATTTACTTTTATTCTTGGCAGTATTCAGCCTATCGTGTACTTGCATTTCCACATACCTCTACCAATATGGTGCTTTGTTGTGTGCACGCTTCATTAGCCCTAACTACCTTATTAAGCATTTCCTAGTTACTCATGCCTCCTTTCACCAAAGATTCAAGCTTACCTTGCACATCTATTAAAACATTTCTTCAACCCTTTACCTCCTCTCTGAGTAATTCATAAACTGTTGGAAAGGAGTTCAGGACAAAGCTCAGTGCCCCCAATATTGATGGAGTAATTAGTATTACCCCCAATTTCAGCACAACCATCCTTCTTTGGTGGTCACTCATCGCCCACAAATTTATTTTCTCCATTCGAATCATTTTGTGATTCATTACCTTATAGAATAAATAAATAAATCTGGGCACACTGTTAGGGACTCATTTAAGTGTGGAATATTACCCTCCCTTACTGTGGTTTCCCATTCATTTAATACAACATTACCAGGCTCTTCATTCATCCTTCTAAAAACCCTTCGCCCATTTCTACATGGATTCATTATCGAAACATTCCCTTCACTTAAACCTCTACCCCGCCTTAGGCAATCAACAATTGTTTTCCCTATACTTGTGGATGTAATTGTATACTCCAAATATTGTATTGGAAGCCCAGTTCATGTAATTGGACTCACATCTCTTGTAAAGTCTGATGCTTTGCTTACTTGATAGCAAGCTATAATAAGGTTTTCAAAAGACTACCGGGCTGATTCCATATCAATAGGGCATTGGTCAAAGGGTTTAGAAATTACAATTCGTTCAGATTCCGATAGGGGAGTTCTTGGAAAAGCTGGTACAGGACCGTTACTTCTCAAATATATTATTGTACTCCTTCCACTCACTGACACTCACACAAAGACTAAACTTACAGTGTTAATCCATGTATCTTCCACACCATTTCTCAACCTGCTCAAGCTGCCATGAGCACCTCTGAAGCACTCAACATCAGAAACATGCTACAAAGCTATATTCCCTGACATATGCTGTCACAAAAAAGGAAAGAGCCTTATTTGAAGGCTCCGTCCAATAATCTTAAAGGCCAGGCAATGTAAACTCCTAATATCAAAACCGCTAACCTATTCAAAACAAAGCTAGTGAAGTCAGTTTTGGGTGTCATAATAATTTGTAGCCAGCTCCTTGAGAGTTAATGCGTCCACTTCTCAGCCTAGCTATGCTGCCTCTAGTGCCTTGCAAACACTCTGTATCTCCTAGTCTCCTAATATCAAAAACGCTGAGCTATTAAAAACGAAGCAATTGAGGTCAGGTTCCAATGTCTTAATATATTGAAACCAGCCTGTCAAGAGTTGATGCATCCACTTCTCAACCTACGTAGGGTGCCGCAAGTGCGTATCAAACACTCTGTGTCAGGCTCATGCTGAGGTGTTGAAATGGTGTCTATGATACACAAACTACTAAGGCCAGATTCCAGCGGCTAAAAGTATTAAATAGTCTTTTAAAAATGTTCCCCAAACTTTTCCTCTCAACGCAATAAAAATAGAGCATATGCTGATTTGCTCACAATAGAAAATAACATTGAACGAACAAGTCAGGAATAACAATCGATCTTGCCAGACGTCTCACTGAGGCTCCAGATGGCCTTGCAAGTCAACAGGCAAGACCCTCACCATGAAATCTTGCTAAGTAGATGAAGCACGCAGCATAGTCCCCGCTCTCTGCTTTCCACCTGACAACCAGCAAATACAAAATAGTTTGCTGCCACACTTCGCGCCACCGCTTCGCACAGGCTTGTAGCTTTATATGTGGAGCTCAATTCTATGTCAAGACGGAGGCAAGCGTTATGCTTCACTTCATTTATTTCATCTCGCCAGCAGTTTCAACAAAATAACTCTATTTCAACTTTCCATTTGAAAAAAAAAAATGTTTTTTTTCTTTTCTACCAAAACAAACTACTTTTCCCATCAGTCTTAGGCCAACTGCAGTCCCAGGGTCCTGGTCATGTCTTTAATAGAATCAAGAGCTCCCTGCGCTATTAGCAGGGGGAATCCTCATTGTAGGGACAGCTTCTCCTTACTTGCAGGGAGCACAGACAAGAACGAAAAGCAGCCTTTCTCCAGCAGAACAAAACACTTTGCTGCCACACTTCACATTTCTTATGGTGGTACCTCTCATGTAGAGGAGAGACCACAAATCATTCTCATTTTTGGGGATCTCCTGTGGCAGGGCAGTACAAAGCCTAAATAAGTCTCATGGTGGTTGCTTTAATTAGCAGAGATGATTAGGCTTTCTTGTTGCAGGGAGTACAAAAAACATTCTTATCTTAGCTGCTCTCATGTAGAAGGAAGAACAAAAATAATTCTCACCATGAGGGGGAGTCTCGTATAGAATGGGGCACTCAGTCTCATGTTGGGGCTCTCATACAGAGGATCAGTCACAAAAAAATGGTTGTATAGCAGGGAGCACCCAAATAACTATTATGCTGTGGGCTTTTGTCTGGAAAGTGCTAGCCCTTTTGTAGTGGGCAAAACCCCCATAAATGGTCATTTTGGCAGCTGTAGTAGCTTTGGGGAAGAACAACACTATTATTGAGGTCTCAAACAGGGATGTGTCCTTGCCGCCGCAATTTTTAACTATTATATTCAGAATGAAAAAACAAGTTTTTGAATGTGTATGTTCCGATTCACCGGCACTCAATGGCCTGCAAATAAAGGGTCTAATGTATGCATTATCCAAAATTTATCAGCCTTTTATTTGTACATAAAACAAAATGAGCTGAAAATTAATACCGCCAAAAATCAAGTTGTAGTTACTGGCCTAAAAAAATCATATAGAGGACATTTGTTTTGTTCAATCAACAAGGGGAAACTAGATGTAGTTCCTAATTATAGATATCTCTGTATGATTTTTGAGGGGACAGTACAAGCGAAACGTCAGATGGAGAGTGTTAAGCAGAAACTAAACACAACAATCTCTCTGTCACAAGTCTAGGCGGAGAGTACAGGGCAGAGGCTATCTCTCACTGTATGCAAGTAGATTAAGGGAGATTCTGGAGACAATGCTAGAATATGACAGATAAAAAGTACATACCAAGCTGTTAGTTGAAACAGGAATTCACAGGAACTGCAGGAGCAGGCTGTAAACAAAGAGACAGAGAAAAGGCAAAGACAAGCAAGTACGCTGGGCAACTTGGATTGATCAGAAATAAGGGTGTACTGGAATATGATAAGGGGTCTCCAGGGATTATGGAAAGCTCTTGGGACAGGTACCAGCAGATTACTCTTAACAGTCATACAGCAACGTCATGACTTAGGCGTGCTGAAGAAACTGTTGTACTCTGTGCAAGGGTAAAACTGAAAGACCATATAGTGAGGTAGGTACGACTTCAACGGACTAGGTGAAGGCAACAGAAGTCTTCCCTTATCTGATCTGAATGGAGACCAACCCAGGGTCACACTGTAAAATGGATTGAAGTGGAGACTCCACAGTGGACCAAGATGTATACAAGTAGAAAGCAGTGTTGAAAGAAATAACCAGGTACAGGACAGGATAGGATATCAGAAGTTGAAACAGGCAGGAAGCAAGGCAAGGAACTGTAGGGTATTTTGTATAGATTTGGGGCCTAGCGGTATTTTCTTACCGCCAAAATGAAAATAATTCAGTAATAATCACTCTTTGCATTCAGATTAGATTTGGTATATAGTACTACAGTATACATACATTATTTCAGCACACTGATACATTTAGTGGTATACATTGGGGGTCATTCCGAGTCTGGCGTTAAGGGAAAAACGAGGCCGGTAAAGGAATAACGACTTCCTTTACCGTTACGGGCCATTCTGACCCGCCACACCGTTATTTACGTCACCGTAAACTACGATGGCGTAAATAGCGGACCAGTGTCGCGCGCCCGACACACCATCGCGGAAATAACGGGAAGGCGTAAACCATCTCCGATTCCAAGCAAAGCAAACACGGAAATAACGACCTCCACAAGGGCGCAAAGTACCTTACCGCCATAGCGTTAATACCGGCATCGCGGGGAAGGTGTTAACAACCCTGATCAGTGTTTGGAAGAGGAACAGGTGCACCCAATCAGCACATGTGGAGGCAATAGAGTCTGGCACAGCACAAAAGGAGCACACCACACACCACACCCCCTCCCACACCAAGATTATACCAATTGTAGCAGCATTCCTGGAGCTGGAGGCCCTGCTTGCAAGGCAGCAACTACGACAACAGCAACAACAGCAACCACAGCAACCACAGCCCCCACCAGAGAGGATACACAGGAGGAGAAGGAGGGTGAGACAGGGCCAGCATGCCCTACCGGTGCAGCCACCATTACCACGCCGGCAGCCCCCAATTCCCCGCATCAGAGCCACCCCCTTCAACCTCACACCAGAGCAGATCCACACCCTGTACCGGCTTGACTGGGACACCATAACCACCATAGTGGCCCTGATACATACCGACATAGTGAGCCTCATAGAAATCAGCACTGCCCCTCTACTAAAGGTAGTGTCCGTGCTCCACTTCCTTGCCACAGGCACCTACCAGCATACAGTGGGGCACATGCATGGCATTTCACAGCCAATATTTTCCTGGATACTCAACCAAGTGCTGGATGCCCTCCTCAAGCACAGAAGGGACTACATATGCGTCCCCCGGACTCCACAGGAGATATATGATACCAAAGCTGCCTTCCATGCACTTGCAGGCATGCCAAATTGCATAAGTGCCCTCGACTGCACCCACGTAGAATTGGTGGTTCCTCATGCCATGGAGGTGCCGTATCGCAACCGCAAGCAATACCACTCCATCAACGTCCAGAAGGTGTGTAATGCCAGTAAAGCCATCACACAATGCAATGCTCGGTACCCCGGATCAACTCATGACTCCTTGGTCCTGCGGAACTCAACACTACCACGCTATATGGACCGACATGCCGGACAACGTACCTGGCTGCTTGGTGAGTAACCGTAATGGGCCATGGCAGTGCATTGGGGCTCTGAGTAGGTTGTCAGCATACCCCACTGTGAAAGGGGGTGGGAGAGATGCATACTCCACCCGGGAGGGAAAGTGGGGGGGGATGCATACTCCACCCGGGAGGGAAAGTGGGGAGGGATGCATACTCCACCCGGGAGGGAAAGTGGGGGGGATGCATACTCCACCCGGGAGGGAATTTCAACGCCATTGTACGTTGTGCACCTCACAGAACACTGTGCCCCATGACAAGTGGCACGCCACATTACCACCTAACCACACAGTTGTGAATACGAGCCAACACCTAATGGTACCTGACAAACAGTTACCCTGGCCAAAGACCACGACACATGCACCACACATCGGTGGACCTTACACACCGTAAGGTCATCGTGCACCATGCAGTGCAATAGCACCATGTCGCTGACTCCTGCATCTCAACACAAAGGACAGTCATCCATGGGAGTGCATAGAGGTTAGTCTAACAGGGATCCTAGTGCGTGTGACTGGTTAGGCACCTCCATAGGATAGCTGCCAATCACCATGATAGGGATCAGTGCTGAATGAAGGGTATGCTACCAACTACTACCAACACACCCTTACAGCAGGTCTTACGCAAGTCATCAATTAATGCAGTCCAACACTGCTGCATGCATAAACGATGCACATGCAACAAGACATGAGTGCGCACCATGACCCATCAGGGAGAAGCTACCCCCTCCATCATTCCATTGGCCAGCATACATGGCCGGACCAGTAATGGGTTGACTGTATCCAGGGACATGTGTGCATGGCCAGTCATCACCCGCTGCAATGTAAGACTAGCACAGTTCTCCACCATGAATGTACTAACACTTACCTTCATTCCACTCTCATGCAGGTGATGCTGGCTACCCTTTGAAACCGTGGCTCATGACCCCGGTCCGCAACCCCCAAAACAGGCACACGGAGGACTATAATAGATCTCATACCCGTACAGGGGTGGTCATAGAGCAGGCCTTCGGCCTTCTGAAGGCACGATTCCTTTGCCTCAGCCGGTCAGGTGGGGCCCTCATCTACAGCCACGAGAAGGTGTCCAAGATCACCATGGCATGTGTAATGCTGCACAACATGTGCATCCGTCGGAACATGCCACTGCCCCCTGACATGGGACTGCTACCACCAGATGAGGAGGAGGAGGAGGTGGAGGAAGGAATGGCAGAACAGCAACACGGTGCCGATGCACGGGAGGGACGTTCCGTGCGACAAGCATTGATCGAGCAATATTTCTGAATTAAAAGACACATGCACAATAATGAATGTCCACTCTGTATTGTAGGATAGACCAAACTGTGTATTGTATGATGATGTCCAAATGTGTACAACAGATCCTTCACCCTCACCCCCCTCCCCCAACTCCCACACACACCCTCAACCCCCTCCCCCTCCCCCCAATTCCCACACACACCCTCAACCCCCTCACCCTCCCCCCCAACTCCCACACACACCCTCACCCCCCTCACCCTCCCCCCAACTCCCACACACACCCTCAACCCCCTCACCCTCCCCCCCAACTCCCACACACACCCTCAACCCCCTCACCCTCCCCCCCAACTCCCACACACACCCTCACCCCCCTCACCCTCCCCCCCAACTCCCACACACACCCTCAACCCCCTCACCCTCCCCCCCAACTCCCACACACACCCTCACCCCCTCACCCTCCCCCCACAACTCCCACACACACCCTCAACCCCCTCACCTTCCCCCCACAACAACCCCACAATGTTCCCATCAATGCAGCATTGGCCACATGTGTGTGGCTGCACGGTCAATGGGCGCTGCCAGAGCCTGGGGCATCCCTTCCATTCCGGCGCATCGTGGGCAGTGACCTACGGACCGGGCTGGTCTGCGTGGAGGAGCTCTGGGAGGGTGGCACCTCCTGCTGGGGCTGTGGTCTGGGGGGTGCTGCCTCCAGGGCATCAGCAATCCTGCCAAGCATCTCACAGATGCGGTTTGTGCTGGTACTGATGATCTCGCCCAGAGCCTGAAGGTCATTATGAAGCACCAACCCTGATTCCCGGTTGTCCCGGAGAAACTCCTCTATCATGCCCGTGAGGTGCTGGCAGCGCACTGTTTCTGCAGCCGATGTGGGCGATGTGGTCGGCAGGCTTCGTGTTGTTGTGCCTGCAGGACTTTCAGGACTTCCTGCAGGGGAAGTGGGCTCATGACAGACAGGTGTATCCCCTTCGCCTGTGAGCCCTGGGCCGTCACTCGACCCAGGGTCGCTATGGGCAACCTGGCTGTACGAGGGAGTGTCTGGGCTCTGTACATAGTCATTGGGCTCCTCCACGTTGTCAATGGTGTTTGGTGATGTGCTGCCTGGCACATCGAGGATGCACATGGCAGCATTCTCCCCTGACGCACTCGATTCCTCATAGTGCAGCGTGGGGCATGTGTCCCGCAGAACTGCAGGCATGTCCAGGGCCGTGGATGGGGGTTGTGTACCCTCCATGGGGGTTGCTGGGGCAGGTGGTGTGGCATGTGCCTTCTTCCTGCTTGCAGGTTTGCGCTGTCCCCTGCTTGTTCCCCGGGAGGTACTTGTCCGGGGGCCTTCCTGGTCCTCACTTTCATGACCGGTGCCTGTGGGGGGCAAGAGAGAGACGGCATGAGCAATGATCTGGGGGTCAGAATTACTTCCAGACAATGGTATTACGATTGGATAGCAGCGTTTTGGTGACATTTGGGTGCTGAGTGGGACTGTGATCTTTGCTTGGATGGGAAAAGCATACTGTCGGCAGGGTCACTCATGTTGGCGGAGTACTGTGGTGACTGACATTGACCAGCTTTTTGTGTGGCATGCCCAATATGGGTGTCAGCCTTGCACCTGACATCATTCTGGGTCCCAGTTGTTACGGCATCATTGGAGGGGGGGGGTTTACCCAAACATGATGTGACTGCTTGACCAGCCCTTGGCGATGACTTGCATTAGGGATGCATGTACTGTTTACACTCATGGCACTCACCTGCGTCAGCTGATGAAGGATCACCGCAATCCATATCGCTGACACCTTCGATGGCTTCTGTGCCCATCATCTCCGCACATGTTTCCTCCCAGGGCATCATTTTTATGGGTGAGGCTTGGCCTCCTCCTGTCTCTAGGGCCAGATTGCGGTTTGCTGAGAGGATGGCCCGTACCCTCAGCCGGAGGTCATCCCAGCGTTTGCGGCAATGCGTCATGCTGCGGGGGGTGTTTCCGACAGCGCTCACCCTCTGCGAGACCAGCTCCCATATCTCCTTCTCCCTGAGGATGGTGAGCCTGCGCATGTCGCTGCTGAAAACAATCTCAGCATGTTCATGCAGAGTATCGACGAGTACCTGGAGCTCATCCTGGGTGAATTTCTCCTTCCTGATGCGCGCAGCACTCTTTTTCAATGCTTTTGGCATGATGCTGGTCTCTGGAGTCTATTTTGCCTATCACGATATGCCCACGAGTCCTTTATGGAGAGGATTGCAATGGATTGTGATTTTAAAGATGGCCGCCATGATGCTTCCCATTCCTGTTCGATGTTGTAATTTCCGTCTCTGGTTTTTACCGGTGCCCGTAATTTACAGTCATCGTTAATTACGGGTGCACCGCTATTTACGCACTACGTGGAGGGCGATGGTGTTAGTTACGTCTCGGTTGTTGTCGGTAAGGGGTTTGACCCGCCCTTTACCGGTATGGCACTGGGGGGTTTACCGGCATGGCGGAAAGCTCGTGCCCGAGAGGTCGGAATATGGTGCTAATTACGCCCTGCTACCAACGCGGATGCAGTATTTCCGCCATACCGGTAAAGTCAGGAATTTAACGCGAACCTCGGAATGAGGCCCATTATGTTGGTATGCGTTATTGGTATGCGTGGTTGGCGGTATTTTTGGTGAGCACAATTCCTTTGTTTTATTTGTGGCCCCAATATCCAGAACCCCTTATTTTTGTTTAGATTGTTTGTGTGATCACTAGGGAGACCTCAGGCCTACATTTCAGAAATACCACATTTTCATTTTTAGTGTGCAACCATGGGCAATTTCTCACTGAATTATTTACAACAGCGAGCTAACATGTGGTACAACACTTACTATTTTATATACAACAGTGAACTATGTCCCCGGTCTCTATTTCTGCTGACTCATTTACCTTCAGCAGGCTATAACACACACAGTTATTTATAATTGCTCATACTGAATGAAATCGTGCACACAGCTGCAGCCAAGTCTTATTTTTAGCAACCTTAAAAATGACAATTGCACTGTCTAAACATCTCCCCACATCATCAGCACTGTAATGGTAAATGCACAAAGGAAAGAGAGAAAATAAAACACACTACCCGTCTGCTTTCAGATATTTGTGTGTATTATAAAAATTGCATTTAACACAATCTTACTCTTTTTACAGAGATAAATGAAATAGCACATTCAACATTATCTGTAACAAAATGAGAAGAGGGCACCGAGAACAGTCGCAACATTAAACATGTTGATAAAACACTGGAATTCTTTCTTCTACACTGACTGAATAGTTTCGCACTCATGCACACTGCCTCATACTTTGCAATGTATAATTACCTAATCTGTTCAGCATGTGAAATTATTTGGCTGGCCGCCTTCTGGATGTGGCAATTCCCTCTTCAAGCACCCCCAGTGAGAGCAGGCATCTGCCATTACTCAAACCGGAGATTATTGTCTGGAATTCCCAGTCTCTGCAGCAGTGCAGCTGGATCTGCTTTTTCAATCAGGAACTCCACAGCCACCAGTCAGGTCTTTCTCCGAGCTGTCTAAAATGTATTCTGCCTTCTTCTTCCCCCAGATTCTACAGGAAAACTTGGTTACAGCCTCTAACATGATGCTTGTCCAATAAGAATCCCCTATATCCTATCCTCCTCCTGCACACAATAGAAATCTTTTACAGTAAGCAACTGAAACAAAACTGATTTCCTGCTTATTCGAATCTTTGCTTCCTGCAAATACTGTGGACAGAGCAGCACAGAGAAAAAAAAAATTTGGATGCACGTTTAAAATGACTTTCAGAGTCTGCCTCATTTTGCAGTGGAGAATACATTATATTATTAAGAAGTTAAGATCAGGTTAGTTTTGTTAATGAGGTTAGTTTATTAATTCTCAAATGTGTCTCTTGCAACAGAGGAATTTCAGGTGATAAAATGGTGTGCATTTTGAATGTGAAAAAATGTGTGCTTTTAAAATGAGAAAATGGTTTGTTTTTTACCTGTGTAGCCTGTCTTCATTTACATGTCCATGTTACACTGGCAACACATGCCTTGCTGTACCACCTTAAAGCAATGCACCAAACCCATGCAGTGGTGCTGCACTTCTAAAAACATGCTATACATTGATCCTGTGCAGTGGTGCTGTGCTCTGTGCTCCGAAAACACGCTAAACAATCCTACATATCCCCTACTTTTTTTTTTTTACTTGGCTACGTTCCAAGCCAATTGGAAAAAAAAAAACAATTTGCCCCCCTTTTCAAAGTGTAGCAATCCCATAAAATGAATATTCACGTGCATAAATGAAAAAGTTAAAAACCACTGCTCAACATATATTAAAATTCATCTGAGTCCATCAGTTCTTTTAAAACGTTCTATATTTGCCTTCCCAATGGAAGTGTCCATAGTTCAGTGCTTCAATTTTATACTTGAAGTCAATCAAAAACAATAAGATAAAACAAATAACTAAAACAAAGAATTAACATAACAGATTAAAATAATTAATTAAAATAATAAATACGTGGAACTCCATATGCCAAGACACTTGTCTGCCTCTGATATGTCCCAACCAGCGATGTCACATCATTTGGCTCATTCAGGTGTTCTTCCATCTTGGTACTCTTTGATCCTTTTCTATAGAAGTCATCTTTTCTTTGGCATTCCGGTTATTTTGTCATCACCTCCACCCGGAGGCAGGCATCATTCGATCTTCATCCAGGGGACTCCAGGACTCCATCGTCTCCTGTGACCTCCGGTACAAATATGTTAATATTCTAAATCAAATAGAAAATAAACAGATTAAGTATATAGCACAATACTAACTTCACCCTTTTGCCAAAAATAAAACATGCTTTGTAAAACATTTCGCCCCTTTTTCTTTTGCCTTCTGAAATTAAGCACAGGTTATAGAGAACAAGCATACATAAAACAACATTCAATATTTAATGCATTTTCATTCTGCACACCGACTCCATAAACTTCAGCTTCTTTTTATATTATATATATATTTACATATATTACAGTGTTTATGTACCATTATAATCAACCATCTATATTTAACTTCTCTGTCACTGCCTCCTGACTGTACCCATTTATTTTACCTTTTTGTGTTCAAGGTCTGTTTCTACACGCTCCACATTTTTCATCTCATGTCTTGGATGACATGGCTTGATTTGGTTTACATGCACAAACTGTTCTATTGCTGTTTCACCTTCAGTCTTTAAAATTTTGTAAACTACAGGAGAGACTTTATCTATAATTTGGAATGGCCCCTGCCAGGCTGCTAGGAATTTGGAATTTTGTGTTTACTTTTTCCAAAATGGAATTTATACACCTGATCCCCTACACAATATTCCTTTACTGTTAACTTTTTATCATAATATGTTTTAGCACCGTCAGCAGCCCTTTCCAGATTTCTCTGTACAAAAGCAAATGCATGTTGTAAATGCTTCCTCAGCTCATCAATGTATTCATGAACTGTAGATGCGCTAACAAGTGTTTGCTCATGTGTTCTGTATAGCAGGTGTTGCGGCAACACCATTTTCCTACCTGTCAAGACCTCATGTGTGCTAATACCTGTTGCTTTGGCAGGAGTTGATCTGATTGCCATCAAAATCCCAGCTGGAACCTGCTTCAGCTACAAATTTCTTTAAAATGTCCACAACAGACCTATTACCCCGTTCAACTCCACCTGAAGAAGCCGCCCGATATGCGATATGTAGTTTCGTTTTCACACCCAGTATTTGCCATACCTTGCTCATTAGAGCACTTGTGAAATGACTTCCTCTGTCGAACTCAATTCTTTGTGGCAACCCAAACCTTGAGAACACATGATTCATTAGCAATGTGGCTGCTGTTTGCGCACTACAATCTGGTGCAAGAATACATGCAATCCACTTCGATATCAAACATACCACACTCAAAATATAACGGTTTCCTCTGCCCAACCTTTTTAAAGGCCCTACATAGTCTATTTGCAAATCTGACCATGGAAGGGTTAGGCCTCTTTTCATTAGTGGAGCTCTGTGCATTGGCGAAGCAGGTTTAAATTGCGCACATACTAGACATCCTCTAGTATGCAATTCCACATCTTGGGACATATGTGGCCAATAAGCATAATCTTTTAGTATTTCCAATGTTTTTTGTGAACCTTTGTGGCCTGCAGTTATGGTATCATGTGCATGGTGTAGCATTAGCCCTCTAAATGAAAGGGGCACCACCCATTGTATCTGTCCTATTATGGACTCTCTAACCGTGAGTCCATCCTGTAGTCTAATTCGTTTTTTATTCTTTAATAGCACCCTCAATTCCTCTTTTCACACACAATCATCTTCTGTTAAAGGGTTTTGTCCAGGATCTATCAAATGGTTATAATAGATTCCCAAAATTCGATCATTCTTTTGTGCCTCAATCAAATCTTGGTCTGGAGTGTTGTAACTCCATTGTACCACTGATTGTTCTGTCTCCTTTGGTGCTTTAGAACGTGTTACTGCACCAATCAGTATTTCACCCAGTAAATGTTCAATAGGTAGCAATTCTCCCATCACAGCCCACATTTTAGCCAGGTGGTCTGCCTTATCATTCCCCTCTTTATCCTCTCCTGGAGTTTTTAAATGCCCACAAATTTTTCTCCAGTATATTGTCACATTTTTTTCTGACACTAATTTGTCTATGTCTTATATAATTTTTCCATGTTTAAGTTGCTTTTTGTTGTATGTAATCATGCCTCTCGCTTTCCAGCCAGGTAGATATTCAACAAAGCTGTTTTGTGCATAGTCAGAATCCGTCACCAGGATAATTTCACTGAATTTATTATCAATTGCAGTAGCAATGGCTTCAAAAATGGCTGCCAATTCCGCTACTTGACTGCTCCTAGCTCCAATTCTCATCCCTATGCTGGGGATACCTTCACATTACAACCAGACATTTCCTATTCCTGACACTAATTGTTTATTACTGTCATTTTCAATGTGAAAAGCACAACCATCGACATATACAGTTGGCAAGTCCTTGCATGTTTTTTCATCAAAAGCTTTGTGTGGTGATTGTTCAAACTCCTGTAAATTAGGTTCCACTTCCATTTCATTTGATGCCTGTTCAGCTGCACAGTCATGTAAGTCATCTAACCCTTGAGCAATTGAGCTCTTTTTATTTTGTCCATATCTCACTTCTACAGGAAAACCTTGTAATGCCAGCATCCATGAAGTGATTCTGGACTGCGCTAGATTACCTGACCTAATTCTTTTACTCTCTAAAAACTGCAAAGGTTGATGATTTGTCTCAATAATCACCTTTTCTCCCTGAACAATGGGGCGGAAATGTTGTAGCGCCCACACAGTGGTTAATAGGGCCTTTTCACATTCATTGAATTTTATTTCAACTTGGGAAAATGCCTTACTTGCATAGGCAATGGTTTTGTGATTCAAGTCATGTTTTTGTGATAACACTGCTCACATACAATGTTCAGAGAAACCTATTTCTATAAAGAAATCCCTGTCCTTTATGGGATATGCTAAACATGGTGCCTTTACAAGACATTCATTCAATTTGGCTACTGCCTCAGACTGTTCTTTCTCCCATATCCAGGGTGTATTTAGTTTTAGCAGTTTAGTCAATGTTTGAGTGATATCAGCATAATTTTCAATGAACTTTCTGTTATAGCCTGTCATTCCTAATAAACTTTTCACCCCTCTCACATTTTTAGGGTCTTTTAGTTTTTGTATGGCCTCTATTTTCTTCTTTTGTGGATTTAGTCCATGTTCAGTTACTTCATGGCCTAGAAAATTCACTTTTTTCTTGCACCATTGTGCTTTTTGTAAAGACACTTTGGCGCCTGCTTTCTGCAATTGGCTAAGCACATGCCTTATTTCATCAAAATGGTTTTTTAAGCTTTCATTTTTTATCGGGACATCATCCACATAAACTATTGTTCCTCTTTCCGCTGCATCAGGCATGGCCTTCCTCAAAAATATTCCAAATTCACTCCCACTATTAACATACCTGAATGGAGTTCTAACCCATGCGTATTGAGTCCTGTCAAATGTAAAGGAAAATAAATTCTGTATCTCCTCTGCCGCCAATGGCACGCACCAATATCCAGAGGTGAGATCTAATGTGGTAAACACTTTTAAACCGTGTACCTGAGATAGGCCCTGGTCAATGAATGTCAGTGGCCATCTGGATACTGGTACTCTTTTATTTAACTCCCTTAAGTCTGCACATAGCCGCCATTGACCATTTGGCTTTAACACACCTAAAATAGGTGTGTTGGATGTGCTATGAATAGGCCTGATGATTCCTCGTGATTCTACATTTTTAATAATCTCTGCCAATGATTCTAAACATGCCAGCGGTAGTCTATACTGGCGTACAAATACTGGACTTCTGCTACACCCTTCTGGTAGTGTGGCCACATGTAAATCAGTTACACCGCAATCATAAGCATCTTTTGCAAATACATCCTTAAACTCCATAAATATCTCCCTCAGATGGTTTCTATCTTCATCGCTGTCACATGCTTCCGCTGATAAAATCTGCTCTTCTACCATCTTGGACAATTCTGGAAAATCTTCTAGTAAGGGAATCTCGGCGCTTTCCTTCAACTGTGTGGCTGTGTCTTTTTGTAAAGCTGCCACTTTTAAATATTTTGGCATATCAGCTTCCACTTCAATGGGCTAATTTTCTGTTTCATTTTCATTTAAATTAAATGTTATGCAATCTTCTTGATGGCAGCACACTGTCTCACTTGAATCATAAGGGTACACAGAATGAATTCTAAATATTCCTTTGGGCTGAGAGTCCAGGTATTCTGGCAACTCACCCTTGGCATCTACATACTTTTCAGGGATATTTCCAATCACCATGTTATTTAGATCTGCAGTATAATGTGATTTTTGTATGGCCATTCCTAATGGGGAGTTTTCCTCTAAGTGAATATCTTGACAACCCTTATAATTTACCATCATTCTTACAGGCCCTTCACCAATATCTACCAATGAAATGTATTCATAATCCAGGCCTTGCTGTTTTATGGATTCATTCAGGCACACAAATGCATCAGAGTCTTTCATCTGCTGTCCATTTGTGCATTTCAGTGTTATTGCAAACTGTTTTGTAAATGCAGGAATAATAGTATCTTTCCTCATTTGTAATTCGATTGCATAAGGAACCAGTTGTGCACAATGATAAGCCCTTCTTTTGTCTTCAAATTCAGGTGCCGGCCCACCTAGGCGTGACCATATTTTTTGATTAAGGAAATCTAACACCATACACATTCTGTTCATGATGTCATTGCCCATGTAAAAATCATTTTGTGCTCCACTCACTATCCATACATTATGGTAAATTGTTTTCTGCCCAATGCTAATTTTAAGCATGGATATGCCTGCAATTCGGTTTTCAAAGTCTGGACTGTCCAACGCAGAAACATTGGTTTTTAATCCTAAATTTCGGGATTTCCTGCCTCTCCATTATTTTTTGCAACAATTTATCATTATTGAAGCTCCTCTCCTGTTCAAGCGCTAAAGTGGCTTTTATTGTTTTAAAACAGTCATTTATACCAACTTGAACCCATGGTTGCTCATCTTCCATGTGTATTTCAGCAAGAGTGGTAATGTTTTTTCCTGAATCTGCTTTAAGAGTAATATTTTGTTTGCGTATCTTTTCTTTAAATGAAAATGTAATGTGTGCTCATCTATGGCGGTCTGCCAATTTTTCCTTGGGTCCAAGTATATTTGTACAGGTAGGTACAGGTATTCATTGTCGCTCTGCATTTTGTCTTGACACATTAATATAACAGTGACACTAGGTATGCAACTATTCTGGAGATATATCTCTACAGCATCATTTGTTTTGGCAACGGTGTGACATTCATTTATGTTGCTGTTGTGTGATTTTAGTTTCTTAGGTCTCAATGTTTTTTTGGTTAAGAACACAGCACTCCATTCACCCCATCTATGAGAGGAGACAATCTTTTCAGGCAATCTGTCCCCATCAGAAATGGAATTTCACAAATAGATGTGATCAATACCTCTTGTTTCATTCTGTGCTTTCCTATTTTTATGTCAACCTCAGTTACACCTCCTCCCCATTAAAGTTATGCACTGGACCTTGATTTTCCTTCACTGTGATCTGATTCTGTGGGGATCTCCCTTCATTGATACTCTTTACCAGCTCCTTGGACATAATTGTGGCCTGTGCGCCAGTGTCAATCATTGCAAATGTTTGGCATTTTTCTTCTACAGTGATGGGAGGATAATACCTGTCCTCAACTTCCTCTAATACACATAAGAAGTGTGAATTCTTACTGATTTCAGGACTCACCTTTCTCAGGCCTTTTTCACTTTTGGCTAAGCACATTGGTAAATGGAAAGACATTTTTCCCTCCTTTTTACCCATTTCTGCGCAAGAGATTTTATTCATTTCTCCATGATCAGAGGGTTTTTGGAGTGTGGCCACTGTTCACCTATCCATCCAGGTATCACAGAGGCCACATTACAACCCTCCAACTGAACATGTGTAACAACATCATTCAGCAATCTGTCATTGTCTAATTCTGTGCATTTGTGATCATTTAGTTTGGTACCAGCCCTTTCAGCCTCTTCAAAAATATGTGGCTCAAAGAATTCTTCAGGTGTTTGGCATGTACCCTCCTTTGGAGTATTTCCTTTTTCTGCCTGTGTTTGGTCATTGTTTTGACTGCCCAGGGAAGAAATCACAGCATCCCCACTTACTCCCTGTTTACTGGTATTCCCCATGCATGAGTCATTTTTCTTAAATCTGTCTCTTTGTTCTCTTGGAGTTTCAGGTTTTCTTATTTCATTTGTACCACTCTCCAATATTTGATTTAGCTCTAGGTTAAACCGTACCTCTCTTTTAGCAGTATTTGTACTTTCTGTTACATGTTCATTTACTGGCATTTTCAGTTTTAAATCATTAGACATCTCAGAGTCATTATGCGAAATTACATCAGAGCAATCTGTCTTTTCGGCGCTGTAGGTATCAGAAGAAGCCCCCTGGTCATGGCTATGGCCATCAGCCCCCTCCTTTGATGACTGTTTTTGTGCTGTACAAAGCTTCCCTATTTGTTCAGCTAACATTTTCACTTGGGCCTCAAGGCACTGGAACCTTTCCATCTCTCTAGAATCCTCCCTCTGTGGCCTAGATCGATATTGGTTGCTTTCTCCCTGATTGGATCTATTCTGATACCTCTCAGGTGAGTGATTTCTATTCGGATAGTTTCTTAACTCTTGATTCATTTGTGGAGGGGAGCGGGGTGCACCCATCCTTTGGTTGTAGTCCCCTGGTGGGGAATCATTGTACTGACGTGGAGTGTAATTCATGTTCTGTCTCATGTCCTGTCTCTCATGTTGTGGGTACTGACCCCTATGTTGATTCCCATTATCAGCAAATCAATCCACATATCGGGTTCTATCCTGATTACCATATATCATGGTGTTGGGATCAAATTTGCTCTGTGTCCCCCATGTCTGGTAGGGACCATCATTTCTTTGATCTTGATTTTGTCTCTGATTATAGTTCATACCTGACATATCAGGCCGATAGCCTGCCCGGGGCCTATCTCTTAAATACCTAGGACTGATGTAGCTCTCCCTATTACTAGGATCATGTGATTGAAACATTGGTGCAGAGTGTGATGACATTTGTTGATTAACCCTGTGTTCAGGTGCCGAATTATTTGTAACTGGACTTTGAGCAGACTCAAGGGACATTTTGGCTGACCTGATTTCCATCACTGTGGCTGAGAGTTCTTTAGATTTGGGTCTAGTATCTTTCATTTTATCTCTTTCTCTACCCTGACAATAGAGTACCTCATATAGTTGTGTGCTTTGATGCACGATCCACTCAAGGGACTTGTCACGATCAAATTCACGAACCAATTAGGATATGATGTCTTTCTGTAGCCCATAGAAGTAGGCGGTTCTAAATTCATTAGAATTGGGGTCAAAAGATACATCAAAGCGAGAAAATGCTCTTTTTAAGTCTTGTAAAAACTGGCGAGGGGATGTATTAAGCCCAGCAGTAAGTGTGTAAGCAACATTCTTTGCCTCCTGTAATGACTGGAAAGGAGAAAAATGACGCCTAATTTCTTTTTCAAACTTCACCCATGTCATATTCTGCTGTTCGTTTAATCCCCTTATGATGCTGGCCGTCGGAGCATCTAAAGTTAAATGATAATATTGTCTGTACTGTTCCTTAGGTATCTGGAGTGCTTTAAAAATGTCATGAACCGCGTCTAAGTGATCCTCAATGCAGCATTCCCCTCCTTTTTAAAATGGTTTGATCAGAGCTTTAATAGATTTCATTATTTTTATGGGGCTACTTGTTGCAATGCATGGAATTGCACTACTTGGTGGCTCAATCCTGGTTCCAGGGGTATGGGATTGGTGGCTGCCCCCAATGGTAGTATCAAATCCCCCAAGGGTGCTGCAACCAAGTTCAGTCACCGGCCCAGTCACTAGAGCACTAGCTCTTTGGGCAGAACTAGAATTCACCTCCACTCCATTGAATGCAGTACCCTGCTGCCTCTCCTGGGACCTGGGAATGCACATTTGTTGTTCTAAGTCTTTGCACTTTTTAAGGAGCCTGCGTGATTCATTTTGCAGATAGTTGTTTTCATCACTCATTTTATTTATTACCTCCTGCATGTCGCACATTTGCATTTGGCATTCATTGAATTCTTTGTTTCTCTTGTCTCTTTCTTGAAACATTTTAACCATTTCTTGCTCTGCACCTTGGAGATCACTTTCTTTTTCAAAATGTTCTTTTTGTAAAATCTGCATTTCTGAAACAATCTCATCTTTATCCTGTCTAATGCAATCCACTAAGGCTTTTAAGTGTATCAATTCTTGCTCACTGTCTTCAAACTGTTTCTTGCTTTTGGACAACTGAATATCAAAATCTCTGCATTTTAATTGCATGTCTTTCTGACATCCTTCTAATTCTGTTCTTAACATCTCCTCTTTTTTACTTGCCTCATCTAAGTCAGTCTTTAACCTGTTAATTAGCTGGGTATCATTTTCTTGCATTCGCAGGGACCTATTCAAAATAAACCATATTTTGGCACATAGCCGTATTAAACAGTCTTTCTCTGCACTTTTATCGGCTGCATTCAATAACCTTGTAAGGCAGACCTAAATTATGCTGCCTTCTGCAAAAATATTGTCTAGTTTTTCTTTCTGCACCTCACCCTGAATGTGGTCATGCCATTCTGAGGTACTGTTCGATGACCACGTCCCATGTGCAAACAACTTTGCCTCTAAATATTGCACTAAGTCTGAGAATGTGGTTTCCCTTTGTGACATTCTGAAATTCGTTTTTGGTGACACACTGTTATTATGAAATGGGTTCCCTTTAATGTACAGATGGCAGTGTGAGACACACTTGCCACACCCAGTAGGTGCTCTATGATCACTTTCCTGGCCTGCAACGCACCATAAATATGTAGGGTATTTTGTATAGATTTGGGGACTAGCGATATTTTCTTACCGCCAAAATGAAAATAATTCAGTAATAATCACACATACATACATTATTTCAGCACACAGATACATTTAGTGGTATACATTATGTTGGTATGCGTTATTGGTATGCGTGGTTGGTGGTATATTTGGTGAGCATAATTCCTTTGTTTTATTTGTGGCCCCAATATCCAGAACCCCTTATTTTTGTTTAGATTGTTCATGTGATCACTATAGAGACCTCAGGCCTACATTTCAGAAATACCACATTTTCATTTTTAGTGTGCCACCATGGGCAATTTGTCACTGAATTATTTTCATTTTGGCGGTAAGAAAATACCGCTAGGCCCCAAATCTATACAAAATACCCTACAGAACCCAGAGGAACAGGGCAGAAGGCAGAGGAGTGTGACAAGGCTGCCAGGCAGGGAAACCCAGAGGAGAAGGGCAGAAGGCAGTGGAGTGCGACAAAGCTGTCAGATGGGAGCCCAGAGGAACAGGGCGGAAGGTAGCGGAGTGTTGCAGAGCTGTCAGGCGGGAGCCCAGAGGAGCACGACAGAAGGCAACGGAGTGCAGCAGTGCCATCAGGTGAGAGCTGACAGGAGCAGGGCAGAAGATACAAGTGGGAATCCAAAGAAGCAGGGTGTGAGACAGCGGAGTGTGGCAGAGCCGCCAGGTGGGAGCCCAGAGGAGCAGGGCGGAAGGCAGTGGAGTGCGGCAGATTCATCAGGTGGGAGCCCAGAAGAGCAGGGCGGACGGCAGCAGAGTGTGGCAGAGCCGCCAGGTGGGAGCACAGAGGAGCAGGGCGGAAGGCAGCGCAGTGTGGCAGAGCCGCCGGGTGGGAGCCCAGAGGATTTCCAGGAAAGGTCAAAAACTGGTAACAGGAGCACCAGCACGAACTGCCAGTGGAAGCCTTCTGTTCAAAGTGAGCTAATAAAGGCCCTCCCAACCAGCAGGCCAGCAGGGTGGAGCTGTCTGCAGACTCTGGCAGCTGTGTTCAATTAAGCCCATCCCTGGCTTCAGTAGCCTGCAGCGGTAACAGCAGTGGTTTCTAATCAAGTGCTCTCCAGCTCCCTGCAGCCTAGCCTGCAGTAGCTTGGAACAGGTGAATGCAATTGGGCTTTCTGCAGCTCTTAGTAGCTTGCTGCAAACAAATGTATTTAGTATGCCTCTTCCAGCCCTCTGCCTTTTGGACAGCATACATGTACCAGAATGCATCTGATGGTTTAACTCAAAAGCCGGAATGGAACATGCAATTAGATTAGTCCAAAACTGCAGCGGTAAAACAAGGGAATAAAGGCATAGACGCATGTAGCGGTGCAGGGTGGCAGGCGAGTAGGATCGTGACACTCTCAAACAATATTAATTTTGTACAAATATGCCATATTTATGCTTAAACCAGCTCTAATCTATTGGAATTTGAAAGTGACACCATATCTCCAATATGGAATAAAAACACTAGCTATTATGCCAGAGCATGTTTTTGATATATTGGAAGCCAAGTATTAGCGTTCTATTCAAAATTTGCTGCAGTGCATTCCAGGTGTCTGGATGCGCTATGAACTGGGTTTTGTATTGCTGAATGCTCTCTATTATTGGTGAATTTGCACACTCTTCAGAAAGTGCCTAATATCGACTAACCTAAATAATTTACTGAAAACTCTTGCAATCTATCTGTTTTCATTTCAGCATACTTTTGTTCAAAACTGGATTCCAGGTACTTATTCTATCATGGCAGAGGCAGATGTGACTATTGAAATGTTGGTTTCGAACCCAGATAAAGTCAAAAGAAACATTTATCAGATTGACTGGATAAAGACGAGAAACCAATGTTTGAAATACAAAAGTTTTACAAGTCTTGTATATGGGGATAAGAAAATCCACACTATGAAAAAATATCTTTGCAAATCACTTTCACAAGATCTCCGTTACTCCGTACTCCAGATGTGCTTCAATTTGTGGCCAACTAGGGACTCATTAGCCACACAGAAGCTCATCACAGTGGAGCAGAACTTTTGTAGATTTTGTCAAGATCTTACCTCTAAAGAGATACTTGAACATTTGATTTTGTTTTGCCCAACTCTTATTGCATCGAGATCCACTCAGTTTACGAGACATTGTTCACACCTTGGATCTTTGAATGAACAGAAGCAATGGTCAGCTATATTAGGTGCAACCTCTGTCCCAATTCAAATTGATACGATTAATTTTTTAACTGTATTGAAATTAGATTGATTTGATGATTTGTATATATTGGTTATAGGAGTGGTAAGAATTAAAAGTTTAACTTTGAAAGGTTATTGAATGTTATATGATTGTTTGCTATTCTCTTTAAATTTTCTTATGTGCATAAGGATCGTTTTATGATCTTTTTAAATTCTGTTGTGTTCTGTATGATGACATTTATTATAAAAAAAAGATGTATTGAAAAGTTGATTAATTTCAGCTAAATCAATTAAAAACATTTTTTTAAAAAAATATCCTGGGTGATCTCTGCACTTTTGAAACGTGTCTCTTCTATTCACTACTGTGGTTTTGAAATAGCATGAGCAGGACAAAGGAACGTAATTATTGTAGCACACAATCTAAATGCATCTAGAGTGAGGGTCTCCAGCCAGTATGTCAAAAGTCACTGATAGCTCGCCTGAGGTTTCCCAGTAGCTGCTCCTCGCATCAGACACCAAAATGAGAACTGTGTGTTTATTTTGGTGGCTGAATCCTTTTTCTGCAAAGCAAACAGGCAAAATGTGTGTGCACGGTGACCTGAGGGGCTGCACCTGGGCTTGAAGAGCTCAGGCAGTGTCTCAACAAGGAGTTAACATTTACAAAAGTAAATGGGAAATGTGTGTTGTGGCCATCGTTACCACAAGGTTCAAATGATTGCTAATTGGAAAGTGAATAAGTGCATAAATCTGCATGCCGTGTGAAACAAAGCTGGGGCTGTGATCATTTCAGACTCACTGGGCTCCATTAGATTTATTTTGGTTAGCATTACTTTGCATGCTGATAATTGTAGGATATCAATCAGGATGGAGAAAATAAAGCTACAGCTGTAATCCTTTTCCGTTCAGTGTGAATGAGTATGTGTGTGTCGAAAAAAAAACAATCTGTGTGAGTCCAGCTTGCAAGAAAAATGTACATCTAGCGGCACGTGTTGCTGCTTATGGTAAAACTGTGAGTGCTTTTTTTTATTTTAAGATATTGAGTTCTCTTTTTTTAAGGTAGTAGTAACCCGATTGTATTAAAGGTTAAGATGGAATTTGCTGTGATATGGAAAAGCCCACCTCTATGCGGGTTCCAATACAAGAATTCAAGCAGCAATTTTACATTTGGGTACATGTGAAAAACGACTAGCTTTACTGCCTTCTGGCACTTGTCCACTTACATTTATAAAACTAAACATGAATATAAAATGAGATGTGCTATAAATGCCAGGACTTGATTTGAGAGTTCTGTTTCAGCCTATGCATTATGAAAAAACAAAAGTAGGAATAATTAGGGGAGAAATGTGAGCAGTGGTTTGCGTGTATATATATTTATTTGTGTAGGATTAATATAGCTCAAACATAGTTGCTATGTAACACAGCACTGTACAAAACAGGGTGGTGGATACAGGGTGAGAACACTGAGTGGAGCCATGTGATGATAGAAAAATTAATAGGGTTGATCTCTTTTGGCTATGTACACAAACCGAGAGATCTAGAGAGATCTTTTTGGAACCTGTATTCATATGTTCAAATTCTCGCTATGATTTTCAGCCTTTTCATACTTGTTTGAAATGGTGTAATTTAGCAATTTCCCAGCACTGATGTTTCTATAATTTGTGCAAAACACGTACTTCTCTAAATTCCAATAGATGTCTGGTCACCAACAGTAAGCGGGATATGCCGGCACTCAGTACTGTCACTAAAAAAACATGTTGATGCTATTGTAAACAATATGTTATAATTGTCATTTTAAATCATTTTTTTGATGCTGTAGCCCTCAATCGGCCTGAGAGAGCTGTATGTGTAAGACAGACATGCACCAGAATTACCTCCATGATTCCTGCAGGTAGATGCAGCAATCCTGTGAGCTGTTCTATGTGATACTGCCTTTCTTAAAGTGCAGACAGATGTAAGTTCAACACCCAATATGAATAAGACACCCCTCGCTACAACCGTACTCTGTTTTCTCACACTGTTATTATAATGACTCACTTACAGGGTTTGAAATTAAGATGTGATGAGCAGGAGCTAAAACCAGCTGTTGATCATCGACCTGTAGGGATGATCTACTACAGGGGAACCAGGAGCTACCAGGAGAGGATACTTTAACTTTTTGTCCATTACGTATGATCAATTAAGTTTAAAGGCGCACTAGATGTCCTAATTCTTCTTTATTAACATTCTCAGAGGGGCACTCCCCGTTGCATCAGCGATCGAGTTGGTAAGCCAGTCGGGCTTCCCCATTTCCATTTCCACAATTAACTTTTGTGTATCTTGGCTCACACTGCATTCAAGCCCACCAGCAATCTCCCTTTGTTATCAATAATTCGGCGTGCAGCCATCAGGAAATGGCCGACACCGGAGTTGTTGTGTTAGGTTGCCAGGCAACCTCCGATCCAAGCTGCGCCAACGGATTTGCTGCAGAGCCCTATTTCCAGGCCCACACTTTGCCGGAAGGCACCAGACGGCCCTTTCTTAGAAGGCCCCTTAAAAGTCCTGCATTGCCTATCCGTGACTAAACAGGCGTACGGCGCCTTATTATTTTCAATTGTACCCCTGTTTCATGTGCACTCATCGTGCCCCGCTGTTCACCATCTCCGCAGTTGATCCAGAAAGCCAGTATCCCAAAGAACCCTCGGATCGATGCACATGCCTGGTGTTCCACTTCATATGGTAAGAGTGCTATACTGTACATCAACTCGCTACTGTATGCCAGCACCTACGACATTACGGAACCTTTAATGAGCTAATTGTGCAATTCGCAACACCTGGGTTGATCTGAACGCCCTCTAAATGACTCGAACTAAATAAACATTGGTGATGCAAAGTACGCTACTCATAGCCTGCCTGACACGGCATAATGCTCAGCGGTGGCTTATACGTGTATCCGTACTGATCCCTGAATTCAACCGTCCACGCACTTGTAACTAGCTGCTTTTAACTTAATGCATCATCTGGGCTCCTTATGCATACTTACCTAACCCATTATGATGCCGGTGTGTCGCACCTTTTACCACTCAGTTGACTGTGATTTTAATGATGCCTGTATGTTAAAATGTGTACCACTTAACTAATTGTGTCCTTAACGATTCAACCTGCACTATTTCTTAGACTATTGCATTTCTAATATTGTCTGTATTGATCTACAACTAGCCTATTTTGTTGCCTGTGTGCTGCTTCAGTCATTACTCAACGTACTTTGATCTTTTCGACTTAAATCTTGCTACGCTTAGCCCACTGTATGGTTAATTGTATACATTGATACACGTCTGGCTCACTCCCTCTCTGTTGCCAGTATACGGCATTGACCTCAATTTAGTGCACGAGGATTATAATGATTTAAACTGCAATACACTTAGCCCTCTACATCACATTAGTGTAATGCTTTTTCACCTTCAGCCCACTTGGTTGCCAGAGGGCGAGCACCGTACTGTATGAACCTCTGAGGTCATGTGTCAGATGATCAGTTTGTACCTACGTCTGCCCACCTCCATCTCTGAAAGCCTCGCTAACCTATGCTCAACCTTAACCAATGATTACAAATGTATAACCTGACCTCAATTGTACGAGCGATATCAAATAAAAATGTGTCATAATTCACGATACTCCGCATTTTTTACATCTGCACCACACGGTAGGCAATGCCTACTTGCTACTCAATTAGAACTCTGCCAGATCGATTGTATGTTCAGCCTTGTATTCTGTCGATACCTCAGTACCTAATGCTTATACATTTACTGCTTGATGCATGACAACTGTACACCATCATTTGCTATCTTCTACCTCTCAATATCTATTGTGAACTCCTTGTGCCTAATTACTGCTCTAGTCACCTCTAGTCACTTCTAGTCATGCCACACATAGCCTAATTACACATTTAGTCAGACCACACATAGCCTACTCTATCCACCTTGTTCCTCAACAATGTGGGCCATAACCACCACGCCATACTCCTCCACATGGTATCTACACCTGCAGTAGCTATTTTAGATACCACTACGGTCTAACAGTACGTAACATGTACGCCTCAATTCCACTACTGTTATTAATGTTAGTTCTTACCATGGCTGCTTTATCGGCATTCTCTATCACCTCACCTTACGAGCAGGTACTACCCTTGTTTAAATACGTCTAAAACTAATTACCATGTTTCTGTGATCAGAGCCACGCCCTTTCTACCATAACTACACCTCAACCTACTAAATGCTCCAATCAAGACCACTACATTCCTACCTAAGTTATGGCCTGACCCCAAAGGCCCTAACAAGACCTCTAGATCCAAAGCCTTCCTGTTAGCTCCACATGCTAATGAGCACACCACAGTGCATACCTTGGCATCACTTACTAATGTCCCCCACCATATTAAAGACAGAAACTACAGACTTCGATCCAGACTACCAACTCACATCCAGCCTTTGCTTAAAGACAAATATAATAAACCTACTCCAACTACCACGAAAAATGCTCTAATTGGGAATTTAGTTGTGAATAAAAATTCAAACAACCAAAAAAAGAAACTAAAAAAGTCTCAACTCAGTGCCACTACTCCCAACGACTCTACTCAAATGATCAAGGAAGCACTAATACATCCTAAACCTATGATAGCTCATGCAACTGACATAGCTGACATCATCCTAGCGGAAAATCTGGACTTTCTAGCTGTAACAGAATCCTGGCTGCATGAAGCTGCTGGCCCCGCGCTTCTACTCTGTGGTACCAGACAATTATTCTATCATTAGAGTGGACAGACCCGACTCCAGAGGGGGGTGGGGCATTGCCATTATCTCTAAAACCAACCTAGACTTGAGACTAGCCACTGCACCTTCACTTTCCTCTTGAGAACTGCTCACAGCCAAAATGCCTACATCGCAAACAAGTACAATCACAATTCATTTAATCTATAGACCTCCAGGGCCCATAGGCTCATTTGAGGAAGATATGATGACCTTACTATCCGACAATATTAAAACTTCATTGCAAATTTTAATACTAGGCGATTTTATTTTAGGTTTTAATGACCCTAATTACCACCAAGCATTAACATTAGCCAACACATTTACGGAACATGGCTTCATGCAACAAATTAACCAGCCTACTCATGAGAAAGGGAGGACCCTTGACTGGGTACCAGACCTAAAGTCCAACATCGCAGTTACTGATATCCTACCGTAACCATGGACTGATCACTCTTTTGAGTTTCCCATAAACAATCCTCTAAACAAATCTAACCCTGCAGCACCACTGTGCTTGACAAGAAACAAACAAAATATCACTGCAGATGCTATCATCCCCCTTGTGATCCCTACCCTAAACTCTCTCCATAATACTACAAACCCCAACCTACTACAAGACATAAAATAACCGAGAAGGTGAGCATTGTTTATTATCCTTTTACCAAGCTCCAGGACAGCAATGGGCCTATAAAAAGGAAAGCAGAGATCCAAGCTGCAAGTGGACCCCAAAGTTCACTTTTAATAAGCACTTTGGCTGATGGAAACTTCAGATACGGGTGACTGTGTGGGAGCGTGTCTGTCTTCCACTGTAAATATTGGGAAGGATGCATGATGGCACTTAACAAGTTAGCCCTTTCTCTCTCATCTGTCATTGCGTCCACCTCTGTTCCCCAGCATTTTTCTATTTCATAATTTGTTTGCTCACTTTTGCACTCTTAAAAGCTCTACCCCTTGTTTTTGTTCACTTTGCTCTCATGTATACACTGACCCTATAACTTTCTCTCTTGCCCATCCCCCCTCATCACTTCCGAGAGGCTCTTCTTTCATCTATTTCTTTCTCACACATCTTGCTTCTTAAAACAATTGTCTATTCCCCTCTCTTCACTGTCCACTTTTGCTGAGTTCTAAATTCCACTCAGACTGCAATGGCCTTAAAGATGATAGGCTTTCATGTGCATATTCAAAAGCCTATTGTGTCATGCATCTGAAACGATGTGAAAGGATGAGTGTGCACATGTGCATTTTTGGTCTGTATGCATGTGAAAGGCTACAGTTATTTTTGCCTGAAAAGCTATGCTGCATATGAAAGGCTAGGTGTGCACATGTAAGACTGAGGTCTGTGTGTATGAAAGTGTGCATTGCTCATGCAAAGCTGCGGTGCCATGGTATGTGTTGCTGTGGGTATTGTACATGTTACCATTTGGACACCATCTATATTCAATGACCGCACCAAAAGATAACATTATGGTTAACCCATCTATTAGCAGGTTCTATAGTCCGAACCAAGCATGCGAAGCATAGGCTAGTCTTTTTTAATTAATGCACACGCCATGCAATGGGAACTTGATATGCATGCTAGCATTAAACTCATGATAAATGTGAACTTTACTTTCCATTGAAAGTTGCCAGGTGTATAATTTAAGTGGCTGTGCAATACATGAAGCCTCTCCTAATTTGCATATGTATTGACATTGCTGGAAACGATACCACAGAAAATGACCTCATATGTAGCCTTGGATACTAAATGTGATGAGGGTAAGTTACATTACAAAACGTTTTTATAAGTAAGCCAAGAGACAAATAACTATGCTGTGCAGATTAAGTGGCATTATCATTATTATATATGAAGCAGTACATTGAGTGAGCTTTTTTGTGTAGCATACACATGTCATCTGAATGGCTTGTGGGCAATTCTATGAGATCGAATGATTTGCCAAGGATCATACAGTTTAGTTAATTGTGAAGCCAGGATTTGAGACCAGCCTGCAACATAAGGCCCTTAAGCAAATATCTTCCCTGCTTTAGTTGGTAGAAATAGTATTTTGGTTTTAAAAAAACACTCTGTTTTGTATAGATGTTTTGAAACTTACAAAAAAATCAACATCCAAGCTGAAAAATATATAAATCCATATTGGGAACAAACACCATGGTCGTAGCTTTATTTACTAATTCTTGAATGGAAAATTACAAGAATAAAAAACATCCTATGAGTTTGGTAAATGTACGTTTAAAACTTAGATACACATAAAAGGTACTGTATGATAAGATCACCTTCTTATAGTCATTGTTTGACAGAATCATGTTTGCTACTGCATATCATGTGATGGGAATGTGAACACTTGTCAGAAACAATGGTTCATCAATGAACCACCACTAATAAGGAATGTGCCATTTAAAGGCTCTGCCGGTCGATAAGTGTGTGTTTATTTTATTTATTTTTACTTTTGTATAGCGCACTAAGCCCAAGAGCATCAAGGCACTGTTGCATGACCAGTTACTTAGAAATTTACAGACATTGGGGTAAGCACAGTGTAATAGTTGTTCAGTAAATGTTACTGTAGTTTAGAAGTTCAGACCAGGTAAAGGGCCTGCGTCCATAATTCAGGCAAAGAGTAGTGTTTTTAGATTTCTTCTGAAAGTCCAGTAGGAGAGTTCAGCACGTAGGGTCGGAGAGAGGAGGTTTCAGTGTTTGCCACCTCTGGCTGGGAAACTAGAGTCTCCAGCTTTGGTCATCTTGAATTTAGGCGGAGTGATGCAGTTGGCGTAAGCAGCTCTGGGAATTGTTGACTATCGTTGACTATTTACGAGGCACTAGTGGGAAGCCCTGTTGAATTTGCAAGGGTGGCAGTGTCTGGTCACATGTCCAACAAAAGGCATCCTAATTATAGCACCAGTGGTGAAACAAGCCTGCGAGGTCCCTAGGTTCTCTGCTGCTGTACAGGGGAAAAATGTCTTGCATTGGCCCTGATTGAAAGTAAACACAGAAATGTCACCTCTATTATGTTGCGCAGCCCAAACACAAGTAGGTAAGTATACAAATAACTTAATGTCCAAAACGATGAACATAATGATGATTCATGCTGTACAAAAACCTCTCAGCAGTCAATGGTCTTAACGAAAACGATTTATATATAGTCCAATGTGACTCAGAAATGCCGACACGTGTTTCGACCCTAAACAACGGGTCTTTTTCAAGGCAAAACTGTATCATGTTGTAAAAGAAAAATCACAGAAACCAAAGCACAAAAACAAATACATGTGCACATAGAACTTTTGAGTCAGAAAACAAACAACAACATTTGCATAAGAAAATTGTTAGGATCAGAAAATAGACAAAAACAAAAACAATGGTCGGGATGGGACCAGAACCCATCAGGAGAAAGCAAAACATAATGCACAAGCATAGTTGCCATGATTTACCAGATTGATGAAATAGCATATAGACAATATGGAAATAAAGTAAGATGTTACCATTGGAAATCAAACATTCGACGGGCAAAGTCCAAAATTGTAGCATCCAATGTTGCATTCGTAAAGGGGGAACAAAACATATAAAACAATGAGCTCAGTACCATGAGATTATTTATAGTACAATTATAGCACATTTTGTATCCACTATTCTATTGAATACAAGTTATATGTAATGGCCTTATTGACTACTAAGTCATGTTACTTCAAAGTCCCAAGCACCAATATTACGGTGAAGAAAAGTAGCAGTGATAGTCAAAAGTAAAAAGCCAACTCTATATAATTTGCATTATAAAACAAGGATAAATTACCAAAATAAAAAATAGGAACAGAGTGTTGAACAGAGCCAACTTGAACAAGATTAGCCCAAACTATGCCTCATTCAATATAGATAGAATATCATCCAAGTGGCTAAAGAAGTAAAACACTGGATTGTTACCTGGACGCTACATCTAATCTATACAAACAAGTTAATATGACTTTTTCAGCCAATGCCTATACAGGTAAACTAATAAGGGCTTGCAGACCACTGCTCTCAACAGACAGTTGCCTCATACTAGCCAGAGCACTCATATTGTCCAGACTGGACTATTGTAACAGACTCTACCTAGGTGCTAGCATGTTTGTGCTTAACAAACTCCAAATAATGCAGAATAATGCTCTCAGAGCCACGCTAAAAATCCCAAGGAGAGAGCATATCTCTGCAATAAGAAGACAACACAAATGGCTCTCCATAAAGGAAAAGATTGAGTTGAAAACCGTGTGTCTTACCTTTAAATCCCTGAACCACACAGCTCCACCCTACTTAACTGAAACAATTCCCTATCAGATCCTCCACACAGGTCACCAGATCAGCTAACACGTCCTACCTGGTGGTCCGTAGATATACATTTAAAAAATCAGGAGGGAGCAGCTTCCCTGTCATGGCGGCCCAACTGTGGAATACTCTCCAACCTGCTATCAAAACAACCCAGCTTTTCACTAACTTCAGGAGAAACTCCATTTCCTGTCTAATCAGTAAGAATTAAGGAAACTTAAGAGTTAAACTTTACGAGGTACACATTTCAATGTATAATCTGCATGTCTGTCCTTCTAGCGGATACCCTTGTTGCTTTTAATGTAAATTGACACCTTGTACACAGCCTGCCATTTGCCTTTCCTCATCAAGTGTAACTGTATTTTGACTCTAGGCCCATGTCTGTAACAACTGCATTCTTGTCCTAAGGAGCTCTATGTCTTCTTCTACAAACGTAACTGTAATTTGACTATGTCTGTAACAATTATACCTGTGTGCTAATACACCAAGATACCTCTGGGTCAGGTGCGCTATAGAAATAAATAAGACAAACAAGCAAACAAACTCAAAGTTGATGTCACATATTCATGTTTGTAAGACACCAGTTGGCCCGGGAAGCCAAAAGTAGTTCCTGGTAGCTGTTGGTTCCAGGCTAATTAGGTTCCCCTATGCTTGAAGCAGGATCTAAATAGCTCCCTGCGATTTCAAACCCTGAGATATTGTCTGTGTGGGTTGTTATATGATTTTTTAATTTTTCAAGTTATCCCTATAAAAGAGAATGTTATTTTAAGTCTGTGATTTCCACTTTTTTGGAGTCTAACTTTATCACATGGTTTCAACATGTTAATTTTTTCAATTTCTTTTGACACAAAAACATTTACAGGGCTATTACATGCTATTCTATAGAAAAACAACAACAACAATGTCAACATCAATTGGAATAAAAACTGCACCATCTATGAGACCTCTGATCTTAGAAACTACTGCTGATGAAGAACTTGATAAGGCTATTTATCAATTTACCAATAGCATTTTGCCTCCTCTTACATGTCTGAGTAGGTCTCGGGCCATGTTCATGTCCCAAACGAACAAGACACTAGTTGTGAATGTCATTTCCCCAAACAAGGCTCAGCATAATGCTGATCAAGGTGGCTTTCATGAGACAACCACAATAAGTGGGGGAAAAAAAGAAAACTTTTGTTCAAGAGAAAAAGTCTAAATATCTCCCTAACCTCAAATGAAGTAGTAGGAAATCTTCACGTACATTCTTAAGATCTATTCCACTGATTGAGGAGATAATTTATGTAAACATCAAGATCCCTTCAGTCAATTCAGATGAAGAAACGCTATTACCTCCAAATAACTCAAGAAAGTCAAACCAGAAAAAGAAGAAGGTTTCCATCAAAGCGCTGCAGGCCAAAATGACTTTCTTTTTTTTACTTTTAACAAACTCATTGGAGGGACTGACAGAGAAATCGTACTAACCAACTCAATTGTGGAAATTGAGGAATCTCAGGTCTACACTATGAATACCAATAACAACTTCAGAACTGGAGATGAAGTAGTCACTCGAACCACTACTTCACAGAATTTGATCGACAGAGGTTTACAGACTTTTCAGAGACAAAAACACACTGATCACCACAAAGCAGTCACTGGATGTCAAATTAGCTATGATGCTGATACCACACGGCAAAGCCAAGTTAGTGAACTAAGGGACTACAATCCCTATATTATTGGCCTTGAAAACATAACACAAATCAATGGTCTTTTACAATTAAACTTCTCAAAATTGCTCATGCTTTTCAGAGAGATTCTGGCCCCTAGAGCCATTTGTTCTGGAGACATTGATTTGGTGCTAATAACTGTGAGAGACCAACGGAGTTATTTAAAGACGTCTGTTCCAAACTCCTTTTAAAGCCTTATGGACAATACTAGACAAAAAAGGAATCCACCCAATTCCGTTTCTCCAAGGTCTCAGTAATTGAGGTAGAGAAGACCATTTTGACTCTCAAACCTTCTAATTGCAAAGGCGACCAATGCCCCGCACAACTGATCAAGGATGCGGCTAGGGATTTAGCCCCCTTTATCACAAAACTTATCAATGCCTCCTTTACTACGGGCACCATCCCCCGCAATCTAAAGGAATCTTGGGTACTCCCCCTCCTAAAAAAGCAAACATTGGACCCCAACATTCCTACTAACTACAGGCCCATCACCACGGTTCCCTTCCTACTAAAAATATTAGACAAGGTAGCATACACCCAAATCCAGAACTTCCTTGAGATGAACCATCTCCTCGGCACCCGCCAATCCGGTTTCCGTCCGCAACACGGCACAGAGACTGCCCTTATCGACCTAAAAGCCCAAATAGATTCACCCAGAGACGAGGGAAAACTAGCTCTCCTCCTCCTTCTAGACCTCTCAGCCGCCTTTGATCTGGTGGACCATAAAGTCCTATGTAATCACTTGGACTCGGCTGCCCACTTCTCAGAGGAGGCTATAGTCTGGATTCAATCATTTCTTAGTGACAGGACTATGAGGGTGTTCTCCCCCGCAGCGGCAGCAGACCCTATCCCAATCACTTGCGGAGTGCACCAGGGATCCTGCGTCTCGCCGACACTCTATAACATCTTCACCAAGCCACTCTTTGACGATCTTGATAATCTGGGTATCACCTACACTAACTATGCAGATGATACTCAGATTCTCTTACCACTTACTGGGGATTACGTCGAAGATCTGGCTCTGGTGAATAGAGTCTATAGCATCGTTCAGGCATGGATGGCCAACCATGGCCTATGCTTGAACGATGACAAAACAGAGCTCATCATCCTGGGCACGGCAGCCCGTATCTCCAAACTTAACCAAAACTACTCCGCCTTCATCATCGATGGCAACACTATCAAGGTCGCCAGAGAAGTAAAAACCCTAGGTTTTTACCTTGATGCGACACTATCTTTCACCAAACAGGTGAACTCACTGTCATCATCCACTGCCTATACATGCAAGTTAATACGAGCTGGGAAACCATTCCTTTCAGAGGACAGCTGTCTTATTCTAGCTAGAGCCCTCATTTTATCGAAATTAGATTATTGCAACGCCCTCTACATAGGGACTACCAAACAAATCATCCACAGAATCCAAGTGCTCCAAAACAATGCACTTAGAGCGGCCCTAAGTATCCCCAGAAGTGCACACATTTCAGAAATAAGACGAAAACACAAATGGCTTTCCACCCAAGAAAAAATCAACCTTAAATCTGCGTCCCTTATCCACAAATGCCTAAACAACAAAGCTCCCCGATACCTCTCAGAACGCTTCAACAGGAAAAATCCAACGAGACTCACAAGGACAGCCAGCCCCAACTGCCTCCTAGTGCCCAGATTCAAACTAGCCACCATTGGAGGTTCCAGCTTCCCAGTTAAGGCAGCACAGTTATGGAACTCCCTACCCCTTGCACTCAGATCTGACCAAACCTTCAATAACTTCAGAAAGAAAACCATAAAATGGCTTATTGAGAATGCGACATAGCGTATGTCACTTTATACGTAACGTCTTCTTATAATGTTTGTACTAACCTGCTTTTACTGTTTGATCGCCATAGATTTGACTGTTTAGCTACGCCTTATCTGCACTTGCACTTGCCCTACCCTGCAGATTCGAAATGTCCACTATGCCTGTAACCTGTAACGTTAACTAATCTGTAACCTGTAAACGTTAACTAAGCTGTAAACCTCCTTGTTCTCTTGCGCCCTGCTACCCTAGGGTCTGGTGCGCACAATAAATAAATAAACAAACAAACAAACAAACAAACAAACCGTCTCTCTCCTCTTAATACTCCCCCCCAACTCCCGTTCAAGGTCCGTGGACCAAATAAGGACCAGTCTAAGGTTTTGAAAAACAAATATAACAAAGTACAATTTCATTAAAGAGAAAACACAATACACAAATATCTTAAAATAAAATCAACACATCTTAAAAAGGTGTAAAACACAAAACAAGTTCTAAATCAGTTTGAAATAAAATACTAAAAAATTGATAAAAAAACAACACCAACCTGCCTAGGTGTCCCCTATACACCCAACAAGCTCCTGCCTATACAAATCTAGACAGAGCAACACAAAAAATTAAACCCTGGTGTATAGTAACGCTTTGGTAGGTAGCACTTCCAAACAACCACTTTGTTTGGTTTGTCGGAGGTATGTTATTAATCACCTCTCTGTCAATTGTCTACCCCTTGAAACTGCTACTGGGGTGACTGAAACCACTGAGTTGATCAATGAACCACACCTTACAATTTTAAGTGCTCATATGCCCGACATGTTTCATTCACATACATTTGGAACAAATTGCATGAACTTCATCAGGGGACCCAAAACAAAATCCACTATACACAATAGATGAACATAATAACAGACACATTATTTAAACTTGTCTGTGAAGGTTATGAATGCCTCCATGTTGGGGTGCTTCCAAGTAACTGAAGGCTTTTAGTAAAAGACAACCCGCTGAGAAAAGAAGGGGGGGAGGGATAAGCCAAAGAAACAAGCGAGGAGAGAAGAAGAAAATGGACTTGAGTTAGTAATATACCTCAAATCAATTTACAAGGCTGTAATTAACCTAAGTAAGACTCACCGGTACCCGTCTTGCCAACGCAAATACTGCTACGTTATGGGAAGAGGGGAACGTCTCCACTGTGGACGTTTAAACACATTCTGTAGACCAACAGAAGGAGACAACAGAACTGGTATGAGCACAACACAATTAATCACCATTTAACATTTAACATTGTAAGAGTTACTCATCTCATTAGCCTGCAGTGACCACCAAATTCAGTGACAGTCAACTCTAATAAATGCATGCTAAATACACACCACGTGACTCTACACAACCCTGCAACCACTGGCCAAGAATCTGTGTTATTAATCCTGAACTAGATGATCCAACGTGAATCCACAAGGAAGAGAGTTAAGAGTATATACTCCCATCCTCAAACCCAAACGTGTAATACAATACGTTCACCAAATTGCCATCAACATGCGGTGTGTGCAAGGTACACGTAGGTGTAAGGTACAAAATAGTGAAAAACAAGACTCATACCCTAAGGAGAGGAAAATGGCAAAAAAATTCGCTCGACCGTTAAGTTGCGCCCATGTTCCAGCATTGACTCGTGTGGAAAGATTTCAAAAGTGTCTTTCTCCCATGCACATAAATACAGCCATAGAAGGGAACCATGGAGAGAACAAAAAGAGTCAAATGAGCAATGTAGCCCAAGCGTCAGTTCCTGCTTGCAACATCTAAAAAGCAGGAACAAAAGAAAAACCGAGCGTAATGCGCGGCTTGCCAAGTGTCCATAAGTCTCCGGCGGCAAGAACTCAGAAACGCTTTGGTCTGTCAATACGCGCTGTTTCCTCTGTGCCGTCTCTGCGAGGCACCAGGAAGTATAAGTGGAGACAGGGGGTGTGGTAAGCCGACCACGTGACAGGTGAGGTGATTACCACGGCTATACTGTGTATGGAGAGAAAAGATTCAGAACGGAGTACCCAGACATCTTGATCCATGTAAAATGCCTTGAAATTAGCATCTATACTAGCCAATAAAGACAATTTTACAACAATATCGTAATAACTTAAAAACGATGAAAACCCATCTGCTCAATAGGGATAGCCAAACAATGGTAGAAAATTTACTAAAAAGGCACATGACCCAATTATGGAGGTTTACCAAGTCTTTCATCTCAGAGGACAGGAGCAAAGAAATGCAGGTAATTTCTGAGGAAGTATGGGATAAATATTATTCTAAAATGTACAAGGATTCACTTAATACTGATTCTCCAATTCTCCTTGTAGTAATTTCAAGAGCTTTGCCCTGGCCTTCAACAAAACCAGACAAGGTATGTTTTATTATACAAAAGAGCAAGGGCTTCAGAGCTTCGAGCCCAGATAATCTTGCCCCAGATACTTTAATGTATGAACCCTATTTTGTGGTCCCAAATTGTTTTCACCTTATTTCATTAAATCTTCAGTAACGGCTCCATTCCAACTTCTTTGAGAATGTCTTACATAGTTACAGTCTATAAGAAGGGTGATTGTTCCAATTCATCCAACCATAGACCAATTGCTTTTCTAGATGCAACAAGTAAGATCTTTGCATCTTTAATATTCAAGGAGTTGTAACTTTGGGTGGACAACCTAGGCATCTTATCATATAATCAAGTGTGCTTCTGGAAAAGGGTTGGAAATCTCTTAATGGCATAATCTTGGCTCTCACGAAGGCCGCTGTTTCTGATGGCACTTCTATGTCAACCAACAAAGATCGTGGTGGAAACTCATAGATAAAGGGATTCTATGTGCCCTAATTAAACTAATTATGCTGCTCCACCACAATATGATGATCCAGATTAGATTATCAAAAGAAGGCTACTTATCGAGAGGTATCAACACCACCATTGGGCTGAGGCATGGGTGTGTCTTGGCATCTCTCCTATTTAATATTTGTCAGATTTAGATTGAGTTTGGGACACCATAATTTCTTTGCATTTAAATTAGGCCCTACGAAACTGAACTGGTTAACCTTTGCGGATGATTATTATTATTCAATTAACCCCCATTGGTTTGCTGTGGAAACAAACTGCTTTCATGTCTTATAAAGGAATCAATAATCATGCAATCTATGGTGGGAGAAGCTACTCCCCTTAATTCACCATCTCTTATATAAAGATAAATAACCATCATCTCAGTTGAAACAATCCCTGTTGTTGAAACATATGGAATACTGGATCTTTGTGAGAGAAGAGACCTCCTTCAGGGAATGGTCGATACGCCTGCCCCCAGGAGATATGGAGGATGTATGCCACCAACTAGATTATCTTCTAAAGTCAGGGATAATCCAGGAGTCCAGAAGCTCCAATGCCTCTCCCATTGTCGTGGCCCGGGAGAAGTACATGGATGTCAGGCTTCTCATTGACCATCATTGATTTAACACCAGTACTCATCTCGACTAATACACCATGCGCCTGGTTGACGAGGCATTGTACTTGCTGCTGGGTAGTACCTGGATTTTGGTCCTGCACTTGTGGAGTGGCTATTACCTGATCCCGATCCATCTGGTAGATTGTAAAAAGACAGCCATCATCTGCCCACTCATATGCTACGAGTTTGACAGGGGATCTCTTGTGCAGCAGTGAATTCCATGCCCCATGGAAAAGACGGTCAGCAACATAAACCTCTGTGAAGGTGCTTGTTCACCTGGATGACATCATTGGGGCTCATTGCAAGTGTGCCGGTCTTCCGACAGGATATCAGAAAACTGCCCTACCTTTTATGCCACCCGATATCCCAGTATTACCAAGATATTATAGGTGGCGGGAACGCTGGTAAATCCCCATTCCATGGAGTTGCATGGGACACCATGGAGAGAATTGCTGGAATGACCCGCACCAGTAGTACCAGTGCATGTAATTTCGGCATTAGGGACCTGATTTACTGGTAGGTCAGGCCTGGTGGTAAGTCATTGCACCCAGTGGCAAACTTGTGTTTACCCGGTCAGAACAAATGGCAGTGTCGGGACGGAATTACCGAAAATTTTACAGCCAATTTTTCCAGATTGGGGAATATGTAAAGACCCCCTTTGTGTTCAATGGGACCCTGTCGGAACACTATAGGAAGCTCACGAAGGTTCCAGTTGGGTCAGAGAAGTGTCAAAATACATAAGACACATCTTCCAAGCACAAAGCATCGCTGTGGATGTGGCAAAGATGGACACCCTCCTTACCTGGCCAAGACTTCAGAACCTGAAGTAGCTGCAGAGTTTCCTGGGAATCTGCAGCAACTACCAGAGGCACGTTGCGGGATATGCCAACATCGTCTGTTGACCTCACCAAAGGATACTCACCTACCTAGGCGAGCTTTAGGACTGCTGCCAACTCTGCCTACCATGTATACCATCCATAAAAGGTTCCATGTAATAATGTCGCCACAAAAATCTCGCCATGCAAAAATATCGCCGAAAAATGGCCGTTTTTTTGTGGCGACATTACTGCATGGAATATGCGGGGGACACCCCCGCAACCCCCACATTTTTCTTTTTCTTTTTTTTTTTTGGCCCTGTCCCCATATATATGGTCAGCCATATAATATCGCCGCGACCTTTTCCCGGCAATATTATTTATGGTGACCATATATATGGGGATAATATTACCCGATACCCCATAGAAGCCCTTTGGTGACATGTGGACTGACTAATGCTAGCAGGCCTTTGAGGAGCTCAAACAAACCCTCACCACAGTACCAATCCTGGCCTTCTCATATCTTCAGTTGCCTTACATCTTGCATGTTGAATAAAATCTGGATGGATTGGGATTGTCCTTAAGTATAAGACCTATGGAAAGATGAGTCTGATCACCTTCTTCAGTCATGGTCTGTATGTGGCGGAAACGGACTACCCCATTCAAACGTTGTAATTTCTGGCAATTAAGTGGGCTATTACAGAGAAGTTCCAGGATTATCTCTACTGCGCCACTTTCACAGTGAGGATGGACAACAACCCCCTGACTTATGTGTTGAAGGCGCCTAAACTGGAGGATACTGGACAAAAATGGTTTGCTGCATTGTTCATGTGGTACCATTTTAATTTTCAACCCCGACCTGGGCGCACTTACATCAATCCCCTCTCTAAGAGGCAGCATGCACCACCGAACGATACACCTCATGTCAGAAGTAGTCTTCAGAAGGCATCAGAGCCATCTGTCAGGCTCCGACTCAGTAGGAGCAAGACAGAGCTAGGTGTGTGGACTGCTTATTGGAGTTTGTAACAGCCATTTACTTCAACATCACCAGTTAGAAGGTATCTGAGCTACCACATTTGATGTGAGAAAAAATCTGGTTGTTCCAATTAACAGATTCTCGCATTGATCTGTTCGTGAAAGCAAAGACCATAAAAGCGGATGTGCCCAAAGGTGTCTCTCATGACTCAGAACAGGCTGCAGACGTATGGCAGTGGAAGGCCGATGTGCAGAATGGTGGAATCCTGCATCAGGAAAGCAAAGTTGGAGACAGGCTATTGGAGATGAGGCTATGTCTCGGGAGGGAAGCTCAGAGGGCAACGTGCTAGCCTTGGTAGCAAGACGACACAGAGCAACACCGGTTCGATCCCCAGGTCCACGCTTTGAAACCTCTGGGCATTAAGCGAGTTATAAATTACCTATCATATCATATCATTACATTGCTAGGTGCTACCGCAACGATTCCACTCCACGGCCAGCATGGACATCTTTTCAGTGACAGAACCTTTGAGTTGGTTCATTCAAGGTTTTTCTGGCCCAGAAAATTAGCCGACATGGAATACTATTGCCAGCAGTGTACCAGGTGTGTCTCCAGGAAAACCACGACTCGAACTGCAGCATATCTTCACACAAATGTATTATCTATGGCAGAAGTCCTACCTATCTCAGAAGAAGGCAATCTTTGAGATCTAGCCAGGGCAACTTGTTGAAGGTGCCACAGGCTAAACTGGTGAGGGCAGGGAGGTGCTCCTTTAACTCCCTTCCCCCTTCCTTGTGGAATAAGCTGCCTAGTAAATTAAGATTGGACTACTCAAACTTATCTTTTGAAAAAGCCTTGAAGACTGTCTTTTTAATATGATATTTCTGGCCATTACTGATGGTTTATTGTGCTGATTTTATAGTTTCTCTTTTATGTACATGATGATCTTATTATTTTTTTTTTAATGCAGGTTTTAGGTTGTTGTTCTTATGTGTCCTGTTATAATCATTTTTATCTTCATGTTTTTATGGATCTTTCTGCTGCTGACTTTAGGTGGTTAATTTCATGCATTCTCTTTTTTCCGTTACCTGTGTGTTTATTGTTCTGTTTTTTTTTTGTTGGTATGTGTGTGCCTGCTTACCCTTGGGCATAAGGCGCATTATAAATGTTTAAACTTTAACATTAATCACCTGCAGAATTCAGGGCCCATGGACCTTGTCTGCATCAACTTCTTCAAGTTGGAGGTGGACAGGCGAGGTGTGCAGAACATTCCGGTGGTGACATACCATTTTACTCAGACCACGCAGGTGTCCCCCACTAAGAATCCGTGCGACACCAAAGTCAAGTGCTGTGGGGGAAATATTTAGTGCACTATAGATTAGTTCCAACCAGGGACTGGATATTGATTTAACAACGATGAAACAAAGATGCTCAGCTTTTTTAAATCAAGAAGACCTGTTCAACTCCATACCACTCCCAGGAGAATGCCAAAGTGGAGTGGTTCAATTTCACCCTCTTGGTGAGGCTGAGCACCCTGAGGCTGGAGGAGAAGACCAGATGGAGTCAGCAGGTGGCTACACTGATCCATGCTTAGAACTGTACAAAGAATTATGCCACTGGGTTTACACTGTATTAACTGTTGATCAGAAGGGACGCCCGGCTGCCTGTAGATCTGTGTTTTGGAGTGTCAGCAGATAGAACAGCAAGCGAGAAGTACACATGCTATGTGAACCCCATCAGCTCATCCAAGCTGCGAAGACAGAGGAGGGTATCAAATTCTGCTCCAATGCCAAGGTCAAGATACACTCCCTTTAGCCTGGCAATCTTGTATTGATCTGCAGCCTCAGAAAGAATGGACGAAACCAGCTAGGTGACAAGTGGGAGTCTCAATCATTCATTGTTAGGAAAGATTTCGTAATTGTGGGTAATTTTCCTTCCATTTGGCAACCCCTAAACTTTTTGCTGTTGTTTTTCACCTTGTTCTCGACTTTGCCAGAGAAGTGCAGCCTTCTGCCGCACTCCTCTGGGCTTTCGCTCCATTCTTACGGGGAAACTGACATGCCCTTAAGACAGTCAGTACCGGGAAATGCTGTTTTCCGTAGTTTCTTTTATCATGTTGCGGCTTTCGTGCAACATGACACAAGAGGGCACTGTAAACTAAGTTACTGCTCTCTTGGGTCCCTAGCCTTCTACAGGCCCTAGATACTCTTTTTGGATTGTAACTGATCGGTGCAAGTGAATCACGGATGGGAATGGTGGCAGCAATCGTTTCTTGTGTTTTGAGCTCCTTTTGGCGTTTTAAGCGCGTTTCTCGCGCTTAGCCCAAAATGGTGGCCTGGCTCCCAAAATGGCCAGACCACAAGGCTCCTTTGTCCTGTCCGCTGACCGTCTTGCTCCCTTCACCTTCCCCAGGTCGAGCCGACCCGGGGCCTTCCTTATTTGGGCATGTACTTTCCTGCGAAACACGGATGCTTTCGCGGGCTTCTACAGGCCTTGTGTGTGCCTCCAGGATGTGGGCTGGGATGTCTGGTCCCAATACACATCCTGGGTGCCAGAGAGTCTAGGGTGGTGTGAATGCCTGGGACCACCGTGGTCCGTGATAGGTCCACGTATGGTGTGAGTGTTGATGAGCAGATCTCCCATTGGGTCCCCTCCGTTTTGGCGCGAAGGGAACCGTGGATAAGAGGGGGCTGGAAACACCACTACCATGTCGATCTCCTGAGTTCTCACGAACGAAGGAATACAGGAGCCAAGTATCGTGCAACCACGAGGCTGAACCGAGGAATCGCTGGTGACCTGCTGAAGGACTGCTCCTCTGCACGGCTGTCGCCTTGTGAAACCCTTTTTACCCCTGATCGAACCAGAAGGCCTGTACTGGTACTTCGACCCTTGGAATAGCGGGAACAGCTATTGTCGGCATCTTCACCATCTCCTGCTGATAAGCCTTCGGAAGCGTCTCTGGGCCCTCAAGCAGACTGACCAGCCTACACAGGAGTCTTGCTCTGTAACCGCCGCCAGGTTGTGTAGTATTTCGAGTCCTTGTCACTCTCACACGATTCGTACACTTGCCGTTCCCATGTCAAAACAGCACACCTTTCCGTACTCGCGCTCTGCTTCTGCCCACAGTGGAGGCTGCGCTTGAGTCGCAGAACTGTTCTTCTTCATTTGTGCACTAAACTGAACTGCCTGACTCCCTCGAAGAGACTCCCCTTTTTGCCCGTTGGCACCAGCGTGTGCCGGTACTTTTGAGCACAAGGCTCCACTCTTCGTAGGGCTCGGACTTCCTTTTAGTTAGGTGCCTCTGAAGGCGGACTGGGTCTAAGCATTATTTCGCACTGCCTGTTTTCCTTCCCTTTCAGGTGGACTACACATTTCGCGCATATAACGCTTGAGACTTGTTGTATTTGTATATATATTGTATTGGTATGGTATGTGTTGGTTTACTAGAGTTGTATTGTGATTTCTCGCTACGGGCATTGTTTTAAAGGCCTTGGAATAAATGTGTATATATTCTTAATATAACACCTGTTTGGAGTAGTTTGTAAGTGTCCTTGCTTTGTGTACTCATTGCGGGCTTTCAGTCACCCTCACCCCTCTTGAGACCTAGACTTGACCGCCGCGATCGCTTCCCTGATTGGTCTGGCTTGTCCAGAGGTTACCCTGTTCCAAGTAATTAGGTTGGCCTTCTGAAATTCTGCGCCACCAGGACAGAGTTCAGAAATCCGTCTTAACAAATTGGTGTACAGCGGTGGGATACGACTGAAGGTATCCAGTGTTGCGCACGAACTAAGGCATTTCAAGTTATTCCTACCAGGACACGTAGTGAATTGTTGTAGTATAACTTTAAAAAGGCCGTAGTCCTATCTAACAGTATGGAAACAAATACCTTGTTAACTTTAAATGCTTCCAAATGAGAAACATTGAAAAAGATGTGTGCGGAGAGAGGTGTTTCCTCTCAAGGCACGAAATTGGATATGATCCAAAGAATCGTGGCGTGGCAAGAAGCGCAGCTTGACGCTATAACTTCTGAGGACAGTGCGGAAGGAGGTGGGGCTGCTCTCACTGGTAGAACCGACGGTTCTGCCGCTGCACTGATCCACCGCAACCACGAGGACAGGGAGGATGAGATGTCTAATGTTTCCTCTTCCAGTGCTGATGGGGAGGCTATGCTTGAATTCAAGAAGCAAGAGATGCGGTTTAGGCAGAAGGAGCTTGAATTCAGCATAGCCAAACTAAAAATCGAACAGGCAGAAAAACAGAAAGACAGGGATCACCAGTTGGAACTGGCCAAGCTTCAGGTTGCAAATGGGTCCAAGGGTCCTGGACATGGGTCTGGGGCCTCCTCTCATCCACGGTTTCCGAAAGATCTGCTCAGTGTGTATGAGGAAAGGAATGAAATTATGGACTGGCTGAATGCGTTTGGGTATGCATGCGAAGTTCAAGAAGTTGACAATGCTGATAAGATTGCCTGGTTACTCAGCAGACTGCCCCATTCTGGCTGTAGTACCATTATGGAAATGTCAAAGGCTGAGCGAGCTGATTTTGCAATGTTAAAGCAAACTCTCATTTTAAAGTTTGGAAAGACTCCGGCCCAATATTTAAAACGATTCAGAGAGTATAAGAAAAAAGAAGGTGGTACTTGGGTATCTTATGTAACTGAATCCTTAAAAAACTTAACTGGCTGGGTAGAAAGTTATAAGGTTTCTACCTTTGAAGGCATGATAAATCTTGTCATGCTGGAACACATTTTTGCATCTTCTTCCCCGGAGCTTAAGCAGCATTTGGCCGATTCGAAGGAGATAGATCCTAAGAAGCTGGCCATTGCAGCAGACTTATGGGTGTCACATCGAGTGTCCCATAAGGACAAAACTCATCCTGGTAAGCAGGAGGAAGGGAAAAAGTCCAAAGATAAGGAGGGTGGAGAATCTGATAAATCTTCTTCTCAAAAGGGCCACAAAAAGAAAAATAAGGGTAAGACACTAGAGAACTCACAGGGTAGAGGAGGTCAGCCTCCGAAACAGAACTCTGGTTACAATAAGACTCCCTATGTAAACAGACCCAATGGATCTTGTTTTGCTTGTGGAGCAACTGACCACGTGAAGGGGGATCCCCGGTGTAAGGGTAAACCTCTGGGGGTCCACTCTGCTAATCTGGCCTTCTCCTCCTACGAGGAACAAGAGATTACAGGAGCATCCTTCTCCTCAGACTCATTTCCCAGCGGGATTGAAGCTGAGGTAGTTTTAGTTTCCCTGGGTCCCTGGGAGCCTAAAGTCGCATGTTCCCAGTAATACCTGTAAATCTTACTTTAAATGGTACAGCAGTCAGGATTCCAGTGAGCATACAGAGAAACGTCCCAGGAAAGGTCTTGTTAGGTAATGATCTCAGAGCTTTAGGGCTCGTAGGAGACACTGCCGACAGACCCTACACACGGTCTCAAGCACGGGCAGCATTGGCCAAGACCAATACGCCGCCCCAGCCGAAGGGGAAACCCAAGACAAAAGGAGTAAACAAGTCAAGTTGAGGGAAAGAGAATATTCCCCCGAGCTTGCCTACCACTGCGGTGGAGGAAGTTGGTCAATCGCCCGGGCCTGACGAGGAGGTGGCGATGCCTGAAGTATTTGACCCCAACGACCATCCTGAACTAAAAGACTTGTTAGTAGAAGGCGGTCCTGATAGGGACGAATTCAGTAAAGGCCAACGTGAGTGCCCATCTCTGGAAGGCCTAAGGAGACAGGCCTGCTCCCAGCTTGAGGGTGAACCTCCTGGGACGCATAGGATTTATTGGGAAGGTGGACTCCTGTATAGTGAGCCCACAGAGTCTACAGAAGGAGACCATAGGAGGTTGGTGGTTCTCCTTGCTGTTAGGCCCTTCCTCCTGCAGTTGGCGCATGAAGTGCCCCTTGCTGGTCACCTTGGTATTAAGAGGACCAAGCAAAGGTTATCCATGCACTTCTACTGGCCCAAGGTGGGGGTGCAAGTAGAAAGTCACTGCAGGAGTTGTGCCTCCTGCCAGTTATCTGGTAAGGTTGGCTCGACAATCCAAGCTCCATTGGTACCACTCCCAGTTGTGGGAATACCATTCGAAAGGGTAGGGATCGACATCGTTGGTCCCCTTGACCCACAAACATCCTCGGGCAATAGGTTTATCCTGGTGATGGTCGAGCATGCAACCAGATATCCTGAGGCCATCCCATTGAAAACTGTAACTGCCAAGTCAGTTGCAAAAGCGTTACTTGGCATATTTACTAGGGTTGGCTTCCCTAAAGAAGTTGTGCCGGATCATGGCAGCAACTTTATGTCGAAGTATATGCAGGCTATGTGGAAAGAATGTGGGGTCACCTACAAGTTCTCTTCTGCATACCGCCCCCAGACCAATGGTCTGGTGGAACGTTTCAACAGAACGTTAAAGAGCATGATTGGGGCTCTGGAAGAACCTCAGAGAAGAAAATGGGATCTTCTTTTACCATGCTTACTGTTTGCCTACCGAGAGGTACCACAGGAGGGTGTTGGCTTCAGCCCCTTCGAACTTCTGTTCGGTCATCCTGTACGGGGACCCTTAGCCATAGTCAAAGAGGGATGGGATATGCCCACTCCCCCTGTTACTACCAACGTAGTTGATTATGTGCTAGGGCTCAGAAAACGGATGGTACTTCTGATGGGCTTGGCTAGTGATACATTGAAGGCAGGACAAGTGCTGGTGAAACATTGGTATGACCAGAAAGCTTCCCTCATCAACTTTATACCTGGTCAACAAGTCCTGATCATGAATCCAATAAGGCCTCGAGCTTTACAGGACAAATGGTCAGGCCCTTACACAGTGGTGGAGCCCTTGGGTGAGGTTAACTATTTAGTAGACCTTGGAAGGCCTGGACAGGCTCCAAAAGTGTTCCACGTAAATAGGCTGAAGGCTTTTGTCCCAAGAGTCGAAATCGCAGCACTGCTACTGGCTTCAGATGTTGAGGAAGAGGAGTCTGAACTTCTCTCCGACCTGTTCCAAAGCGGTCATTCAGATAGCTCCTTTGAGGGTGTCCGAGTGGCCTCTCACCTGACTTCTGATCAGCAGGCTGAGTTGAAAAGTTTGCTTAGGCAGTTTTCCCCCCTGTTTTCACAGTCGCCTGGTTTGACACCTTGGTGCAAACATAACATAGACACAGGAGACAGTGTACCTACCAAAAGTAGGGGATACAGGATGTCAGACAAAGTACGGTCTTATATTAAGACCGAGGTCAACAAAATGTTAGACCTTGGGGTGATTGAACCCTCTAGTAGTCCTTGGTCCAGCCCTGTGGTTTTGGTTCCAAAGGCAGGCACTTCTGAATTGAGGTTCTGCGTGGATTACAGGGCTCTGAATGCTGTCACCAAGACAGATGCACACCCCTTGCCTCGAACAGATGAGCTGGTGGATACTTTGGGTGCCTCCAAGTACCTCAGCACGTTTGACCTCATTGCTGGCTATTGGCAAATAGCGTTAGTAGAACATGCCAAGGAGAAGACAGCATTTTCTACTCCAGATGGCCTTTACCAATTCCGGGTAATGCCGTTCGAGTTGAAGAATGCACCTGCCACTTTCCAGAGGCTTGTGAATCATGTTTTGAATGGGTTGGACTAATTCTGTCATGCATATCTGGACGATATAGCAGTTTTCAGTGCCACCTGGGAAGACCATGTGAAACACCTCGGGATTGTGCTCCAGGCTCTTCAGAAAGCACACTTGACCATAAAGGCTAGTAAATGCCAGATTGGACAAGGCTCAGTGGTTTACCTTGGACATGAAGTAGGTGGAGGGAGGATACAGCCTCTACCCAGTAAAGTACAAGCAGTACAAGACTGGCCTACCCCCACTACACAGACCCAAGTGAGAGCCTTCTTAGGACTCACAGGGTATTACCAAAACTTTATGGCAGACTATGGCACCATAGCTGCCCCTCTGACTGCCCTCACCACTCCGAAGAAACCCAAGAAGGTAACTTGGACCGACAAGTGTGAGAAGGCCTTCAATGGCTTAAAAGACTCCTTGTGCCAGGCCCCTGTCCTCAGGGCCCCTGATTATCAAAGAGCTTTTATTGTGCAGACGGACGCCCCTGACACTGGGATAGGAGCTGTACTATCACAAGTAGATGAGAAGGGAAAGGAACACCCTACTGGTTTTATTAGTCGCCAGCTGAAGGACAGAGAGCTCAGATGGTCCACAGTGGAGAAAGAATGTTTCTTTGTTGTGTGGGCCCTACGGAAGCTGAGTCCCTACCTCTATGGGACCCACTTCACTGTGCAAATTGCCATAAGCCCTTAAAGTGAATAATGAACATGAAGGGGGAGAATCCAAAGTTGCTTAGGTGGTCCATAAGTCTACAAGGCTTCGACTTCACTATTGAGCATAGGCCAGGTGTCCAACATAGCAATGCTGATGGGTTGTCCAGAATGTTTTACCGACCTGAACAAGAGACTCATCCAGGGGTGGATTAGTTCCCCCTGTCCATAGTCTGGGAAGGACGAGTGTTAGGAAAGATTTCGTAATTGTGGGTAATTTTCCTTTCATGTGGCAACCCCTAAACTTTTTGCTGTTGTTTTTCACCTTGTTCTCGACTTTTCCAGAGAAGTGCAGCCTTCTGCCGCACTCCTCTGGGCTTTCGCTCCATTCTTACGGGGAAAATGACATGCCCTTAAGACAGTCAGCACCGGGAAACGCTGTTTTCCGTAGTTTCTTTTATCATGTTGCGGCTTTCGTGCAACATGACACAAGAGGGCACTGTAAGCTAAGTTACTGCTCTCGTGGGTCTCTAGCCTTCTACAGGCCCTAGATACTCTTTTTGGATTGTAACTTATCGGTGCAAGTGAATCACGGACGTGAATGGTGGCAGCGATCGTTTCTTGTGTTTTGAGCTCCTTTTGGCGTTTTAAGCGCGTTTCTCGCGCTCAGCCCAAAATGGTGGCCTGGCTCCCAAAATGGCCAGACCACGAGGCTCCTTTGTCCTGTCCACTGACCGTCTTGCTCCCTTCACCTTCCCCAGGTCGAGCCGACCCGGGGCTTCCTTATTTGGGCATGTACTTCCCCGCGAAACACGGATGCTTTCGCTGGCTTCTACAGGCCTTTTGTGTGCCTCCAGGATGTGGGCTGGGATGTCTGGTCCCAATACACATCCTGGGTGCCAGAGAGTCTAGGGTGGTGTGAATGCCTGGGACCACAGTGGTCCGTGATAGGTCCATGTATGGTGTGAGTGTTGATGAGCGGATCTCCCATTGGGTCCCCTCCGTTTTGGCGCAACGGGAACCGTGGATAAGAGGGGGCTGGAACACCACTACCATGTCGATCTCCTGAGTTCTCACGAACGAAGGAATACAGGAGCCAAGTATCCTGCAACCACGAGGCTGAACCGAGGAATCGCTGGTGACCCGCTGAAGGACTGCTCCTCTGCACGGCTGTCGCCTTGTGAAACCCTTTTTACCTCCGATCGAACCAGAAGGCCTGCACTGGTATTTCGACCCTTGGAATAGCGGGAACAGCTATTCTCAGCATCTTCACCATCTCCTGCTGATAAGCCTTCGAAAGCGTCTCTGGGCCATCCAGCAGACTGACCAGCCTACACAGGAGTCTTGCTCTGTAACCGCCGCCAGGTTGTGTAGTATTTCGAGTCCTTGTCACTCTCACACGATTCGTGCACTTGCCGTCCAAGGTCGGAAGGGAGTATTGTACATTTGGCTCAGATACACACGGCCGCTCCGTTGCCCTGCTGTGGTAACAAACTGTGCGGGTTCACTTCGTTTGGGACATCTTCAACTCAACTCTGCTGCCGCAGACTCGACACGACGACGAGACGTCCCCTGCTCTTCTGAACCTGCCAGCGACTGAAACTGACGCGGAGAAGTCTGGGTCTGCTTGCATCGGGGACCGGTGAGTAGCATAGCTAGGAACTGGTCGCCCTCCTGCAGTAGCCCGTAGCTTTTCCCCGCTGTGTCAAAACAGCACGCCTTTCCGTACTCGCGCTCTGCTTCTGCCCACAGTGGAGGCTGCGCTTGAGTCGCAGAACTGTTCTTCTTCATTTGTGCACTAAACTGAACTGCCTGACTCCCTCGAAGAGACTCCCCTTTTTGCCCGTTGGCACCAGCTTGTGCCGGTACTTTTGAGCACAAGGCCCCACTCTTCGTAGGGCTTGGACTTCCTTTTAGTTAGGTGCCTCTGAAGGCGGACTGGGTCTAAGCATTATTTTGCACTGCCTGTTTTCCTTCCCTTTCAGGTGGACTACACATTTCGTGCATATAACGCTTGAGACTTGTTGTATTTGTATATATATTGTATTGGTATGGTATGTGTTGGTTTACTAGAGTTGTATTGTGATTTCTCGCTACGGTCATTGTTTTAAAGGCCTTGGAATAAATGTGTATATATTTTTAATATAACACCTGTTTGGAGTAGTTTGTAAGTGTCTTTGCTTTGTGTGCTCATTGCGGGCTTTCAGTCACCCTCACCCCTCTTGAGACCTAGTCTTGAACGCCGCAATCGCTAACCTGATTGGTCTGGCTTGTCCAGAGGTTACCCTGTTCCAAGTAATTAGGTTGGCCTTCTGAACTTCTGCGCCACCAGGACAGAGTTCAGAAATCCGTCTTAACATTCATCATTGAGCATCACTTAGAATGTTAAACGGGATATGATATTGTGCCTCCTTCATTGCATATATTGGCCTAAACCCAGTCGCTCTGCGAAGAAAACCGCGTTGCAAAGTTCCGATCTTAGATCGACTTAGCCGCCATTTTAGGTCCATCCGCCATTTTGATTTCTATTCTAAAGTAATTCTGTGTTCTAAAATGGTGGACAGTGTTTCTTGCTTGTAACTGAGCCGTCCTGCACTTTGTTTGTTAGTTAATGTGTAAACTCTCTGTTGGCCAAATGTTTGGGTTGAGTAGAGAGACCTTGTCCCATGTCTGACTTGTAGACAGAGGATTACCTGCGCCAACAAATCTGATCCGCTGACATACATCAACTACAATGCTGTGCCAATACTGAATGTGGACACTGGCTGAATTGCATAGTATAAGACATGTGTTAAGGCTTATTGTTAAATCCAAGAATACACTGTTGCCATTGTGACTTGTTTACATGTAAACTGAAGATGCTCCACATGCATATATTTGGACAAACCAGATGTGAACTCGGCACGAACCCCAGACCGAGTATCATTAACCTGTAGAGGGGCTGGACAGTATGATTGGAAATGTATAAAATGCACAACTGTTTAGATGTCCAGTACCTCTCACTTCTCACACCGAAAGGGCTGGTATTCGCTGTGATGTACTGAGGGCCAGATAGCTACCTGATACTTTGTTTCTTTGTAACTGTACAGTCTTAGAATAGAGATCTGTGAATCTTTATGAGCCTGTGTTTGGTGTATTTCCTTTTGGGGTACTCAGCCTCGATATTTCCTCTTGCTTTTACAGATGGCGCCCGAATAGGGACCCTCAAAATTGATGCCATCTCATTGAAGGTTGACCGGGATCGGACGGTGACAAAGGGGGCCCCTTTCTTGGATGAGACGCGATACCTCAGCAAAACTGCACGACCTGATCCCTGGATGGTGAGCACGTGGTCCGAGATGGCATCTTGACAAGGGTCCATATATCGAGGTGGGCAGATTTGCTGAAATCACCAACCACGTGGGACCTTTGTTAGTACTTTGAGATCCGATTGGACCTCCTTAGGATTTTATCAGGTGAGTCGTGACCCGATTCTTAAGTATCCTGATCATTTTGGCGTATTGCACTCTCAAGTACAATTATTAACCAGGTAACACCAGTATTCTGATATGCCTGGGAAATTGTCTGCCTGCTTCAGGGCGTTATTCCGCAGTGATAGATAATCTTTGGAATTTGGCAGACCGGCGCCAATGGAGGGTTCGCCGGTGTGTACTATGTACTGTAAGCACGGCATTGGTAGTATAGTGTTTAATGATATTTGGGACAGACAAACTAGACATGCTTCTGAACTTCAGTGGCCAATCAATGGTAGTTTTGTAATTCCTCGTATTGAATATTTAGAATCTATATTATTAAAGAAAAAGGCTAGACCTGCAGCATTTGATGTATTACAGAATTGGAAGAAAGAAGCTATGCAGCAACTTAAGAGTAGAGAAAAACATGCGCGCTGTCATATGACGAACGACGAAAAAGCATTGTTATATGACCAGAATAAACAGTCTAAGGGCCTCATTACGACCCAGGCGGTAAGTTACCGCCTGGGCCGTGACTTTACCACCATGGTGTAAACTACGTTTACACCATGGTGGTTGGCGGACTTACCGCCCCATTCCGACCTTGGCGGGGCGGTAAGTCCCCAATCCCCATTTACCCTTCCCCATTCCCATTTTTGCCCCATAGGGCATAATGGGAGTGGGGAAGGCGTTAATTACGCCACCGTAAATTACGGTGGCGTAATTAACTCCATGGTCCCTTAGCGCCATGGATTTTAACACCCGCTAAAATCGGGTGTTAAAACCTCCATGGCGCTAGGGGAACTCGGAATTGGCGGTAAGGGGTCGGCGCAGCTAACGCTGGCGTTAACCCCTTACCGCCAGGGTCGTAATGAGGCCCTAAGTCAGTTAAGAATATGGATAGGGCTTTTTCACTTGGTATCCAGAAAGTGTATCCTTCTAAAGACTTTCATGTATCATTGAAAAACTTTTAAATGAGCGAAGGCCTGGTGCCACTGTGCCACCTCCGTATGTTCCTCTTCCTGCTGTTATTCCTCCTCCCGTAGCTCCTCTGGCTCCTCCTATTGCTCCTCTTAATGTTCATCTTCCTCCGGCTGTTGATCCTCCTCTTGTTGTTGCTACCCAGCCTGCTCCTCCACCTTTGCCTGCTGTTACGGGTCTGGTGGGTCTGCCTGCTTCACCAGTGATAGCACCTCTATTTCCGAATGTACAAGGTTTGCCTACTCTCCCTCTTCCAAGTGGTTCTGCACCGCTTGTAATTGATCGGGGAGCAGGATCAAGAATTGTAACTCGTAATACTGTGTCTTCAGAGAGAAAGCATGAATTGACTGCATGGGCTAGACATTGTATGGAGAGGGGTGAACAAGCTGATGTTTTTGCCACACTCTCGAACTTAGACAATTTTCCTGAGAAAAACGTTTTTATTGAAGGATTAGGAGTTAATTTATGAATAATGTGAAACAGGTTAAATGATGTAGATCTCCCACAAGGGTTAAGAGATCTGAATGTTTTAGCATTTTCTAGAGATACTGCAGAGAAAGTACATGCGCACATCGAGAGGGTTTTTGAGTATAGAAGGAAGTTGGAAAGGTTATGTAATAAAGATGTAGATGGTGATAGTTTGGATGCTATGTTAGTACAGAAATGTTTTTATCCTTGTTGCAAATCGATAAATGAGGAAACACGAATTTGTACGAAAGATGCGATTAGGTGGATTTCAGAAATGCCGATAAGTCCCGTTGAAGTATATAACACGTATAGTCAGTATACGCCGGAAATGCAGAGAAAGTGATATAGGTAATAGTAGAGTACCTGCAGGATGAAAGTATAAGAAGAAAGATTTGTTGTTACACAGAATTACTGAATACTTATAAGAGGGCTGTTTCGTTTGACAATGCTTCAGCTGCTTTAGTGCTCGATCTAGCTCTGCTGCTTAGTAAGCATTCTAAATTGCCTACTTCTCATTTGCCTATGAGAGAGGTTCCTCCGACATTTGTCCCAAAAGTTGAGATTCCTGCCGATCCTGCAACGGGTGCAGTTGCTCAAGACATCCCGGCACATTATGTGTCTCAGTTCGTTCACGTCCCTTTTTCGAGACAGGAAGTGAACACCATAAAACAATCTATGTCTGATATTAGGAAGAATCCGACAGGGTTCTATAAAGAAATAGAGTCTGTTTTGCAATCATCAGTATTTACCTTAAGCGATATTGACTTGTTATTTCCTGTACTCCTGCCTATTGACTTGTGGAAATAGATTAGTACTGTAGATGATGTACAATGGTTAGGAGATACATGGGATAACATGGTTAGGCTAGACAGAGAAAGGTCAGCTGGTGAGAGACCACCACAGGTAATACTAACTTTGCCCAATAGAATAGTTACGAAATTAAAAACTATAATTCCTAAAAGAAGGATTATTTGGGACAAGTTTACTGCCTGTGTCTAAGGAAAGTCTGAGGGTGCTACCGAGTTCTTTAATCGGTTCGAACAAGTATTTTCAGATTTCAGTGGCCAAGATCTGAGCACAGAGTCTGGGAAATAACTATTCGAGAACAAATTTGTGCGTGGATTGCTGCCTGACATCCAATCGCAAATTATGTCCTCCCAGAGCGCTTGGCAAGCGAAGTCTCAATCAGAAGTATTGCATATGGCTCAGTACTATGAGAATCATGTAAAACGAAAAAGAAAGTGTTGAAAAGAGAAAAGGAGATTTAAAGACAAAGGTTCTATTGCAGCAAATTGTTAGAGGCCCTAGAGGGGGTAGTTCGCAATTTAGGGGTGAGTATGTTCCACAGCGAGATACACCATTGGGTCCTGTAAACATAAACCAGTGTGCTTATTGTAGAGAAAATGGTCATTGGCGTGCACAATGCCCGATCCTCCAGCAGAGGTCGAATAATGCATTTGGTAATATGGGTAGACGATCCAGAGGCCGCCCTGCTGTAGGGGGTGCTGGTAGAAGTCAGTTTTCGCAGGATTTACAGCAACCTTTTTCACAGGATAATCAGGCATCAAGTGTGGATAATAGAAACATTTTTGATCATCCTTCTGCTGCTTACCTCTCTGAAGAACTTCCTTTTGATGACATTTTGTTTCGTTAGGATTGCCCGAAGCAGGGTTTGAAACCGACGCCTATTCCCGTTAATCAGAAAGGTCCCTATGTTGAGATGCTGGTGGGAAATAGGAAACATCTATTCTTGATAGATACAGGGGCACAGAAGTGTTCCATTGACCATTCACGGGTTCCAAATATTCCACTGTCAGGGCAAACCAATGTTTCTGTAGAGTTTTCTGGTACGCCAGTAGTCTGTCCGGATTCTTCGCCGGTACCAATTACTTTGGGTCCATTTATGGACCACTTTCCATTCCTTTTGACTTCGAATTGTGGAGAGGTCTTGTTGGGGTTGAATCTGTTGAAGGAATTAAATGTGGTAATTCATTGTTCTTCTGATGGAGTGCGTTTGACGATTTCACCACAGCAACTTTCTGTCTCTCAATTCTTAACCAGACCTTTGCCGCCGCAATTCAGTGATGTTGCGGAGTATTTTTGGGCAATTGACGACAATGATGTTGGTGTTATGCAAATTGAGCCCGTTAAGATTATTTTGAAACATCGAGTGAAGTTGCCACGTATTACGCAGTATAAGATCTCGGTCGATGGTGCGCAAGCTTTGAAATGCATAGCCTCCGATTTTGTGCATCGTGGGGTGATTGAGGAAATTGCAGGTAGTTTGTGCAATAGTCCAATTTTGCCCGTGTACAAGAAAGGTGATAATGCAATTCCTTTCCATTTCATTATTGATTTACGTGCCATCAATAAGATCATTGCTCCACAATTTCCTATTGTACCCGATGTGACAACTATATTAACTATGATTCCGGCTTCAGCTACTCACTTTAGTGTTGTGGATCTAAAGAACGCCTTCTTTAGTATTCCTATAGACAAAGACAGTAGATACTTGTTTGCGTTCACCATAGGGGGGGCGCTTGTTTACCTTTACCCATGCACAGCAAGATTACACAGAGAGTCCTAGCATTTACAGTAGGGCTTTGAAAGAGCAGCTCGACGCACTCGAGTTGCCCACCACTTGTTTACTGCTTCAGGATGTCGACGATCTACTCTTAGCTGCTGACGCAGAGAGCACCTGTAAAGAGGGCAACATGTTGTTGCTTATCCACTTAGCACGACATGGACACAAAGCTTTGCTTAAAAAGTTTCAATATTGTCGACAGGATGTCACCTATTTAGACTATCTCCTGTCAAAGGAGGGAAGAAGGTTGACTCCTGAATGGATAAAACTAATTTCTAGCATGTCTGTCCCAAATACACAGAAGGAAGTCAGAGCCTTGATAGGAATGGCTTCGTACTGTAGGCAGTGGATCCCGAACTTCTCCTTAGTGATTAAACCAATGTTGGCTTTGATGAAGAAGGGCATTTCTTAGCCATTGATTTGCTCAAGACTGCGTTGTGCTCGGCACCAGTTTTTGGCATACCAAACTATGACAAGGCCTTCTTGTTGTATGTGCATGAACGTGATGGATGTGCTTTGGCTGAATTAACGTAGGAACATGGAGGGAAGAATAGGCTGTGCGGCTACTTCTCTTCCGCCCTTGATCCTGTTGCATGAGCTTTGCCAAGATGTTTGAGAGCTGTCGCTGCTGCTGCTGCATCCGTGAAACAGAGCGAGGGAATGGTTCTAGGCCACGCTTCAACCCTGATGGTACCTCACTCTGTATATGTTCTATTAAACAGAACACAAACGCAACATCTCACCTACGCATGATTAAACAGATACGAATTGAATTTGTTTGCACCACATATTAAAATTGTTGTGTTCTCAATCCGGCTGAACTTTTACTTTTCCCGCAAGGTACTGCTTGCAGTGAAGAAGAGTCACATGACTGCCTTTACACTACAGAGCAAGAGACGAAAGGCAGAATCGATCTAAAAGATACTCCTTTGAACAATCCGCAAGGGGAACTGTTTTGCGATGGCTCCTGCTTCAAACTCCCGGATGGTAGATCCACAGCTGCTTATCCAATCACCACATTGAGCACGGTCGTGGAGACCAAAAGAATCACGCATAACTCTGCGCAGGCCACAGAGATTATAACATTGACCCGAGCTTGTGAACTTTCCGAAGGGCTTACCGTAAATATATATCTGACAGTCAGTACGCTTTTGGGGTGGTTCACAACTTTGGCAGACTTTGGGCAGAACAAGGTTTCTTGACCTCACATGTCACTAAAATCCAGCATGGCTCCTTGATAGTACGGTTACTCTCAGCGCTTGCACTCCCTACTCAGCTAGCAATTGTGAAATGCGCAGCACATCAGAAAATCATAGATAATGTGGGTAAAGGGAACGCTTTTGCTGACCAGATAGCCAAACAGACTGCCACTGATCTCTCTTCAGAAATGTACACTTCAAGGGAAGCCACAAATGCCTGACTTTGGATAAGGATATTTAATATGTGAAAAATATTCAAGTTGATGCCACGTTAGAGGAATCTAAGAAATAAGAAATAGGCTGAGGGTTTGGCAAAATTGGATGATGATGGGTGTTGGGTGGACAAAGTAGAGGGGAAATGGTTACTGCCTGATTGTTGTGATTAACTTTGCATTCATCTGGTGCAAGTGACTAGAATCTTGAGATGGAATGCAGGGCTTAGAATGTTTATCTATGAGTGTGTTCCAGGTTTCTGAGTTGCAAGGATGTAAGCCCTGAGAGAGGATGCCGGTGGGTGTCCTATGTCCCCTTTTACTTACCTGACTCTAAGGACTGTATTTGATGTCCCTGAACTTAAGTAAATAAGTTAACAGTTCACTGGAGTGTCAGAGTCATTTATGGCCGGACCCTGAATTCAACACTGGCGACGAGGATGGGATTGGCTGTGCTGGGGGGACAGCACCAAAGGGAGACACCCACCGCCCCCCTAAGAGAAGTGATCCTCTCTCAGGTCAGAGCGCTGGATGGCTGTGAGGCGCTGCAGGTGCAGTGACGACAAGTGTGGCCCACACAGAGGTGCTACAGAGGTAGAGGCGCAAGAAAGGCCCAGGCAGAGGCACTGTGAAGGCATGGGAATCAGAGAGCAGCCATGGCTGTCAAGAGGTGCTGCAGAGTCAGTGGAGCACTTTTATGTGCAATGAGGTGCTGCGAGGGCAGTGAGGCGCTGCAACAGGCAGTGAAGAGGCGTTGCAGAGGCAGTGAGGTGCTGCATGGGGCAGTGAAGGAGCGCTGCTTGAGGCAGTGAAGAGGTGCTGCGAGGGCAGTGAGGCGCTGCAACAGGCAGTGAAGAGGCACTGCACAGGCAGTGAGATGATCTATGAGGCAGTGAAGAGGTGCTGCGAGGGCACTGAGGCACTGCATGGGGCAGTGAAGGAGCACTGCATGAGGCAGTGAAGAGGTGCTGAATGGGCAGTGAAGGAGCGCTGCATGAGGCAGTGAAGAGGTGCTGCGAGGGCAGTGAGGTGCTGCAACAGGCAGTGAAGAGGCACTGCAGAGGCAGTGAAGTGCTGCATGAGGCAGTGAACAGGTGCTGCTTGAGGCAGTGAAGTGATGCTGCAAGGGCAGTGAGGTGCTGCAAGATGCAGTGAAGAGTTGCTGCATAAGGGGTGCTGCAGAGGCAGAAAAGCGCTGTATGGCACAGTGAGGTGCTGCAAATGTGAAGAGGCACTGCAGATGTGAAGAGGTGTGAAGAGGCGCATTAATGAAGTGTTGCACTTTGCTGAAGTGAAGAGGCGCTTTAGTAATGGCAAGTGAGCCCCTACGTGATGTGCTGCAGTGTGCAGTGAGGCGCTGCAAGAGGCTGTCAAGCGGCGTTGCAGAGTAAAAGTAGTTGGACAGGAGGTCCAAGGGAGCTGCTTAAAAGTGCCAGTGGAAAGTCAAGAGGTCCATTGGTTAGAAATGGCAGAGGCTGGAGTCTCAAGGAAGTGCTACAGGGAGCTGTGAGGAGCTGCAGTGGACTGGAGCCCAGAGGAGCTGAAAATTGAAGTGACTTTGGTTAAAGTTTAAATGAGAAAATGCTGTGTCAGGAAGTCACATAGATGAACATTGCGGCGGTTGATGGGAGAAAGGTGCAATAGAAGTACCTTTGTTATGTGGCTGGATTACAGAAGGGGCTGGTACAGAAATCCGTTCCTGAAGATTTTTGCTGCAGATGCCAAGGGATTTGTTTCATGGAATGCACAATTTAATTTTGATGGAAATGTTGTCACACTATTGATGTTTGGAGTTAACATACAATAATGCACATCTGTGATGATGAGGCCTATTAATGTTTTCTTATTTGGTGGTTGGATTTCTGTTTTGGGAACCTCAAAGAACCGACCAGGAGGGTGATGTATCGTGAAGGATTTTAATGTTTATCTGGTGGAAGGTTTTAATGTTCATTGTGGTTGGGCCCCAGTTCAAGTTTGGTGAGTCATGCTATTGCCATATGGATGAAATTCGCTAAAGAAGTTCAATACATGTGTTTGAGTAACTTAACCATGCATTTCGCCACAGGATCTTACAATTAAGACTCTGCAGGCTTAAAGTATGGTATCGTGATGCAATGTTTAGTTGTTATTTTAAACCATTTTTAATGCTCAATTCGTCATTTTGGTATGTTTGTGGGGACTGGTGGTTGTTGACTCAGGTGCAATGTCAACGTTATAGTGTTTAGCTTTTGCAAGAACAGTGTCGTTTAAAATTTAGCTAGAACAATGTGATAAATATGGCAATGCAAATGTAAACTACTTACTGGTGATGTAGCAGGAGTAGGGAGTGGTGCTGTGTGTGGATTTTTAGATCTAAGTGTATGAGGTGTAGCTTCAGTGGATGTGGTGTGAAGGCAGTGAGATGAGATATTAGTGTTATGAGTGTTGATTATGTCTTCATTAGAGTTATTAAGTTGATAAGAGTGTTCATCATTAGCTGTTCCATGTAGGTAGATCAATATCTCCACAAGTGGATTTTTTAATTTTATTCCACAGATGGACATTAATGTTAATAGATTTTTGAAGTGATGACAAGGTCTAAACTTTTTGGAGTTGTTTTTGGTTATTGTGAAATGCTTTCTTTAATCTTTTGCTTTTCAGGTTGGACTTTACTAGACTATTTTTTTTGATGAAATATTGTTCTTGTCACTCATATTTTACTGCTGTTGTTGTTGTCCCTATGGGGGAAGATGTGTTGTGATTAACTTTGCATTCATCTGGTGCAAGTGACTAGAATCTTGAGATGGAATGCAGGGCTTAGAATGTTTATCTATGAGTGTGTTCCAGGTTTCTGAGTTGCAAGGATGTAAGCCCTGAGAGAGGATGCCGGTGGGTGTCCTATGTCCCCTTTTACTTACCTGACTCTAAGGACTGTATTTGATGTCCCTGAACTTAAGTAAATAAGTTAACAGTTCACTGGAGTGTCAGAGTCATTTATGGCCGGACCCTGAATTCAACACTGATGCATACATTACGATGATGGTTGTTATGGCTCATGGTCCCACCCATATTTGTGCATGAAAGGTCAACAAAATGTTGCAAAATGTGTGGGTAAATGACAAAATCTCTAAAGTAGCCGAGCGCTTTGCCCAAAGGTGTATGATTTGTCTGCAGCATAATGTGGGGAAGAGCACATTGACTCCTAGGGGTAGTTTTGGTCCAACTTCTGTCCCCTTTGAGGTAATCCACTTCGATTTTCTTGAAATGGAGCGTTGCACTAACTACAAATATGTACTAGCGGTTATCTGTGCTTTTATTAAATGGGTTGAAGCCTTTCCTGTCAAAGATGCCATAGCTATGACAACGGCAAAGACCATCCTGAAGGAATATTTTCCTAGGTTTTGTTTACCAAGAGACATCTGGTTGGACAATGTCCACATTTTATCGCTGCTGTTATTCTGCAGATATGTGCGGGATTACAGATCAATAAACGGTTCCATTCAGCTAGACATGCACAGATTGCTGGATTAGTAGAAAAACACAACGGCATCATCAAGAATAAGCTTGCTAAGACGTGTGCCGGCACCAAACTAAAATGGCCGGACGCCTTACCGATCGTGTTATTGTCTATGAGAACGACCCCTCAAACTAAGACTGGGCTCTCTCCATTTGAGGTGGTCATGTGTAGGCCAGCCAACATCTGGAACTTACCGAAGCCCCTTTCGTTAGGCGAAGTTGAAAATGTACTTCTTTCTGACTATTGTGGACAGTTAACTAAAAATCTGTATTGGATTTATCACCAGGTGCGAGAGGCTTTACCTGTAAAATACGAGGGCCCAGGCCACAGCATACGGCCGGGAGACTGGGTCCTGACCAAGTCGTTTGAATGATCTTCTTGACTCGCACCTCGTTGGTGGGGCCCGCATCAAGTTCTTCTGGTCACATAGACAGCAGTGCGAGTGGCGGGCAGGAAGCATTGGATCCAAATGTCTCACATCAAGAGGATTCCTTTCCCTTTGCCACATTCTACAGAAAACACAGAACCCCTCACCAATACCGTAACCAATTATCTTTTGTCATCAAACAGCATCAAGAGTGCGTCGGAGACTCTCCCTGAGCCTGTGGGGACTGGGGAAACTGCCACTTCATCTCCACACTCTCCAACAGTTCAGTTTTCAAAAGTTGTTTTGAATCTTGTGTCAGATCCTGCTTTGAGCTCACCGCTTCTATCAGGAAGTAACGACACGTTGTTCACAGATCATTCAGTACCAGGGATCACAAGGTACGATCTGCGTCCGAGGAAGTAGACTTACTGCATGATTCGGCTGTGCCATCAAGGAAAATCATCGAAGGGCTTGTCTCTTTGGTCCGATCTTTTTTACATAAGGGGATTCTGTTGGCTAGGGATTGTGAAAAGACTAAGAAGACGCTCATCTGGAGATTGCCAGCAAATTAACTTTGGTGCAATCATTTGAAGAAACAATGCCTGCAACCGCTCGGACTCGTATGGAATAGATAAGAGACTGTGTGACCGGCCGTGAAAATTAACAATCGAATGTGTGGGCCCCGAAAACGTATTGTTGTCTTGTGATAATGTTAACTGGTTTTAAAATAGTCATTGCCTTAGGTTTCTGGTATCTGGAATAAGTGCATCCGCTTGAAAATGTGTTACCTACTGAAAATGTACCCACTGTTTCTACGCCTTTTGTGCATCTGCACACTCTATCTCCTAGAGACTCTCAGCACAGACAGAGTTACCATAAAAATACTCTATTTCTCATTATGAATGCTACACATGCCATTTTTAATAAGTCCAATTGTTGGGTATGTTCGCATTTACCGCAAAACGGGGATAAGGGGCTGGGTTGGTATATTCATCCTTTACTTTTGACAACTGCATGCTATGCTTCCCTAAGAGCACTATTCTTTGGCTGATGGAATGATAGCATTTCAGGGAACTTTGATGGAACTAACTTGAATGATTTTGAGAAACGAGCTTAATGTTGCTTCTATTAGGCCTTCTGATAGACTGTCCCGTCCTTTTCAATCTTTGATCTCTTTCAAGTTAGCTTTGATAGGCAATAGGGATGCCACACCACCTTCCTATACTGTTAACCACAGCCCCAATTCAGTTTCTTTCTGCATACAGAGGAATGGTACTCAGTCAATGGGTGATTTCAAGGGTTGCACCAACATTGCAAATTTGACTAGTGAAGACAGACCTTTGTATGTAGACGAACCTGTCTGCTTTGTTTGTGGTAATGTAGAATTTCTATGGTTGCCCAGGGATTGGCAGGGAACCTGTTATTTAGGGATTCTGTTACCCGTGGTATTCATTGTTAGTACTGTAGAAGTTTCAAAGGCTTGTCCACGGCGGGATGAGAATGGCAATACTTCAGCAAAAGGTCTGGGTGATGTAGCTAAATCCTTGGTGCCATTTTGGGGACAAATACTGAACTCTGAAGATATCAGAAGACTAGCGAGAGTACTGGAGAGGACCATCAACCGGACCACTGACATACTCTATAACATGACTTTAGAACAAAAAGCAATAAGGTTAGTGGCACTTCAGAACCGGATGGCATTAGTTGTCATCCTGGCTGAGCTTGGTGGGGTTTGTAAATTAGTGGGGTCCGCTTGCTGTGTTTTCACACCAGATTCCTCCCCAATGATTTTCAGAGCAATACAAAATCTGCACGTCCTTAGTTCAGAAGTGCATGTTCCCGAGGGAAACTGGGATCTTAGTGCTTGGTTCTGGGATTTCTTGCGATCTTGGGGATGGAAGCTACTTTCGGTCTTGCTGATTATTTTAGGTATTCTGTTGTTTCTTTGTTGTTATATACAATGTCTTCCTGGTATGTGTTCGATGTTAGGAGGAAGTTGTGCACAAGCAAAAGGTACATTAGGACACAAGGTGTACACCCCAGAGAAAATATCTAATGAATTTGTGCTGAAGGAAATCTCAGTATCTGACCTCATGGTAATTGATATCTCCGCTAGTGATTCAGGATGTATGGACATTGAGACATGGAGTTACTCGTAAAGTGACTAGAAGTAGTTTAGCGCTTGGCTTAAGCCAAAAAGAGGGTTTGTTAAATGGGATATCATAGCATGCCTCCTTTATTGTATATATTGGCCTAAGCCCAGTCGCTCTGCGAAGAAAACCGCATTGCAAAGTTCCGATATTAGATCGACTTAGCCGCCATTTTAGGTCCGTCCGCCATTTTGATTTCTATTCTAAAGTAATTCTGTCTTCTAAAATGGTGGACAGTGTTTCCCGCTTGTAACTGAGCCGTCCTGCACTTTGTTTGTTAGTTAATGTGTAAACTGTCCGTTGGCCGAATGTTTGGGTTGAGTAAAGAGACCTTGTCCCATGTCTGACTTGTAGACAGAGGATTACCTGCGCCAACAAATCCGATCCGCGGACATACATCAACTACAATGTTGTGCCAATACTGAACGTGGACACTGGCTGAATTGCATTGTATAAGACATGTGTTAAGGCTTATTGTTAAATCCAAGAATACACTGTAGCCTTTGTGACTTGTTGACATGTAAACTGAAGATGATCCACATGCATATAGTTGGACAAACCAGATTTGAACTCGGCACGAACCCCAGACCGAGTACCATTAACCTGTAGAGGGACTGGACAGTATGATTGGAAATGTATAAAATGCACAACTGTTGAGACGTCCAGTACCTCTCACTTCTCACACCGAAAGGGCTGGTATTCGCTCTGATGTACTGAGGGCCAGATAGCTAACTGATACTTTGTTTCTTTGTAACTGTACAGTCTTAAAATAAAGATCTGTGAATCTTTATAAGCCCATGTTTGGTGTATTTCCTTTTGGGGTACTCAGCCTCGATATTTCCTCTTGCTTTTACAAGAAGAGCTACCTGTCTGCTGACTGCAAGAAGAAGGATGACCATGGAATGTCAAGACTTTGCACCAGGACCACCTGCTCCCAAATGGGGCTGAGGTTGAGCTGGACCGGGCAGTGACGGAAGGAGAATTGTCCCAGGGGCCAGTGACTGGGCAGTAGTAACTCTGCGCTGACAGGTCAGAGGAAGAAGACCCTTTGATGGCTCAATTCCTGAAAGCTTCTCAAGCTACAGAGACCATGAGACTAGTGGAAGGCCAGCCAAGGACAGGGATGATGTAGATACAGAGTCTACGTCAGTTTTGTATCTACAAAGACGTGTTTTTAGAGCAGATACTAGTGTAGGATCCAAAACTCACGATTCCAGATCCCATTCGTAGGGAACCTGAACATCAACCTGAAAGTGTTCCTTCTTAGAATGATTCTGATCCTGTTCCTATCCTTCCTGCTAAACTGTACATAACAGAAGAACCATTACCCTTTCCTCAACTGGAAAATGGGAATCCTGACTCAGTGCAGTGTACGCAGCTGGGTGTCATGATAGGGGCCTTAGGCTCACACACTGCCCACATGAGGACCCACTTAACACAAATCTGGCCTCACACAGCAGACAACAACACCCGCCATGTAGTACGCACTGGGCATCCATGTAGGAAACCTTGGTGGGCAGATGCAGGTGGACGATTCAGTTCCAAAAGCCACTTGGGTGTGTTGCTGTGAAACTGCCATTCTCAATATCCTATGAGACTACAAAGTCTCACGGGATCAGCCGAATTATGTGCACCATTTTGGATGGACAAGCTATATCCTGAGGCATATATATCCTCTGGCACATGCTCCACGTTCTGCATAACAATGCTGCACCTGTCCACGAATGCCTCTCTAGACCAACACTTACCATGGAAACCGCCGTGAACTTCACAGAACCAGGCACATCACAGAAGTCCCTGCAAAGGGAAGAGAAACATAATCAGGATCAGATCATCCTTGGGAGCAGAACGGAACAGAAAAGGAATGCAGAGGTAACGGTATCAGCTAATAATGTTGCCATGAAAAAAGTCGTCAGGTTGGCGACTTTTAAAAAAAATGCATTAATGATGCACCCTCGAGGCTATCAAAGACTTTCCCCAATAATTCTAGTAACGGAGGTAATAATATATAACTATACCCCTCCTACAATATTTGGGGAAAGAATTTTGGTAGCCAGGAAAAAAGTCGCCAGAACCTGATGACTTTTTCTCAGCGACATTATTACATGTAACCGAGGTAATTTACTTTATTCCCATCCGTACCCCATCATCCGGGAAGCTCTTGTAACCAGGCAGCAACAATGACAGCATCAGCAAAGAAGGGAGCAGAAACGTTAGTACAACGTAGAAGATCTGACATGAGCAAGCTCATGGTTCAATTGGGCACTTTATGAGTCATATGTTTGAATGACCTTCAAGTAACAAAGCTACCAATTTGCCCAGGAAATGCAGCCCGCAGGCTGAATCATTAAGACTTTGCATCCCAAACCTCAAAACCACAAGTGAAGGCACTATGCACCATGGTAAGCTATATATCCCTGGGATTCCAGAGAGTGGGATAAAAGGGAGGAACACAGTTAGGTTATTTAATATTCCTTTCCATTGTAGAGGAATCCTGTGCGCCCAAAACGATAACAAGAGTGTGCAGCCTTCACATTCCTGCCCGCTCCTTCCCCTCCAATCATGCCAGTGCATTTTAGAGTGCCATAAATGCTGGAAGTGGGAGAGTTGTGTGGACTTACTTCGGAGGATCTACACTTCTCTCTACAAGGCCCAGGCAAGTGAGCGATATACCGGGTCAGGGGAAACCCTACAAGTGGCCCTAATTCTTTCTATCATTCCACCAAGGAGAGCAAGCCTGTGATGAAATGAACATACAATTTACCAGAGTCGAGTATAAGGTTCCCATTTCTTATTCCTCACAGTTTTCTGTGCCTCCTTCTTTAGACCAGATGTTTGGGGTACTGTGGGAGGGGCCACAGGTTCAGGATACTGTGTGTCACTATTAGCCTGCAGATCAAAATCATGGCTTGACAGATATACAAAACAGACCAAGACTATCGTCAGCGATGAGGATATTTCAAAGGGGGGGGGGGCATGTAACCCCTCTGCAGGGGGGAATGGATAAAAAGAAAAGCGTGAACTACCCCCCTGTGTGTGAAGCCACGTGGGGTACCCTTTATCATGAATTGACTTCTGCCCCATATGAGTACAAGGATGAGTAGAAGCTGAAGCACCCACTCAGCCCTCACACTTCTACAAACCAAAAGCCAACACAATCATAAAGATAAAACAGGCACAATTAAGAGATATACCATTCGTTTCTTTTATGGTAACGTAGGCAGAGGGTAAGCTATACTCTGAAGAGGGGTGTGAATGTGGTTCAGTAGCAACCCAAACAGCGAAGTAGAACAGTGCAAAATAAAGGACTATGTAATCAAGGTTCAATATTTATTTATTTTTGCATTTGTTGAAGCGCGCTGGACCCTTTGGTATCTAGGTGCTAGTTACATTGTGAGACAAGAAATACAGAATACAGAGAATACAAGAGGGTACAAGAAACACATGCGAAACACCCCCGGAAGGGAAGGGTGTAATGGTGTCCTAAAGTCTTGATTAGAGGAGCAAAGGGGGAAAGAGGCGGTGACAGGCATCCGATTGTCTTAGACTGTTAGCTCAGGGAGCTTTAAGTCAAAAAGCCACATTTTTAGATTTTATCTGAAAGTACAGTAGGAGCATTCCTTTCTCATGGTGATGGGGAGATTGTTCCAGAGCTTGGCAGCCATGACAGGAAATCTCTGACCTCCTGCGGCCTTTCTGGTGAAGGTGGGCACTTGGAGGAGATGGATGTCTGTGGATTGTAGAGCTTGAGTGGGGTGTATTTATCCACCTGGCATGATAGTTAGGCCAGGGCAATGTTTGTATTGCATCTGTGAGCCATGGAAAGGGTCTTGAATTTAATACATTCACGGATTGGGAGCCAGTGCGCATCTTTCCTAGTCTTTGTGACATGGTCATGCTTGGAAAAACACAGGACTGCTTGGAGGGCATTGTTTTGGATGGTTTTCAGTTTGCATAAGTTACGTTCAGATTTTCCTGCAACAAGAGCGTTGCAGTAATCCAGTTTGGCTCTGTTGATGGCTCTAGCTATGGTGAGGTGGTTGGTTGTTGTGAGGAATGGTTTGCTGGCGTTCAGTAGTTTTGCTGTTTAGGCAGCGCAGGAGGTAATGGATTTGACCTGGTGAGAGAGGTCAAGGGTGGCATTTAGGTAGATGCCCCGGGGTTTGGCTGCAGATGTTTGGATCCGATTGCCATCAATGACTAATTCTTTGTAGGCTGGGTCCATGCTGCGGAGGGTGGAGTGAGAACCAATGTATTTATTTATTTAATTTATAAAGCGCTGCAGACAGGAGGCCCTGGGGTATGGAGCGCTGCAACAGGACAAACAAACTAAAAACTAAAAATATCAACGATCCACTACACTTCACGGCTTCCGGCGGAGTGAGGTTGAATCGGGAACCTGTTGCTGCCCTGTACCCCGACGGACCAGAGAGAATTTGCAGACTGAAGCAGTAGATCAGGAGTTTCATGTGTGTTTCTCGTGTTTCCTGCAAGGACTTTTCAAGCAGCAGTCTGTTTACAGTGCCTGTTCTTTTCCTTCTGGTGAGGGCGGACTTGCCTTTCAAATAGGCATTGTAACGCGGAGCACACGGTGTGCGCAGTGTGTTTCTCGTGTTTCCCCGGAGCGAGGAAGGAGCAAGGAAGAAGGTAAAACAAACGTGAAAACAGTTACTTTTGTTAATCTTGACACATACGGCCATTGACTGCTTAAATCAGCCTGCTGTGGGTTATACCCGGCCAGTATCAGATGATCAGCTCATTGACTGGGAAAGGGAAGGGAAGCTCGGGAGTGTGACAGTCGTAACTGCCATAGCCCTTGAGCCCATTGCAGACTTTCTGCACAGACCCTGGGAGTGTGACAGATATACTGCCTTAGCCCACGGTCTTCCCTAAAAACCTTATACTCCTCGTTACTGATTCCCCATTGACCTTAGTGTACAACAGCGTATAATTGAGGAAACTAAAAGCGCCGGTGTAAGACACTAAAAATGCCGGGAAAGGCGGCTAACCGCAATAAATCTGTGGCGACATGAGGGAAGAAACCTTATGGCTTACGGTCCAACAAAGGGTCCATTGATGCAAGCAACAAAACGATTTCTGAACGTGGGGGATTAAAAGAACCCAGAGACAAGTCTGTGGCCCCACAAAAAGGACCATTAGATGCCTACTTCCCAAGCAAAGCGGGGGAAGGAGAGGCTGCGACTGCTTCCAACAAAAATAATGCATCACAATTGGAAGGTGAAGGCAGTTACCTCCCCCTAGACCTGGATAATGATTCCCTCCTGCAACTGTGTTATGCACTACAAGAACGGGTGGGAACACAAGAGGGGAAATCTGCAGAAGACAAGCCCTCGGTGCACCCACCAACTAATGACATTGTAGCAGATAAAAAGGCTGAGAAAGGAGAGCTGGTACCCTCATTGGAGGAGCCAGTGGTTACCCATATACCGAGGGAAAATGACTCCCCGTCTTGATATCCTCAGCATCACAAACTGAGACTGTCCCAAATGTTCCCATACCTGTTACCACACCTACCCCAGCATCAAAGGCTCCACGCTTGTCAGCCAGCCCTAATATGGCGTTTGATTCAGCTAACTCGATAGACGATCCTGTACAATCAGAATACAGCACACATGAAACTTCACAATCTGGAAATGCTACTTTGAATGTTGCCATTAAAATTTTATTAAAACTATGTGGAACGATGCACGAGGACTTAAAAGCACAGGGGAGGGTGATTCTAGCCCTCCATAAACTTTTAAAACCAACTAATAAAGCACCCATTATCCCCTGTATAGACCTGAGAGGAATACCGACATCAGAAGTACCGCAAACAAATCTGAATAGGGCAAACCAACCTCAGAGGGTGGAAAAGAAGCCTACTACCCAGGATGAAAAGGATCCATCAGGGGAACATGATGAGGAACCTGAAACGGGGGGTCACCTGAACAGGAAACAGAAAAGAGCGGCGAACAAACGTGCAGAGAAAATAAACAGGGTCTCATTACACAGATGGCGGTGGAACAAGGTGCTATTAGCACCTTGGTTCTTGCCGGTAAAATACTGGCACCTTCTTGGTGGAAAGGGGAATTACCGCCCTATTCCAAGGTTGGTGGGGCGGTAATTCCCCCTTCACCCATTGCCCTTCCCCATTCCCATGTTTGCCCCATAGGGCATAATGGGAATGGGGAAGGTGCTAATTACGGCACTGCAAATTGCGGTACCATAATTAGCTCCCTGGTCCCTTTGCGGGTTGGTTTTTAACGCCTGCAACCTGCAAAGGACCTCGTAGTAAGGCAGTAAGGGTTTACCGGTACCGGTAAAATACCGGTACCGGTAAACCCTTACCGCCTACCGTGTAATGAGGCCCACAATCTTCCACCCCGGAACGCCACCCCACGTCCCCCGGGCAAAAACATATCTAAGAAGCAGCGTAAATGAGCTGCACGAAGAAAAAGAAGATCGGCCCAAACAGTGGGTACGCTGACGAGCTGGTTTATGGAAGAACAACCGGCACAGGCAAAACAAACATTCTGCTGTCCAGTCTGTCTCCTATACTTCATCTGGCCCAGATCCATCCCATATGGTGCCAGTACCAGCACAGGAGCCTGCAACCACACCTGGCCTTCCCCAAGAAGCACCAAACATGGGGGGGAGTGGGAGAGCTGAGCCGAATAAGGTTGATATCAAAAATGTGATCCTATCGCCAGTAGAGAATGGCAAACTGGGCATACAGCTGAATCGACCTACATTTTTTGAACCCTTGCGCATAAAAAGAGGGAAACATACAACCATTCACTGCTGCCTCCCTGAAACTGCATCTTTGATAAGGGCAAACCTATTACCACTTGAATATCTAGGATATGAGCAGGATGCTCCCATTTTGGTAGAGCTGATAGCTGAAAACTGCCAAAAATGCAAGTGTGCATGCACAACTAGACCGGTAACAACAAAACCAACAAAAGCTACACAAATGTTCAGTGATGAGCAAGGATGGGAATGGCTGCAAGAAATGGTTGCACAGAAAAAAAGAGGGTGAACCTCGATAGTTACCAGTTGGAATACAAGGGGTTTTAGCCATTGGATGAGTGAGGGTCCCTCACGGGATCTACTTTTGGCTAATGACCTATTTCTACTGCAGGAAACTTGGGTTACTTTTGATCTGGAATTTGACGGATATACAATTTATCAAAACATGGCTACTAGGGGAGAACGGGGAAGAACAAAAGGGGGCCTACTAATAAGTGTGAAAACTGCATACAACCCTAAACTGATTTATCAGGATTGGCCCAGAGGAAACATCCTAGCGATCAAGATAAGCCCACCAGTTGGTTGGGCAGGATGTAAAGAAGTTCTGACCATTAATATCTATGACCCACCTGGGGAATTGATTACGGAAGCCCTGGGAGACAAGTTGGATACATTGCTAACAACCTGGTGTATGGGGGAAGAAGTGGCTGCTATCATACTCGGTTGTGACCTGAATGCAAGATGCCTTGATTTAGAGGGTTGTGGGAATTATCCCTTTGTGCAGAACATCAGTGAATTACCCCTACTCCAAAGTAACAGTAAAGGGAGACTATGGCTCGAAATACTTAAGGAATGGAACCTCACCATTTTAAATGGACGGACAAGGGGGGACACACCCGGTAAAGAAACCTGGATGGCAGGAAAAAAAGCATTCCGTTGTGGACTACTTGGCCGTTCCTGAGTGTTTACTGAACCACGCTCATCACTTAAATGTCAAGTTGAACAACCATAATGACCACGGCACGCTAACATTAAGTGTGGAGGGAGGTGGTGAAATGGCAGAGGGGGGCATATGTTGTGAAATTATACCTAACCATGCGGGAGACAAGATTAGATGGACCCAGAGAAACATCGAAAAGATGACCAGTATAACTTTCCCAAATTGCTCTAGCATTAAACAGCTAATGTGGGGAAAGAGCCCTGAAGACATTGAATGTTGGATAACTCACCTCACCCATTCATTGTTTAAAGGTAGCTCTGCACCGGGGCTGAGTTGGAATAAGAGGGGTGCCCCAAATTTTGATATAAATATAAGAGATCAGAAACACATTATGCGACGAGCCCTTAGAAGTATGAGAGTGCACAAAACCACCCAAAGGGACGAGGATGAGGTAAAGGCTGAGAAAGCAGAAATAAAGCGAAAATATCAGAGGTGGCTTAGACTGTGTCGCCAAACCCAAAAAAGAAAACGTTGGCAGAACTTTGCTGTAGCGCTACATAGTAGGAATAGCCACAGAGTTTGGCAGATACTGGCACAGGCGGGGGGTGAACAGAACCTGAGGGTTCTCAATCCCATCCCAGGGGATACATGGGTGGAATATATAGCTAGTAAATTCTATAAAGTGAATATGAGTACCATCAGTAGCTTGGGGGGTGTAAGGACATGGCCCCTCCCTCTTAGCTATAAGATCATAAAGCAATCTATTTTGAACCTAAACACATCCAATGCCCCTGACCCAAATGGATTAGCCAATGCAGTTCTGAATAAAGACCCACATAACTGGGCCCAGCTATTACTCACCCTGTATTCAAGAATATGCAGAACTTGCCAGATACCGACCTCCTGGAAGAAATCTGTATTCATTCCAATATATAAAAAGGGGGAGCGGACTAAACCAGCCAATTATCGGCAACTTTCTATGCTGGATGTTACCAGTAAAATCTTCAATACCTTGGTACTTAAGGAAATAGAAAAGTGGGTCATTGAAAACCACATCCTAAATTATGCACAAACGGGTTTCAGACCGGGGTCCAGTACTACCCATAACATAAGGGTACTCGATCAACTAATTAACAACACCACGAGCAGTAAAGATGCTACGCTATACATCGCTTTTGTAGATTTCAGTAGCGCTTTCGACCTGGTGGGGCAGAACATCCTATGGACTAATCTAAAGGCTATGGATTGCCCGAAGTGGATCCTAAATATACTATTAGCCCTACATAGCAACACCTCTACCAGGGTCCGCCTAAATGACCAAGGCGATGGAACTGCCAAAATCACTACCAACATGGGAGTCAAGCAGGGCTGTGTAACTGCAACAATTCTATATAATATATATATAGCTGATTTGTTGGACCGTATGGCACTAAAATCTAATTGTCCACCTAAATTAGGAAAGATCCCCATAACAGGAATGCTGTATGCGGATGATTTGATCCTCCTGGATCGTACAATGTCTGCTATACAGAACATGATGAATGAATTAGTGGAGTACTCAACCCAGATAGGACTCGTAATCAATGTGGAGAAAACAAAAATAATGACAGTAGCACGAAAGGGACCCCGCCGTACGGGGAAAGACACCAAGGTGGGAAAAATTGAGGTGGTAGAGCAATATCCCTACTTTGGTCTAGACTTTAGAGCACCTACAGATTATGACGCCATAAAAATATACAAGACACGGAGAGCAAAATTACTCACCCTCCAGGCTTGCAAATTTGCAAAGGGCTCTGCAGGTTTCAGCATGGCTGGCAGGCTGGCATACTGAAACTTTACCATCAATGCTTTGTAACTGCAGTATTGTATGGTTTGGAGGCTCTAGCTGTGCACGATCTCACTTGGCTAAACATACTAGAAGGTCATTATTGGCGTATGGTGCTTGGTTTGGGACCTTCCTTTTCGATACAATATCTCCGTCTAGAATTGGGCCTCATTTCTCTGAGAGGTAGGGCACTTCGGGCTCAGGGTGCCTTTTATCTAAAATCTTGTGCAGAGCCCTGCTGTAAATTATTGAGTCTGGCAGGAAAAAACTATGAGATAGAAAATCACCCACGCGGTTTGAACTATAAAGATCTGAATGAATCACGTTTCAGGGAAATTGATTGGCCCTATGCAAAACTGAGTGAACTACCATATATTCATCAAAAAAGGCATTTGAGGACAAGTTGAACAAGTGGGACTGGTGTGCTAACTCAGACCACTTGTCCAAATTGAAGGGATATGAGGCGGTCAGGTATGTCTCACAAAGATATTTAAATCCACAGCCCTATCTGCTACTAAGCCTGGCCCCTGAGGTAAGACATTTCCTGTTAAGACTGAGAACCAACCAGTTACCGGTTCTCACTATCATAGGCCCTCGATTGAAGATCTCTCAGGAGGCCAGGTTACGCCGTATCTGCCAGGGGGCAGGAGCATTAGAAACCTCTAGACACGTACTAACCCTTTGCCCAAAAATGGGCCCTATGTATATGAATGCATATGAAAAATGGGTCCATAATTATGAGGCAATTAAGGAGGACGAATTCTGGTACATGTGTCTGAATACTGAATCTCTTGGCTTGCAGCTTGCACTCTTCAGAGTATGGACACAAATTATGCCACTACCTCAGGTATCATAGCAATATTGGTACTAATACTAGTAGAACCAGACTACACCCTTTTATTGTATTGCTTTATAGATACTATCTCTATATTTTATTATATGTTATATATTTTATACCCTTATATTTTGTTTTCTGAATATTTAAATATGTGTTGTGTAAAATCCTTTTCTTGGATTATACCACAATAAAGTATTTATATTATATTATATATCAACAGGTACAAGAAGACAGAGGTGAAAAACAAAGATCCTGAGAACTTACTCAAAAAGAATAGCCGGGGATCCGGTGGAAGGGTATTCCACAAATGCGCAATAGAAAATGGAAAACAGCCACTCTGTACCCTCCCCAGTTTGGCCTTAGGCACCTACAGAAGCCCTGAGTTGTTTGACATCAGCCAACGTCTGTCCGGAAGCCATTTCAACTGTTCTGCGAAGTAAAGAGGACTCTGGCCAGTTTATGTATGCTTCAAATAAACACAGCATGTACAATAATTACTAACTAGAAAACACTGTCAAAATCCACCACTGTAGAATAAACACAGAAGATGCAAATATAGAATAAATGCGGCACTCTGGGCAATGAGACACGGAGAAAAGGCAATTAAAAGATCATAATATTCAAAAAGGATATTTCTTGAGGTTGCAAAAGGGATGAAAATGACCTAGCCAATCTACAGGTCTCAAAGATGGACAGGGGTCAGAGGGTCGACGTACAAATGCAAGGATCTTGGCTTTTCTGGCATTCAGGGACTGCAAATCCCAGTCCTAGGTCTCAGGGGCGAAGGTTTGTCATTTTCTCGGGCCCCCAAATGCAGATAAGGCTGCCACACAACTTCATGGAATAAAAGTGATGGGGAGAGCACTGAAAAGCCAGATCACAGCGCTGATCATGGCACTTATGAGGGGTTGATCTTGCTGCTGCTTTTTGGGTTCTTGGGGCTACAGTGCTCTTCTGTCCCATTTGGTAATCGGAAAAATGGTTGGTAAGAACCACGCTTACTCATGCGCTGGATACTAGATATTTTGACCAATTGAGTTGTGTGTATTAAGCAAAAAAATGGAAGTCTTGTCACTTCGTTTGGATTCAATTGATGGTTTATTAGCATACAAAGTGAAAACTGCAGGGATCCTGCAACACATTGAGGTCCTAAGGTGGCTGGCAGAGATGCAAGGCTTGATCCGGCAGCAGAATTCACTCCCAATGTTCCATGGGGATTGTTACCTTGGAACACCTTCCTTTACCTCACAACTGGAGGACTTTAGAAAGGACTGCTCTTTCACAACAGTCCAGAGAAATATTCTTTCAGGGTTGGATTCCAAGGATGATTTAAAGATGATTCCCTAGATGATTAAAAGAAGTGGTGTGATACAACTTCTTTTAAAGGTAAAAGTCTGGAGGTGATTGGACTACTTTTTTTTTATACACAAGTGTTTCCTGGCACCACAAGACAATATGGAGGGGGGACGCACAGGAGAAAAGTAGAACAACAAAAATGGTTATATTGGCCTCAGGACAATCCTACCGTGCAAGTGCATGACAAGGTGGTAAGTTGGGTGGGGGAGTAGTGGTAGAAGCAGGCAAGTGCTGGGCAGTTCAAGCTGCCAGGCAGAAGGGAGGACCAGGTTAGGCTAGTCTGGGAAAGGGGGCACAAGGTCAAGTGCTGTCAAGGGATGCTGAGGGGACTGGTGGGGGGTGGTCTGGCCCCTGTATGACTCTGAAGGGACCAGGCCCCAGTCACAGCAGCAGAGGTAGATTTAGCATGGGAGACAGGATAAAGCTAGCCTGTCTGAGTGTTCCTATCCCTGTTCTTGAAATAAGTGTAGAACCTTGCCCTTCTGATATCAGAACTAAAGTGCGTAACTCCAGAGCAAGTGGAGGGGAGAGGATGGAATGGGGAGGCAGAGGGGAACAGGATGGTGGAAGCCTTTTTCCATTGTACAGAGCCCTCCTGACCACTCTAAACCCATGTCCTTCCATTCTCACTATGAACAAAGACTTTTAGAAATGCAGAACCTAGTTTTGAGACTACTTCCTTTTAATGGGTGTTCTCTTGTAATGCCTTGGCCCACAGCATCTGCCTGCTGTGCTGCAGTGCCTGGCGGAGGGTGTTACCTGCCTTCACAAAGAGTTCAAATAAGAGGCATGTCCATTCAGGTTCCTGACCTGCGGTTTGGCAGGTTCAACCTGTCCGGTCAGAATACATATCACCTTCCACAGCTGAGCTTGTCTCACAGGAGCTGACAAACATGTTATATAAGTCCAGCACTGCCACCGGGCTTGGGCACGGTTAACCCACTCACAAGGCAGGCATGCAAGTGCAGGGGCCAGCCCCTCCAGCCACCCCGGGGCTTCAGCATGGCCCCTTTAGAGCTTTTCCCTGTGGGGAGCAATGTGGACCCCGCCGGGGAACCCCGCGACCATCACTGGGCCCTGGGACCTTCGAGACAGGCTCCCAAGGCCAGGGCAGGGAAGCAGCCCCGGCCACCCGGCAGCTCTGGCCGGGCCCCTTTAGAGCTTCTCCCTCCACATTAGAGCCTTGGCCTCTGGGACTAACCCACAAACGCCGGTCCAGAAACTACAAGCGCCCCTTGACACACACACACACACCCCCTCCATTTTGGACTTGACTGCCCATGGGAGGAACTGGACCGAGGACCGTGAGCAACCCACGAACGCCATGGAACTCAAGGCCGGATGCTATGATTGGCTATAGCCCCGTGGAGGGAATGGGCCCCTCTCAGGGTGCCACCTCGATGCACGCACCCCGTTTTGGACTTGACTGAGGACTGGGAGCAGCCCACGAACACCATGGAACTGATGACAGTTAAAGCGCAACGGCCACCCTCGAGGCCACAGAGTGGCAGTTCCACATGGACTATTAAGCCCCCATGCAGTGGGGGGCTTATGGAACCCGACTGGAGACTAATGTAGGAGCCAGCTGCCCCGGCAGCGACGCGGGCCATCTGGCCTACCAGCCGCGCCTGCCCCAACCACACCGTCCGTGTGCATGGGCTTAAGGTTCCACCCCATGCTCCTGGGTTGGGGGGGCTTAAGCCGCTGCCTTTCTTCCCTGCCCTGTCCGGGGGCTTAAGACGCCAACTTCATGTGCAATCAGGCCGGGGAGACACTTCCACGCTGACTATTGAGCCCCCACGCAGTGGGGGGCTTAAGGACCCCAATCGGAGGAGGCACGTGCAGGAGCCAGCCATGCCAGTCGCAACACGGGCCATCTAGTCCGCCGGCCACGACTCAGGCCATCTGGTCCTACGCCCAAGCTGTTTGGCCCGGCGGCCTGCCGGCTGCGCCTACTGCGACCCCATCGTCCGGGGACACAGGGCTTAAGGAAGGTTCCGAGCCCCCCGTGCGCCCTGGGGTGGGTTGCAGCCTCTCTTCCCCCTACAACCTAGAGGGAAAGGAAACAGGCAGTGCAGATAGTCTTTAGGCCCCGTTCGACATTGACAACACACCTAACTAAGAGGCAGTCCAAGCCCTAAGAAGAGAGGAGCCATGTGCTCAATAGTACATGCAATGCAAGCGCACACGGTTGTTCCAGTGGGCAAAGTAGGGTCTCTTCAGGGGTCTCTAGCAGCTCGGCAAGGTGGATGAGGCAATGCAGAACAAGTTCACACTATTCAAGAAGGGCCTCCACTTGAAGGCAGAGGCAGTTTGAGGGTTTGGGATGGAGTCGCTGTTTCGCAATAGCTGTGGAAAGTAGAGGGGCCACTTCTCTTGCAGGTTTAAATGCGGCAAAAAGGATGTCTCGGCACCTTTCAGTTCCTGAGATACAGCGATGATTCCCAAAAGGGACAGTGGTGATTTGTCCACTTCAGGCAGATGAATCAACCTAGTTTTACTGCAGCAGGCTTCAGGGGCAAGAGGGTCACAAATGCAGTGGACTTGCAAAAGACATTGCCGCGGCAGGGCAACACAGTAACCACGTTCACTCCGGTCCTGGCGCACTCATCTCACTTCAGACCTGGGAATGCCAAGTGTACGAAATTCGGTGTGAGCATGCTGGGGACACAGAGCTAGCAGCATACCAAGTTTCGAGGGCCTCCTCAAAACGGTGGTGGTGACAGAGCAAAGCAACTGGGTAAGCTGGTTAGCCCACTGGATGGCCCAGGGACCCTTCCAAGAAAGCTTACTTGCAGGGTTTGATGAAGATACTGAGAATAGTTGCTCCCACTATTCCAATGGCTCAAAGCGTCTTTGCAGACCTTCTAGGATGACCAGATGTTAGGGGTCCCACGGGACGACAGCGGGCTCAGGGTGCCAAACCTTTTAGTGGATCACCAGCGGTTCCTCTACTCTCGTAGTTGCAGGATACTTGGATCCTATCCTTTGTTCAGTGAGATACTCAGGAGATTGACCTGGTATGGGTGTTTTTGGCCTCCTCTTATCCAAAGTTCCCTTCGCGCCAAAACGGAGAGGACCCAATGGGAGATCTGCTCACAAACACACACTCCATACATGGACCAATCACGGACCACGCTGGTCCCGGTCATTCATGGCACTGCAGACTCTTTGGCACCCAGGATGTGTATATGAGTATTGGAACTAGACGTTCCAGCCCACATCCTGGAGGCACACACGTGAGGCATGCAGATGCCAGTGAAAGCATTGGGATTCACGGGAAAGTGCATGACCAAATAAGCACTGACTCGGGTAGACTCGACCTGAGGAAGGTGAAGGCGCAAAATGGCCAAAGGACAGGACAAAGAACCTGTGGCATGGCAATTTTGGAGACAGGCCACCTTTTCGTGCCAAATGCGGTTAATGCGGTTAACATGGCAGGAAAGGGTTAAAAATAATACAAAAAGATAGCTGCCACAAGTCCTGTCCATGACAAATCTGCACAGTACATAAAAAGTCCAGCGAGAGTATCTAGGGCCTTTGAAAATGACTATAAAACCAAGGTTCTAGGTCATTTGGTGGAATCTAAATCGTCGACAGGACAAATGGTCGACACCAAAAGGTCGACAGGTCAAATGGTCAAACTAATTTTTTTTTTTTTGGGGGGCCCCCCTAACCTCCTTTTTTTTGCTAAAAACCCCTTTTTTCCCTAAACGAAAACCTAAAAATTCGACCATTTGTCTGTGGACCATTTGTCTGTCGACCAATTGACTAGACACCTAGAACCAAGTGTGCTGTATGGTAAGATACATTGCACACTTGTTACATGTTGCACAAAAGTTGAAACACATGAAAAGGACTAAGGGAAACAAAGTCTTCCAATACTGACTCTCTTAAGGGCATGTCAGTTTCCCCATAAAAAGTGAGCGAAATCCCAGAAGAGTGCAGCTGAAGGCTGTGCTTCTCTGGCAAAGTCAGTCAATGGTGTCTGAACAGTAGAAAACGTTTGGGGGTTGACACATGGAGGGAAAATTACATACAATTATGAAATATTTCCTAACACTTGCCCCTCCCAGACAAAGGACAGGGGGAACTAATCCACCCATGGATGAGTTTCTTATTCAGGTCGGTTAAACATTCTGGACAATCCATCAGCATTGCTATGTTGGACACTTGGCCTATGCTCAATAGTGAAGTCAAAGCCTTGAAGACTTATGGACTACCTAAGCAACTTTGGATTCTCTCCCTTCATGTTCATTAGCCACTTTAAGGGCTTATGGTCAGTTTGCACAGTGAAGTGGGTGCCATAGAGTTAGTGCATCAGCTTCCTTAGGGCCCACACAACAGAGAAACACTCTTTTTCTACTGTGGACCATATGAGCTCTCTGTCCTTAAGCTGATGACTAATGAAGCCAATACAGTGTTCCTTACCCTTCTCATCTACTTGTGATAGTACAGCTCCTATCCCATTGTCAGAGGCATCTGTCTGCACAATAAAAGGTATTTGGTAATCAGGAGCCCTGAGAACAGGGGCCTGGCACAAGGAGTCTTTTAAGCCATTGAAGGCATTCCCACACTCTTTAGACCAAGTTACCTTCTTGGGTTTCTTTGGAGTATTGAGAGCAGTCAGAGGGGCAGGTATGGTACCATAGTCTGCCATGACATTTCTGTAGTACCCAGTGAGTCCAATCAAGGCTCCCACTTGGGTCTGTGTAGTGGGGATAGGCCAGTCTTGTACTGCTTGTACTTTACTGGGTAGAGGCTGTATCCTCCCTCCACCTACTTCATGTCCAAGGCAGACCACTGATCCTTGTCCAATCTGGCACTTATTGGCCTTTATGGTCAATTGGGCCTTCTGAAGAGCCTGTAACATAATCCCAAGTTGTTTCACATGGTCCTCTCAGGTGGCACTGTAAACTGTTATATCATCCAGATATGCAAGACAGAATTCATCCAACCCATTCAACACATGATTCACACACCTTTGGAAAGTGGCTGGGCCATTCTTCAACCCAAAAGGCATTATCCTAAACTGGTAAAGACCCTCTGGTGTTGGGAAAGCTGTATTTTCCTTGGCATGTTCTGCAATGGCTATTTGCCAATAGCCTGCAGTGAGGTCAAACATGCTGAGGTACTTGAAGGCACCCAAAGTATCCACCAGCTCCTCTGTTCTAGGCAAGGGGTGTGCATCTGTCTTGGTGACAGCATTCAGAGCCCTGCAATCCACAAAGAACCTCAATTCAGAAGTACCTGCCTTTGGAACCAAAACCACTTGGCTGGACCAAGGAACCTAGAGGGTTCAATCACCCCAAAATCCAACATTGTGTTGACCTCTGACTTAATGTAAGACCTTACTTTGTCCGACATTCTGTATCCCCTACTTTTGGTAGGTACACTGTCCCCTGTGTCAATGTTATGTTTGCACCAAGGTGTCAAACCAGCGGACTGTGAAAACAAGGGGGAAAATTGCCTAAGCACATTTTTCACCTCCGCCTGTTGATCGGAAGTCAGGTGAGGGGCCACTTGGACACCCTCAATGGAGCTGTCTGAAGGATTGCCTTGGAACAGGTCAGGAAGAGGTTCTGACTCCTCTTCCTCAACATCTGAAGCCAACAGCAGTGCAGCGATTTCAACTCTTGGGATGAAAGCCTTCAGCTTATTTACATGGAACACTTTTGTAGCCTGACCAGCCCTTCCAAGGTCCACTAAATAGTTGACTTCACCCAGTGACTCCACCACTGTGTAAGAGCCGGACCATTTGTCATGTAAAGCTCTAGTTCTTATGGGATTCATGATCAGGACCAGGTGTGAAATTGATGAGGGAAGCCTTCTGGTCATACCAATGTTTCACCAGAGCTTGCACTGCCTTCAACTTTTCACTAGCCTGACCCATCAGGAGTACCATCCTTTTTCTGAGCCCTAGCACATAGTCCACTACGTTGTTAGTAATGCGGCGAGTGTGCATCTCCCTTTCCCTCCTTGACTATGGCTAAGGATCCCCTTACAGGGTGACCAAACAGAAGTTCAAAGGGGCTGAAGCCAACGCCCTCTTGTGGTACTTCTCTGTAGGCAAACAGTAAGCATGGTAACAGAAGATCCCATTTTCTTCTTTGAGGTTCTTCCAGAGCCCCAATCATGCTTTTCAAGGTCCTGTTAAACCTTTCCACCAGACCATTGGTCTATGGGTGGTTAGCGGATGAAAACGTACAGGTGACACCACATTCCTTCCACATGGCCTGCATATACTTGGACATAAAGTTACTGCCCCTATCAGACACAACTTCTTTAGGGAAGCCAACCCTAGTAAATATGCCAAGCAAAGCTTTTGCAACTGACTTGGCAGTCACAGTTTTTAATGGGATGGCCTCAGGATGGCCTCAGGATACCTGGTGGCATGGTCAACCAGCACCAGGATAAACCTATTGCCTGAGGATGCTTGGGGGTCAAGGGGACCAACAATGTCGATCACTACCCTCCTAAATGGTACTCCTACAACTGGGAGTGGTACCAATGGAGTTTGGATGTTGATCCACTCTTACCAGATATATAGCAGGAGGCACAACTCTCGCAATGACTTTCTACTTGCACTCCAATCTTGGGCCAGTAGATGTGCATGGATCACCTTTTCTAGGGTTCTCTTGATTCCAAGGTGACCAGCAAAGGGCACTTCAAGTGCCAGCTGCAGGAGGAAGGGTCTTACAGCAAGGGGAACCACCAACCTCCTATGGTCTCCTGTAGACTCTGTAGGCTCACTATACAGGAACCCACCTTCCCAATAAATCATGTGCTTCCCAGGAGGTTCATCCTCAAGCTGGGAGTAGGCCTGTCTCCTTAGGCCTTTCAGAGATGGGCACTCATGTTGACCCTTACTAAATTCTTCCCTGTCAGGACCACCTTCTATTAACAAATCTTTTAGTTCAGGATGGTCATTTGGGTCAAATACTTCAGGTATCACCACCTCCTTGTCAGGTCCTGGTGATTGACCAACTACCTCCACCTCAGTGGTAGGTGAGTTAGTGGGAATGTTTTCTTTCCCTCTTTCGGATTTTCTTACTCCTTTAGCCTTGGGTTTTCCCTTTGGCTGGGGTATTGCAGTGCTCTTGGCCAGTGCTGCCCTTGTTTGAGACCTTGTACAGGGCCTTTCAGCTGTATCTCCCACAAGCCCTAAAACTCTGAGATCTTTTCCCATCAAGACTTTTCCTGGGACACTCCTATGTATGCTCACTAGAATCCTGACTGCTGTACCATTTAAGATTTACAGGTATTACTGGGAACATGAGAGGTGGGCTATCGGCCAACTTAGTGGGTAACAGGGGAGCTCTGGCAACTTCCTCTGGGTCTACCATGGTAGAATCCACTACAGTTCAACTACACCCACTATCCCTAAGAGCTGGAGAATCTACTCCATTGATCAGCACACTGGGGGTCATTACTAGGTTGGAGGTAGCCATGGCACTATTAGCGCCATGGCTACCTCCTTACCGCATACCGGGTCCGGGTTCCCTAAATGGGGAATTACCGGGCCATTCCAACCTTAGAGGACCCGGTATTTCCCCATTCAGGGAACCCATACCCATTCCCATTCGAGCCCACATAGGGCTCGAATGGGAATGGGGACCATGCTAACAACGGGCCTGTTAATAACGGGCCCGTTGTTAGCATGCTGGTCCTTTAGCATCTCCCACTAAGGGCGTGACCCGCTAAAGGACCTTGTAATGCAGCGGTAAGGGGTTAATGGCACCGGCACCTTTACCGGCGCCGTTAACCCCTTACCTCCAACCTCGTAATGACCCCCATTGTCTTTAAAGTAGTGCTTGGTATTATCTGGAATCCTAGCATAAGCCTGAGAGTTTAGGCTCCCAGGAACCCAGGGAAACTAAAACTACCTCAGCTTCTATCCCACTGGGGTAGGAGTCTGAGGAGAAGGATGGCCCTGTAATCACTTCTTCCTCATAGGAGGATAAGGCTAGATTAGCAAAGTGGACCCCCAAGGTTTTGACCTTACATCTGGGATCCCCCTTCACATGGTCAGTTGCTCCACAAGCAAAACAAGAGCCACTGGGTATGTTTACAAAGGGAGGCTTATTATAACCAGAGTTCTGTTTTGGAGGCTGTCCTCCACTACCCTGTGAGTTCTCGTGTGTCTTACCCTTATTTTTCCTTTTGTGGCCCTTCTTGGAGGAAGTTTTATCAGATTCTCCACCCTCCGTATCTTTGGACTTTTTCCTCACATCCTGCTTACCAGGATGAGTCTTGTCCTTATGTGACACTCTATGTGACACCCACAAATCTGCTGCTATGGCAAGCTTCATAGGATCTATCTCCTTTGAATCTGCCAAGTACTGCTTAAGCTCAGGGGAAGATGATGCAAAAATATGTTGAAGCATGACAAGACATATACCTTCAAAAGTAGAGACCTTATAACCTTCAACCTAGCAAGTGAATTTTTTTAAGGATTCAGTTACATAAGATACCCAAGTACCGCCTTCTTTCTTGTTGTACTTTCTGAATCTTTTCAAGTATTGGACAGGAGTCTTTCCAAACTTCAACATTGCAAAATCTGCTCTCTCAGCTTTTGACATTTCCATAATGGCACTGCAGCCAGAATGGGGTAGTCTGCTACGTAACCAGGCAATTTTATCAGCATTGTCAACTTGTTGAACTTCACATGCATACTCAAATGTATTCAGCCAGTCCATAGTGTCATTCTTTTCCTCATACACACTGATCAGATCCTTAGGAAACTTTGGATGAGAGGAGGACCCACCCATGTTCAGGACCCTTGGATCCATTGGCAACCTGAAGCTTGGCCAGTTCCATCTGGTGATCCCTGTCTTTCTGTTTTTCTGCCTGCTCTATCTTCAGTTTGGCCATGTTATATTCAAGCTCATTCTGCCTAAACAGCAGTTCTTGTTTCTTGAATTCAAGTATGGCCTGACCTTCAGCACTGGCAAAGGAAACATTATACATTACATCTTCCAAATCCTCATGGTCTCTATGAATCAGTGCAGTGGCAGAACTTCCAGTTCTGCCAGTGAGAGCAGCCCCACCTCCTTCTGCACTGTCATCAGAAGCTATGGCACTAAGCTGAGCTTCTTGGCAGTCCATGAATCTTTGGATCATTTCCATTGAGCAGAGATACCTCTCTCGGCACACATCTTTCTCAATGTTTCAGACTTAGAAGCATTTAAAGTTAACAAGATACTTGTTTCCATTTTGGTAGATAGGACTATGGCCTTTTTCAGTTATACTACAACAATTCATTATGTTTCCTGGTAGGAATAACTCGAAATGCTTTCACTAGTATGCAACACTGGATACCTTCAGTCTTATCCCACCGGTGTACACCAATTTGTTAGGATGGATTTCTGAACTCTGAACTGGAAGGGCAGAGGTTCAGAAGGCCAGCCTAGTTTCTTGCAACAGGGTAACCTCTGGACAAGCCAGACCAATCAGGGTAGCTATGGCAGGCAGTCAAGACTAAGTCTCAGGAGGGGTGAGGGTGACTAAAGGACCTCAATGAGCACACAAAGCAAGGACACTTGCAAATTACTCCAGACAGGTGTTGTATCAAAAATATAGACACATTTATTACAAGGCCTTTGTAACATAGACCATAGCAAAGGAATCACAGTAACACTAAGTAAACCAACACACCTCTATCAAAACAATGTATATACAAGACCATTGGGGTCTGAAGGGTTAAATGCACAAAATATGTCGACAACCTAGAGGGGAAGTAAACAAGCAGTGCAGATGGTCTTTAGGCCGCGTTCGACATTGACAATACACCTAACTAAGAGGCATTCCAAGCCCTAAGAAGAGAGGAACCTTGAGCTCAATAGAACATGCAATGCAAGTGCACGTGGTTGTTCCAATGGGCAAAGTAGGGTCTCTTCAGGGGTCGCTAGCAGCTCGGGAAGGTGGATGAGGCGATGCAGAACAAGTTCCCACTATTCAAGAAGGACCTACACTTGAAGGCAGAGGCAGTACGAGGGTTCTGGATGGAGTCACTATTTCACAATAGCTGTGGAAAGGAGAGGGAACACCAGAGGCCACTCGAGCATAAAAATGCGCCATTATGCTAGGAGCCACCGGTTTTGGTATGGAGTACTCACCAGTCACAGACGCAAGCGGACCCAAACATCACCAGTTCAGTCCACTTCGCCTGCAGGTTCAAATGTGGAAAAAAGGACATCTCCGCACCTTTCAGTTCCTGAGATACAGCGATGATTCCCAAACGGGACAGTGGCGATTTCTCCGCTCCAGGTGGATGAATCGACCCAGTTTCACTGCAGCAGGCTTCAGGGGCAAGATGGTCATAAATGCAGCAGACTTTCAAAAGTTGTTGCTGCGGCAAGGCAACACGGTAACCATGTTCACTCCGGTCCTGGCACACTTGTCTCACTTCAGACCTGGGAATGACAAGTGTATGAAATTTTGTTTGAGGGTGCCAAGGACACAGAGCTAGCACTTGACCAAATTTTGAGGGTCTGCTCAAAACGGCGGCAGTGACAGAGCAAAGAAACTGGGTAAGCTGGTCAGCACACTGGTTGGCTTAGGGACACTCCCGAGAAAGCTTACTTGCAGAGTTTGATGAAGGTGCCGAAAATAGTTGTTCCTACTGTTCCAAGGGGTCGAAGCATCTTTGCAGACCTTCTAGGATGACCAAATGCAGAGGGGTCCCACAGGACAACAGAGGGCTCAGGGTGCCAAACTTTCCAGCGGATCACCAGCGGTACGTCGACTCGGCTTCATAGTTGCAGGATACTTGGATCCTATCCTTTGTTCAGTGAGAACTCAGGAGATCGACCTGGTATTGGGTGTTTTTGGCCTCCTCTTATCCAAAGTTGCCTTTGCGCCAAAAACGGAGAGGACCCAATGGGAGATCTGCTCACAAACACACACTCCATACGTGGACCAATCATGGACCACGGTGATCCCAGTCGTTCATGGCACTTCAGCCTCTCTGCCACCCAGAAATGTATATTGGAACCAGACGTTCCAGGCCACATCCTCGAGGCACACACATAAGGCATGCAGAAGCCCGCAAAAGCATTGAGATTCGCGGGAAAGTGCATGACCAAATAAGGTCTGATCTGGGTCGACTCAACCTGGGGAAGGTGAAGGGGCAAGATATGGCCAAAGGACAGGACAAAGAACCTCTTGGTATGGCGATTTTGGAGCCAGGCCACCTATTTGTGCCAATCGCAGTTAACGCGGTTAACATGGAAGGAAAGTGTTAAATATAATGCAAAAAGATAGCTGCTACCAGTCCTGTCCATGACAGATCTGCACAGTTCATAAAAAGTCCAGCGAGAGTATCTAGGGCCTTTAGAAATGACTATAGACCCAGGTGTGCTGTATGGTAAGATACATTGCACACTTGTTAAATGTTGCACAAAATTTGCAACACGGGAAAAGTACTAAGGGAAACAAAGTCTCCCAGTACTGACTGTCTTAAAGGCATGTCTGTTTCCCCAATGAAAGTGAGCAAAAGCCCAGAGGAGTGCTGCTGAAGGCTGTGCTTCTCAGACAAAGTCAGTCAATGGTGTCTAAACAGCAGCAAAAAGTTTGGGGGTTGACACATGGAGGGAAAATTAAATACAATTATGAGATCTTTCCTAACTGTAGCTGCTCTGCTACTTACGAAACCCTGAGCCAGAATCAGGGTCGTGTACGAATGATTTAGCACCAGGTTCCCCACGAACATGCTGTGCACAACGGGCAAGAGAGGTGGCCCCCTTCTGTCCACACGGTTGGCTGAGGGCAACGAAGGTCATCGCCCGTCCCTTCCGAACAGCGCTCTCCCATCTCTTAGTACCGACTGACCCATGTTCAACTGCTGTTAACATGGGACCCTTCTCCACTTCGGCATTCAAAGTTCTCGTTTGAATATTTGCTACTACCACCAAGATCTGCACCAGCGGCGGCTCCAGCCGGGCCCTCGCCCCGGGCTTAAGTACGCACTGCAGTGTCCCTCTTACTCATCGCGGCTTAGCCCCCAGAGCTCTCAGCAACGGCCTGGTATGGGCCCGATGCTCCAGCGCCATCCATTTTCAGGGCTCGTTGATTCGGAAGGTGATTTGATACACACACCTTAGCGGATTCAGACTTCCATGGCTACCGTCCTGCTGTCTATATCAACCAACACCTTTTCTGGGGTCTGATGAGAGTCGGCATCGGGCACCTTAACCCGGCGTTCAGTTCATCCCGCAGCGCCAGTTCTTCTTACCAAAAGTGGCCCACTGGGCACTCGCATTCGATGCCTGGCTCCACGCCAGCGAGCCAGGCTTCTTACCCATTTAAAGTTTGAGAATAGGTTGAGATTGTTTCGGCCCAAGACCTCGAATCATTTGCTTTACCAGATAAAACTGGGGTTTACGAGCGCAAGCTATCCTGAAGGAAACTTCAGAGGGAAGCAGCTACTAGATGGTTCGATTAGCCTTTCGCCCATTTACCCAGGTCGGACGTCTGATTTGCACGTCAGGACACTACGGACCTCCACCAGAGTTTACTCTGGCTTCGCCCTGCCCAGGCATAGTTCACCATCTTTCGGGTCCTATCACACACGCTCATGCTCCACCTCCACCAAAAGAGTGGGCGAGACGGGCCGGTGGTGTGCCAGCTGCGACGCCGCGACAGGATCCCACCTCAGCCGGTGTGCACCAGCCCTCCCCTTCATTGTGCCACAGGGTTTCGTTCGGCCCTCCTACTCGTGCACGTGTTACAGTCATTTGTCCATGTTTCAAGGCAGGTTGGGTGGGTAACTGACATCACCGCAGACCCTAGCACCCTTTGTGGGCCTATCCGCCCGGCGGTGCAACGCGGTCAGGGCGCACTGAGGACAGTCCACCACAGTCGACAGTCGCACTGGGAGCAGGGGCCCCATCCCCTCGTCGCCGCCCCGGTGGCCCCCAAGAGGGGCCGGGGTGGTTGCTGGAGAAGGGTGCGACGGCAGTCAATCTCCCTCAGCCCCGCAGTCATGGTGAAACTGCTGCCAGGAGGGTGTAACACTCTCTGCTGGAGCTGAGAGCCACCTGCCCCCATGGCCTTCCCAGCCGACCTGAAACCGGTCGCGGTGCCCCGCCATGGAGGAGATGTGACCTGCATTGGCCAGGTGTGGGTGACCGACCTGCCCGCCGTGTTGAATCCTCCGGGCGGCGTGCATGGACCCCACCCGTTTACCTCTCGACGGTTTCACACCCTCTTGAACTCTCTCTTCAAAGTTCTTTTCAACTTTCCCTTCCTGTACTTGTTGGCTATCGGTCTCGCGCCCGTATTTAGCCTTAGATGGAGTTTATCACCCTTCTGTCTTCTGTACACCACATTTCCCGCACCCGCCATGGGATGTGGATTCGGTGCTGGGCTCTTCCCTCTTCACTCACCGTTACTGAGGGAATCCTGATTAGTTTCTTTTCCTCTGCTTAGTAATATGCTTAAATTCAGCGGGTCGCCACGTCTGATCTGAGGTCATAGTCGAGGGAGCGGGAGAGCTCCATGGGGCAGCTGCCCTCGGCCCCGGGGCCATACGGGGGGGTTGGCCCCTGGCCCCGCTCCTCTGGCAGCGTCCGATCGTGTGCTTTCTTGTTCTGCTAGGCCGAGGCCCAACTGGTCACGAGGCCTGCGCTCCGGGGCGTCCCGCGCCGGCAGCCGTGGGACACCACAGACAGCCACACGAGGCACGGCCCAGTGCCCTGGTGCAGGGGCAAAGGCACCCCAGGATTTTTCAAGGCCTGCAGCCGCCTCCGACTGCTGCACCGGGGCCCGCGCGTCCAGGACCAGAGGGATCCTGCGCCGGTGTTGATCGGGGTCTGACCTTAGGGGGACGAAGGGAATGGGGTCCCTGCAACAGCCTCAGCCATGCACCGGGGAGGGAACCCTGGGGGCGATTGACATTTAAGCAACCCTCAGGCAGGCGTAGCCCCGGGAGGAACACAAGGCCCAAGTGTCGATGATCAATGTGTCCTGCAATTCACACTAATTCTCACAGCTAGCTGCTTTCTTCATCGACGCGCAAGCCAAGTGATCCACCACCAAGAGTCACATGCAACTTTTTGTTTTGTTCCAGATGTCGGCCTGAACCTGCCAGTGCAGGAGAGGCTGTGGGGAGGCAGCGCTGCCCATCCCGCCCGCCTCGGACGAGCTCAGCCCGGCGCCCCGTCTAGCTTCCCCACTTGGGAGTCGGCCAAGATTATTAAGGGTTTTAAGAGAAAACAAAAAAAAATCCAGGCGCTCAGCCCGGGAAGCCTGCCCGCCGCCCGCATCAACAGCACGGCGGCAGGGCTTCCCACAGCGATGCAGGCAGGCCGCTCCACTGCCAGCCCACCCGGCCCAATTCCCGCTCTGCCTACCCCCGGCCCCGACCCCCTCCGCTGCTCCCCTTTTGGGGAACTGGACGGAGAGGCGGGCCAGAGTCGGCATGGGCAGGGGGGTCAGGGGGGACCGCTAGAGTCTTCAAAGCACAGCCCGGCCTCACGGGGCCGAGCTCTAGGTACCTGGTTGAGAAGGAAGGTCGCCGGCTGTGCCGGCGGGCTTGGCCATCACTGGCCCATGGATGTGGGCAGCCGGAACCTTGACGCCCACCCGTCGAGTAATCCCGGCTGCCCCATGGCTCAGGGCTTGCCCGGCGTGCTGGGCCCCTGTCCGCACTGGGGAGGCGTCCCTTGAGAATGGCCGGGTTCCCTCAGCTCCCGGCTGATACCACTAGGGAGCTTCCCTGCCGACAGGGGGTGTGCCTGCCCGACGCCCGACCCACTGGCAGGTCGGGGTGGAGGAGTGCGCCCCCGCCCGGCGCTGCGGCTCATGGGCCAGCTCGGTGAGGAGAGGACTGGGGGGCGCTCGGGGCTCCCTCCTCTCTCCGGTTGGGAGGAGACGTCCCCCAGCAGTTTAACCCAACCCCACCGGGCGTCCACGTCCATCTGCTGGGTCGCAACTGAGGTCGGGCCCGTGGCTCTCCTTCCGGCTGCTCCGCCGTTAATGATCCTTCCGCAGGTTCACCTAGAGAAATCTTGTTACGACTTTTACTTCCTCTAGATAGTCAAGTTTGATCATCTTCCCGGCGGTCCGCCAGGGCCATTGCCGACCCCGACGGGGCCGATCCGAGGACTTCACTAAACCTTCCAATCAGTAGTAGTGACGGGCAGTTTGTACAAAGGTCAGGGACTTAATCAATGCAAGCTTATGACCCACACCTACTGTGAATTCCTCATTCATGGGAAATAATTGCGATCCACAATCCCTATCACGAACGGGGATCAGCGAGTTACCCACACCTGTCGGTGAAGGATAGACACACGCTGATCTGTTCAGTGTAGCACACGTGTGTTAGGAAAGATTTCAAAATTGTGTGTAATTTTCCCTCCATGTGTCAACCCCAAAACGTTTTGCTGCTGTTTAGCCACCATTGTCTGACTTTGCCAGAGAAGCACAGCCTTCAGCTGCACTCCTCTGGGCTTTCGCCCACTTTTTATGGGGAAACTGAAATGCCCTTAAAACAGCCAGTACTGGGAGACTTTGTTTCCCTTAGTCCTTTCCTCGTGTTGAAGCTTTTCTGCAACATGTAACAAGTGTGCAATGTATCTTACCATACAGCACACTTGGGTCTATAGTCATTTCCAAAGGCCCTAGAAACTCTAGCTGGACTTTTTATGAACTGTGCAGATGTGTCATGGACAGGACTGGTGGCAGCTAACTTTTTTGAATTATTGTTAACGCTTTCCTGCAATGTTAACAGCGGTAACTGCATTTGACACGAATAGGTGGCCTGGCTCCAATATGGCCGTGCCACAAGGTTCTTTGTCTTGTCCTTTGGCCATCTTTCCCCTTCACGTTCCCCAGGTGGAGTCGACCCGGGTCAGTCCTTATTTGGTCATGCACTTTCCCGCGAATCCCAATGCTTTTGCCGGCTTCTGCATGCCTTGTGTGTGTACCTCCAGGATGTGAGCTGGAATGTCTGATTCCAATACACATCCTGGATGCCAGAGAGTCTGGAGTGCCATGAATGCCTGGGACCATCGTGGTCTGTGATTGTTCTACTTATGGAGTGTGTGTTTGTGAGCAGATCTCCTATTGGGTCCTCTCCATTTTCGCGCAAAGGGAACTTTGCATAAGAGGAGGCTGAAAACACCACTACCAGGTCGATCTCCTGAGTTCTCACTGAACAAAGGATAAGATCCAAGTATCCTGCAACTACGAAGCTGAGTTGAGGAACCGCTGGTGACCCACTGGAAGGTTTGGCACCCTGAGCCCACTGTCGTCCCGTGGGACCCCTCTGCATCTGGTCATCCTAGAAAGTCTGCGAAGACGCTGCAAACCATTGGAATTGTGGGACCAACTATTCTCGGCACCATCATCAAACCCTGCAAGTAAGCTTTCATGGAAGTGTCCCTGGGCCAACCAGTGCACTGACAAGCTTACCCAGTTGCTTTGCTCTGTCACCGCCGCCGTTTGGAGGAGGCCCTCGAAAATTGGTATACTACTAGTTCTTTGTCCCCGGCACCCTCACACCGAATTTTGTACTCTTGACATTCCCAGGTCTGAAGTGAGACAAGTGCACCAGGACCGGAGTAAATGCGGTTACTGTGTTGCCCTGCCGCGGCAATGACCTGTGCAAGTTCACTGCATTTGTGACCCTCTTACCCCTGAAGCCTGCTGCAGTGAAACTGGGCCAATTCCTCCACCCAGAGGGGAGAAATCGCCACTGTCCCATTTGGGAATCATCGCTGTATCTTAGGAACTGAAAGGTGCAGAGACGTCCATTTTGCCGCATTCGAACCTGCCAGCAAAGTGGACTGAACTGGCAAAGTTTGGGTCTGCTTGCTTCAGGGACACTGAGTACTCCTTACCCTAACTGGTGGCCCCTAGCGCAAGAGCCCATTTTTATGCACAAGTGGCCTCTAGGGGCCCCTCTCTTTTCCACAGCTATTGCGAAATAGTGACTCCATCCCACAATCTCGAACTGCCTCTGCCCTCAAGTGGAGGTCCTTCTTGAATAGTGGGAACCTGTTCTGCATTGCCTCATCCACCTTCCTGAGCTGCTAGAGACCCTTGAAGAGACCCTATTCCACTCATTGGCACAAGTGCGTGCATGTACAATTGAGCACAAGGCTCCTCTCTTCGTAGGGCTTGGACTGCCTCTTAGTTAGGTGTGTTATTGATGTTGAACTTGGCCTAAAGATTACCTGCATTGCCTGTTTCCTTCCCCTCTAGGTTGTTGAATTATTTTGTGCAGTCACCCCTTTGGACCCCCATGGTCTTGTATACATATTGTATTGAGTGTGAAGTATTGGTTTACTTAGTATTACAGTGATTCTTTTGCTATGGTCTATGTTACAAAGGCCTTGTAATAAATGTGTCTACATTTTTAATATAACACCTGTCTGGAGTAATTTGTAAGTGTCCTTGCTCTGTGTGCTCATTGAGGTCCTTCAGTTACACTCACCCCTCATGAGACTTACAGCCTGATTCATGAAATTATTTGCGTGAAAAACGCAGATTTGCGCGCCTTTCTGCCCGACAATCCCTGTTTGAAGTATGGGGATTTTCGGGCAGAAAGGAGCGCAAATCTGCATTTTTCACGCACATAATTCCATGAATCAGGCAGTTAGTCTTGACCGCCTGCCATAGCTATCCTGATTGGTCTGGCTTGTCCAGAGGTTACCCTGTTCCAAGAAACTAGGTTGGCCTTCTGAACCTCTGCCTCTCCAGGTCAGAGTTCAGAAATCCTTCTTAACAACGTCCATCCCTGGACATCTAAGGGCATCACAGACCTGTTATTGCTCGATCTCGTTTGGCTGAACCCTACTTGTCCCTCTAAGAAGTTGATCGCTGACCGCTGGAGGTCGCGTAACTAGTTGGCATGGAAGAGGCTCGTTCGTTATCGGAATTAACCGGACAAATCGCTCCACTAAGAACAGCCATGCACCACCACCCACAGAATCGAGAAAGACCTTTCAATTTGTCAATCATTTCCGTGTCCGGGCATGGTGAGGTTTCCCCTGTTGAGTCAAATTAAAGAAATACCAAAAAGCCAAACTATTGGCATTACCAATGCTTGTTTGTTTTTTTGTTGGATTGATTTTTTATTAAAGGCAAATACCATTCGTCCTATGAAATGTGTATGGTTATGCAAAGACATTTGAATGATATTTGCATATTTCGCCTTGATATGCTAATTTCAGCAGACGTCACGTCCCATTGCGTGCGTTAATTAGTCTTCCACTTCTTTTTAGGACTTGACCCTGGGTGACCCTCATGTACACGTCATATTCTTCCGTTTTGTTTTTCCCATAATTCAGAATGTGTCAGCAATGCCCGTACGGAAAGGCTGATCCAATCGTTAAACGAAACCGTATTCTTTGTAACAGTTGAACCCATTAATTACTGACCAGGCAGCTGCCAGAAAGAAAAGTGCGTTATTACAATCTACCCATGCAGTAACATTTGTCACACAATAATTTCTAACCCAGAGAGTGAAGTTAAAGGCACTATGACTGCATGTGCAGGTTTTGCTGTTTCGCCAACATTTTCTGCTTACTGCAAGCAAACGATTTCTTTGCATGCTTTGAAAATCCATGAATAATAGATATCTCGGTGAACCTGTGTAGTTCACCAGCCCCGAGATCACACACGTCCCGTCTGTAGGTGAAATGTGGAGACGGTAGATAGAGTTGTCAATATCCCATATTCCCTATTTGTGTCTGACTGAACACGACCCTAGCAATCATTTTCATCTTCGTTCTGTTTTTGAAAGAATAACATGAAACAAAATCACTAGAGGCCGGCCTTTCCCTTATAAGAATTCGGAGAGACAGATTACGCCCTCAGTTTCATGTATATTACCCGGCGAAGAACACGCTGACTTGCATTATGTTGCAAAAGTGATTATGGACGATGGGGAGGCAGGTTTAACGGCGAAAAGGATTGGAGTCACCTGGAAATATTCAACAACTGTCACACCTCAATCGCGCGGGTTGGTGACCGCACACACACGCGCGTGCGCCGCACACACACACAGGGATATCGGTCGTCATTCCAGGGGTTTTGCTAGGTCTGGAAAAGATCCGGGCTAAGCTAATGTGGGGACTGTTGGGACTTGGCGCTAGCTAACCTTTTGGTGGTAGGTAGCCCCTGAGCTTCTATGAGGCTCTAGCCCCAAAGCCCCTTACCCCCTCCCCCCTTTCCCCAGCAACGCCTCGGCTCTGCATCACTCGTTTGCAGCCAGGACTACTGAAGTTTGCCGTTCTTGGCGCCAAACTCGTGATCAAGAGACAGCTGGGGATGAGATGAAAAGCCACGAGCGCAGAGGCTAATTGTCCCTCGAAGAGTGGCCACGTGATTCCGGTTATGATAATTAGTTTCTGCTGCGAAGTCAAAAAGCTAATAATTAAAAGAGAAAAGTCCCACTGTCCATTATACCCAGAGATATTCTGACAGAGCAAATGTACGCTCTCCAGAGGTACAATAACAACAACAAAAAGAAAAAAAGCATCCCTTATTAAAATGGATATAGTTAAATATTGAGGAAGTTGTTCAATTGATGGCGAGAATTCTCAAGAAATTCTGTTGACGGGGGGACTAATTTCTCGGTTGGTGATGAGTTGGCAGAGCATTTTTTTTAATGTCAGAAGTAATGATTTCCAGCAGAGAGAAAACATCAATTAATAATCTCCCTGTTCTCTGGAGGCATGAGAAAACAGAAACAATGATTTGCTAAGGGCAGAAATAACGTAAGACCCTGAAAATGAAAAAAAATACCACACAAGGGATCCCAACTTCATGGACCACTAATGGCCTAAGGCCAATGCATCGTTTACAGTACTGATGTGTGCAGATGTGATGTGCACATTATAAGTTAATTCACTGAATTCCTCTCCAGCCACATGTTTAATTGACCACAATTTCGTTGAATCCTGAGAGTCCTAACACGGTGCTCTTAATCTGTCTGCTGCATCACTAAAACTAATCTTTAAATATGCTGTTTTACTAAATAAAGGCAGTGGTCTGTTGCACAACCCCATGCTGTGACACGGTGTGGCTGCACATCAAAGTGTACAGTGCATGGTCACAGAGAGGCAGGTGTTTCTGCAGCTCCAGAAGCATGCACCTCATTTTCTTTTTGGACACCTCCCTAACTGTTGGAGAGCAAGTTGAAGCCCCTCACAGGGTATTGCACTCACCCTTGTGGCAAGGTGCTGGGCGTGCAACTGAAAATCCCATCATTGGGGCCCCGGTCTTGCTGTGAGTATTTCGGCATGCTTATCTTTGAACCAGGGTATGCCAGCAAGAGTAGGGTCCACCTCACAGGAAGGCTGCCAATGCCAAACCTGGAGAATATGGTGGCAATTGCAGCATCCCCACGAGCTCATGTATCCATTCTTACTGTTATTCCTTTGTAGGGGGCTTCTTAAGGGGATTTATTTTTCCAGACTGAGAATTCCTTGCTCATGCAAAGGAATACCCTCCTCACATGTGTGGGCATTAACTTCCCACCTGCCCATTCGGTATAACAGAAACAGCGGTTCTCACTTTTGCAACAACTTCAGTGACACAGATAGTATATTTTGTGTAAAATAGCCCTTGGTGTTCCAGACTGGATTTACACTGCTTGCGATACAGCTCTGAATGCGCCGCAGATAAACTCAGTAAATTAATGCAAGCATTCCCCAAAAAATACATTATGCCTGCTCTAGGAGACACATTACAAAGAGCTTGGCCCAATGCAGCTCATAACACATTATTTTGTGAACTTTCACAGGGCCTTGAGATTTTCCGTAATGACAAAATTGTTCTAGGCAAGGATTTTAACATTATAGTAGAATCCCCTTATATGTTTCTCACCAACATTTGGATTCAGGCAACAGATGTAAAGAAAACCCGAATAAGCTAATGACCAAATATAAAATGATCGATGATTGGAGGACCCTGCACCTGAAAGATAAAGAATATACTTGTCCTTCTTCGATACATGTGATCTAGCCCAGAACTGAGTACATATCCGCATCCAGCGAATTGTAGTCTAGGGTTCAGGTTGCTGTGATTGGAAACATTTGTGTCTGCGATCATGCACTTATGTTGATAGAAATCAACCTAATGGACAATAACTAAAAGACAAGAAGTTATTGATTAAATATTTCTTTCTTTGATGATAAACATCTTATCCACGGTATTGGGGTAGATATTGATGATTTTTTTAAGTGAAACACCGGGTTCAGTGCACTTGGTTGGGACGCAATGAACCTTTCATTAGCAAGAGACCAAACCGTATAGCTGCAGCCAAAGGAAAATAAGAAAAACCTTGGAAAAGCAGAGTGACTTGAAAGGGATCTTATATTCTGTGTTTAAAAATGTAACTTTACTGTTAGGGAAGAAGACCCGAGAAAGATACACGAGATTAAAAGAGAACTGAAAGAGAAACTGCATAAAGAGGTTCAATTTGCACAGAAGGGAATGCAGTGAAATTACAGATCTACAGAGAACGTTTGAATAGATGGCTGGCCTACAGTGTAAACATGATTGAAGCATTTGAAGTTGAAATCTCAGTAAAAGACACTAATGTCTCAATTATGTTAGGCAATGAGGGCATTTCCAAAATATTTAAGGATTGTTAGGAGAATGTATATGCTAAACATTGGATGGCCTCCATGGGAAACATGCAATACATCCTAAACACGTCATAGCTCCTAATATTGACCACTGCATAAGCTGAGAAATTGAAATTGCCCAATCGAATCAAAGCATTGGAAAGTAATTCTGCAATCCAAGTGCTGCAACCAGGGCCATTTCCCTGGCCAGTTCGGTTCTCAATAAAATAAGTATTGATCTGTCAGTCATTTTGTTTATTCGGATCAGATAATCCTTCAAACACATACAAAACACAAAAACACAATGCATGATAAAATTGCTGTTCCCTCTTAATATCATAGGTTAAAAGAACCAAACAAAGTACATTTCTCAGTGAATATAAAATGAGATTGTAGCAAAATACAAACAGTTCTTAAGTTCCAATGTACCACGTAAAAATACCAATCTTAATACAACTCTCTAAAAAAGGTTAATAAAAATGATGACAGATGATGACAAAACAGTTCATAAAATTCCATACAAATTCATTAGTTGAAGTGCATATCACTGAGTTGATCGATTGTAAACTTTCATAGAAAAAATTGATAATGGAGAGAGAGACTAACAGGATACCCTTAGTTCATTATAGCCAATACTACTTCTGATTTTCTAATGAGTGGCTTTTCGTTTCAGATTGTTTGGGTTAACTGCCCCTTTCTATAGTGCATGGCTCTTTTCAAGAATGATAATAATGCCCACGCTGTCAAGACAGTCAGCAGTCAAAAGGAACAAAACAGCCAGCCTATTCGGACGGATATTAGCTGACCAGAGGACCGGCAGTAAAGTTGACCGTCTGATACTATTGTAGGCTGGGAAAACAATAACAAATGAACCATGTCTTCACTAGCAACACCACACTCTGAGCAACCCGCCAAATCAGGGTACCCACTCCATTTGGCTGTGGTTCCCCTCAGCTGCAGAAAGTCAAATCTAGCATGAGTGATTAGCCAGCGATCTCTCTTTGTGGAGCATCAGATTAAGTAGGGCTGGATCTCCTTCACCTGACTGATCAAAGCGTGTACTTTATCAGAATTAGTTGCAACCTCCATGAAGTCCCTTTTAGACTTAATCGCCTCTCCCATGATACATTTATAGCATCTAATTTGGGATTTGGTCAACAGGTTATCTGGGGGTGAAAGAACCCAGATGTTTCCACGTGACAAAGCTTTATTAATATACCCGAGCCAAGGGATTTTTCTCCAACCATCCCTAGCCATTGATGACCTGATTGTGAAGGTGGCATAGGGTAGCATATTAATTTGCCCAAACCCAAATCCAGAATATTATTGGTGCCAGAGCCCACTGGTCCTCCCAGAATTCCATTCCCAGTTCCCTATGAATAGAGATACAGGGGGTGGATTCCGGGAGTCCCTGTATCCTTCTGAAAAATATGTTCTCCTTCACCTGTATATTGCAGGCTTTCTGGAAACTCCATAGTGGTGCTAGAAATAACGTCACAGCTTTTGTCTGGGCGGAATGGATTTTTAGAACTACACTCAGCGGTAGTCCCTGGCAGCGGACTGAAAACAAGAAATCCTTCCCATTTGTTGACTCAGCTTGGTTTATTGTTTCTTAATATGGGCATTGCCCATGAATGTTTCTGAGGATCCAACCCCCTTGACTCTGTGGATGTTCTCCCTATTGTAACGCATTGGGTGCATCTTCGCCAGCCTCTTTTGACCCACACAACCCATTACTGCAGATTTCTTGGTGTTAATTTTGAGCCCCAAATATTCCATGAGGCTGCACAGGCCTCCAGAATCTGGAGGGCCCTTGGGGTGCTGGCTATTAACACAGTATCATCCACAGATGCCAGGAATGGGAAGGCCCTGACCCCCAGATTCAGATGATCCGCCTTCATATCCTCCAAAGCCTTTAGGATCCCCTTAGTGTAAAGTGTGAACAGAATTGGGGCTAAGACACACCCATGCCGGACCCCACACTCAACCTTAAAGCATGCAGTGCAGTGTCCCCCTGGATCACTGCGCACACAAGCCTTGTTCTCCCTATGCAATTCCTCCAACACCACCAACATGGCCACCAGGCACCCCTTGGAACCGAGCACGGCCCACAGCTTTGATCTATCTACTTTGTCAAAGGTTGTGCGCTGATCCATGAAAGCAAGATAGACTCCCTCCCTTCCATAGTATCCACCCCGGGCGAAAACCAAACTGGATATCAGAGAGGACACCACTATCCGATAACCAGGCCTCAATATGCCCCAGCAGAACCCTTCCAAAGATCTTAAAAGAAGTGTATAACTGCGAGATAGGTCTGTAGGACATAGGGCTCACTGGATCCCCTTTTTTAAAGATAGGAAAGATAATGTCCATTTTCCACGAGGATGGATAAAAGCCCATCTCCATTTAGGCATTGAATACCGAAGTCAGCAAAGGAGCCCAAAGATCCAGATGATCCTGAAAGAGGTCTGAGGGAATCGCATCAGGGCCCGGTGCTCGATTATGAGCCCTTTGAGTGATGGCCAGGGACATATCCTCTAGCCTAAACTATCCACCTCCTCTACCGCCCACTAGGCTCCCCCCAACAACTTCAAGCAAAATCTACTTCACATTCTACAGGACAACCTGAACACTTCCTCTCAAATTATCTTAGTAGGAGACCTCAACTTGGACCTCCTTTACCCTAACAACCCTCAGGCATCCTCACTATCCTACACCCACAACGCCCTAGGATTCTGTCAAGGTTTAACCTCTCCCACACATTCTAAAGGACACATACTAGACTGGATCACAGACCATAACTGTAAGATCAACACTAGTGCCATCACTCCCTTTCCTTGGTCTGACCATAACATCATCTTGTTCTCGATCCCGCAGCCCGCCAAAATCAAAATTACCTCTTTCCCCCTAGTTCCTCCAGTAACACACAGCTCATGCAAGCTCACTAGAGACCACATCCTTCCACTGCTCAACACCCCAGAGCTCCAGAACCCATTCACACCAACCGCGACTCAGTAGTGGCAACATACCCATCAATCCTCTCCCAAGCGGTGAATATCCTAGCACCCTTAACCCCTCACAAATCAAAGACAGTAAGACATGCAAACTCCTGGTTGACACCGGACCACATGGAACTCTGCACAAAGAAACGCCACATGGCTTGGCGGAAGGAACCCTCCCTCTCTCTGAAAAATTAGTTCAATAAATTATCCAAACAATAGAAGACAGCCACTATCGCAGCAAAATCCAACTCCTATAATTCAAGAATTAGAATTGCTTCCTCCAACACCAAAGACATTTTTACCATATACAGGGAATAGAATCCAACACTTTACCACCCGCCACCATCACCAAAGAAACATCTTGGTGCTCGGACATCCAAGCTGCTCTCTTAGGAAAAATCGACACCCTAAATCAAAAAATACTCTCACAGCAAGCCACATTCAAGAATGACTTTGCAGCTACCAACTCCAACCCCTTCCACCATACTTTTCAACTTCAGAGACCTTGCCAAAAGTAAAGTTTCAAAACAAATCCAGAGCCTGAAACCCTGAAAATGCAAAGGCGATATTTGCCCAGCATCCCTCATCAAAGACTGTGCTGACGTACTAACCCCAATCATCACTGCCTTCATTAACACCTCATTCACCAACAGTACCGTTCCAGCCAGACATAAAGAAGCATGGTCCTCTCCCTCCAGAAAAAAGCCTCACTTGACCAAACCATTCCATCCAACTACCGGCCAATTACAACAGTCTCCTTCCTACTTAAAATTAGAGGCTGTGCAGCCTAACTGCAGGTTCAGCAATTCTTGTCCGCCCAGGACATGGAATAGAATCTGCCCTTCTAGACCTCAAGAATCAGCTTGATGAGATTGTCGGGGGGAAATTCTGCCGGGGTCGGCCGGGCTGTCCGTAGACCTCCGGGCCGGGAGGCCCCAACTCTTCCCGTATATCCCAAAAGAGATAGAGTATGAGACACACGCAAGAAGCAAGGTGACTCTGCTGTTTATTAGACAAAACGGCAGGGATGGGTCAAGGATCGTACGCGTCCGTCCTGACACACACACAATCGTGGGGCTCGCAGGCCCTTTTTACCTTAGTATGACGCGCTACTTGCGTCACCTTAGAAAGTTTAGCAAAAAACCTATTTCCACTCTGGATTGGTTACTCGAGTGGTAGGGTTAGTATAGCATACATATAGAGAACGGTGTTAGTGGTTGAGGGTTAGTCAGGTGGTATACTTGGGCTGTCCCTTCAATTTGATACATGAAAACTGACAATCTGAGGATTGGTCAATGTTAATGGCGTCAGTGATAAGAGCCCCATGTTCTGATTGGTCCGCTCGCGAGCCTCCCAGTCTGAGACTATCGCTGTTCCCAGCTCGCGGTGCACTTGTCATTTGCAACATTTGCAACAATGTTTTACTATGGGTAGGTGTAAACAATGTGAGGATTTATTCATATGTTGGGAGGTCGACCACTGCTGCTGGCATCCTGTCAGGTTTGGCTTTGTCACGTGAGGTGGGACCGTGTTTGAGGAAAATTCAGCACAATTAATATTGTTTTTCCCCCTGTGTGCCTGGTTTATCTTGCAGGTGCGACCTTGGCGTCGGCTTGCGGCGTGCGAGATTGCAACATCGTGCCCTTGGCGGTGTGCTTTCGCCAGGCTCATTCTGCAGGGTCAGCAACCGAGCTCTTGCTCATTCAATGTTCATGGAAGCTTTTGCTTGCGGCCTACTTGGGCCTGGTGCATAGGTGGAACCGTTTGATGAAGAGCGCTTTAGGTTACGGTATCATATTGCTCTATCCTCAGTATCGTATCTCCGTTATATTCTTCATTATGGTACATGGTTCTTAGAAGAAGCGTGAGCAAGCCTTTTTAGATAAGTTCATTATGCGTCTTGCGTTTCTGCATTTTGAGAGCCTATGTGGAAAATAATAAAGATGCACGTCCGTGGGTATGTCTGTTGCCTACGTCATAGCACTGAGTATGTTCTTCGTGTGGATTGGTGTGGGAGTGTCCGGTGTGCATGTTTGCACAGGTGTGCTGACCGTTGGCTAGGTCGTCATGGCATCTCTAACGACGTGTAGGTTTAGTCGAGTTGATCCATGCCGCAGGTGTTGGCATGGACAGGGCGGGCTGCTGGGCAGGTAGGTGGGCACATCCGTATGTTCCTGTACCAGGGTATTTGGTCGTCTGGTAGATAGGCAAACTCCTCTCGTGGCGGGTGTCTAGGCCGTGATCCTCTAGGCAAAGGGCGAGAGGGGAAGGGCGGGAGCCTGTTCTTCCATTCTCCCTCTTCAAGATCAGGGATAAAGGAAATTGCACCCTGCTCCTCCTCCTAGACCTATCCTCAGCATTTGATTTGGTCAACCATCAAATGCTCTGCCAACACCTCACCACCCATGCAGACTTTTCCCCAACTGCCGTTGCCTAGATTGCATCCTTCTTGGAAGGCAGAGTCATGAGAGTCCCCCACCCCATCACATGGAGTGACCCCCAGAGGTCCTGCATCGGCCCCACCCTCTATAATATCTTCACCAGGCCACTCTTCAACATCTTAGACTCCCTCGCATAGCCTACACCAACTATGCTGATGTTGCACAAATCATGATCCCGGTCTCAGGTAATCACACAGAGGATTCCAATACTCTCAACAACATTTACTCTATTATCCAGGCATGGATGGCAGCGAACCACCTCTGCCTAAACAGCGACAAGACAGAAATCCTAATTGTCGGCACACCCTATGCCTGTAAGTCACTCAACTCTCAACACACCTATTTGCAGATCAACCAGTGTGTTATTCAAGTCTCAACTACAGTAAAGACATTCAGTGTCTACCTTGACGTCTCACTAGCCCTATCCAGACAAGTTAGCACCATTTCCTCCTCAGCAGCTCATGCAACCAATGTCCTCAATGCAGCCAGACCCTTCCTCGCAAAAAACAATTGTCTCACCATTGCCCAGGTCAATATTGGCTCCACGATAGACTATTGTAAGGTCTTCTTTACAGGCACCTCCAATGGAAATATTAAAAAATTACAAATTATACAGAATAATGCCCTGAGACCAGCCATGAATATCCCCAAATGAGAACACATATCCAGTGCCAGAAGGCAAGCTCACTAGCTGCCCATCCAGGAACATATCCACTTAAAAACATTGTCCATTACACACAAGTGCCTCTCCAATACAGCGCCTCCGTACCTCACACAAAAAATCACCAAAGCTCACTCTTTGAGACTCACCAGGACCCCTTACTCGGACAGACTCCTTATGACTAAAGTGAGAATATGTAAAGCAGGAGGCTCCAGCTTCACTTCCTGCTCCGCCAAACTCTGGAATGACCTCCCCCCATCCCTGAGAGCTGAGAAATCCTCCTGGATCTTTTGCAAAGCCCTCAAATCACAGCTCTTCTCCTAACTTCCCCACCTTTACTTTCAAGTCAGCTATTACGCGACACCTTACCTCAGTATGCTCAGTATGACAAGTATGCTCCCCGTCTTTCCACCAAATCCTTACTGGATAACTAAGTGTGCCTCCCTTACCTGTTCCTGACTTGTACTTGCAACAGCGCCTCAATGGCTCTGGGTTGTATATTTTCTTTACAAATGAAATAAATAAATAACAAAACTGCAAAGGTGAGAAACTTCTCCCAAGGATTTCCGCGTGAACCCCTCCACCAAACAGAGTGCCAAAATACCCCACCCATGCAGCTTTTTTCCACATTGGTACCGCTAGATCTCTCCATTGAGGCCCGAGTTGAGCCCCTTTCACATATTCCTAAGAAGCTTTCCCAACCGTCCCCTTCAATTTCAAATTTCCTTCTCTTTAACACTCCACGATAGTTGGCTCCGGCCTGAGCAATCTCCCTCCTTGTGCAAATCGGTGCTTTCAAATGACCTCAGGAGTGCTTTCATGGCAATGGTACAGGCCCCTTCAAACCATCCTCTTTTATTGGCTTCCCGTTCCTCTTACAGTGTATCTTGAAGCCTTTGGCCAAATGTCACGATCCATGCCCCTAACCACCTCAGGCATAACAGCCCCCTGCCAGCAGTGGGGCTAAAGCCCTTCACACTCACCCCAAGGGCCTTAAAACTCCATCGAAAACATACTTGGAGTCAGTCCTGGTGCCTTTGGAGCCAGGCTCATTATCAGGAATAAAGCAATACCAGTTTTGGACCTTAATCCAACATGGAGGCCTATTACACAGCTCAGTTCTTTAGAATCAAGCCATGCGGTCTAGTGTTTTGGGTGTGGCTGGGCCTGGAACTACTTGGCCTGGAACTACTTTACCTGGGCTATTTAAACCACACCCAAACAGTAGAACACGCTTTGCGTTATTCTGCACTCCTGCAGCGTAACGCTCACCGTGTCCAGCTCCTGCTCATCTGCTTCTCCGGCGGCCCGATCCTGAAGCCCAAGATCCCGATTCCATCAATAACCTGGAAGAACAAGAACAGCATTAGTGAGCAAGAACACTTACCTGTGAAGTAACCGGTTTTGAATCCATCCTGCGCTTCTCTTACCTCGCCCATCTCAGGAGTTCTCTGCAACCTGCAAAGGTAAAGAAACAAGTACAGCATTAATAACAATTCTCACCTGGGCAAGCAGTGAGTCCTGGCAGCACCCTGCGCTTCTCTTACCTCGCCCATCTCCGGGTTTCACCACAACCTGCATGGGAGAAGGAACAAGGTCAGCACTTACCTGGGCAAGCAGCGCTTTGATCGCTCATCACTCCGGAACATCACCGCAACCTGTACAAAGAGAAGAGAACACAGGTTAGCAATTAACACCAATAAACAGTGCAGCGCTCCGCGCATCAATAACTCACCGTGGTCTTCGCCATCGGTGTGGCAACTCAGAGATCGCAACCATCCCTGTGAAAACAAAAAGAGACATTGTTAGGGAACCGCATAGTAGAGCAAGACACTGAGAAGACAGAGAAAATGGAGAGAAAGAAAGAGACTGAATAAAGACGGAAAAGACATTATAACTCACCTGGAAGACAGCAAGCAGAGTCGGAGTCACAGCCGTCTGGACCCGACATAAGGGCACACGGACCAGTGAAGCAACCAGGTCCACGGAACGCCTGCACCAACCACGTGCCCCTGCACAGAGACGCAGGATGGAGAGTTCAACGCACAAAAACCTAAGGTGAGCAATAACCCCAAGGGAGGGGTTTTGGACCAGAGGGAGGTGGGAGTCCACCCATCACAGAACCAGTATCTTAACCCTCCATGCTCCTGTTATAGGCGCCACCCAATGTCTGGCACATAACCAGGTAGAAAGGGGTCCGGGATAGCGCTTAGACCTCCATCCAGTATCGTGTGGCGCCCCCGTTGATACCAGGTGAGCATAACACCAAATCCCCCTCTAGCTTTGTGAACTGTTTCACTACCAGCCCAGGGGTTGCAGTGCTGTCCAAAATGTCGTAAATAAGGGATACATTCTCTGACATAGTGTGTCTATATAAGTTGGAGTCCTGCATTTTCTCCCATTTGATTCTCCTAGTCGAGGCAACATTTGGTTTTGCCAAGCACACAGGGGTATCTCGGGGACCTACCCCCCTACCACACCATTCAATTTCAGACAGATTGGGTGATGATCACTACTGACATCCAGTAGCACTTCAAAACACACAACCCTATCCCAAAGTTCTAGGGAGATACAAACATAATCGATTGTCGAAGAACTTTGGTGATTATTGAAGGTAAGGTTACCCAGTATGTTGGGTACTATGCGTCCGATGACCGAGCGCAACCCCCATTCTGTGAGCCATAGGCACATTTGGAGAAGCTTTGCACACACCCATCGTCTTTCATCATAGGCAATGGGATATTCAGTGACCAATCCTCCAGCGGGTCTAATAGATCCTTGGACAAACCTAGACCCATTTTGAGGTTAAAATCTCTTTCCCATATACATTGCTCATTATGATTCCTCCTGATTAATATTAACTCATCAATGAACACCTTAACCGTGGCTAACCTGTCCATCACATCGTTATGTGGGCTGTTATAAAGGTTTAATATTATTAGTGGAGCCCCCCCCTCCCTAGAAGGAGAGATGTGGAGCACCTGTAGGTAGACCACGGTAGTCTCCACTGCCCTAACCCTACAGTTCAGAGATACCTTAATCAAAATTGCCAGCCCCCCATAACATCTTCCTCCAGCATTCTTTTTCGATGGAATCCTAAATGATATAAAAACCATCTAACAATGGGGTCTCCATGACCCAAGTCTCTTGTAGGAGAATGATATTGTGGGCTTTAAAAACTCAACAGTGTCTTCCCTTTTGAAATTGGATAGCAATCTGGCTACCATAGGGGCTGCTTTAGGTTGCATTTGTTCCCCACTGAACTCAGGACCCGGGGACCCCCTCCCCCTTCAAAGCCCTCCTGGTCGACTGGGCTGGCCCAGTCAGCCGTGCATCAATCCATATCTTCACAAGAGGTTAGGACCTCATACCTGTTAACTAGCTGAACCCCAGTAGTGAGCACCGCTCGTCTTTGTGTGTTCAGTTTTTTAAATTGGGATCAGACCTCCAACCTGAATAGAGTCTATGACCAAAAAATTGATAAGAAGACCCCCATACATATGCATCGCTCAGAACTTCCCTTCTTCTGGTAGATTTGCATGACCCATTCCTTGCTTCAACCACCCTCTCTGTACAGGAGTAACACAATCTAACAAGACCAATCTACTATGGAGGCTGTAGCCATTGGGTTTTAAACCTCTAGGTATGTTAGAGGTAACCACTGTTGGGTCCAAGAAAGAGGCTATGCATTCCCCCTCCATCTGTTTGAGTTTGTGGCCTACCCAACCTACTTTTATTGCAATTAACATGAGGCTTGGGTCAATGTTCAGACCAATCAGGTTGGTGTTTATCCAGCTGATCGATTTATTCATTAGAGAAATAGTTGATTCAAATCCACCCTTAGGGAGCTCTGGTACACCCAGGATAATTTGCAGAAAAGGGGCAGCTGCAGGCAGTAAATTCAGAATGCTCTTTTCTGGCACTCGTGTGGGTATATCAGCCCCATATTCTCCTATCAAAGGCCTAGAACTTAACTTGGTCCACCCAGTCACCGTGATATTAGAACTATCAGTTACTGAGCTTAACTTAGGGGTTATTTCCCTTTCATTTGCAGGCACCACAGGCCCACTGACCTCCATGCCCAAGTGATGATGCTCACCACTCTCCCCATACCCTGAAGCTATCATACCATTTAACTCAACTCCAACCCCAGTCCCAACCATACCTAAGTCTGCTACTCTTTTTGTTAAAACGGAGTCGTCCAGGATAGCCAGTGTATTCATAACCCCAGACCTGAATGCCTGCAATGAATCAAGTATGGTCTGGAGGGGCTTAAGATTTACATCTAAAAGTGATTCCAGCCAAAGCTTGTCATTCTCCCCCCCAGATGAGGAATTAAGATCTTGACTCCCTTCCCTATCTGGGCTCCCACCCATGGGGCAGCTCACCAGAGGAGCAATTCCCACCCCCTCTTCTCACCTCCCTCTCCCCACTCCCTTGTCCTACCTCCTCCACTTCCACATCTCCTTCGTTATCTACCTCCCTTCCAGGGAGAGGTTGCAGAGGCATACAAACCCCCTTACCCGCTCCTGAGGAGCAATTGCCTTGGCCACAATGCACCCTAAATCCCTTGTCCCGTCAATACAGCCAATCTGATTAGTGTTGTCAACTGTGGGGTTCCCTCCTAAACCTAAAACAGCATCCTGTGTGACTTTTTCGGTGATGTTAATATGGTTCACTATTTTGATGCTAGCTCTTATCAACAGTCACAATAATTATACATTAAATCAGCACTGTTTCTTTATACAAATAAACATTTAATTCAAAATATCCAAAGTTTAAAAAGGACATCGGAGACTTTTTGTTGTCACATGAAGTGTTGTGACTGTTGATAAGAGCTAACTACATTTTGTTTAAATAAATCTTACCCCCCAAAATAAGGTAGAGCTACCACTGTAGTGGTCCTTTTGCGTTTCCCTCCTTATAGTTTAGTGTCACTATTTTGCCGGCCATATCTTCCAAGTACGAATGATGGGAGTGTTGTAAAATATTGGGCTTACCCTTGGCAAGTGCACAGCCTGTTTTTAATTGTTTGTTTTTATGCACTTTTTGCCAGAACCCCAGTCTCCCATCATCCCATGCTTTCCTTTTCCCCATAAGGATAATAAGGATAAAGGTCAATACAACACAATACAGCACAATACCTAATGTGCAACTTACACGCAAAAACTAATAAAAAAATATTTTAAATAATAATGTTCCTGGAAACAGTACAGTAAGCAAACATAACATTTACTAATAAAGGAAATGGACCACTAACCCACTGAAACATCAAGGTCTAGTGTTAAATATTCAGCGGGACCTTCCAAACAGCATAAGACATATAACAAGTGGCCACAAAGGACCACAACGATCCGCCCTAGATAAAAGCTTGGCAGGGGCAATTCAGAACCAGAAGCTGCACAAGGCCCACAAACACAGACGGCCACCAGCCCGTCCTCAATAAACCCCTGGAGACCCATAGTGGGGGGACAAGGAACACTCACCGGCTCAAGGAGCAGCCTTAGTCCATCTCAACCCCCCCCCTGTGCCCCTCTCTCCCTGACACAGGACTTGTCAGTCGAAGGTGTTGAAGGATGATAAGTTCAGTAGTGAGTCGGTAGCCAAGTAGCCAATTAGTAGCGCAGGCTCTCGAAAAGGGTTGTTGCGAAACGCCCCTCCTCCTTTTCCGATTACAAAAATGAGAGCTAAATACCCAATGACCACTCAGACAGCTGGGCTTAAAATAGCAGGCGGAAAAGGGGGGGAGTGCGATGAGACTTACATACAGTTTTACAGTGGACCAACTTCCAAGTTTTCATGGTTACGTCAGACTGAATCCCCAGTCAGGTGGGAGTACAGGGGAAATATATGTTACCGACGAGTGGCTGGTGGCTTGCTTGCAGACCTTGGTGACTGGAATAGCCTCCTCCAAACCACTCCACCACAAACCACCAAAAACCACTTGTGCCACCACTTCTCCTCTGTGGCATGCTCCCCGCTTCACTAGGGGTTATATGCTCCTCCTCCTCATATAGGCATGGGGAGCAAAGACAGACTGGAAAGACAGTCCCCCACCAAAGAACACCCTTGTCTCCACTTCTCCTCTGCGCCATGCTCCACGCTGCAGTAGGGGTTGTATGTTCCTGTCCTCCTCCTCCTCACATAGTCATGGACAGCAAAGACAGATGGGAAAGGCAGTCTCCCACCAAAAACCACTTATGCCACCATTTCTACTCCACAGATCTAGTAAATCACAAGGTCAGTCAGTTTTCATTATTTATAGAAATTGCAAATTATAGTGTAGGGCTATAGGCCCGCTCCAGGCAGGCAGCATTGAGTAGGCAGTGAGTCAAGTGACCAGACCCTCCCACTCAGTTGCTCGGCCACCTCCAGTTTTCACACATTTCGATCCTCTACTTAAGCACTGTAGGCCAGCTCCAGGCAGACAGCATTGAGTAGACTGCTGGTCACATGACCAGACCTTGCCACTCAGTTGCTCTGCCCACCTCCAGTTTTCGTGCCTTTCAAACCTCCACTTAAGCACTGTAGGCCAGCTCCAGGCAGACATCATTGAGTAGGCTGCTAGTCACATGACCAGGCCCTGCCACTCAGTTGCTCTAGCCACCTCCAGTTTTCGGCCCTTCCAAACCTCTACCTTAGCACTGTAGGCCAGCTCCAGGCAGACAGCATTGAGTAGACTGCTGGTCATGTGACCAGATCTTACCACTCAGTTGATCTGCCCACCTCCAGTTTTCACGCATTCAAGCCTCTACTTAAGCACTGTAGGCCAGCTCCGGTCAGACAGCATTGAGTAGGCCCTACCACTCAGTTGCTCCACCCACCATATAGTCAATCAGTCCTCTTTAAATGCCCTTGTCACTGGTGTCTTCAGCAAATGTCGTGCAAAGACAAGGAACTCACCTGTTTGTGCTTATTCGGCAGGGCCTGATCCGTTATCCTTCATTTCACATACAAATAAATTGCTATTACTGCTGCTCACCAGAAGACATCACCATGTTTGTCCAGTCCATCCGCCTCTCACAAGGGTTCGAATGACCAAGTGTCCTGGGCCACATGGGCAAGCTACCCTAGCAAACCTCCTCAATATTGCCCTTAACCCCATCCAACACCCACGGACCACATGCATACGCCCTCTCATGTTGATCAATGCTCACTCAGTAGTCACTCACGCTGCAGTGATCACTGATCTCATCTCGTACAACATCCTTGATGCTCTGTTCATCACTAAAATGTGGTTTACCACATCCTCCCCACATGATTTTGATATCCCTCTACCCCAAGGCTACTGCATCCAACATGCAGCCAGCCAGGAATGAGAGCATGTGGATTGGCAATCATCCACACGAGTGATTGACAATAATACTCCATCATCCCCTCTCAGAGAACAAGCTCATTTGAATCACTTACCTGCTGGCTCCATTTATAGGACAAGGAATCCACCACCTTCCACCTCATATACAGACCACCTCACATGAGTAACTGTTGCATTGCAGACATCTCAAACTTACTCTCCTCTGCCAAATTAGCACATTCAAATAATGTCTTTCTCAGTGATTTTAACATCCCCAGAGTCACAGGCTTACAACCACACTCGAAGCACGCATTTCGCACTGACTGCTTCCATGGGCCTTAAGCAAATTATGCTCTCCCCCACACACAACAAAGCAACACCCTAGACTTAGTCTTCATATCATCCCACTGCATCACCTGTGCATACCATATCCCACTTGACTGGTCTGATGACAACGCCATCCCATGAATTCTTTTATTGAAGAAATAGACACATTCCGAGAGACCATCAAATCAATCCTCCACAACATTAGCATCCCCTGTACCCCAGCATTCACACTGCCCTTATAGACCGAATTCTCCCCTCTCTTTCCCCCAGATCTCCTAAAAATGACTGCCTTCCTCAAACCTACTTCTTACTCTGAATATATAATTCCGCACTCCATCATTAAACAATTGACGGCCCGACACTCAACGCGCTCCTCAGCATCATCAATGCCTCCCTCGCAGATGGATAATTCCCGGGCACCCTCAAGAAGGGTCTAATTTGACCTCTTTTGAAAAGAACAAACCTAGATCCAGATGACATGACCAACTACAGGCCAATTACAAACCTCCTGTTTATTAGCAACAGCTTGAAAAAAGCAGTTGCTACTGAACTACTCGTCAGAATCAAACAACTCCACCTACTAACGGACTATCTGTCAGGGTTCTGCCTAAAGATTAAAATTGAGACAGACACCATCCAGTTGGTGAATGGTGCTCTCCAAATCATGAATAAGCGCAACTCCTGCCTCCTCATCCTCCGTGACTTCTCAGCTGCATTCGACATTGTTGAGCACTGCATCCTTCACTCTCTCCTAACTGACAGTATGGGATTCTCTGGCACTGTACATAATTGGTTTACCTCCTACCTCTCAGCCAGACACCAAGCTGTCCAGATTAACTTGTTGCATTCTAACTAATGCCAGGTCTCCTGCGTAGTCCCCCAAGGCTCCATCCTCTCAAAAATCCTTTTTAACCTTTACATGGAGACTCTGAGCACTCTCCTCAAAGATCCCAATATAGCCATCCACCTGCATGCAGACAATACTCAGTTGTACGTTAGAGTAAGTAGTGCGCAGGAATCATTAATCTGCGCAATTACATAGCCATCATCCAGTCCTGGATGCCGACTGCCTACCTCAGTCTTCACCATTGGCAGCAATCTGTCCTTCCAGAAAAACATTGCCAAGAAAGCCCAAATAGCCTGGCTGAGAGTCTCTACCCTTCGAAAAAATAAAACCCTTCATCATGCCGCAGAATTTCTGGACCGTATTGCAGGCTCTTGAAGTCTCACACATCGATGGGGGAATTGCTCTCCAGACAGGGCACCCAGCTGATCACTTGGCTCCCCTAAAAGCAGTCCACCACACTGCAGCACATCTTATTATGGGTGCACGGAAATGTGACCGAATTACCCCCATCCTACGCAAAATAGATTGGCTTCCAATCCGAGCCACAATACTGTTCAAGACTGCATGTATCATCTACAAAGCAGCCATGAGGAACACACCAGCATACCTGCCAGCTAAGCTCCACATATCTGGTGGCACACGCTCCTCGCACAGCAAATTGATCAACAGTCTTGAATCACAACACGTCCGCAAAGAGAGAGCCCACAAATAATCCTTCTCTTTTCAGGCACTAACCCTCTCGATCCTGGTGTCGGCTCTGAATGCCCCTACAATTCTCCAATTTTGCAAATCTCTCAAAACATGGCACTTTTAACAACACCTGACCAAGGACTAATTCCAATGGACGCACATACCGATGCACATTCCTCACAGTACTGCACTACTGTTAACGGATGGGAGCTCAAAGGCTGATTACCAATATTCTATACAGCGCTCTGCTGCTTTTGAGCTAGGTCCACACTTTAAACAATAAAATAACAAAAAAACAATAAAATATAGTTAATTATTTTATGTCCTTTTTTTGGGAACCACTTTCAATATATTTTTATGTTTCACCTAATAGAATATAATTGTTCCTATTGATGATCCACAGAGCAGTGGCGAAATGTGTTGAGGATAAATTAAGTGAAAAATATGCCAACAAAAAAAGTGTACGATCAGAGGTCATGAGAATTAAACAAAATAATTAGATGATAAATACTAAAGAAGACATAAGCTATTAACAAATGAACATAGCATCAACTATATGACACATGATGCTGTCTAAGAGTGAAAATAAACAAATATGCTGTAGAAACTGGCACATTGTGTTTTATTTTACCGTTTATTGAAATATTGGTCAAATGATAGAACTAAGTGGATGCAGTTTTTGGAAACAAATGTGACAATGATTTTGAAAAGAAAAAGGGAAGTGCCCAAAGAAACAATACATCCAAACAGTGAGTAAATACTTTGGATTAATTGACTTGGAGCTGCAGACCCTGACACAGAACAGTAATAAAAAAAATATGTCATCAGATTTTGAATTTAGGGATGCAGAAGCCTAAGAACCTTTTACTGGACATAGACAGTGTTCCAATGTAATCCCAAATAACATATCCAAGCCATATGCACAACTATTATCTGAGACATTAGAGTGTCTATGAAAAAAAGAACTATCTAAATGGTGGGAGATCAAAACTATATAAACATTTGCGAATCACTGGAACACCAACAGGTCTAAGAATATGCATTCTTCTGTCATATGCAGAGGAAGACAAAGAATTGTTGAATGATTGAGAACAACTACTAATAACTAAATCCCCCAAAATTATGCACAGAATTATCAAACAATCAGAAAAAGTACACATGTTAACGTTAGAACAAATCTCACAAGTTAAAAAACATAGAGCCTCTTTCCCAATCTGCTGCTATCCTCCCTTCACCCTCTACAACTAATCCAGAATAGGGCCTCAAACCCAGAGACCACATCTCCTCAGCCCTAAAATCTATCCACTGACTCTGGGTGACCACAAGGATCAGATTCAAGACCCTCTGCATCACCCAGAAGGCTGCCTGGGGCATGGAACCTCTCAACATCCAACTTTCTCTCCCTAAATACTTTCCTGCTGGAGTTCTTTGGTCCTCTAGCTCCAACTCTCTGCAGGTCAGACATTTCTCCAAGCAGAGAGTGGGAGGTAGAGCTCTATCCTCGGCAAGATCCTCCCTCTGGAATCGCCTGCCGGCCCCCCTCAGACTTGAGCCAGATCTTCTCAAATTCTAGAAACTTCTCAAGACTTTCCTTTTCTCTCCTCCTTCACTCTCCCCTTCCCTTGCAAATGTCCCTCTGCCACTGCAACTGATGCCTGGTCCCTTCTGAGTATTACTGGGGCCAAGCTCCCCTTGACCAGTCTTCCACAGCACCCCCTTCAGCACTTGCCCCGGCCACTGTTCCTGGGCTGGATACTCAGAGAATTAGGCAAATCCTAAATAAGCATGAAAAGTGTTATTGGTTGACAGAGATATTAGTAAATATAAGACAACAGATAAGTCCAAGCTCATAAAACCACAATCTGATAAAAACAATTTGGATTGCTCCAAAATCCAAGGGCATCTACAGATGTGGACATTACAATATCTACCCACATATGTCAGATAAATATAATTATGATGAGATCGTATTGCCAAACGATACATTCAAATGTTACAAACATTCACAAATTGCAACACAACCTTTGTAATATATGGTATTCTGTGCATATGCAACCGATGGTACTTAGGAAGTACCATCTGGAAATTGAAAATGCAAATACAGGAAGATATTAGAGCAATCAAGAATTAAGATTCCAAATATCCTTTGGCAGCACGCTGAAAAGGTGAACATACTCAAGAAAATGTTGAATATCTGAAATGCTAGGGTTTAGAAGCTATACAACAACCACCGAGATGAGGTAATAAAGAGACCCTATTAATGCAGAAAGAGTCCAAATGGATAAAGAAAATGGACTCAGTTTTCTCCAGACTTAATCAGGACAATGAACTTTATGCATTTCTGCAATTACAGACAGTTTTACCTTTTTTTTAAACAACAATTTACGATTGAAATATGACAAATAATGTACTTATATTTCTGCAGGCATACATATTTTGGTCATCTTTTATTTCCCTATCTACAACTTCTTATTCATGAATCTTGGAATAATCACTCAGATTCACCTCATCATTTAGTTGATCATATATTACATTTTACTCACATAATAACAAGTGGAAGTGATACAAATGGTGACACATTGGGATGATGTTATCACGTCCTAATGGCTTTTTTTAATCAGAAATTCCAATTGAAATATGATGAATAGTTCACTCACATTGCTGTGATTTATTGTATAGAATGTGGTCATTTTGTGTTCCCTATCTATAGCTTCTTAACCATGGATCTTAGATTCAGTACTTAAATTCATCTCAATATTTAGCTTATTATATATATAAATAAATATATATATATATATATATATATATATATATGTTTTTTTAACCACATTATGACACGTGGAAGTGGCACAAATGGTGGCACATCATGATGACGTTATCACACCCCCACGATATTATGGATAAATCATAATAACCATTAAAACTGTATTGCTTTATAATTAGTATTTCTTATCACCAAAAATAATAAAAATATAGAATGTGGCTAGACCCTAGTACCGAAAGAATTGCTAATGTTGTAACATTACAGAACTCCAATTATTTAATGGATAAAAGTATTGGGACTACAAAATGGCAGCCGTTATGTGATGATGTCATTGCTTCATCCCGTTAACATGTTTATGTTATTAGCATCATTAAAAAAAGACACCATCTTGTTTCTAACATATGCAAAATGGGTGAAAATACACTTTTATAACAGACAATTAATATGTTAGCCACAGGAATGAGAATATTTAAGGTAAAATCTATGGTCAACTTTCTGCATCTCTATTTGTCTCATGTTCAACACACGTTTATGTATACCTTTGTTACATATAACCAATATTAATGGACTACTAAGAAAAAGCAACAGATTATAGGATTGAAGATATATACCTATAAAATGCACTATTACAAAGCGTAATTGATAGACATAGTAATAGATCAGCAAAGAGCATCCACATATTGAATTCATCTATAATTCCAAATTCTTTTAGAACATTGTTTAGAAATGTACAACAAGAACAAAACATTTTTAAATAAAACAAGAATCTATCTAGTAAACCACAAGGTCAACCAATTGTCATTATTTATAGAAATTATAGTTCATTCATTTTATGTCCAGTTTTTTGGGGAAACGCTTTCCATATATATTTTGTTTAATTTTATAGAAAATAATTTTTTCTAACAGGGTAGGAGACACGGGGAGCAGATTACCGAGTCGCAGGTTAGATACAGAGTAGAAAGTGTGTGGGCCAAGGCGTTAGGGAGGAGCTATTCTATGAAGCAGAGGGTCTTGAATGCCTTCCCGAAAAGCAGAAGCAAGGGGATAGTCTGTTGTTCACATGAAGGAGGTTCCAGAGTCTGGGAGTGTAGACAGAGTAGCCTGTCTTCTGGTTCCTTCCTTCCTAAACTTGCTTAGTGCATGTCTGCACATGTCTTATTTCAAGTGGATGATAGCCTCAGAAGATAGTGAGTTTCTCTGTGAGGTAGCTTGGGGGCTTCAGGGCGACATCCTTGTAGATGATGCAGCAGGATTTAAAGATATGTGCTTGCAGCAGGAGCCAGTGCAGTTCAATGAGGGTCAGGGTGATGTGGACACATTTGTGGAGTCCTTTGATGCAGCATTTAGGATACATCTCAGGGGTGCCAGGGTAGTCACCAGAAGGCTATCCAAAAAGGCATTGTAACCATATAGGTAGGAGAAAACCCAGACTTTGACAGCAGAATTGATGTTTTCTGGGATGGTGGGCTTGATTTTTCACAGGAAATAATGTTGTGTGTTCCTTGCTATGTGCTGTTTGATGGAGAGGTGTCTTTCGATGCGGAACCCAAAAGACAGCACAGGCGGCCTGCTGGAATGTTAAGTCCTCAAAGGTAAATGCAGAGAGCCTGGGCTGCATTTTAAGGTGTTCAGTTTTGTTGGTCATCAGTAGGTCAGCTGCAGGAATTGTGAAGCAGGCCTTGAGCCTGTGGATGTATTTGAAAGAGGATCTCTTGAGGTAGACCTGCATACAATCTGCGTATTGGTGGATGTGGATATTGTGTAGATCCAGTAGTGTTCCAAGCAGTTCCATGTATAGATTGAAGATCATAGGGGAAGATGGATCCTTGTGGGACTCCAAAGGTTATGTGTATAGTTGGTGAACTGAAGGATTGAATGTGGACAAACTGGTGGTGGGTCAGCAAGGTAGGATTTGAACCCACTGAGGACAATCACATTGATCCCCATTTGGTGATGTAGAATGTTGGTAAGTGGCTGGTATTCTACTGTGTCAAATACTGATGAGAGGTCAAGAAGAACCAGGGGACAAGGATGTCCACCATCAAGGATTTTCCGGCCTCGCTGATCACCTTGATGGTAGCTGTTTCTGTGCTGCACGTAAGTGTGAAGTCAGATTGGTAAGACTAAAGGCGGCTGTTGGCTTTGATTTGTGGGAGGAGGTATGTGGCAAATGCTTTTTCAAAGATCTTATCTATGAAGGGAAGAAGGGTGATTGGGCGGTAGTTGCTGGGGGTCATCATGCTGCAGTGCCACTTTTTTGAGAATTTTTCTGACCTTGACGGTGCCTTGAGTTAGGGAGGTGTTGATGATTGTCAGGTGGGCGGTACTTCAGTCATAAGAGTGTTGAGTACAGACATCGGAAGTATGTCACCTGCATACAATGTGGTCTTCCATAGTGAGTGTAATGAAATTTGTCCATGTAGTTGTGGGTTTGTTAGAAGGGATGTGTAGTGTGCTGTCAGTTGTGGCATTGTTGACTATGTGTTGGTGCATCATGCTCATCTTGTGGATGAGGAATACGTTGATCATGGTGAATTTTCGATGGAGCAGGGACTGGTTTCCTTGTTGACCTTGGAAATGATGTGTTGGTTGTAGTTGGCCTTTGCAGTGGGGATCAGTCGATGCTTGTAGCACAGAGTTCCTTGAGCAGGGCGAGATCATATGTGATTGGATGATTTTTGCAATGTCTTTTCTTATTTTCTAATTGTTGTTTTGTTGAAGATTAGTTCTTGAGTGTATCAGGGCGTGGAAGGTTTAGGCATGAGGTTGTGTTGTTTCACTGGGGTAGGGCTGTTGAAGGTGTTGTAGAGTTATTTGAAAACAAGTTGCAGTTCTGGTTTGCCTGAGGTATATAGGCAGGACCATGCAAGGTGGAGTTTGGCGAGGTCTTCTGTGAGAGGCTCCACCGGGAAGTGCTTGAATGATTTGAAGGCTTTTGATGATGGTATTGCGATGGGGGGGGGCTTGATTGAGTTGGAGCAACTAATGTAAAAGGGGAATACCAGATGGTTCAATCAGTCAAGCCAGACTGCAGAGCTGTGATGGAGGCTGGACAGGGCTGCACAGATGAGGATGAGGATATTACCTTTCCTGTGGTTGGGTCTTTTGCATGCTCTGAGGTTTAGAGTGTCAAGTAGGCAGTAGAGATCTTCCTTCATTGACTTGTGTGATCAGATGACAGGGATGTTGAAGTCACTGAGGAAGGTGATGTTGGTGTGTGTGAGAGACATTGAGGTGACCAGCTCTGTGAAGTTTTCAATGAAGGAGGTGTTGGGCCTTGGTGATCTATAGATGAGGTGGTAAGTGAGCATGTCCGTAAGGAAGAATATGAAGTGGCAGGAAAGGTTTTTGAAAGAGCCGATGGTTGCGAAGTCCACTTGGGTGATTGGCCATGATGCCTTGTTCATGATGGTAAGGCCTTTGCCGATTTTGTTTGTCAGTCTTGTAGAATTCTGTAGCCATTGGGGATGAAGACATCTAGGATGTGGGTGGAGGTGGGTGTCCTTCAGGTCTCAATAATGAAGATGTGGTCCATGTCAGGTGTGGTGATGAGGCAGTGATCACTGTTGCATGGTTGATTGCTGAGCAGACATTGGTGAGCATCATTGTGCGTGCTTATGGGGGTCTATGGTGATGCGGGTGAGGTTAATGCGATGCAGTGTCCAAGATGTTGCTCGTGAGTGGTGTGGTTAGGTAAGATTTGGGATGGCGGGGATGGTTTGTTGGAGAAAGAGGGGTGACATACATTGGAAATATCTTACCTAATGTAAGAAGAGCAAGGTTCTGGTCCTGGGTCCTTTGGGTCTGAACAGGACCAGACAGAAATGATCCTTTTGTCTACCCTGTGCTTCGTACATGCTTTTGTACATGAGATTAACTTGAATAAAAGTAACCTACATATTGAGCAGACGAAAAAAAAGTGTTAAAGATTTTTTTTTTTTAAAGACACTGAGCAGAAGTTGGAAGGAGGAAAGCAGGGTGTATGGGAGGAACCACACCCCTATAAAGGAGTGAATGGAAAGTTTGCTGGACCTTATTGTTGATGACGAAGACAGTTTTAAGAAAGGTAAGCTAGGTAGTGGCCTACACACCTAAGCAGAAATCTCTTCCTACCTTTTCCCATTGATTTGTTTAGGGCTTTAGTAAATACGACCTTTGAATTGGGAAATTCCTGTTTACAACAATTGTGCATTACTTGTATTTGCTTGCTTAAATTATATTACAAAAGCTAAAGGTCCCCATTCTGGATATAGGGATTGAGAGCTTGAAAGTGTAATTTGATATTTTATTGAGTTTGAAAGAAAGATAATGCAGCCATAGACAACTTTGCATTCAGAGATTCGTTTTAATATCCAAGACCTCACTCAATGACAAACCAATTTCACAGGCAGTCACTCCATTTTCTCGGGATCTTTACTAATTTGCTCCCATATTAACGAACATTGGCTCTTTCCGGCTTGCCATTTCCTCTGCTCAACCTTTGTCGCTTATTGATGAACGCCGCTGTTTGTCGATATTTCTGTGTGTTTATCTACACCATCCATCAGGTTTTCTCATCATATGTCAGCCTGTCCGGAACAAGATCATTATTTTACGTTTTTTTTGTATGCACTCGGAAATGGAAGCAAAGAGAGAAATTAAAAAAAAATAGGAACAGATAAATTTGCTCAGGTCATGCGTGACATTTACCTTTACTGTTACAAAGCCGAACGAACACATGCAGAATGATGACATATTGTTATCAGGACGTTCACTTTCATGCACAATATTGCAAACCTTCTACCAATAAGGATATGTGCGAAAAGGAGATGCAAGCTGCGTGCTTTCTGGCGTGCTGTGCAAAACTAGCACACACGCTTAAAGCATTCATTTGAACTTGAGTGTATGTTCCTATGGCACCAAATGCAGGCTGTAGCCCCACACAGGAAAGTAAGAATGGCTTTAAAAAATGTCTCTTTCAAAGACCACCACATCCCCACGACAGTTCAACATACCCGTCCACCTGTCTATTGGCCACGAATTGCCCCTGGTCAGTCATCTGAGCCAACCCTGTAGTCTCGGAAGGAAAACGGATTCATGCATTTTCTTCTGTTTTAAAACACCACATTTTCACATAGGGACACGTGATCTGAGATGTTCGGCTTTGTTTTCAAAAACCCTTTTAATATGAAAAACCCAGGCTGAACACACTGGTGCAAAGTCACTTTGCACAGCCATCAAACACCCTGATTCACAGAGTGGTGCAAAGTGTATTTTTGCAGTGAAAAGTGATTAAACTGTGCCAAAGGTTCCATGAGTTAGACCCATAGTAACCGATTCACAAAGGACCACATCACAGAAAACTAGGCGTAAAGTGTGCCTTCCATTACATGGCTGCATGTTTATGTTGCTAATTCCCTAATCCATAAAAGGAAACTTCATGCGGTCTAATAGACTGGATGCGCGGTATAAACAATCGGGATCCAGCCCATACATGTGTATACAAATTTCAGGTACATTCCCAACACATAGATATGTGACATGTACAATGCATAGAGGGACTTGGGTTCGGTTCTGCCCTCAATGCACCTGGATCAGGGAGTGAATGGCTCTAAAAGCCGTTTTCACCTCTGTTAAGTGGTGATATAAAAATAAAGGACATTTCATGGCAGGCATGAGCGTTGCCATTAGGAAAACCAAAATACTACTACAGATCTGAAACTATAGATGACATTTTTTCCTTGCAACTGGTCTACGAAGGAGACCAGGTGCAGGAGAAAGCGCCTGAGGGACTGATGTGCTTCAATTTAAAAATCATTAATGCCATCAGGGCCGGCTCGAGGCATGGACAGTCTGTGTGGGGTACCAGGGTCCTCGTGTCAGGGGGACCCTGCCGGCTCCAGTCCCTGACACAACTATACTAATATTGCTGTAAAGAGGGCCGGCGCTGCTTCCATATACAAGGCCCGCTTTTCTGTTTGCAGAGTGAGGCAACATGTCACCTCACCTCCTGTTGCGACGCACTAGAGACAAATAACCCCGCCCCTGCAGAGCACCACCCTCCCACGGCCCATCAGACTCTCTGGGCCCTGCAAGGCTGCTTATGAGTTTCTTTCCTCTAGCAAAGGACTGCAAGGGTGGAGAGATTTACATGCGATGACTCAGTTAAGAGACCACTTTTTTGGGAAAGACTTTCCTTACTTTTCTGTGTTAAGAACTGTCGAGGGGCATTTTTATTTAGAAAACGGACAAATAACACCAGTTAGCTACATCAATCTGTGTGCCCTCCCCAGTAAAATTGCATATATCACGTTTTAAAATATCTGCCTTATTTTCACAAGTTCATATTTAACCCACACAAAAGTTTTTGTTTTGTAGAATGTAACATTCTCCTCACATTATATATGAAGTATGTGTCAAACATTCAAATACAAACAGGTAACCTTTGCAGGCATTCAATATATCTATGGCCTAGCGCACACCTCTTAGTTAAGTTATTTCAAGACGCTGGTGATAAATTAGTGGGGTGCCGGGGAGAAAAACAACCTTGACACTGGGTTGTGTTAACCTATGTAAGACCAACAGATGTCCACACTCTTGTGGAACTCTCCCGTCCCCTGCACACCCAATCAATTGTGAAAACAATCAATAATTTAACAATTGTAACAATTTGTTTTTGAAAAATGTTTGTGAAAAACAATTTAAGACAATGATTATGTTAAAAAATAACCATCAATTTAATGTTGCTATCAAATGCAAGCTACACGTTTGCATATTGATTCATTAGATGTTTATCATCTATACTGATGCAATTTCAGCTTTACTTATTAAGCGTGGACATACACATTTATCTGTCACACTTAATTTAGGTGCAATATTCTTCGTGGGCACACAGTATGATTAACACATTTTCTATTAATCATAGAGAGCGTTAACATATATTACTCGACGCGTTTCGGGGTTGGTTTTGTCCCCTTCTTCAAGAGTTGTTTGCCCTCTTTCTATTCCTCCTTTTGTTCTTCACTTATAATATATAACTCAATATTCAGTACAACATTCAGTTTTCTTCTTAATTGGTCTCTGTCATGTTCTTTTTGTTGACCATATCTATAATAATAATCACCTGGATGTTCAATGTCAAATCTCCTATCTTGATAATGATGGGGGTCTTTTCAAAGAATAACCAAAAAGTTGTATTTAGAGCATGGTTGGTATGCAACCGGTAGAAATAATAGAAAAACGGTAGAGAAAAACTAAATTAAAATCGGAGAATGAGTTCTGAATTCTAGTTAAAAAAGTTCTTATCATGCAACATGTGCATCAAAATTTACCTGCTGTATCTTCATCTGTGGTGTCATGATGCCGACCCCCGGAGCACCAGGCCAGGCCCAGCACCCCCGGGAGCAGGCATCACACCCCCGGGTAAAAGCCCAGCGGCCCTTTATAGGGGCTCTTCGGACTCTGTCCTGGCGCCGTTGGCGCCAGGCTCATGTTGGACATCAGTCCTGGCGCTATAGGTGCCAGGCTCATAAGGGGAAGTGTTTGGTGCACTTACCTGAAGCAGATCATGCTGCACACTCACCTGATGCAGACCATGCTGCATGAAGAACCAAGCCAAATGAGGCTTAGGAGGGACTATTTTTCCGAAGGAACTTCTTCCAAGGCTATTTAAGCCACACCCGGACAGCCACACGTGCTTCGCGTTGTTCTGCATCCCAGCAGCTGAACGCTCACCGTGTCTGCTCCTGCACCTGGACTCCAGCCAAGCCCGCCTCGAACCTGGAACACCTGTAAGGGAATAAGAGAAGAGAAAGGTGAAAACCAAGAACTATTTCAACATTCTTACCTGCATCCGGAATCTTCACGCCAGCATTCCTGAAGGAAGACTTCCATTTAAAAGCACCGCGTTGCTCGCTGCAGCGCCGCGCTTCACTCACCAGTTCCCGAGACGCCGCCCGGCTCCATCGCGGCTCTCAGTGCCGGTCGCCATATCTCTGCACCGCACCTAAGGGAGAGAAGAAGAGACAAAAGGTGAGCAAGGGAACACAAGAGGAAAGCCGGATTTTCAGCCATATTACTTACCGGCAATTCTTGGTGAGCCATTCCACATCTCGGGTTGGCGCCACATCTCTGGCAGGTACCGCACCCCGGCCCCTATGGGGAAAGGACAAAAGACATTCCTGGGGAATTATAAAGACCTTTAGAGGGGTCGCCCTCATCACTAACTCACCTGATTTTACCCCGGCAATTTAACCCCTCAAAGCATCGCCTTGGTTCTGCACCTGAAATAAAGGACAGAAAAAGACAAGATAAAAGGAGGCTCACACTTGAACTTTTGCATCTTCATACTTAAGGCGTATCGCTCAGTAAAGTCAAGTGGATTTGCCAGCGCCATTCTGTAAACCAGTGAAATAACTGGACGAACGTGCGCCCCGGCACCAGAAGCAGGATGGAGAGTTCATCCTTCCAAACCATAAGGTGAGCTTAAACCGGGGGTTTTGGAGGAAGTCAGAGGAGAACGAAGGGGGAAAGGGGAGAGCAAGCACATTATTCAGCAGACAGTTAATCCCCTTTCTCATCTACAGAAGGATATTCCTACGGGCCAGACAAGCAAGATTTGGGGGTCCTGTTCAATCAGTGGTCCGAATTCTGCGCCTCACGCTTGAAGAGGCCACAGCAACCCAGACCAGACCAGCGCCTCCGTGGGAGCCAGGTGAGCGTTACATGTGGTACCACACAGTAAGTTGGTTAGTGTCACTGTTGGACCGCCGAAGAATTCCCGTGGGGGAGAAGTAATTTGGTTGGATGATTTTCCAGGATGTACCTGTAAAACACATGTACATGTGTTGTAATAGGTGGTCAAAGTATAGCCATCTAGAGCCTAAATTAAACCATGGATAATAGTTAGAAAATGGTCTATGAAACTTAAGGGCATTGATTGTAAACAATTGCTTCTATGGAAGCAGTGGGTCTAAGTTGTCTAGCACGGTCTCATCCCATGTTAAACGGGTCAGTCGATAGAATAACTAATATTCACATGGTGTCAATCTGCTAACATATATAGACATAGTATGAATGCTCGAGGCATCTGTCTTACCTTACTCTTCGAATGGACGTTCCAGGATTAAGTGCTGCTCTTCGCATAGCTCCTTGCGAGTAACAATCTAAAATGGATGCTGTTTATATAGTGATGTTATCACGTACGAGCGTGGTGACGTCATTGTGTTTACACCGTCAACGTGTGACGTGAAAATCGTCATGCCTACGCATGCAAACACGGTCCGTTGATGCGCGTACTGGTTAAATGTAAGTATTCGTGAGCTGATAAATCAACTCATCATTAACTAAGCCCAATGTGTGATATATCATATTGATTTCTAGAGGTAGGTGTTAAAAAACACACCTGGGTCTGCCTAAAATTAGCAGAGCTAGGCATTTGGCGTCGTGTATGTGCGAGTCCCATGGGGGGAGTGATATTGACCATCCATGTACTTATTACTCCAAACAGAACATGCTGACATTCTCCATTCTGTTATCCTTGAACCTTATTAGCTAATTCTCATGGGCGAAAACATCTCTATATGAGTTATCACCACAGAAGCTTTGTGTACCCCAAGTGTGTGAGTTGGGTTCAAATCTATTGACTTGTGTGCAAGATTATTCATTGGATATCACCCTGGCCTCTTATCTATAAGAATGCAGCTAGACTACAGTCTTCGTTCATCCCGTTAGGAGTTAGGCTGTTCAATTTTTCTATCCAGAAGATCTCCCTCTGGTTCATGCGCCTGGCATGATTCCCCCCTCTTTGACCTTTCTTTACAATCTCCAACGAAGACTATAGTCTAGCTGCATTCTTATAGATAAGAGGCCAGGGTGATATCCAACTCACACACTTGAGGTACACAAAGCTCTGTGATGATAACTCATATAGAGATGTTTTCGCCCGTGTGAATTATCTAATAAGGTTCAAGGATAACAGAATGCAGAATGTGAGCATGTTCTGTTTGGAGTAATAAGTACATGGATGTTCAATATCACTCCCGCCATGGGTCTCACACATACATGACGCCAAACGCCTAGCTCTGCTAATTTTAGGCAGACCCAGGTGTGTTTTTTACCACCTACCTCTAGAAATCAATATGGTATATCACACATTGGGCTTAGTTAGTGATGAGTTGATTTATTAACTCACACATACTTACATTTAACCAGTACGCGCATCAGCAGGCCGTGTTTACATGCGTAGGCATGACGATTTTCACGTCACACGTTGATGGTGTAAACACAATTACGTCACCACGCTCGTAAGTGGTAACATCACTATATAAAAAGCATCCATTTTAGATTGTTACTCGCGAGGAGCTTTGCGAAAAGCAGCACTTAATCCTGGAACGTCCATTCAAAGAGTAAGGTAAGACAGATGCCTCGAGCATTCATACTATGTCTATATATGTTAGCAGATAGACACCATGTGAATATTAGTTATTCTATCGACTGACCCGTTTAACATGAGATGTGACCGTGCTAGACAACTTAGACCCACTGCTTGCATAGAAGCAATTGTTTACAATCAATGCCCATACGTTTCATTGACCATTTTCTAACTATTATCCATGGTTTAATTTAGGCTCTTGATGGCTATACTTTGACCATCTATTACAACACATGTACATATGTTTTACAGGTACATCCTGGAAAATCATCCAACCAAATTACTTCTCCCCCACAGGAATTCTTCAGTGGTCCAACAGTGACACTAACCAACTTACTGTGTGGTACCACAAATGAAGATACGGCAGGTAAATTTTGATGCACATGTTGCATGATAAGAACTTTTTTAACTAGAATTCAGAACTCATTCTCCGATTTTAATTTAGTTTTTCTCTACCGTTTTTCTATTATTTCTACCGGTTGCATACCAACCATGCTCTAAATACAACTTTTTGGTTATTCTTTGAAAAGACCCCCATCATTATCAAGATAGGAGATTTGACATTGAACATCCAGGTGATTATTATTATAGATATGGTCAACAAAAAGAACATGACAGAGACCAATTAAGAAGAAAACTGAATGTTGTACTGAATATTGAGTTATATATTATAAGTGAAGAACAAAAGGAGGAATAGAAAGAGGGCAAACAACTCTTGAAGAAGGGGACAAAACCAACCCCGAAACGCATCGAGTAATATATGTTAACGCTCTCTATGATTAATAGAAAATGTGTTAAACATACTGTGTGCCACGAAGAATATTGCACCTAAATTAAGTGTGACAGATAAATGTGTATGTCCACGCTTAATAAGTAAAGCTGAAATTGCATCAGTATAGATGATAAACATCTAGTGAATCAATATGCAAATGTGTAGCTTGCATTTGATAGCAACATTAAATTGATGGTTATTTTTTAACATAATCATTGTCTTAAATTGTTTTTCACAAACATTTTTCAAAAACAAATTGTTACAATTGTTAAATTATTGATTGTTTTCACAATTGATTGGGTGTGCAGGGGACGGGAGAGTTCCACAAGAGTGTGGACATCTGTTGGTCTTACAAACCGTTGCAGGCATTACCTTTCATGATGAGTCTTTATGGCTTGAAAGCACATTTTCAAAAACCACAGGCCGTTCTGTTGCGGGCTGCTTTATTGCACTCTGGTATTTGTGGTCTTGCATTCAAAGTGTGGAGGAACAAATGGCACAATTGTACACTTTTTGGCTAGCATATTTCTGTAAGGAGTTACTTATTTGTTTGAGTACTTTTCTATGGTTTGTGTACTTTTCAACTCATCTTCATAAAAGATAGTGTTGTTGAAAGCTAAAAGTGGGTGTGAGAGGGGGAAAGGATGAGAGGGCAAGTGAGAAATGAATATTTTTCCCGGTCACCAATCTATGTAACTGTGGGGGTTTACGTTGAAGGGAGGAAGGGAATGTAAGTGACTCCATTCAAGCAATCCCACTAAGTCAGTGCCTTGTCTGGGATGCCCAAGGGAAGCCCTTATTTATATATTTTTATGGCAAGTTATAATCTGGATGATGAACCCTTGTATAACACCCCTCTCTTAGAATCCCCCTGACCCCACTGAGCCAAGAAGTAGATTTGTTTTGCAAATATAAAAGGTTTATTTGAAAAATTAAACAATATATATGTATATCACACTTCTATAAATAAATTGATAATGGATAGCACACTTGTGAATATGAGCAGTAATCAGCAATAGGTAATCCTACAGTAGCACAGTTCTTGGTTACTTATGAATAGGAAAAGAAAAATAAGGTGGTAGAGAATGCCTTTATGGCTTCAAGGACAATGCAATGATGAATGAAATGCAGTACAGAAAATAACTGGATATGGCTTCAACAAAAGACAATGTAATCACTTTTCCTTGACAATTCACCCCCCCCCCCCCTTTATACAATATAAGGAGATGGAAAGAAGAGCACACAGTTCTCAGGAATGCAATCAAATACAATACGAAATTCAGTCCCCCCCTAGCAAGCTTAGAGAAAAACAGGTATGATTTTAAAACACAGGCCCAAAATGCTTCGAATGTGGCGGCAATGAAGTGAAATGATGCTAGTGGCTTTTCCCCCCAAATTCATTTAAACTGCTGAGATCCCCAGCTATTTTTTTTATATATACATTAAATAATTACTTCCTTCAAGTCATTTCAGGATATAGTTTTACATTGTATCCACCTCTTAGCAAGTCTTTCCTTGGCCTGGTTTGGGTTCATTTGTTCCGTTTTACACAAAATTCTTGTGGTTTTAAAACACCGGCTTTCTGATAGTGGTGAGCACCAGTATTGAATCCCTTTTGACATTAATAAAATGAATTCCCCACAATTCTGGGTTGCTTTTGGCAATCAGCATTGGCATTCCCAACATTCCCAATGGTTTCAGGCTACTGTGTCTGTAGCACAATGGTGGTTTTAGGCAGTGCTCTCCTGTGCTCACAACATAGGCAAACATGGGTGGCAGCCTATTCGTCATGTTTTCCCTGTGCACTCTCTGGGGAGGTCTGGCCATCATGATGTTTTCAATGCCAGTACTGCACAGTTTTATTGTAGGGCTTGGATGCATGGGTAAAAACATGCCACAGGAAGGAGTAGGTGAAAAGGAAAGTCTTGAGGAGCTTCTGGATTTTGAGGACATCCGGCTCAAGATGAAGAGGAAGGGGGAGGCTGTTCCATAGGGGGAGGGAGCCAGCCGAAGAAAGAGATCGGCCACCAGCTCGCTGTTTAGAGAAGCGCTTGACAAGCAGAGAGTTGGTGCCAGAGGAGTGTAAAGATCTGGAGGGAGAGTATTTGGTGGGAGCCAGTTGTAGATAGCATGGTCCCCGGCCCCAAACAGCCTTACGGATGATGCAGAGGAATTTGAATTTGATCCTTGCAGCAACCTGGAGCCAGTGTAGGGTTTTTAGGACTGGAGAGATACGGTCCCTGGTCTTGAGGCCAAGGATAAGTCTTGCAGCCCTATCCTGGATTGATGATGCAGACTTCCCATTTTGAAATGAGCAGCATTTGCTAAATTTAAAATAAAATTAAAGATGCATCCTAGCACGTCACCAAGCCTGAGCCCATCAAGAGAAGAGACATAAACCTTGCCACAACCAGTAATTAGGTGAGCACAGCAAGTCCGGGTGCAACTGCACCCTCTGCCACCATGTACTCAGCACCTATGCATATATTATTGAGCACCCACACTTTTTTTTTATAGGACATGTTAATTTTGCTAACATTTGAAGACCTACAAAATTGCTTACTTCACTGCCTCAAGACCCCCCAGGTCAATAGGCTCTATTGCTCTATATGGAAATCCTCCAGTAGATACAAACAGCCCTGGTTGTCCCTGGGCCAATCCCTGCCATGACATGGCATCAGTGCAACAAGCTTGGAGTCTATTGCTTTTGTCAGCAAAATAATAGCTGTAACTTCTGAAATAAAAACAAATAGCGAGTTTGGACAGTATGGTAAAATATATACACAATACAAATGAAAACTGTTAACTTCACTTGCAAAACACAATCATCATATGTTTGCAGTACCTTCCACAGTCAGATGGTGTTTTCAAAGAAAAGTTTCAAAATTAATTTTTCCCAATTGCACCTGGGAAAAGAGATGTGTTGAAGATCATAATTGCAGATTGGTCTCAAATCTCAGCTTCTCCACTTAACCAAATTGTGTGCTGCCGGGCAAATCCTTTTATCTCACTATGCTTGATCTTCCAAAATTAGAAGCCCACATGAGGTACTCAAACTGCACTGTCTTATACTGTCTTATATCTTATATCAAAAAAAGCCTCACTCCTGATATTGCCAGATAGGTAAATATTAACAGTGACAATTCATATACTGTCTCCTGCTTTACTCATGGCAATGGGCCTCATTACAAGTCTGGCAGTAACCCTGCCGGTGCTACCGACGGGTTGCCACCAGACCCATAAATATTTACCGGTGCCTGTCTTCCCGGTGCCACTGGGAGATTTAACCCCGACAGGCCTGGAAAGTCAGGTGCTGGTAAAACTTAAGTCCCCATTCCCACAGAGCATGGAGTGGGGACAAGGAAGCACCGGCACCGATTCTTAACATGGCAGTGCTTCCGTGACTGGTCTGCCTACCATGACCGCTGTGCCCAGCAGGATCAAACTTGTCAGGCACAGTGGCTCCGGCAGGCAGACATGTAATATGTCGGCCCGGAAACAAAGGTGCCATTAAGCTTTTGGCACCCATGTTTTTTGGACCAGCAGGGTCGTAACGAGGCCCACTGTGTTTTTAATGTAACTTTACATGTTACCTTTGCATAATAAAGGCTTATTCTATGATATAATTTTCTGTAATATCACGAATGTCACTATTTATGCAAATAAGGGGAGCCTACACATCTTTTGCTTCCAATGGCCCTGCAAATCATAGGGCCGGCTCTGGATGTCATCCACTGGTATTCTCGCTGTACACACATTTTGGAGAGACACTCCACAAATCTGCCAGCCGCAAGGCATTTGCTCCAGCTGAGTCACTTTTGTGAATCGTGACACACCGAGAATTCATACGTATTGCTGACTTGAGTGTACAATTGTCACACATAAGTTAGGACAAATGATTGTGAATCAGCAACCTCGTAACCTTTCTTTTTCCAGCAGGACACAGTATCCCATATAATAAAAGGCCAGCTGTACATTTGTTCAATGCAATCATGCGCAGTAGAGACTGCCCACTTCGCCTGTTCTCACCGCTAGTGGGAGCTGTATTAACAGTCTGGAAATGTCTTTCTTTAAGCACTTTGTCTCATGTACACAGGCTTTGACACCTGTATATAAATAAATAACAAATACAACACTTTTTTTATTTCAGGCTCTTAAAAATGTGCAGGTAAACATGTGATCAGCCCAAACTTAAGACGCTATTTTTTAAAACCTTTTTGTTTTGTTTACTCTTTCTTTATTTTGTAAGTATCTAGCATGTGAATTGGCTGCCATTGGAGACCGGAATACTGAATAGTAACCCACTTACGAAAATATACTAAATCTCAACTAGTTTATGCCCTTAGTTATAGGTTTACCAAACTAACGAGAGGGACTCACCCTCAAATGAAGAGGCATAGAAGCCTCATTTACGAAGGCTGGTTAAATTGCGTTTTACTCCTTTCAACCTTAAAGACAGGCCTTGGTTTAGAGAGTTGGAGCACAAAGCATGGCCAAAGTATTTAATAAAAGTGGAACGCCTCCTGAGGTAAGTGATTCCAAAATTGTGACTCAAACTAAAATTCTAACCTTCACTTTTGAATTTAATTGCATTCTTCTTCACAGAAAGCCATCAATCAAAAAGTAGTTGAAATGATGCGCCTACAGTCAATCTCAATCAATACAAATCAAAACTGGGAACCTTACAAACTCGGGTTACAGGGAAGGCAGACACAACAGTAAGGGAAATACAAGGTTTAGCAGAACAATACTTAACACATTTCACCAAAAGTTAAGATAAAGCCACCAAGCGAATGCTGGGAGCGTCCGCACGCAGGAGGAAAAAGCAGGGGCCAACACTGATAGCACAATAATGGCCATCGCAGGATGGAGGATACTTCTAAGACACACAGATCTCCACTCCCACTGCAATAACTGAAACAGAGATAATTAATTCAACTCCAATGGCAAGGATTATAAAGGGGCCTCTTTAGTGCAATAAAACGGATGAGGAAAAAAGAATAGCATTGGAGATTTGTTCTACAAAGTTTTAAAGTGGCATAAAAATAGATTCAAGTGGCCGATAGTATCTTAACTCATGGAAGTAAAAATGTAGGGAAATAATCCGTCCTGCAATGTAACAAAAGCCACTATAGACGCAGTGTAAATAATGTGGAAAAAAGATAAATACAATCTAAAGAAATTAGATCATAACCCGTCACTGGTAATATCAAAGAATTGAAGGACATTTGATTGTTGATTGCCTTCTCACCTGCCAATGGTATCCAGCCAAAGCTCACTGGTCAGTTAGTCCAAGTCCTAAATTCAATACTTGATGATTTGATGTAGAGGAGCAGTAGCTCATCTCATACATCCCATATGGACTGGTGAACGGATCCTATATGTTTGGGTGATTAGCTTCAGCTGACTTTGACATTCATATGGATGAGCAACCAAACCAGTTTCATTTCATGGAGACAATGAGAACGTGTTGTGCAGAATTGGAAGCCACGCCAAACGCCAACTTTAAAAATGGTAATGTTATTCACAAGAATGCACAACAGGACAATAGAAATGTTGAACCACAAAATGCCTATAATTTTTCTCATTTTGCGATCCGACATGCAAATGGGCAAAATTAGATGGCAGAAACCTATTTACACACAAAAGTGTATACGTAACAGGTCACTGGCTAATTACAGGAGACTCGAAAATTATCTCAATTGAGTTTATGCAAACTACTGTCTGTCACACCATAGAATATAGTAATGGAATACATGTTGGTAGCTAAAAAAGACACTTGCACTCAATAATGGACTTTTGAGTTAAAATCTGGCATTTGTTAATGGAATCGACAATATGTTTTTCTTCTTATTTGTTCATATTGTGTAATGTCTGTGTGAGGCATTCGACCATCAACATGGTGGGCGAGCACTCTCCTGTTTTTTTGTAGACATTTCTAATTAAATGGAATTATGCTAGTCCAACCTCAGGAAAATGTGGGGGGCTAATCCACACACATGTTCCTATGCTCACACCATGACAAAAGCATAGACCGGTGTACTCTGGCGTGGACACAGCCTACAGGCCGCAATCCAGACTGTCATAGTTAGTTGGAATGTGACAGCCAGAAGCACACAATGTCATCTCCAGGAAGGAGGAGGACCGCCCTTCCCCCTGCCACAGTCACCTTGATTAACTGACAAAGGCTCCATGGACCCACCCTGCTCTCTTGTTAGGCCCTGCAGCTGCTGGCAACAATTAAGAGACCAATCAAAAGTACTTAAAAAATAGGCCCACCTCGGGCCTAGCTACAGAGTTTACCACCGGAGACATGAAACCCAACAACCTTTCATATGTAACTGTGTCAATCTTAAGCAAGCTCACACCCTCAGTATCAATAACAAGTGAACTGTCATGTCTGGGTCTATCTATCTATCTATTAGATTCTTATATTGCGCCAAACACCAATGGGCTTCAAGGCGCTAACAAGCCAATTACAACAAAGAACAAAGAGCAATTATCAGAGGGGGAATCTGAGTCAATCGGGGGGAAAAACAGCCTAGTACAGATCAAAAAGATATGTTTTAAGTTGTTTTTTAAACTGGGCTTTTGACTCACAGCCCTTACAAGCAGAGGGAAGCTAATTCCAAAGATCTGGGGCCCAGGCATGAAAGCCTGAGCCAATAATCCTCTTCAACAGAACTTGTGGTTGCTGTAGATGAATGTCTTTGTTAGAATTAAGGGTTCTCCGAAAGGGTACTCTAGAGATTCTGGCTGACAGGTAATTTGGGGATTTACCTGTCGGACAGTTATGGACTAACATACCTGGATCTGCTGTGTACAGTAGGCCACCCCATTAGGGGGATCCCATTCATAATGCAGAAGAATGTGGTTTGCAGGAGCCAGAGAGTTTGTTCTCACCGCAGGTACAAGGGAGACCTGTCGGTTTAATCAGGAACCACAGAGAGGACCATTAACCAGGGAGATTCTTTGATCAGCAACCAACAGAAATATGGGTGGGACTTAGCATCACAGAGGAGTGTGGCCAGAGCTCTTTCTGTTGAGAGAAGGAATCTGCCATTTTAGCTCTGAAGGGCACACCTTGTTGCTGCTTTCTCTCCTTTACCATTCCTGTTGAAAAGCACTGTCATGCATAAAGGAGACTGTTGGTAGTGACCCCAGGATTGGTTCATTAAGGCAGACTTAACCTACATCATTCACTGTGGCCCACTTGGCTTTAAGAGAGTGCTTAGCCCCTCCTCCGGCAGATCATCTGAAGACTTTAGAAGAAGAAGAAAGAAGTACTAAACCTTAGACCCTGGCTGAAGGTACAGTCTGCCTTACATTTTCCGCCAGTGAAAGAAGGCCAGGATTTCCAAAGAGGGAAGTAAGATTCCTCCCCTAAATTTCTCACAGGGAACAGAGGGAGAGAAAGAACTCAGAGGACCCTCCAGCCACTCCAGAATCTGTACCCAGCCAGCACATAGTGTGCCCTGCTAGGCTATGCAGCAAGCTTCCTGGATAGGAAGTGCCAGAAGGTCTCTGAATCTAAAACTTTAAGGGCAAGGCAGCTGCCTTCAACACACTCCACAGCTGTGGGATATTCACTTTAAGGATGACACAAGCCCAGTGAAAAATCTGGGAGAAGTGCCTCATCAAGCATCTACTGCTGTCTGCCTAAAAAACACATTTTCGAGCCAGTTGAGTTCATCGATCCACAACCGACTGCAATGCTGACAGTTTTCAAGCCGCAGTTGCTTAGAGACATCTAAGATGTCTTGACCAATGCTTCAGAACCGCTGATCAACACTGAGAAAATGATTCCTGACCCTGACCCAGCATGTAGGCCAGCTTGCAGCCGTTCGTCCAGCTTCACTTGCCGAACCATCTTGCTGCCTGATACCCACAGCTGACTTCTGCCTCGAACTCTGTCACAGAAACCATCACAGTGACCTGAAGCTGGCTCAAGCATGTTGAGTACCAAGAACTCCTACAGCACAAGGTACATTGTGGTTCTGTCCCCCTGGTTCTTCCCAGAAGGCCCCTAGAGACCTATTAAAACCCATTGTTCCCTTTGTGCTGAAGCCTGGAAACCTTAACCTGTTGTGGTTATTTACCATACCGACTATCCTGCTGTCAGTATCCAGAGTGCATCTCTTCCTCTTCTTTGAAACTGTATTTTGTGGTATAAATAAAGTAGATATTTTTGATACAACCTAGACTGGACAGTACATTTTATAATTGGGTAATAATTGTATTTTCACTGTGTTACAACTAACCAACGATGCATGACCTTTCGGAGATAAGCCTGCTGTTGCATCCACTTATCAAAATAGGTCAGGGAGGTTTATAATTTGCTTGATATTCCAATCTGTTTAGATCCCTTCTGGTATTTTAGAGGTGTGGGGCTGATTGATGGTTTAGAAAGCCATATTCACCACTGGCCCACTGGCACCACAGAAGTTCATTCATACAATCTGCCTCTGTTGTATATGTTGTTCTTAATTCTTTTACTGCTGTGTATGTATTTATAAAATATAAAATAGTGTTTGTGTTTTTGCCTGTCTCATCCGTTTTAGATTATACATTGCATATAGGCACACGGAAGTCATGATTGACCAGCTCTCAGCCAATCACGATGCCTGTAAAACAGTCAGTAACTACTATTAGTACCCGGCGAGGGCGCAATCAGATTGAAAGAGCCATTCTGATTGGCCCTCGCCGAGTCATTACCAGGCCGGGAATCCCTCTGTCGGGATTCCACGGCCTTTGTCCCCAGTGGGGGGTGTGGCAGACCCTCAGCCAATGAGGATGCTCGAAGCGGGGCCATCCCCGCTCCAAGCCTCCCCACGGCTGAGAGGCTACCTTCAGCCCCCGCCGGGAACAGAGGTAAGGCTTTTTTTTTCTCCACTTTCCTCCCTCCTCCCACCTCCCTGCCCTCCCCACCCCACTTACCTTCTATGCCTTGATCCCCGGTGGGGGACGATGGCAGCCTCCTGCCGTATGGAGACTCAGAGCAGGGCCATCCCCGCTCCGAGCCTCCACACGGCAGGAGGCTTCCATCTTCCCCCGCCGGGGACCCATGTACGTTTTTTTCTTTATTTTTTTCCCCTTCCCCTCCCTTCCGCCCTCCCAACCACACTTACCTTCATTTTTTTTCAGGAGCGGGCGTGCTGGAAACTCTTCTGTTTCAAGCGCGTCCGCTCCCGATGGCCGCCATGGAAAGGGAAAACGGACTCTGTGTTCCCTTTCCCGGCGGCCATTTTCTTTTTTCATTTCATTAAATTTGAGCCCGGGGCATTACTTAAGTCGGTAATGCCCCTGCCGCTCAGGGCATATTGCTTTAATAATGATAGTATTATAAACATTCCCACTGCAGACACAGATAGGTAAATGCATAACGCATGTCTCTTCATTCTACAAACCCCAAGAACGGAGATTGCATTGCATTGACACATCCATACATATCTCTGTTACTTCCATCTACCCAGCCATACGTTAGGTGAATGCAAGCATCTTCATATTCTCTTGAGAGGTCAAAGTCCTTGGAATGACCAGTTTGTAAAGACTGTTTCACTGTTACTTATTGAGTGTGGTATTAATCGATGGTAGCTTATTCTTAAACATAATGTAATCACAATATGCATAATCATTTCCTTGTATGCTCTTTGAAAGATAATTTTGTGCTGAAAACACACCCGTTTGGATTTTTATGCAGTGGATTCTATTTATTGTGGTCATTTAATTTACATTATTAGTGCACTAATAGCCAAAGGGATGTACAGAGAGTCAATCTGGATGGCACCAATTAACAAAAGCTAGAACAGAAGCAAGGCTTCTAAGATAAGGTTCAAGGGACAATGCAAAGAGAGATTCGTTCAGCGCATTTCATTTAATAAGCAGTAAAGAATTGCAATAAGCAATATCTACTAGGTGTCCATTTCTTAATTTCGATTCCTTCAAGGAAGGTAATGATAATTAAAAGATGCTCAGAGTGCACGGTGGAAAGCAAACATAAAATAGGAATGCAACCTAAGATTGGAAACAGAATAATACAAAGAGATGGGAATTGTAGACTGGAGAACATTAAATCAACATTGAGGAACGTAAACTGGAAAAAGTTACTCCACAGGTAGCCAATGAAGGCGAAGCAAATATGAAGTGATGTGACTAAATTATGCTATGTAGTGTTTTGTGGTATTTGTATAGTGCCTACTGCTGTTGGTGTGGCCTCGAAGCGCTGTGAGGATGAACGCACTTTGGAACACCGTAGTCTGTGGATTGGAAAGTGATAAAGGAGTTGTAAAATGCCCGTGTGCAATTATATCTATAATGCAGGTAGGTAGGGAGTGGTTAGGTCCCTAACATCAGCCCGTAATTATCAGGCGAGGGGACGGGTGCTGTGACAAATTGTTGAAAGAGTCAGAAGAGTCAAGGTATGTGAACGGGAGGACCACATTTTGCTTGGGACTCAGCTGCATTCTATTCGCGGTGCCACACAGACTATGAACAACTAATTAAATTCCAACCTCTAGAGCTCTAAACAAACTGAACAGACTGAAGCAGACAGTAATATTTTAGACAGAGAAACATACAGTGAAGCGCATTAATCGAAATAAAAGTTGCAAGTACTGTTGTAGTTGCAATAAAGAAACTGGAAGGAGCAAATGCAGTGCATGAATATTAAATAATTGGAAATGCCACATGTAAGTGATCAAAATAATTTGAATAGAGAAAGGCAAAAAACATAAAAATAAAACCTTGGTTACATTTTCAATGAAAAAATGTTATAGGGGGTGGCTAGGAGGTTTTCTGTAGTGCTATAAAAAATAAAATTTCAGTTTTTGCAGGTTAAGGCGTGTGAAGTGATAAATCATCCAGGATTCAAATGGCGGCAGACGAGTGATAAAGGAAACTGAAAAAAACAGAAAATGAAAAGAATATTTGAGAATTGTCTGCATACAAATGTGCATTAAAAAACCAAAAGCAGCAATAACTACTTATAGAGGAATATCTTGTAAAGAAAGCAACAAAGGACTAAACCTTTCAGTACGCCATACCACAAAGACTATGAAGAAAAAACGACTCCTTTCTAGGACACTTCAAAAGAACATACAGGAAGGTAAGATTAAACCCACACACATACTCAACCAGATATCCTCCCAACAGAAAAATAAGGTGGTAAAGTAGGATGGTCCAACAAATCCGAAGCTTCCAGGCCGAGCTTGGAAAATTTATATAGAATAGAGATTTTGGTGGCATGCCATAAGAAGAGAATTAGAAATATAAAGTGAAGTGTGGAAAATATATAATGAAGATTGTTGAAATGTTTGTTGTGAATAAACAATTAGTTGCAGAGCCTAGAACAGAAAAGGAAGTCATTGTAACAGGTTTTGTAGGGTATTACCAGGTAAGTGTGGGCACTGTGGTTGGAGATTGGAAAGTGTCCTGATGCTAGAATATTCCACACAGTTGCAGATTGAGGCACTTATAGGCTACCCCTGCCTAGTATTGTACTATGATACAGGGGGCTAGTACATCGCCATGTATTTACAATCTTTTCATGGCTCCCTTCTTTTTCATGTTAGAACAGGAGGGGGTTGTCTTCTCAAACTATGCTGACGACACTCAATGCATAGTTCCATTGACAGGCAATCATGGACAGGACAAGGCTGAAGTAAATACAGTTTTCAGCCTAATTGAGAGGTGGATGTTAGACAACTATCTTGCCCTCAATAGGAGCAAAACTGAATTAATGATTGTAGGGAGCCCACACGCACTTAAAATGTTAAAACCATCTTACAGTGCCTTTAAGTCAGGGGATGACATCATTATTCCTCTCCCCAAAACAAAGATACTGGGTGTTACACTAGATCAATCCCTTAATATGAAAGTACATGTGTCTTCTGTAGTATCCTCAGCAGTATACTATGTAAAACTTTTGTCACATTTGAGGCCTCTTTTCTCCCAAAAAAGTGCTGAAACTATCGCCAGGGCAATAATAGGGGCCAAGTTGGACTATTGTTGCAGTCTTTTGCTGGGATCCAGTAAGGGGGTCATACAGAGACTACAGGTGGTCCAGAACTGGGCTGTGAGAGTGGTTGCCGGCCTTTCTAGACGGGAGCACATTACAGAGGCCAGGCGAGGTCTTCACTGGCTCCCAGTGGAATCCAGAATTACATTCCGAACGCTTATAATTACTTTTAAGTGTCGAATGTTGTTGATGCCTCCGTACCTTCAATGTTATAATACAGACAAAGTCATTAGGAGATCCTTAAGGTCGGATTCAAAAACCTTCCTAGAGCAACCTAGAGCCAGGACATCTAAGGCCGAGCATGGGGCCTTTGCATTTAAGGCGCCACGTCTATGGAACAATCTGCCAGATTATCTGCGTAATCTTGGTTGCCTTGTTAAATTCAAGAAGGCTCTTAAAACCTTCTTCTTTTGTCTCTTAACTCCAGTACCACCTATATCGTCTCTGGTATTTCTAGAGCACTAGGGGCCTTTATTCTGTTCCTCTCTCTGTGTTGTCCGCGTTTTCATGCCTGAGGGTCTATAGTGTGCTATATAAATACCTTGTAATGTAATGTAATGATAAACACCTGTGTGGCAAAATCTATGTGCTTGTCCATAGTATATCTTTGTTGACAAATATCAATTCAGGTTTTGTACCAAATGTTCCATTTATTGGTATTAATTCAAACAAATAATTGCAACAGTTCTGCCTTCTTGCAACACGTGTTTCGACCACTGTAGGCTTTTTCAAGGCAACATTTCAGAATTAACAAACTAATTCTCCAATTCAATATGGCAGTGATGGTTCAATGAGTCACGAAAAACCAATATTATGTTGCCATGACATAAACCGATTGTGGTGTTAACATATCAAGGGACCCATTACACAAAAGAAAAGTCATAACCAAAGAGAAAAAGAAAAAGGTCAAATGAGGGAAAGAAGAGAGGGAAAAGAGGGGAGGAGAGAAAAAATAGATAATTAGTTCATCTATTGTAATGTAGCAACAATAACGTTGATTCAAATAAAATGTTGGCTACATCAACTACAATGTGCTCATTAACTAAACAATCATATGTGCATCCTGTTGAATGATGGTCATCATGGCATTAGCTCAGCAGTGACTTGTTATAAAGACCTGTTATAAAGAAGCACTTGTCTAAGCATCATAAATCAAACTCAAATAACCAATCTTTATACATGGAACATTTGGTACAAAACCTGAATTGATATTTTTCAGCAAAGACATACTGTGGACAAGCACATTGATATTGGCACACAGGTGTTTATCAGAAAAAGAAGTAGGTTGATAGCTTTATTGTCTGTATTAGGAGGATGAAGAAAAGTGTACTAAATAGAGAAAAAAACAGAAGCAACTGTAGAGGAGCAGCCAACTGCCTCTGCATGAAGTCCTGCCCATCCTACTACCTGTATGCTGGCAGCCTGAAATTGTGCCATCTTTGACACCAGCAGTTGAGACTATTCCGCTTTGAATCTTCGAGAAAAGGTATTCACTAAGAAAAACCTATCAGATGTATTCCTGAAGAGATGACAATCACTTGGAGGAGAACCCCAAAGGAATATGAAAAAGAGAGAATGAGAAGTTGGATACATCACAAGAAACGAGTGTGACGCACTGAGAAGACAGGCTGAAGAAGAGAATGTATGGACCTTACAGAAACTGATGAAGAAGTAAAGAACAGAGTAAACATTCACATGCAAAAGGAAGATTTCATGTGTGAAGAGCACTGCAGAAAATGTAAATCATTCAATAACTGTTCAGATGCAGCAACACAAGTAGATCAAGTAATCTTAGAAGCTAGCTATACGTAGTGAATAGACTGCAGGCAGAGGCTCTGTTATATAGAAGCTGGACATCAGTGTCTCAATTTTTGTACATTCAAACCATGAAGATAAGGGCTGAGAGCTGTGCCGCAGCAGAGAATTAGCTGAGAGCATGGAACTGGTTATCTATCCTTGAAGAAATAGTGAACGTGAGACGCTGAATCATCCCTTGTTAAGGTGAAAAGAAAGAACACCATAAGTGTCAAGTTTTATTCATTTAAGACAATTAAATGCTGCAAAATGGGCCGAATTGCGGTCTCCTGTCACATGAGCCCAGGATGAAAATAGAGTTGGCCACGCAGTTCTTGAACTATGATAGCATGTGCTCACACTTGCGTGTATTCTCAGAAGCAAGGATACTTTGCAAAGCCAAGTTCAAAGAAAACCTTCATGCCAGAAGGCATGGCTGATTAGAGATGGTGGGCTAATTGGGTGGGGAGGTACAGTTTAGTCCACCTCCTGGCAACTGGAGTATGAGCTTACGTGCTGCTAGTGAGCCAAATGTTCCAGAAGGGCACAAGCGTGCCAAACAATTATAAAGGGCCATATAATGAAGGGCCTTATAGTTTGAGAGCCAATGATGTACCGTGTTTCTAATAACTGTTGAAGATGACTTGCACTAGGGGTGGGCATGAGTTGTCCACCTGACTATAGAGACGCAATCACAACCCGACCCCTTATAGAAAGTATACTTAGATGTTCCCCTTGAACAAACCACAAGCCCCCTGTAGTTTTTCTTATTTGCCACGTGTTATGATGTCACGTATAACACATTTGTACTATAAAGGTATTATTTTATGAAATGCTTCGAGAGAATGCTGTACAATGTCTGTTGATATCCGTTGTAACTCTGTTTTAGACAATTGATAATAAAACAGTAAAAGGACTTTGCCATCTTTCTGAGTTGGTCTGATTATTTGGTATAAAGAGTTACTCTGCCTCCCACCCAACTGCATGACACGCTACCCGCCAAAGGCCATAAGTTCACAAACTTAAAGATAGATTCACACCCAGGGCACGGACGCTCAGCCAATCAGGTGGCTGGAGCAGTGGGTGAGAATGCATGATCCCGCCTGCTGTCCCAGCCACCCGAGGCCCTTCCCTTGGTGGTGCTTTTTCATCCTTTTTTTCATTGCGGGGAGGCAATAGGAAGTCTCTCCCTGTTGCCTCCCCACCCCCTTGACTTACCTGTGAGACCGTAGCATTGCGCTCCGGTCCCAGAGCTCCTCCTGTCTGGCCACCACCATAGTCCCTTTTCCATATGGTGGCAGCCATCTTAGTTTTTCTTCTTGTGTTGTTAATTTTTCATTGCCGATCGGCTTCGTTAGCAGCGCAGATCTCTCGATGAAAAATGTTGAAAGCCATTCACACCCCGGACGAACACCGGGTGCAAATGGATTTCATCGCCCTGCCAGTTGGGTGGACATGGTCTTTAAAGTCCCAAAGCCCGAGATGAGGCTAAACTCCGGATGGCGGGCTCTTAAAGGCCATGTCCGCCCTCCTGCAGGGCATGAAAGCAATATTAAATGACATCTGGGTAAAGTATATTTGAAAAAAATGTAATTAAATCAAATGTCAAAATATTATGTTTTTTTTAAACCAGTATCGGTTTATATGGTGATTTAAATGGTAAGCTGCTTGATAAATGTTAAGCTGCTTGATAAGTGTCAATAACACTTGTGTACAATGCCATATCATGTCATAACATGAAGTTAATATTGACAGTTGTAACAATCATATAGAAGTATCAGTCCTATTGAGGGTTGCCTCAGGTTGCCAGGTTGTGTTATGAAATATGAAATTGGGCTCAGTTAAAATTTTACACATCTGCCTTTCTGTGCACTAGTCAAGTAAAGAAATGTGAAAAAAGCGCTTGCTATGAGTTGCAAATTGTAGTGGTAATCTGTGTTACATCCGCCCTGCGTCCCACAACGCGGCGACGCATGGCGTTTCAATAAATGCCCCGCCCCCGCGAATGGGAGGCAGTTCCGGGCGGATTACTAATGCGGTGTGGTGTGTCTCTTTTCGCTCCTGCTGGAGCTGTGCTGCCGAGGCCTACGCTCGGCCTCCAACGTTCCATCTCCCCACGTGCCTCTGCACGGAGATAGAGCACAACAATGGTGACGAGGAGAACGGAGCCCTGCACACGTGGTCAGCGCTCCACCTGCTGTTTCAAATACACAGCGATGCGCACAATTTTTGGACACACGGTGAGGGGAGGGCACAATAAACCCCACCCAAAAAAAAAAAAAAAAGAAAATGTTCTCTCCTTTTTCTCTCACTGCCCTGCCCATCGAGCTAACTCTTCTCACATGGACCACATCTGTTGAGAGGGGACACATGCCCAACGTAGAGCCACGGGTTTGTGCAACATCATCCAACTGCTTTCCAGAGGTCAGAGACACTAGAGCGTCACCAGTGGACACCCATCAAGGTGAGGCAGTTGAACCCCATTGGGACACAGCGCAATCCTGCCATGGCGACTGGTACGTCCACCCACAGGGCCGGCACGCCTTGCAGAATTGCGGCGAATCTCTCAATGTCGTCACCGCAAGCTCGCCCACCAGATCCAGATGCAATCCAGTCTGCGGAACGAGGTTGTGGCAGATGGGACGCAATAAGCATTGAGTTTTGTAAACTGCAAGAAGGTCTGTACCTCCTGGTGGCCATTGATGACCACTCACGATACCCCGAAGTCGAGGTGGTCAAATCCACGGCAGCGGAGGTGGTCATCCCCGCCATCGAGAAGATGTTTGCAACGCATGGCATGCCCATTACTATCAAGATTGACAGTGGCCCACCATTCCAGGGCGAGGAGTTCAAACGCTACCTACAAGACCTCAACATCCGGTATCATCATATTACACCAAAGCACCCCCAGGCGAATGGGGATGTGGAACGGTTTATGAGAACAATTAACAAAGTGCTGAGGCTATCACAAGCAAATGCCAGTCCGTGGAAAGTCGACCTCTATTGTTTTCTGCGAAACTACAGGGTCAACCCGCACAGCACGATCGGTGTCCCACCAGCAGACCTCATGTTCGGCACTGTCATAAAGTCTTCCATTCCACATCACCCCAGCAGAAGCCCGGAGAGATTCGACACCTAGCGCACCGAAAGAAGGCGAACAGGAGCCAATGCCCACATGAGTGTCAAGAGGAGGTCGTGACCATCCAACCACCAGGTGGGCGACCAAGTGGTCATGTTGCGGAACCCGACAAAGTCCAAGCTGGACTCCCGCTATGAGTCTCTCCCATGGACCGTCAGCGAGACACAAGGGAGCATGATAACTATGCAAAGAGGACACCGTCAGGTGACAAGAAATGCGTTGTGGTTCAAGGAAGTGCCCAAAAACCTGTGGACTGATGGGGAATGTCCCCAAGGAGGTGAAGACTCCCAGCGGATGGAGGAAGAACCCACTGACTTCCAGGGTGAAGAAGAAGCGAGTGACAGAACGTGGGAGCAGTTGAGCGAACCTGACATGGTTGAGCCAGAAACGGAATGTGAGAGCCCCAATGAGACAGTCGGACCCAGCTCCCGAGGTGGGAGATATGGCTTAAGAACTGCCACCAAGCCGCCGGTTCGGCTCCAAGACTATGGTGTCGATTCATGGAATCAATGTGCGCCGAAAATTCCCGCGCAGAGGTGCCAAAACGTGCGAATCGCAGTAAAAGTGTGAAAATCGCAGTGCAAGTGAGAAAATCGCAGGGAAACCAGCGCACATCGATTCATGGAAGGCCGTGTGCGAGAAAAATATCGGATATGCGCTGAAAAAGTGTGCGGCGCACGCCTGCGCACAGGATATCTAACGGCGTGCGCCACAGCCGCAGCGAAATCGCACATAGCACATAGCACACAACGAAAGTAGGCGTAACACGGGGCGTAACACTCGGAATGGGGAACAACTCGTCAAAATGTGGGCGTCAAAGGGGAAGTACAGGAGGCAAGTGCGCGGAACGCCCACACGCAAGCCTACAACACGTATTCATAGAAACCAATAGGGCAAACCAGCGCACGGTCAAACCAGCGCACAGGCCCAAACACATCCGCCACAAGAAAGCAGGCGGTAGTGTCCCTGCCCCTGAAATAAATGTGCGCCAAAAAGTGCGCCAACAAAAAGCACCTATATACAGCTATGATGAATGTCACATACTGTGGCCCTTTAAGACAAATGACGTGCAAAGGGGTACGCAACAAACACAAACACCCGCTGTGTGAAAAATAGCATGTGCGTGTATTCTGTGCTGCGCGGAAAGTTCCACACTCGATTTGCCTGGGTATGTGTATTCTGGGGTGCGCTGGAAGTTCCACACGTGAATTGCCTGGATCTGTGTATTCTGGGGTGCGTGGGAAGTCCCACACGCAAATTGCCTGGGTCCGTGTATTCCGAGGTTCGCGGGAAGTCCCACACACGATTGGCCTGGGTACGTGTATTCCGGGGTGCGCGTGAAGTTCCACACGTGATTTCGCAGGGTACATGTATTTCGGGGGTGCCGGGTAGTACTACACGTGAATTGACCGTATGGGTCCTCGCAGGTGTTCCCTCTACACCCTCCAAGGCCCCTGCAGGCAGCCCACACCACAGGGGACTACTCTGCACCCCTGCTCATGTCCCACAGCAGCCCATCTACCATGGCCATGCCCCCCAGCCAACCCACATGTCACCTTGCACTACTGATCACCAACGCATGTCTCCCAGCACCCCCACCCACCAGCATCCAGAGGCACCGTCCACCAGGCCCCCACACATGTCTCCCACCACCCCCACCCCCCAGCAGTCAGGGGCAACCTCCACCAGGCCCCCACTCATGTCCCCCTGCACCCCCACCCCCCAGCAGCCAGGGGCACCCTCCACCAGGCCCCCACTCATGTCCCCCTGCACCCCCACCCCCCAGCAGTGCAGGGCACCCTCCACCAGGCCCCCACACATGTCCCCCTGCACTCCCACCCCCCAGCAGTGCAGGGCACCCTCCACCAGGCCCCCACTCATGTCCAACTCATGTCTCCCAGCACCTCCAACCCCCAGCAGTCAGGGGCACCCTCCACCAGGCCCCCACTCATGTCCCCCTGCACCCCCACCCACCAGCGGCCAGGGGCACCCTCCACCAGGCCCCCACTCATGTCCAACTCATGTCTCCCAGCACCCCCACCCCCAGCAGTCAGGGGCACCCTCCACCAGGCCCCCACTCATGTCCAACTCATGTCTCCCTGCACCCCCACCCACCAGCAGTCAGGGGCACCCTCCACCAGGCCCCCACTCATGTCCCCCTGCACCCCTACCCCCCAGCAGTGCAGGGCACCCTCCATCAGGCCCCCACTCATGTCCCCCTGCACCCCCACCCACCAGCAGTCAGGGGCACCCTCCACCAGGCTCCCACTCATTTCCAACTCATGTCTCCCTGCACCCCCACCCCCCAGCAGTCAGGGGCACCCTCCACCAGGCCCCCACTCATGTCCCCCTGCACCCCCACCAACCAGCAGCCAGGGGCACCCTCCACCAGGCCCCCACTTATGTCCAACTCATGTCTCCCAGCCCCCCCACCCCCAGCAGTCAGGGGCACCCTCCACCAGGCCCCAACTCATGTCCAACTCATGTCTCCCTGCACCCCCACCCCCCAGCAGTCAGGGGCACCCTCCACCAGGCCCCCACTCATGTCGCCCTGCACCCCCACCCACCAGCATCCGGGGGAACCCTCCACCAGGCCCCCACTCATGTCCCCCTGCACTCCCACCCCCCAGCAGTGCAGGGCACCCTCCACCAGGCCCCCACTCATGTCCCCCTGCACCCCCACCCCCCAGCAGTCAGGAACACCCTCCACCAGGCCCCCACTCATGTCTCCCTGCACCCCCACCCCCCAGCAGTCAGGGGCACCCTTCACCAGGCCCCCACTAATGTCCCCTTGCACCCCCACCCACCAGCATCCAGGGGCACCATCCACCTCGCCCCCACTCATGTCCCCCTGCACCCCCACCCACCAGCAGCCAGGGGCACCCTCCACCAGCCCCCCACTCATGTCCAACTCATGTCTCCCAGCACCCCCACCCCCAGCAGTCAGGGGCACCCTCCACCAGGCCCCCACTCATGTCCAACTCATGTCTCCCTGCACCCCCACCCACCAGCAGTCAGGGGCACCCTCCACCAGGCCCCCACTCATGTCCCCCTGCACCCCTACCCCCCAGCAGTGCAGGGCACCCTCCACCAGGCCCCCACTCATGTCCTCCTGCACCCCCACCCACCAGCAGTCAGGGGCACCCTCCACCAGGCTCCCACTCATTTCCAACTCATGTCTCCCTGCACCCCCATCCCCCAGCAGTCAGGGGCACCCTCCACCAGGCCCCCACTCATGTCCCCCTGCACCCTCACCCACCAGCATCCAGGGGCACCCTCCACCAGGCCCCCACTCATGTCCCCCTGCACCCCCACTCCCAGCAGTCAGGGGCACCCTCCACCAGGCCCCAACTCATGTCCAACTCATGTCTCCCTGCACCCCCACCCCCCAGCAGTCAGGGGCACCCTCCACCAGGCCCCCACTCATGTCCCCCTGCACCCCCACCCACCAGCATCCAGGGGAACCCTCCACCAGGCCCCCACTCATGTCCCCCTGCACTCCCACCCCCCAGCAGTGCAGGGCACCCTCCACCAGGCCCCCACTCATGGCCCCCTGCAACCCCACCCCCCAGCAGTCAGGAACACCCTCCACCAGGCCCCCACTCATGTCTCCCTGCACCCCCACCCCCCAGCAGTCAGGGGCACCCTCCACCAGGCCCCCACTCATGTCCCCCTGCACCCCCAAACCCCAGCAGTGCAGGGCACCCTCCACCAGGCCCCCACTCATGTCCCCCTGCACTCCCCCCCAGCAGTACAGGGCACCCTCCACCAGGCCCCCACTCATGTCCAACTCATGTCTCCCAGCACCCCCACACCCCAGCAGTCAGGGGCACCCTCCACCAGGCCCCCACTCATGTCCAACTCATGTCTCCCTGCACCCCCACCCCCAGCAGTCAGGGGCGCCCAACACCAGGCCCCCACTCATGTCCCCCTGCACCCCCACCCACCAGCAGCCAGGGGCACCCTCCGCCAGGCCCCCACTCATGTCCAACTCATGTCTCCCAGCACCCCCACCCCCCAGCAGTCAGAGGCACCCTCCACCAGGCCCCCACTCATGTCCAACTCATGTCTCCCTGCACCCCCACACCCCAGCAGTCAGGGGCACCCTCCACCAGGCCCCCACTCATGTCCCCCTGCACCACCACCCACCAGCATCCAGGGGCACCCTCCACCAGGCCCCCATTCATGTCCCCCTGCACCCCCACCCACCAGCAGCCAGGGGCACCCTCCACCAGGCCCCCACTCATGTCCAACTCATGTCCCCCAGCACCCCCACCCCCCAGCAGTCAGGGGAACCCTCCACCAGGCCCCCACTCATGTCCAACTCATGTCTCCCTGCACCCCCACCCCCTAGCAGTCAGGGGCACCCTCCACCAGGCCCCCACTAATGTCCCCCTGCACCCCCACCCCCCAGCAGCCAGGGGCACCCTCCACCAGGCCCCCACTCATGTCCCCCTGCACCCCCACCCCCCAGCAGGGCAGGCAACCCTCCACCAGGCCCCCACTCATGTCCCCCTGCACCCCCACCCCCCAACAGTGCAGGGCACCCTCCACCAGGCCCCCACTCATGTCCCCCTGCACCCCCACCCACCAGCAGCCAGGGTCACCCTCCTCCAGGCCCCCATTCATGTCCAACTCATGTCTCCCAGCACCCCCAACCCCAGCAGTCAGGGGCACGCTCCACCAGGCCCCAACTCATGTCCAACTCATGTCTCCCTGCACCCCCACCCCCCAGCAGTCAGGGGCACCCTCCAACAGGCCCCCACTCATGTCCCCCTGCACCCCCACCCACCAGCATCCAGGGGCACCCTCCACCAGGCCCCCACTCATGTCCCCCTGCACTCCCACCCCCCAGCAGTGCAGGGCACCCTCTACCAGGCCCCCACTCATGTCCCCCTGCACCCCCACCACCCAGCAGTCAGGGGCACCCTCCACCAGGCCCACACTCATGTCTCCCTGCACCCCCACCCCCCAGCAGTGCAGGGCACCCTCCACCAGGCCCCCACTCATGTCCCCCTGCACTCCCCCCCAGCAGTGCAGGGCACCCTCCACCAGGCCCCCCCTCATGTCCAACTCATGTCTCCCAGCACCTCCAACCCCCAGCAGTCAGGGGCACCCTCCACCAGGCCCCCACTCATGTCCCCCTGCACCCCCACCCACCAGCAGCCAGGGGCACCCTCCACCAGGCCCCCACTCATGTCCAATTCATGTCTCCCAGCACCCCCACCCCCAGCAGTCAGGGGCACCCTCCACCAGACCCCCACTTATGTCCAACTCATGTCTCCCTGCACCCCCACCCACCAGCAGTCAGGGGCACCCTCCACCAGGCCCCCACTCATGTCCCCCTGCACCCCTACCCCCCAGCAGTGCAGGGCACCCTCCACCAGGCCCCCACTCTTGTCCCCCTGCACCCCCACCCACCAGCAGTCAGGGGCACCCTCCACCAGGCTCCCACTCATTTCCAACTCATGTCTCCCTGCACCCCCACCCCCCAGCAGTCAGGGGCACCCTCCACCAGGCCCCCACTCATGTCCCCCTGCACCCCCACCAACCAGCAGCCAGGGGCACCCTCCACCAGGCCCCCACTTATGTCCAACTCATGTCTCCCAGCACCCCCACCCCAAGCAGTCAGGGGCACCCTCCACCAGGCACCAACTCATGTCCAACTCATGTCTCCCTGCACCCCCACCCCCCAGCAGTCAGGGGCACCCTCCACCAGGCCCCCACTCATGTCCCCCTGCACTCCCACCCCCCAGCAGTGCAGGGCACCCTCCACCAGGCCCCCACTCATGGCCCCCTGCAACCCCACCCCCCAGAAGTCAGGAACACCCTCCACCAGGCCCCCACTCATGTCTCCCTGCACCCCCACCCCCCCAGCAGTCAGGGGCACCCTCCACCAGGCCCCCACTCATGTCCCCCTGCACCCCCAAACCCCAGCAGTGCAGGGCACCCTCCACCAGGCCCCCACTCATGTCTCCCTGCACTCCCCCCCAGCAGTACAGGGCACCCTCCACCAGGCCCCCACTCATGTCCAACTCATGTCTCCCAGCACCCCCACACCCCAGCAGTCAGGGGCACCCTCCACCAGGCCCCCACTCATGTCCAACTCATGTCTCCCTGCACCCCCACCCCCAGCAGTCAGGGGCGCCCAACACCAGGCCCCCACTCATGTCCCCCTGCACCCCCACCCACCAGCAGCCAGGGGCACCCTCCGCCAGGCCCCCACTCATGTCCAACTCATGTCTCCCAGCACCCCCACCCCCCAGCAGTCAGAGGCACCCTCCACCAGGCCCCCACTCATGTCCAACCCATGTCTCCCTGCACCCCCACACCCCAGCAGTCAGGGGCACCCTCCACCAGGCCCCCACTCATGTCCCCCTGCACCACCACCCACCAGCATCCAGGGGCACCCTCCACCAGGCCCCCATTCATGTCCCCCTGCACCCCCACACACCAGAAGCCAGGGGCACCCTCCACCAGGCCCCCACTCATGTCCAACTCATGTCTCCCAGCACCCCCACCCCCCAGCAGTCAGGGGCACCCTCCACCAGGCCCACACTCATGTCTCCCTGCACCCCCACCCCCCAGCAGTGCAGGGCACCCTCCACCAGGCCCCCACTCATGTCCCCCTGCACTCCCCCCCAGCAGTGCAGGGCACCCTCCACCAGGCCCCCCCTCATGTCCAACTCATGTCTCCCAGCACCTCCAACCCCCAGCAGTCAGGGGCACCCTCCACCAGGCCCCCACTCATGTCCCCCTGCACCCCCACCCACCAGCAGCCAGGGGCACCCTCCACCAGGCCCCCACTCATGTCCAATTCATGTCTCCCAGCACCCCCACCCCCAGCAGTCAGGGGCACCCTCCACCAGACCCCCACTTATGTCCAACTCATGTCTCCCTGCACCCCCACCCACCAGCAGTCAGGGGCACCCTCCACCAGGCCCCCACTCATGTCCCCCTGCACCCCTACCCCCCAGCAGTGCAGGGCACCCTCCACCAGGCCCCCACTCTTGTCCCCCTGCACCCCCACCCACCAGCAGTCAGGGGCACCCTCCACCAGGCTCCCACTCATTTCCAACTCATGTCTCCCTGCACCCCCACCCCCCAGCAGTCAGGGGCACCCTCCACCAGGCCCCCACTCATGTCCCCCTGCACCCCCACCAACCAGCAGCCAGGGGCACCCTCCACCAGGCCCCCACTTATGTCCAACTCATGTCTCCCAGCACCCCCACCCCAAGCAGTCAGGGGCACCCTCCACCAGGCACCAACTCATGTCCAACTCATGTCTCCCTGCACCCCCACCCCCCAGCAGTCAGGGGCACCCTCCACCAGGCCCCCACTCATGTCCCCCTGCACTCCCACCCCCCAGCAGTGCAGGGCACCCTCCACCAGGCCCCCACTCATGGCCCCCTGCACCCCACCCCCCAGAAGTCAGGAACACCCTCCACCAGGCCCCCACTCATGTCTCCCTGCACCCCCACCCCCCCAGCAGTCAGGGGCACCCTCCACCAGGCCCCCACTCATGTCCCCCTGCACCCCCAAACCCCAGCAGTGCAGGGCACCCTCCACCAGGCCCCCACTCATGTCCCCCTGCACTCCCCCCCAGCAGTACAGGGCACCCTCCACCAGGCCCCCACTCATGTCCAACTCATGTCTCCCAGCACCCCCACACCCCAGCAGTCAGGGGCACCCTCCACCAGGCCCCCACTCATGTCCAACTCATGTCTCCCTGCACCCCCACCCCCAGCAGTCAGGGGCGCCCAACACCAGGCCCCCACTCATGTCCCCCTGCACCCCCACCCACCAGCAGCCAGGGGCACCCTCCGCCAGGCCCCCACTCATGTCCAACTCATGTCTCCCAGCACCCCCACCCCCCAGCAGTCAGAGGCACCCTCCACCAGGCCCCCACTCATGTCCAACCCATGTCTCCCTGCACCCCCACACCCCAGCAGTCAGGGGCACCCTCCACCAGGCCCCCACTCATGTCCCCCTGCACCACCACCCACCAGCATCCAGGGGCACCCTCCACCAGGCCCCCATTCATGTCCCCCTGCACCCCCACACACCAGAAGCCAGGGGCACCCTCCACCAGGCCCCCACTCATGTCCAACTCATGTCCCCCAGCACCCCCACCCCCCAGCATTCAGGGGAACCCTCCACCAGGCCCCCACTCATGTCCAACTCCTGTCTCCCTGCACCCCCACCCCCTAGCAGTCAGGGGCACCCTCCACCAGGCCCCCACTAATGTCCCCCTGCACCCCCACCTCCCAGCAGCCAGGGGCACCCTCAACCAGGCCCCCACTCATGTCCCCCTGCACCCCCACCCCCCAGCAGGGCAGACAACCCTCCACCAGGCCCCCACTCATGTCCCCCTGCACCCCCACCCCCCAGCAGTGCAGGGCACCCTCCACCAGGCCCCCACTCATGTCCCCCTGCACCCCCACCCACCAGCAGCCAGGGTCACCCTCCTCCAGGCCCCCATTCATGTCCAACTCATGTCTCCCAGCACCCCCAACCCCAGCAGTCAGGGGCACGCTCCACCAGGCCCCAACTCATGTCCAACTCATGTCTCCCTGCACCCCCACCCCCCAGCAGTCAGGGGCACCCTCCAACAGGCCCCCACTCATGTCCCCCTGCACCCCCACCCACCAGCATCCAGGGGCACCCTCCACCAGGCCCCCACTCATGTCCCCCTGCACTCCCACCCCCCAGCAGTGCAGGGCACCCTCCACCAGGCCCCCACTCATGTCCCCCTGCACCCCCACCACCCAGCAGTCAGGGGCACCCTCCACCAGGCCCACACTCATGTCTCCCTGCACCCCCACCCCCCAGCAGTCAGGGGCACCCTCCACCAGGACCCCACTAATGTCCCCCTGCACCCCCACCCCCCAGCAGCCAGGGGCATCCTCCACCAGGCCCCCACTCATGTCCCCCTACACCCCCACCCCCCAGCAGTGCAGGGCACCCTCCACCAGGCCCCCACTCATGTCCCCCTGCACTCCCCCCCAGCAGTGCAGGGCACCCTCCACCAGGCCCCCCCTCATGTCCAACTCATGTCTCCCAGCACCTCCAACCCCCAGCAGTCAGGGGCACCCTCCACCAGGCCCCCACTCATGTCCCCCTGCACCCCCACCCACCAGCAGCCAGGGGCACCCTCCACCAGGCCCCCACTCATGTCCAACTCATGTCTCCCAGCACCCCCACCCCCAGCAGTCAGGGCACCCTCCACCAGACCCCCACTCATGTCCCCCTACACCCCCACCCCCCAGCAGTGCAGGGCACCCTCCACCAGGCCCCCACTCATGTCCCCCTGCACTCCCCCCCAGCAGTGCAGGGCACCCTCCACCAGGCCCCCACTCATGTCCAACTCATGTCTCCCAGCACCTCCACCCACCAGCAGTCAGGGGCACCCTCCACCAGGCCCCCACTCATGTCCCTCTGCACCCCTACCCCCCAGCAGTGCAGGGCACCCTCCACCAGGCCCCCACTCATGTCCCCCTGCACCCCCACCCACCAGCAGTCAGGGGCACCCTCCACCAGGCTCCCACTCATTTCCAACTCATGTCTCCCTGCACCCCCACCCACCCCAGCAGTCAGGGGCACCCTCCACCAGGCCCCCACTCATGTCCCCCTGCACCCCCACCAACCAGCAGCCAGGGGCACCCTCCACCAGGCCCCCACTTATGTCCAACTCATGTCTCCCAGCACCCCCACCCCCAGCAGTCAGGGGCACCCTCCACCAGGCACCAACTCATGTCCAACTCATGTCTCCCTGCACCCCCACCCCCCAGCAGTCAGGGGCACCCTCCACCAGGCCCCCACTAATGTCCCCTTGCACCCCCACCCACCAGCATCCAGGGGCACCCTCCACCTCGCCCCCACTCATGTCCCCCTGCACCCCCACCCACCAGCAGCCAGGGGCACCCTCCACCAGCCCCCCACTCATGTCCAACTCATGTCTCCCAGCACCCCCACCCCCAGCAGTCAGGGGCACCCTCCACCAGGCCCCCACTCATGTCCAACTCATGTCTCCCTGCACCCCCACCCACCAGCAGTCAGGGGCACCCTCCACCAGGCCCCCACTCATGTCCCCCTGCACCCCTACCCCAGCAGTGCAGGGCACCCTCCACCAGGCCCCCACTCATGTCCTCCTGCACCCCCACCCACCAGCAGTCAGGGGCACCCTCCACCAGGCTCCCACTCATTTCCAACTCATGTCTCCCTGCACCCCCACCCCCCAGCAATCAGGGGCACCCTCCACCAGGCCCCCATTCATGTCCCCCTGCACCCTCACCCACCAGCATCCAGGGGCACCCTCCACCAGGCCCCCACTCATGTCCCCCTGCACCCCCACTCCCAGCAGTCAGGGGCACCCTCCACCAGGCCCCAACTCATGTCCAACTCATGTCTCCCTGCACCCCCACCCCCCAGCAGTCAGGGGCACCCTCCACCAGGCCTCCACGCATGTCCCCCTGCACCCCCACCCACCAGCATCCAGGGGAACCCTCCACCAGGCCCCCACTCATGTCCCCCTGCACACCCACCCCCCAGCAGTGCAGGGCACCCTCCACCAGGCCCCCACTCATGCCCCCCTGCACCCCCACCCCCCAGCAGTCAGGAACACCCTCCACCAGGCCCCCACTCATGTCTCCCTGCACCCCCACCCCCCAGCAGTCAGGGGCACCCTCCACCAGGCCCCCACTAATGTCCCCTTGCACCCCCACCCCCCACCAGCCAGGGGCATCCTCCACCAGGCACCCACTCATGTCCCCCTGCACCCCCAAACCACAGCAGTGCAGGGCACCCTCCACCAGGCCCCCACTCATGTCCCCCTGCATTCCCCCCCCAGCAGTACAGGGCACCCTCCACCAGGCCCCCACTCATGTCCAACTCATGTCTCCCAGCACCCCCACACCCCAGCAGTCAGGGGCACCCTCCACCAGGCCCCCACTCATGTCCCCCTGCACCCCCACCCACCAGCATCCAGGGGCGCCCAACACCAGGCCCCCACTCATGTCCCCCTGCACCCCCACCCACCAGTAGCCAGGGGCACCCTCCGCCAGGCCCCCACTCATGTCCAACTCATGTCTCCCAGCACCCCCACCCCCCAGCAGTCAGAGGCACCCTCCACCAGGCCCCCACTCATGTCCAACTCATGTCTCCCTGCACCCCCACACCCCAGCAGTCAGGGGCACCCTCCACCAGGCCCCCACTCATGTCCCCCTGCACCACCACCCACCAGCATCCAGGGGCGCCCAACACCAGGCCCCCACTCATGTCCCCCTGCACCCCCACCCACCAGCAGCCAGGGGCACCCTCCGCCAGGCCCCCACTCATGTCCAACTCATGTCTCCCAGCACCCCCAACCCCAGCAGTCAGGGGCACGCTCCACCAGGCCCCAACTCATGTCCAACTCATGTCTCCCTGCACCCCCACCCCCCAGCAGTCAGGGGCACCCTCCAACAGGCCCCCACTCATGTCCCCCTGCACCCCCACCCACCAGCATCCAGGGGCACCCTCCACCAGGCCCCCTCTCATGTCCCCCTGCACTCCCACCCCCCAGCAGTGCAGGGCACCCTCCACCAGGCCCCCACTCATGTCCCCCTGCACCCCCACCACCCAGCAGTCAGGGGCACCCTCCACCAGGCCCACACTCATGTCTCCCTGCACCCCCACCCCCCAGCAGTCAGGGGCACCCTCCACCAGGCCCCCACTAATGTCCCCCTGCACCCCCACCCCCCAGCAGCCAGGGGCATCCTCCACCAGGCCCCCACTCATGTCCCCCTACACCCCCACCCCCCAGCAGTGCAGGGCACCCTCCACCAGGCCCCCACTCATGTCCCCCTGCACTCCCCCCCAGCAGTGCAGGGCACCCTCCACCAGGCCCCCCCTCATGTCCAACTCATGTCTCCCAGCACCTCCAACCCCCAGCAGTCAGGGGCACCCTCCACCAGGCCCCCACTCATGTCCCCCTGCACCCCCACCCACCAGCAGCCAAGGGCACCCTCCACCAGGCCCCCACTCATGTCCAACTCATGTCTCCCAGCACCCCCACCCCCAGCAGTCAGGGGCACCCTCCACCAGACCCCCACTCATGTCCCCCTACACCCCACCCCCCAGCAGTGCAGGGCACCCTCCACCAGGCCCCCACTCATGTCCCCCTGCACTCCCCCCCAGCAGTGCAGGGCACCCTCCACCAGGCCCCCACTCATGTCCAACTCATGTCTCCCAGCACCTCCACCCACCAGCAGTCAGGGGCACCCTCCACCAGGCCCCCACTCATGTCCCCCTGCACCCCTACCCCCCAGCAGTGCAGGGCACCCTCCACCAGGCCCCCACTCATGTCCCCCTGCACCCCCACCCACCAGCAGTCAGGGGCACCCTCCACCAGGCTCCCACTCATTTCCAACTCATGTCTCCCTGCACCCCCACCCCCCCAGCAGTCAGGGGCACCCTCCACCAGGCCCCCACTCATGTCCCCCTGCACCCCCACCAACCAGCAGCCAGGGGCACCCTCCACCAGGCCCCCACTTATGTCCAACTCATGTCTCCCAGCACCCCCACCCCCAGCAGTCAGGGGCACCCTCCACCAGGCACCAACTCATGTCCAACTCATGTCTCCCTGCACCCCCACCCCCCAGCAGTCAGGGGCACCCTCCACCAGGCCCCCACTCATGTCGCCCTGCACCCCCACCCACCAGCATCCAGGGGAACCCTCCACCAGGCCCCCACTCATGTCCCCCTGCACTCCCACCCCCCAGCAGTGCAGGGCACCCTCCACCAGGCCCCCACTCATGTCCCCCTGCACCCCCACCCCCCAGCAGTCAGGAACACCCTCCACCAGGCCCCCACTCACGTCTCCCTGCACCCCCACCCCCCAGCAGTCAGGGGCACCCTCCACCAGGCCCCCACTAATGTCCCCTTGCACCCCCACCCACCAGCATCCAGGGGCACCCTCCACCTCGCCCCCACTCATGTCCCCCTGCACCCCCACCCACCAGCAGCCAGGGGCACCCTCCACCAGCCCCCCACTCATGTCCAACTCATGTCTCCCAGCACCCCCACCCCCAGCAGTCAGGGGCACCCTCCACCAGGCCCCCACTCATGTCCAACTCATGTCTCCCTGCACCCCCACCCACCAGCAGTCAGGGGCACCCTCCACCAGGCCCCCACTAATGTTCCCCTGCACCCCTACCCCAGCAGTGCAGGGCACCCTCCACCAGGCCCCCACTCATGTCCTCCTGCACCCCCACCCACCAGCAGTCAGGGGCACCCTCCACCAGGCTCCCACTCATTTCCAACTCATGTCTCCCTGCACCCCCACCCCCCAGCAATCAGGGGCACCCTCCACCAGGCCCCCATTCATGTCCCCCTGCACCCTCACCCACCAGCATCCAGGGGCACCCTCCACCAGGCCCCCACTCATGTCCCCCTGCACCCCCACTCCCAGCAGTCAGGGGCACCCTCCACCAGGCCCCAACTCTTGTCCAACTCATGTCTCCCTGCACCCCCACCCCCCAGCAGTCAGGGGCAGGCTCCACTAGGCCTCCGCGCATGTCCCCCTGCACCCCCACCCACCAGCATCCAGGGGAACCCTCCACCAGGCCCCCACTCATGTCCCCCTGCACTCCCACCCCCCAGCAGTGCAGGGCACCCTCCACCAGGCCCCCACTCATGCCCCCCTGCACCCCCACCCCCCAGCAGTCAGGAACACCCTCCACCAGGCCCCCACTCATGTCTCCCTGCACCCCCACCCCCCAGCAGTCAGGGGCACCCTCCACCAGGCCCCCACTAATGTCCCCTTGCACCCCCACCCCCCACCAGCCAGGGGCATCCTCCACCAGGCACCCACTCATGTCCCCCTGCACCCCCAAACCACAGCAGTGCAGGGCACCCTCCACCAGGCCCCCACTCATGTCCCCCTGCATTCCCCCCCCAGCAGTACAGGGCACCCTCCACCAGGCCCCCACTCATGTCCAACTCATGTCTCCCAGCACCCCCACACCCCAGCAGTCAGGGGCACCCTCCACCAGGCCCCCACTCATGTCCCCCTGCACCCCCACCCACCAGCATCCAGGGGCGCCCAACACCAGGCCCCCACTCATGTCCCCCTGCACCCCCACCCACCAGCAGCCAGGGGCACCCTCCGCCAGGCCCCCACTCATGTCCAACTCATGTCTCCCAGCACCCCCACCCCCCAGCAGTCAGAGGCACCCTCCACCAGGCCCCCACTCATGTCCAACTCATGTCTCCCTGCACCCCCACACCCCAGCAGTCAGGGGCACCCTCCACCAGGCCCCCACTCATGTCCCCCTGCACCACCACCCACCAGCATCCAGGGGCACCCTCCACAAGGCCCCCATTCATGTCCCCCTGCACCCCCACCCCCCAGCAGTGCAGGCCACCCTCCACCAGGCCCCCACTCATGTCCCCCTGCACCCCCACCCACCAGCAGCCAGGGTCACCCTCCTCCAGGCCCCCATTCATGTCCAACTCATGTCTCCCAGCACCCCCAACCCCAGCAGTCAGGGGCACCCTCCACCAGGCCCCCACTCATGTCCAACTCATGTCTCCCTGCACCCCCACACCCCAGCAGTCAGGGGCACCCTCCACCAGGCCCCCACTCATGTCCCCCTGCACCACCACCCACCAACATCCAGGGGCACCCTCCACAAGGCCCCCATTCATGTCCCCCTGCACCCCCACCCCCCAGCAGTCAGGGGAACCCTCCACCAGGCCCCCACTCATGTCCAACTCATGTCTCCCTGCACCCCCACCCCCTAGCAGTCAGGGACACCCTCCACCAGGCCCCCACTAATGTCCCCCTGCACCCCCACCCCCCAGCAGCCAGGGGCACCCTCCACCAGGCCCCCACTCATGTCCCCCTGCACCCCACCCCCCAGCAGTGCAGGCCACCCTCCACCAGGCCCCCACTCATGTCCCCCTGCACTCCCACCCCCCAGCAGTGCAGGGCACCCTCCACCAGGCCCCCACTCATGTCCCCCTGCACCCCCACCCACCAGCAGCCAGGGTCACCCTCCTCCAGGCCCCCATTCATGTCCAACTCATGTCTCCCAGCACCCCCAACCCCAGCAGTCAGGGGCACCCTCCACCAGGCCCCAACTCATGTCCAACTCATGTCTCCCTGCACCCCCACCCCCCAGCAGTCAGGGGCACCCTCCAACAGGCCCCCACTCATGTCCCCCTGTACCCCCACCCACCAGCATCCAGGGGCACCCTCCACCAGGCCCCCACTCATGTCCCCCTGCACTCCCACCCCCCAGCAGTGCAGGGCACCCTCCACCAGGCCCCCACTCATGTCCCCCTGCACCCCCACCACCCAGCAGTCAGGGGCACCCTCCACCAGGCCTCCACTAATGTCCCCCTGCACCCCCACCCCCCAGCAGCCAGGGGCATCCTCCACCAGGCCCCCACTCATGTCCCCCTACACCCCCACCCCCCAGCAGTGCAGGGCACCCTCCACCAGGCCCCCACTCATGTCCCCCTGCACTCCCCCCCCAGCAGTGCAGGGCACCCTCCACCAGGCCCCCACTCATGTCCAACTCATGTCTCCCAGCACCCCCACCCCCCAGCAGTCACGGGCACCCTCCACCAGGCCCCCACTCATGTCCCCCTGCACCCCCACCCACCAGCATCCAGGGGCACCCAACACCAGGCCCCCACTCATGTCCCCCTGCAAGCCCACCCACCAGCAGCCAGGGGCACCCTCCACCAGGCCCCCACTCATGTCCAACTCATGTCTCCCAGCACCCCCACCCCCCAGCAGTCAGGGGCACCCTCCACCAGGCCCCCACTCATGTCCAACTCATGTCTCCCTGCACCCCCACCCCCCAGCAGTCAGGAACACCCTCCACCAGGCCCCCACTCATGTCTCCCTGCACCCCCACCCCCCAGCAGTCAGGGGCACCCTCCACCAGGCCCCCACTCATGTCCCCCTGCACCTCCAAACCCCAGCAGTGCAGGGCACCCTCCACCAGGCCCCCACTCATGTCCCCCTGCACTCCCCCCCCAGCAGTACAGGGCACCCTCCACCAGGCCCCCACTCACGTCCAACTCATGTCTCCCAGCACCCCCACACCCCAGCAGTCAGGGGCAACCTTCACCAGGCCCCCACTCATGTCCAACTCATGTCTCCCTGCACCCCCACCCCCCAGCAGTCACGGGCACCCTCCACCAGGCCCCCACTCATGTCCCCCTGCACCCCCACCCACCAGCATCCGGTGGCACCCAACACCAGGCCCCCACTCATGTCCCCCTGCAACCCCACCCACCAGCAGCCAGGGGCACCCTCCACCAGGCCCCCACTCATGTCCAACTCATGTCTCCCAGCACCCCCACCCCCCAGCAGTCAGGGGCACCCTCCACCAGGCCCCCACTCATGTCCAACTCATGTCTCCCTGCACCCCCACCCCCCAGCAGTCAGGGGCACCCTCCACCAGGCCCCCACTCATGTCCCCCTGCACCCCCACCCCCCAGCAGTGCAGGGCACCCCCCACCAGGCCCCCAGTCATGTCCCCCTGCACCCCCACCCACCACCAGTCAGGGGCACCCTAAACTAGGCACCCACTCATGTCCAACTCATGTCTCCCTGCACCCCCACCCCCCAGCAGTCAGGGGCACCCTCCACCAGGCCCCCACTCATGTCCCCCTGCACCCCCACCCACCAGCATCCAGGGGCACCCTCCACCAGGCCCCCATTCATGTCCCCCTGCACCCCCACCCACCACCAGTCAGGGGCACCCTAAACTAGGCACCCACTCATGTCCAACTCATGTCTCCCTGCACCCCCAAACCCCAGCAGTGCAGGGCACCCTCCACCAGGCCCCCACTCATGTCCCCCTGCACTCCCCCCCCAGCAGTACAGGGCACCCTCCACCAGGCCCCCACTCAGGTCCAACTCATGTCTCCCAGCACCCCCACACCCCAGCAGTCAGGGGCACCCTCTACCAGGCCCCCACTCATGTCCAACTCATGTCTCCCTGCACCCCCACCCCCCAGCAGTCACGGGCACCCTCCACCAGGCCCCCACTCATGTCCCCCTGCACCCCCACCCACCAGCATCCAGGGGCACCCAACACAGGCCCCCACTCATGTCCCCCTGCAACCCCACCCACCAGCAGCAAGGGGCACCCTCCACCAGGCCCCCACTCATGTCCAACTCATGTCTCCCAGCACCCCCACCCCCCAGCAGTCAGGGGCACCCTCCACCAGGCCCCCACTCATGTCCAACTCATGTCTCCCTGCACCCCCACCCCCCAGCAGTCAGGGGCACCCTCCACCAGGCCCCCACTCATGTCCCCCTGCACCCCCACCCCCCAGCAGTGCAGGGCACCCCCCACCAGGCCCCCAGTCATGTCCCCCTGCACCCCCACCCACCACCAGTCAGGGGCACCCTAAACTAGGCACCCACTCATGTCCAACTCATGTCTCCCTGCACCCCCACCCCCCAGCAGTCAGGGGCACCTTCCACCAGGCCCCCACTCATGTCCCCCTGCACCCCCACCCACCAGCATCCAGGGGCATCCTCCACCAGGCCCCCATTCATGTCCCCCTGCACCCCCACCCACCAGCAGCCAGGGGCATCCTCCACCAGGCCCCCACTCATGTCCAACTCATGTCTCCCAGGACCCCCACCCCCAGCAGTCAGGGGCACCCTCCACCATGCCCCCACTCATGTCCAACTCATGTCTCCCTGCACCCCCACCCCTTAGCAGTCAGGGGCACCCTCCACCAGGCCCCCACTAATGTCCCCCTGCACCCCCACCCCCCAGCAGCCAGGGGCACCCTCCACCAGGCCCACACTCATGTCCTCCTGCACCCACACCCCCCAGCAGTGCAGGGCACCCTCCACCAGGCCCCCACTCATGTCCCCCTGCACTCCCACCCCCCAGCAGTGCAGGGCACCCTCCACCAGGCCCCCACTCATGTCCAACTGCACCCCCACCCACCAGCAGCCAGGGGCACCCTCCACCAGGCCCCCACTCATGTCCAACTCATGTCTCCCTGCACCCGACCCCCCAGCAGTCAGGGGCACCCTCCACCAGGCCCCCACTCATGTCCCCCTGCACTCCCACCCCCCAGCAGTGCAGGGCACCCTCCACCAGGCCCCCACTCATGTCTCCCAGCACCCCCACCCCCCAGCAGTCAGGGGCACCCTCCACCAGGCCCCCACTCATGTCCAACTCATGTCTCCCTGCACCCGACCCCCCAGCAGTCAGGGGCACCCTCCACCAGGCCCCCACTCATGTCCCCCTGCACCTTCTCCCACCAGCATCCAGGGGCACCCTCCACCAGGCCCCCACTCATTTCCCCCTGCACCCCCACCCACCAGCAGCCAGGGGTACCCTCCACCAGGCCCCCACTCATGTCCAACTCATGTCTCCCAGCACCCCCACCCCCCAGCATTAAGGGGTACCCTCCACCAGGCCCCCACTCATGTCCAACTCATGTCTCCCTGCACCCCCACCCCCCAGCAGTCAGGGGCACCCTCCACCAGGCCCCCACTGATGTCCCCCTGCACTCCCACCCCCCAGCAGTGCAGGGCACCCTCCACCAGGCCCCCACTCAGTCCCCCTGCACCCCCACCCCCCCAGCAGTCAGGGGCACCCTCCACCAGGCCCCCACTCATGCCTCCCTGCACCCCCAACCCCCAGCAGTCAGGGGCACCCTCCACCATGCCCACACTAATGTCCCCCTGCACCACCACACCCCAGCAGCCAGGGGCACCCTCCACCAGGCCCCAACTCATGTCCCCCTGCATCCCCACCCCCCAGCAGTGCAGGGCACCCTCCACCAGGCCCACACTCATGTCCCCCTGCACTCCCATACCCAGCAGTGCAGGGCACCCTCCACCAGGCCCCCACTCATGTCCCCCTGCACCCCCACCAACCAGCAGCCAGGGGCACCCTCCACCAGGCCCCCACTCATGTCCAACTCATGTCTCCCAGCACCCCCACCCCCCAGCAGTGCAGGGCACCCTCCACCAGGCCCCCACTCATGTCCAACTCATGTCTCCCTGCACCCCCACCCACCAGCTGCCAGGGGCACCCTCCACCAGGCCCCCACTCATGTTCAACTCATGTCTCCCAGCACCCCACCCCCTAGCAGTCAGGGGCACCCTCCACCAGGCCCCCACTAATGTCCCCCTGCACCCCCACCCCCCAGCAGCCAGGGGCACCCTCCACCAGGCCCCCACTCATGTCCCCCTGCACCCACACCCCCCAGCAGTGCAGGGCACCCTACACCAGGCCCCCACTCATGTCCCCCTGCACTCCCACCGCCCAGCAGTGCAGGGCACCCTCCACCAGGCCCCCACTCATGTCCAACTACACCCCCACCCACCAGCAGCCAGGGGCACCCTCCACCAGGCCCCCACTCATGTCCAACTCATGTCTCCCAGCACCCCCACCCCCCAGCAGTCAGGGGCACCCTCCACCAGGCCCCCACTCATGTCCAACTCATGTCTCCTTGCACCCCGACCCCCCAGAAGTCAGGGGCACCCTCCACCAGGCCCCCACTCATGTCCAACTCATGTCTCCCTGCACCCCGACCCCCCAGCATCCAGGGGCACCCTCCACCAGGCCCCCACTCATTTTCCCCTGCACCCCCACCCACCAGCAGCCAGGGGCACCCTCCACCAGGCCCCCACTCATGTCCAACTCATGTCTCCCAGCACCCCCACCCCCCAGCATTAAGGGGTACCCTCGACCATGCCCCCACTCATGTCCAACTCATGTCTCCCTGCACCCCCACCCCCCAGCAGTCAGGGGCACCCTCCACCAGGCCCCCACTCATGCCTCCCTGCACCCCCACCCCCCAGCAGTCAGGGGCACCCTCCACCATGCCCACACTAATGTCCCCCTGCACCACCACACCCCAGCAGCCAGGGGCACCCTCCACTAGGCCCCAACTCATGTCCCCCTGCACCCCCACCTCCCAGCAGTGCAGGGCACCCTCCACCAGGCCCACACTCATGTCCCCCTGCACTCCCATACCCAGCAGTGCAGGGCACCCTCCAACAGGCCCCCACTCATGTCCCCCTGCACCTCCACCAACCAGCAGCCAGGGGCACCCTCCACCAGGCCCCCACTCATGTCCAACTCATGTCTCCCAGCACCCCCACCCCCCAGCAGTGCAGGGCACCCTCCACCAGGCCCCCACTCATGTCCAACTCATGTCTCCCTGCACCCCCACCCACCAGCAGCCTGGGGCACCCTCCAACAGGCCCCCACTCATGTTCAACTCATGTCTCCCAGCACCCCCACCCCCTAGCAGTCAGGGGCACCCTCCACCAGGCCCCCACTAATGTCCCCCTGCACCCCCACCCCCCAGCAGCCAGGGGCACCCTCCACCAGGCCCCCACTCATGTCCCCCTGCACCCCCACCCCCCAGTAGTGCAGGCCACCCTCCACCAGGCCCCCACTCATGTCCCCCTGCACTCCCACCCCCCAGCAGTGCAGGGCACCCTCCACCAGGCCCCCACTCATGTCCCCCTTGTTAAGACGGATTTCTGAACTCTGTCCTGGTGGCGCAGAAGTTCAGAAGGCCAACCTAATTATTTGGAACAGGGTAACCTCTGGACAAGCCAGACCAATCAAGGTAGCGATCGCGGCGGTCAAGACTAGGTCTCAAGAGGGGTGAGGGTGACTGAAAGCCCGCAATGAGCACACAAAGCAAGAGCGCTTACAAACTACTCCAAACAGTTGTTATATCAAAAATAGATACACATTTATTTTAAGGCCTTTAAAACAATGACCGTAGCGAGAAAATCACAATATCACAATACTAAACCAACACATACCATATCAACACAATATATATACAAATACACAGTCGCAAGCGTTTAAAGCACGAAATATGTAGTCCACCTGAAAGGAAAGGAAAACAGGCAGTGCGATAACGCTTTAGACTCAGTTCGCCTTCAGAGGCACCTAACTAGATGGAAGTCCGAGCCCTGCGAAGAGTGGAGCCTTGTGCTCAAAGTACCTGCCACGCCGGTGCCAACGGGCAAAAGGGGAAGCTCTTCGGAGGAAGTCAGGCAGTTCGGGTTAGTGCACAGCAGAAGGAGAACAGGTTCCGCAACTCAAGCGCAGCCTCCACAGCGGGCAGAAGCAGAGCGCGAGTACGGCCAAAAGGGTGCTGTTTTTACACAGCAGGGAAAAGCAATGGGATACTGCAGGAGGGCGACCAGATCCTAGCTAAACTACTCACCGGTCCCCGAAGCAAGCAGACCCAGGCTTCTCCACGTTAGTTTCAGCAGCTGGCAGGTTCAGAAGAGCAGGGAACGCCTCGTAGTCGTGTAGAGCAAAAAGACGTCCCAATCGACGAAACCAGCACAGTTTTGTTGCCGCAGCAGGACAACGGAGCGGCCGTGTGTATTCAAGCCAAATGTACACTCCTCCCTTCAGACCTGGGGACGCCAAGCGTACGAAGCGTGGGAGAGTGACAAGGACTCGAAATACAACACAACCTGGCGGCGGTTACAGAGCAGGACTCCCTTGTAAGCTGGTCAGTCAACTGGATGGCCCAGAGACACTTCCGAAGGCTTACTTGGCAGGAGAGGATGAAGTCGCCGGGAATAGCTGTTCCTGCTATTCCAAAGGTCGAAGCACCAGTACAGGCCTTCTGGTTCGATCCAAGGAGGAAAGGGTTTCACAGGACGACAGCAGTGCAAAGGAGGATTCCTTCAGCGGGTCACCAGCGATTCCTCGGTCCAGCCTCTTGGTTGCAGGATACTTGGCTCCTGTATTCCTTCGTTCGTGAGAACTCAGGAGATCGACATGGTAGTGGTGTTTCCAGCCCCCTCTTATCCACGGTTCCCTTCGCGCCAAAACGGAGGGGAGCCAATGGTAGATCCGCTCATCAAAACACATACCATACGTGGACCAATCACGGACCACAGTGGTCCCAGGCATTCACACCACCCTAGACTCTCTGGCACCCAGGATGTGTATTGGGACCAGACATCCCAGCCCACACCCTGGAGGCACACAAACGACATGTAGAAGCCCGCGAAAGCAACCACGTTTCGCGGGAAAGTACATGCCCAAATAAGGAAGGCCCCGGGTCGCCGGACCTGGGGAAGGTGACGGGAGCAAGACGGTCAATGGACAAGACAAAGGAGCCTCGCGGCCTGGCCATTTTGGGAGCCAGGCCACCATTTTGGGTTCAGTGCAAAAACGTGCTCAGAACGCCAAAAGGAGCTCAAAATAAACAAAACGATCGCTGCCACCATTCGAGTCCCTGAATGACTTGCACCGATCAAATACCATCCTAAAAGAGTATCTAGGGCCTGTAGAAGGCTAGAGACCCAAGAGAGCTGTAACTTAGCTTACAGTGCCCTCTTGTGTCGTGTTGCACTAAAGCTGCGACACGATAAAAGAAACTACGGGAAACCACGTTCCCCGGTACTGACTGTCTTAAGGGCATGTCAGTTTCCCCGTAAGAAAGGAGCGAAAGCCCAGAGAAGTGCGGCAGAAGGCTGTACTTCTCTGGCAAAGTCAAGAACAAGGTTAAAAACAATAGCAAAAAGTTTAGGGGTTGCCACATGGAAGGAAAATTCCCTACAATTACGAAATCTTTCCTAACACTCGCCCCTCCCAGACTATGGACAGGGGGAACTAATCCACCCCTGGATGAGTCTCTTGTTCAGGTCGGTTAAACATTCTGGACAACCCATCAGCATTGCTATGTTGGACACCTGGTCTATGCTCAATAGTGAAGTCGAAGCCTTGAAGACTTATGGACCACCTAAGCAACTTTGGATTCTCCCCCTTCATGTTCATTAGCCACTTTAACGGCTTATGGTCAGTCTGCACAGTGAAGTGGGTCCCATAGAGGTAGGGCCTCAGCTTCCTTAGGGCCCACACAACAGAGAAACATTCTTTCTCTACCGTGGACCACCTGAGCTCTCTGTCCTTAAGCTGGCGACTAATAAAACCGATAGGGTGTTCCTTACCCTTCTCATCTACTTGTGATAGTACAGCTCCTATCCCAGTTTCAGAGGCATCCGTCTGCACGATAAAAGGTCTTTGATAATCAGGGGCCCTGAGCACAGGGGCCTGGCACAAGGAGTCTTTTAAGCCATTGAAGGCCTTCTCACACTCGTCGGTCCAAGTTACCTTCTTGGGTTTCTTCGGAGTTGTGAGGGCAGTCAGAGGAGCAGCTATGGTACCATAGTCTGCCACAAAATTGCAATAATACCCCGTGAGTCCTAAGAAGGCTCTCACTTGGGTTTGCGTAGTGGGGGTAGGCCAGTCTTGTACTGCTTGTACTTTACTGGGTAGAGGCTGTATCCTCCCTCCACCTACTTCATGTCCAAGGTAAACCACTGAGCCTTGTCCAATCTGGCATTTACTAGCCTTTATGGTCAAGTGGGCTTTTCGAAGAGCCTGGAGCACAATCCCGAGGTGTTTCACATGGTCTTCCCAGGTGGCACTGAAAACTGCTATATCGTCCAGATATGCAAGGCAGAATTCGTCCAACCCATTCAACACATGATTCACAAGCCTCTGGAAAGTGGCAGGTGCATTCTTCAACCCGAACGGCATTACCCGGAATTGGTAAAGGCCGTCTGGCGTCGAAAATGCTGTCTTCTCCCTGGCATGTTCTGCTAAAGCTATTTGCCAATAGCCAGCAGTAAGGTCAAACGTGCTGAGGTACTTGGAGGCACCCAAAGTATCCACCAGCTCATCTGTTCGAGGCAAGGGGTGTGCATCTGTCTTGGTGACAGCATTCAGAGCCCTGTAATCCACGCAGAACCTCAATTCAGAAGTGCCTGCCTTTGGAACCAACACCACAGGACTGGACCAAGGACTACTAGAGGGTTCAATCACCCCAAGGTCTAACATCTTGTTGACCTCGGTCTTAATATAAAACCGTACTTTATCTGACATCCTGTATCCCCTACTTTTGGTAGGTACACTGTCTCCTGTGTCAATGTTATGTTTGCACCAAGGTGTCAAACCAGGGGACTGTGAAAACAGGGGGGAAAACTGCCTAAGCAAACTTTTCACCTCAGCCTGCTGATCAGAAGTCAGGTGAGGGGCCACTCGGACACCCTCAACGGAGCTATCTGAAGGACCGCTCTGGAACAGGTCGGGGAGAGGTTCAGACTCCTCTTCCTCAACGTCTGACGCCAGTAGCAGTGCTGCGATTTCGACTCTTGGGACGAAAGCCTTCAGCCTATTCACGTGAAACACTTTTGGAGCCTGTCCAGGCCTTCCAAGGTCCACTAAATAGTTCACCTCACCCAGGGGCTCCACCACTGTGTAAGGGCCTGACCATTTGTCCTGTAAAGCGCGAGGCCTTATTGGATTCATGATCAGGACTTGCTGACCAGGTGTAAAGTTGATGAGGGAAGCTTTCTGGTCGTACCAATGTTTCACCAGCGCTTGCCCTGCCTTCAATTTATCACTAGCCAAGCCCATCAGAAGTACCATCCGTTTTCTGAGCCCTAGCACATAGTCAACTACATTGGTAGTAACAGGGGGAGTGGGCATCTCCCATCCCTCTTTGACGATGGCTAAGGGTCCCCGAACGGGATGACCGAACAGAAGTTCGAAGGGGCTGAAGCCAACACCCTCCTGTGGTACCTCTCGGTAGGCAAACAGCAAGCATGGTAAAAGAAGATCCCATTTTCTTCTCTGAGGCTCCTCCAGAGCCCCAATCATGCTCTTTAACGTTCTGTTGAAACGTTCCACCAGACCATTGGTCTGGGGGTGGTATGCAGAAGAGAACTTGTAGGTGACCCCACATTCTTTCCACATAGCCTGCATATACTTCGACATAAATTTGCTGCCACGATCTGACACAACTTCTTTAGGGAAGCCAACCCTAGTAAATATGCCGAGTAAAGCTTTTGCAACTGACTTGGCAGTTACAGTCTTCAATGGGATGGCCTCAGGATACCTGGTTGCATGGTCGACCAGCACCAGGATAAACCTATTGCCCGAGGATGTTTGCGGGTCAAGGGGACCGACGATGTCGATCCCTACCCTTTCAAATGGTACCCCCACAACTGGGAGCGGTACCAACGGAGCTTGGATTGTCGCGCCAACCTTACCAGACAACTGGCAGGAGGCGCAACTCCTGCAGTGACTTTCTACTTGCACCCCCATCTTGGGCCAGTAGAAGTGCATGGATAACCTTTGCTTGGTCCTCTTCATACCAAGGTGACCAGCAAGGGGAACTTCATGCGCCAACTGCAGGAGGAAGGGTCTAACAGCAAGGGGAACCACCAACCTCCTATGGTCTCCTTCTGTAGACTCTGTGGGCTCACTATACAGGAGTCCACCTTCCCAATAAATCCTATGCTTCCCAGGAGGTTCACCCTCAAGCTGGGAGCAGGCCTGTCTCCTTAGGCCTTCCAGAGATGGGCACTCACGTTGGACTTTACTGAATTCGTCCCTATCAGGACCTCCTTCAACTAACAAGTCTTTTAGTTCAGGATGATCGTTGGGGTCGAATACTTCAGGCATCGCCACCTCCTCGTCAGGCTCGGGCGATTGACCAACTTCCTCCACCGCAGTGGTAGGCGAGCTCGGGGGAATATTCTCTTTCCCCCGTCTTGACTTGTAGACTCCTTTCGCCTTGGGTTTCCCCTTCGGCTGGGGCGGCGTATTGGACTTGGCCAATGCTGCCCGTGCTTGAGACCGTGTGTAGGGTCGTTCGGCAGTGTCTCCTACGAGCCCTAAAGCTCTGAGATCATTACCTAATAAGACCTTTCCCGGGACGTTTCTCTGAATGCTCACTGGAATCCTGACTGCTGTACCATTTAAAGTTAGATTAACAGGGATCACGGGAAACATACGGAGGGGGCCGTCAGCCAACTTAGTGGGCATCAGAGTAGCTCTGGCAACTTCCTCTGAGTCTACCAAGGTAGAATCCACTACAGTTCGACTGCACCCACTATCCCTAAGAGCTGGAGTATCCACTCCATTGATCAGCACACTGTCTTTAAAGTAGTGCTTGGTATTATCCGGAATCCTAGCATACGCCTCTGCGACTTTAGGCTCCCAGGAACCCAGGGACACTAAAACTACCTCGGCCTCTATTCCGCTGGGAAATGAGTCCGAGGAGAAGGATGCTCCTGTAATCTCTTCTTCCTCATAGGAGGAGAAGGCCAGATTAGCGGAGTGGACCCCCAAAGGTCTAACCTTACAACGGGGATCCCCCTTCACATGGTCAGTTGCTCCACAAGAAAAACAAGCCCCAGTGGGTCTGTTTACGTAGGGAGGCTTATTGTAACCAGAGTTCTGTTTCGGAGGTGCACCTCCACTACCCTGTGAGTTCTCTTGTGTCTTACCCTTGTTTTTCTTTTTGTGGCCCTTTTGGGAAGAAGATTTAGCAGATTCCCCACCCTCCATATCTTTGGACTTTTTCTCCTCCTCCTGCTTACCAGGATGAGTTTTGTCCTTATGGGACACTCGATGTGACACCCATAAGTCTGCTGCAATGGCCAGCTTCTTAGGATCTATCTCCTTCGAATCGGCCAAATGCTGCTTAAGCTCCGGGGAAGAAGAAGCAAAAATGTGTTCCAGCATGACAAGATTTATCATGCCGTCGAAGGTAGAAACCTTATAGCCTTCGACCCAGCCAGTTAAGTTTTTCAAAGATTCAGCGACATAAGATACCCAAGTACCACCTTCCTTTTTCTTATACTCTCGAAAACGCTTTAAATATTGGGCCGGAGTCTTCCCAAACTTTAAAATGAGAGTCTGCTTTAACATTGCGAAATCAGCCCGCTCAGCCTTCGACATTTCCATAATGGCACTACAGCCAGAATGGGGCAGTCTACTGAGCAACCACGCAATCTTATCAGCATTGTCAACTTCCTGGACCTCGCATGCATACTCAAACGCATTCAGCCAGTCCATAATGTCATTCCTCTCTTCATACACACTGAGCAGATCTTTTGGAAACCGTGGATGAGAGGAGGCCCCAGACCCATGTCCAGGACCCTTGGATCCATTTGCAACCTGAAGCTTGGCCAGTTCCAACTGGTGATCCCTGTCTTTTTGTTTTTCTGCCTGTTCGATTTTTAGTTTGGCTATGCTGAATTCAAGCTCCTGCTGCCTAAACCGCAGCTCTTGCTTCTTGAATTCAAGCATAGCCTCCCCATCAACACTGGCAGAGGAAACATTAGACATCACATCCTCCCTGTCCTCGTGGTCGCGATGGATCAGTGCAGCGGCAGAACCGTCGGTTCTGCCAGTGAGAGCAGCCCCACCACCTTCTGCACTGTCCTCGGAAGTTATAGCGTCAAGCTGCGCTTCTTGCCACGCCACGATTCTCTGGATCATTTCCAATTTTGTGCCTTGAGAGGAAACACCTCTCTCCGCACACATCTTTTTCAGCGTTTCTGATTTGGAAGCATTTAAAGTTAACAACGTATTTGTTTCCATACTGTTTGATAGGACTATGGCCTTTTTAAAGTTATATTACAACAATTCACTACGTGTACTGTTTGGAATAACCTGAAATGCCTTAGTTCGAGCGCAACACTGGATACCTTCAGTCGTATCCCACCGCTGTACACCAATTTGTTAAGACGGATTTCTGAACTCTGTCCTGGTGGCGCAGAAGTTCAGAAGGCCAACCTAATTATTTGGAACAGGGTAACCTCTGGACAAGCCAGACCAATCAAGGTAGCGATCGCGGCGGTCAAGACTAGGTCTCAAGAGGGGTGAGGGTGACTGAAAGCCCGCAATGAGCACACAAAGCAAGAGCGCTTACAAACTACTCCAAACAGTTGTTATATCAAAAATAGATACACATTTATTTTAAGGCCTTTAAAACAATGACCGTAGCGAGAAAATCACAATATCACAATACTAAACCAACACATACCATATCAACACAATATATATACAAATACACAGTCGCAAGCGTTTAAAGCACGAAATATGTAGTCCACCTGAAAGGAAAGGAAAACAGGCAGTGCGATAACGCTTTAGACTCAGTTCGCCTTCAGAGGCACCTAACTAGATGGAAGTCCGAGCCCTGCGAAGAGTGGAGCCTTGTGCTCAAAGTACCTGCCACGCCGGTGCCAACGGGCAAAAGGGGAAGCTCTTCGGAGGAAGTCAGGCAGTTCGGGTTAGTGCACAGCAGAAGGAGAACAGGTTCCGCAACTCAAGCGCAGCCTCCACAGCGGGCAGAAGCAGAGCGCGAGTACGGCCAAAAGGGTGCTGTTTTTACACAGCAGGGAAAAGCAATGGGATACTGCAGGAGGGCGACCAGATCCTAGCTAAACTACTCACCGGTCCCCGAAGCAAGCAGACCCAGGCTTCTCCACGTTAGTTTCAGCAGCTGGCAGGTTCAGAAGAGCAGGGAACGCCTCGTAGTCGTGTAGAGCAAAAAGACGTCCCAATCGACGAAACCAGCACAGTTTTGTTGCCGCAGCAGGAAAACGGAGCGGCCGTGTGTATTCAAGCCAAATGTACACTCCTCCCTTCAGACCTGGGGACGCCAAGCGTACGAAGCGTGGGAGAGTGACAAGGACTCGAAATACAACACAACCTGGCGGCGGTTACAGAGCAGGACTCCCTTGTAAGCTGGTCAGTCAACTGGATGGCCCAGAGACACTTCCGAAGGCTTACTTGGCAGGAGAGGATGAAGTCGCCGGGAATAGCTGTTCCTGCTATTCCAAAGGTCGAAGCACCAGTACAGGCCTTCTGGTTCGATCCAAGGAGGAAAGGGTTTCACAGGACGACAGCAGTGCAAAGGAGGATTCCTTCAGCGGGTCACCAGCGATTCCTCGGTCCAGCCTCTTGGTTGCAGGATACTTGGCTCCTGTATTCCTTCGTTCGTGAGAACTCAGGAGATCGACATGGTAGTGGTGTTTCCAGCCCCCTCTTATCCACGGTTCCCTTCGCGCCAAAACGGAGGGGAGCCAATGGGAGATCCGCTCATCAAAACACATACCATACGTGGACCAATCACGGACCACAGTGGTCCCAGGCATTCACACCACCCTAGACTCTCTGGCACCCAGGATGTGTATTGGGACCAGACATCCCAGCCCACACCCTGGAGGCACACAAACGACATGTAGAAGCCCGCAAAAGCAACCACGTTTCGCGGGAAAGTACATGCCCAAATAAGGAAGGCCCCGGGTCGCCGGACCTGGGGAAGGTGACGGGAGCAAGACGGTCAATGGACAAGACAAAGGAGCCTCGCGGCCTGGCCATTTTGGGAGCCAGGCCACCATTTTGGGTTCAGTGCAAAAACGTGCTCAGAACGCCAAAAGGAGCTCAAAATAAACAAAACGATCGCTGCCACCATTCGAGTCCCTGAATGACTTGCACCGATCAAATACCATCCTAAAAGAGTATCTAGGGCCTGTAGAAGGCTAGAGACCCAAGAGAGCTGTAAGTTAGCTTACAGTGCCCTCTTGTGTCGTGTTGCACTAAAGCTGCGACACGATAAAAGAAACTACGGGAAACCACGTTCCCCGGTACTGACTGTCTTAAGGGCATGTCAGTTTCCCCGTAAGAAAGGAGCGAAAGCCCAGAGAAGTGCGGCAGAAGGCTGTACTTCTCTGGCAAAGTCAAGAACAAGGTTAAAAACAATAGCAAAAAGTTTAGGGGTTGCCACATGGAAGGAAAATTCCCTACAATTACGAAATCTTTCCTAACACCCCTGCACCCCCACCCACCAGCAGCCAGGGTCACCCTCCACCAGGCCCCCATTCATGTCCAACTCATGTCTCCCAGCGCCCCCAACCCCAGCAGTCAGGGGCACCCTCCACCAGGCCCCAACTCATGTCCAACTCATGTCTCCCTGCACCCCCACCCCCCAGCAGTCAGGGGCACCCTCCACCAGGCCCCCACTCATGTCCCCCTGCACCCCCACCCACCAGCATCCAGGGGCACCCTCCACCAGGCCCCCACTCATGTCCCCCTGCACTCCCACCCCCCAACAGTGCAGGGCACCCTCCACCAGGCCCCCACTCATGTCCCCCTGTACCCCCACCACCCAGCAGTCAGGGGCACCCTCCACCAGGCCCCCACTCATGTCTCCCTGCACCCCCAACCCCCAGCAGTCAGGGGCACCCTCCACCAGGCCCCCACTAATGTCCCCCTGCACCCCCACCCCCCAGCATCCAGGGGCATCCTCCACCAGGCCCCCACTCATGTCCCCCTGCACCCCCACCCCCCAGCAGTGCAGGGCACCCTCCACCAGGCCCCCACTCATGTCCCCCTGCACTCCCTCCCCAGCAGTGCAGGGCACCCTCCACCAGGCCCCCACTCATGTCCAACTCATGTCCCCCTGCACCCCCACCCACCAGCATCCAGGGGCACCCAACACCAGGCCCCCACTCATGTCCCCCTGCAACCCCACCCACCAGCAGCCAGGAGCACCCTCCACCAGGCCCCCACTCATGTCCAACTCATGTCTCCCAGCACCCTTCACCCCCCAGCAGTCAGGGGCACCCTCCACCAGGCCCCCACTCATGTCCAACTCATGTCTCTCTGCACCCCCACCCCCCAGCAGTCAGGGGCACCCTCCACCAGGCCCCCACTCATGTCCCCCTGCACCCCCACCCCCCAGCAGTGCAGGGCACCCTCCACCAGGCCCCCCTCATGTCCCCCTGCACCCCCAACCACCAGCAGTCAGGGGCACCCTCCACTAGGCCCCCACTCATGTCCAACTCATGTCTCCCTGCACCCCCACCCCCCAGCAGTCAGGCGCACCCTCCACCAGGCCCCCACTCATGTCCCCCTGCACCCCCACCCACCAGCAGCCAGGGGCACCCTCCACCAGGCCCCCACTCATGCCCAACTCATGTCTCCCAGCACCCCCACCCCCCAGCAGTCAGGGGCACCCTCCACCAGGCCCCCACTCATGTCCAACTCATGTCTCCCTGCACCCACACCCCTTAGCAGTCAGGGGCACCCTCCACCAGGCCCCCACTAATGTCCCCCTGCACCCCCACCCCCCAGCAGCCAGGGGCACCCTCCACCAGGCCCCCACTCATGTCCCCCTGCACCCACACCCCCCAGCAGTGCAGGGCACCCTCCACCAGGCCCCCACTCATGTCCCCCTGCACTACCACCCCCCAGCAGTGTAGGGCACCCTCCACCAGGCCCCCACTCATGTCCCCCTGCACCCCCACCCACCAGCAACCAGGGGCACCCTCCACCAGGCCCCCACTCATGTCCAACTCATGTCTCCCAGCACCCCCACCACCCAGCAGTCAGGGGCACCCTCCACCAGGCCCCCACTCATGTCCAACTCATGTCTCCCTGCACCCCAACCCCAAAGCAGTCAGGGGCACCCTCCACCAGGCCCCCACTCATGTCCCCCTGCACCTTCTCCCACCAGCATCCAGAGGCACCCTCCACCAGGCCCCCACTCATTTCCCCCTGCACCCCCACCCACCAGCAGCCAGGGGCACCCTCCACCAGGCCCCCACTCATGTCCAACTCATGTCTCCCAGCACCCCCACCCCCCAGCAGTAAGGGGTACCTTCCACCAGGCCCCCACTCATGTCCAACTCATGTCTCCCTGCATCCCCACCCCCGGGCAGTCAGGGGCACCCTCCACCAGGCCCCCATTGATGTCCCCCTGCACTCCCACCCCCCAGCAGTGCAGGGCATCCTCCACCAGGCCCCCACTCATGTCCCCCTGCAACCCCAACCCCCCAGCAGTCAGGGGCACCCTCCACCAGGCCCCCACTCATGCCTCCCTGCACCCCCACCCCCCAGCAGTCAGGGGCACCCTCCACCATGCCCACACTAATGTCCCCCTGCACCACCACACCCCAGCAGCCAGGGGCACCCTCCACCAGGCCCCAACTCATGTCCCCCTGCGCCCCCACCCCCCAGCAGTGCAGGGCACCCTCCAACAGGCCCCCACTCATGTCCCCCTGCACTCCCACACCCAGCAGTGCAGGGCACCCTCCACCAGGCCCCCACTCATGTCCCCCTGCACCCCCACCAACCAGCAGCCAGGGGCACCCTCCACCAGGCCCCCACTCATCTCCAACTCATGTCTCCCAGCACCCCCACCCCCCAGCAGTGCAGGGCACCCTCCACCAGGCCCCCACTCATGTCCAACTCATGTCTCCCTGCACCCCCACCCACCAGCAGCCAGGGGCACCCTCCACCAGGCCCCCACTCATGTCCAACTCATGTCTCCCTGCACCCGACCCCCCAGCAGTCAGGGGCACCCTCCACCAGGCCCCCACTCATGTCCAACTGCACCCCCACCCACCAGCAGCCAGGGGCACCCTCCACCAGGCCCCCACTCATGTCCAACTCATGTCTCCCAGCACCCCCACCCCCCAGCAGTCAGGGGCACCCTCCACCAGGCCCCCACTCATGTCCAACTCATGTCTCCCTGCACCCGACCCCCAAGCAGTCAGGGGCACCCTCCACCAGGCCCCCACTCATGTCCCCCTGCACCTTCTCCCACCAGCATCCAGGGGCACCCTCCACCAGGCCCCCACTCATTTCCCCCTGCACCCCCACCCACCAGCAGCCAGGGGTACCCTCCACCAGGCCCCCACTCATGTCCAACTCATGTCTCCCAGCACCCCCACCCCCCAGCATTAAGGGGTACCCTCCACCAGGCCCCCACTCATGTCCAACTCATGTCTCCCTGCACCCCCACCCCCCAGCAGTCAGGGGCACCCTCCACCAGGCCCCCACTGATGTCCCCCTGCACTCCCACCCCCCAGCAGTGCAGGGCACCCTCCACCAGGCCCCCACTCATGTCCCCCTGCACCCCCACCCCCCCAGCAGTCAGGGGCACCCTCCACCAGGCCCCCACTCATGCTTCCCTGCACCCCCAACCCCCAGCAGTCAGGGGCATCCTCCACCATGCCCACACTAATGTCCCCCTGCACCACCACACCCCAGCAGCCAGGGGCACCGTCCACCAGGCCCCAACTCATGTCCCCCTGCATCCCCACCCCCCAGCAGTGCAGGGCACCCTCCACCAGGCCCACACTCATGTCCCCCTGCACTCCCATACCCAGCAGTGCAGGGCACCCTCCACCAGGCCCCCACTCATGTCCCCCTGCACCCCCACCAACCAGCAGCCAGGGGCACCCTCCACCAGGCCCCCACTCATGTCCAACTCATGTCTCCCAGCCCCCCCACCCCCCAGCAGTGCAGGGCACCCTCCACCAGGCCCCCACTCATGTCCAACTCATGTCTCCCTGCACCCCCACCCACCAGCAGCCAGGGGCACCCTCCACCAGGCCCCCTCTCATGTTCAACTCATGTCTCCCAGCACCCCACCCCCTAGCAGTCAGGGGCACCCTCCACCAGGCCCCCACTAATGTCCCCCTGCACCCCCACCCCCCAGCAGCCAGGGGCACCCTCCACCAGGCCCCCACTCATGTCCCCCTGCACCCACACCCCCCAGCAGTGCAGGGCACCCTACACCAGGCCCCCACTCATGTCCCCCTGCACTCCCACCGCCCAGCAGTGCAGGGCACCCTCCACCAGGCCCCCACTCATGTCCAACTACACCCCCACCCACCAGCAGCCAGGGGCACCCTCCACCAGGCCCCCACTCATGTCCAACTCATGTCTCCCAGCACCCCCACCCCCCAGCAGTCAGGGGCACCCTCCACCAGGCCCCCACTCATGTCCAACTCATGTCTCCCTGCACCCCGACCCCCCAGCAGTCAGGGGCACCCGCCACCAGGCCCCCACTCATGTCCCCCTGCACCTTCTCCCACCAGCATCCAGGGGCACCCTCCACCAGGCCCCCACTCATTTTCCCCTGCACCCCCACCCACCAGCAGCCAGGGGCACCCTCCACCAGGCCCCCACTCATGTCCAACTCATGTCTCCCAGCACCCCCACCCCCCAGCATTAAGGGGTACCCTCCACCATGCCCCCACTCATGTCCAACTCATGTCTCCCTGCACCCCCACCCCCCAGCAGTCAGGGGCACCCTCCACCAGGCCCCCACTGATGTCCCCCTGCACTCCCACCCCCCAGCAGTACAGGGCACCCTCCACCAGGCCCCCACTCATGCCTCCCTGCACCCCCACCCCCCAGCAGTCAGGGGCACCCTCCACCATGCCCACACTAATGTCCCCCTGCACCACCACACCCCAGCAGCCAGGGGCACCCTCCACTAGGCCCCAACTCATGTCCCCCTGCACCCCCACCTCCCAGCAGTGCAGGGCACCCTCCACCAGGCCCACACTCATGTCCCCCTGCACTCCCATACCCAGCAGTGCAGGGCACCCTCCAACAGGCCCCCACTCATGTCCCCCTGCACCTCCACCAACCAGCAGCCAGGGGCACCCTCCACCAGGCCCCCACTCATGTCCAACTCATGTCTCCCAGCACCCCCACCCCCCAGCAGTGCAGGGCACCCTCCACCAGGCCCCCACTCATGTCCAACTCATGTCTCCCTGCACCCCCACCCACCAGCAGCCAGGGGCACCCTCCAACAGGCCCCCACTCATGTTCAACTCATGTCTCCCAGCACCCCCACCCCCTAGCAGTCAGGGGCACCCTCCACCAGGCCCCCACTAATGTCCCCCTGCACCCCCACCCCCCAGCAGCCAGGGGCACCCTCCACCAGGCCCCCACTCATGTCCCCCTGCACCCCCACCCCCAGTAGTGCAGGCCACCCTCCACCAGGCCCCCACTCATGTCCCCCTGCACTCCCACCCCCAGCAGTGCAGGGCACCCTCCACCAGGCCCCCACTCATGTCCCCCTGCACCCCCACCCACCAGCAGCCAGGGTCACCCTCCACCAGGCCCCCATTCATGTCCAACTCATGTCTCCCAGCGCCCCCAACCCCAGCAGTCAGGGGCACCCTCCACCAGGCCCCAACTCATGTCCAACTCATGTCTCCCTGCACCCCCACCCCCCAGCAGTCAGGGGCACCCTCCACCAGGCCCCCACTCATGTCCCCCTGCACCCCCACCCACCAGCATCCAGGGGCACCCTCCACCAGGCCCCCACTCATGTCCCCCTGCACTCCCACCCCCCAACAGTGCAGGGCACCCTCCACCAGGCCCCCACTCATGTCCCCCTGCACCCCCACCACCCAGCAGTCAGGGGCACCCTCCACCAGGCCCCCACTCATGTCTCCCTGCACCCCCAACCCCCAGCAGTCAGGGGCACCCTCCACCAGGCCCCCACTAATGTCCCCCTGCACCCCCACCCCCCAGCATCCAGGGGCATCCTCCACCAGGATCCCACTCATGTCCCCCTGCACCCCCACCCCCCAGCAGTGCAGGGCACCCTCCACCAGGCCCCCACTCATGTCCCCCTGCACTCCCTCCCCAGCAGTGCAGGGCACCCTCCACCAGGCCCCCACTCATGTCCAACTCATGTCCCCCTGCACCCCCACCCACCAGCATCCAGGGGCACCCAACACCAGGCCCCCACTCATGTCCCCCTGCAACCCCACCCACCAGCAGCCAGGAGCACCCTCCACCAGGCCCCCACTCATGTCCAACTCATGTCTCCCAGCACCCTTCACCCCCCAGCAGTCAGGGGTACCCTCCACCAGGCCGCCACTCATGTCCAACTCATGTCTCTCTGCACCCCCACCCCCCAGCAGTCAGGGGCACCCTCCACCAGGCCCCCACTCATGTCCCCCTGCACCCCCACCCCCCAGCAGTGCAGGGCACCCTCCACCAGGCCCCCCTCATGTCCCCCTGCACCCCCAACCACCAGCAGTCAGGGGCACCCTCCACTAGGCCCCCACTCATGTCCAACTCATGTCTCCCTGCACCCCCACCCCCCAGCAGTCAGGCGCACCCTCCACCAGGCCCCCACTCATGTCCCCCTGCACCCCCACCCACCAGCAGCCAGGGGCACCCTCCACCAGGCCCCCGCTCATGCCCAACTCATGTCTCCCAGCACCCCCACCCCCCAGCAGTCAGGGGCACCCTCCACCAGGCCCCCACTCATGTCCAACTCATGTCTCCCTGCACCCCCACCCCTTAGCAGTCAGGGGCACCCTCCACCAGGCCCCCACTAATGTCCCCCTGCACCCCCACCCCCCAGCAGCCAGGGGCACCCTCCACCAGGCCCCCACTCATGTCCCCCTGCACCCACACCCCCCCAGCAGTGCAGGGCACCCTCCACCAGGCCCCCACTCATGTCCCCCTGCACTCCCACCCCCCAGCAGTGTAGGGCACCCTCCACCAGGCCCCCACTCATGTCCCCCTGCACCCCCACCCACCAGCAACCAGGGGCACCCTCCACCAGGCCCCCACTCATGTCCAACTCATGTCTCCCAGCACCCCCACCACCCAGCAGTCAGGGGCACCCTTCACCAGGCCCCCACTCATGTCCAACTCATGTCTCCCTGCACCCCAACCCCCCAGCAGTCAGGGGCACCCTCCACCAGGCCCCCACTCATGTCCCCCTGCACCTTCTCCCACCAGCATCCAGGGGCACCCTCCACCAGGCCCCCACTCATTTCCCCCTGCACCCCCACCCACCAGCAGCCAGGGGCACCCTCCACCAGGCCCCCACTCATGTCCAACTCATGTCTCCCAGCACCCCCACCCCCCAGCAGTAAGGGGTACCTTCCACCAGGCCCCCACTCATGTCCAACTCATGTCTCCCTGCATCCCCACCCCCCAGCAGTCAGGGGCACCCTCCACCAGGCCCCCATTGATGTCCCCCTGCACTCCCACCCCCCAGCAGTGCAGGGCATCCTCCACCAGGCCCCCACTCATGTCCCCCTGCACCCCCAACCCCCCAGCAGTCAGGGGCACCCTCCACCAGGCCCCCACTCATGCCTCCCTGCACCCCCACCCCCCAGCAGTCAGGGGCACCCTCCACCATGCCCACACTAATGTCCCCCTGCACGACCACACCCCAGCAGCCAGGGGCACCCTCCACCAGGCCCCAACTCATGTCCCCCTGCGCCCCCACCCCCCAGCAGTGCAGGGCACCCTCCAACAGGCCCCCACTCATGTCCCCCTGCACTCCCACACCCAGCAGTGCAGGGCACCCTCCACCAGGCCCCCACTCATGTCCCCCTGCACCCCCACCAACCAGCAGCCAGGGGCACCCTCCACCAGGCCCCCACTCATCTCCAACTCATGTCTCCCAGCACCCCCACCCCCCAGCAGTGCAGGGCACCCTCCACCAGGCCCCCACTCATGTCCAACTCATGTCTCCCTGCACCCCCACCCACCAGCAGCCAGGGGCACCCTCCACAAGGCCCCCACACATGTTCAACTCATGTCTCCCAGCACCCCAACCCCCCAGCAGTCAGGGGCACCCTCCACCAGGCCCCCACTCATGTCCAACTCATGTCTCCCTGCACCCCCACCCCCCAGCAGGCAGGGGCACCCTCCACCAGGCCCCCACTCATGTCCCTCTGCACCCCGACCCACCAGCAGCCAGGGGCACTCTCCACCAGGCCCCCACTCATGTCCAACTCATGTCTCCCAGCACCCCCACCCCCCAGCAGTCAGGGGCACCCTCCACCAGGCCCCCACTCATGTCCAACTCATCCAACTCATGTCTCCCTGCACCCCCACCCCCCATGAGTCAGGGGCAGCCTCCACCAGACCCCCACTCATGCCCCCCTGTACCCGCACCCACCAGCATCCAGGGGCACCCTCCACCAGGCCCCCACTCATGTCCCCCTGCACCTTCTCCCACCAGCATCCAGGGGCACCCTCCACCAGGCCCCCACTCATTTCCCCCTGCACCCCCACCCACCACCAGCCAGGGGTACCCTCCACCAGGCCCCCACTCATGTCCAACTCATGTCTCCCAGCACCCCCACCCCCCAGCATTAAGGGGTACCCTCCACCAGGCCCCCACTCATGTCCAACTCATGTCTCCCAGCACCCCCACCACCCAGCAGTCAGGGGCACCCTTCACCAGGCCCCCACTCATGTCCAACTCATGTCTCCCTGCACCCCAACCCCCCAGCAGTCAGGGGCACCCTCCACCAGGCCCCCACTCATGTCCCCCTGCACCTTCTCCCACCAGCATCCAGGGGCACCCTCCACCAGGCCCCCACTCATTTCCCCCTGCACCCCCACCCACCAGCAGCCAGGGGCACCCTCCACCAGGCCCCCACTCATGTCCAACTCATGTCTCCCAGCACCCCCACCCCCCAGCAGTAAGGGGTACCTTCCACCAGGCCCCCACTCATGTCCAACTCATGTCTCCCTGCATCCCCACCCCCCAGCAGTCAGGGGCACCCTCCACCAGGCCCCCATTGATGTCCCCCTGCACTCCCACCCCCCAGCAGTGCAGGGCATCCTCCACCAGGCCCCCACTCATGTCCCCCTGCACCCCCAACCCCCCAGCAGTCAGGGGCACCCTCCACCAGGCCCCCACTCATGCCTCCCTGCACCCCCACCCCCCAGCAGTCAGGGGCACCCTCCACCATGCCCACACTAATGTCCCCCTGCACGACCACACCCCAGCAGCCAGGGGCACCCTCCACCAGGCCCCAACTCATGTCCCCCTGCGCCCCCACCCCCCAGCAGTGCAGGGCACCCTCCAACAGGCCCCCACTCATGTCCCCCTGCACTCCCACACCCAGCAGTGCAGGGCACCCTCCACCAGGCCCCCACTCATGTCCCCCTGCACCCCCACCAACCAGCAGCCAGGGGCACCCTCCACCAGGCCCCCACTCATCTCCAACTCATGTCTCCCAGCACCCCCACCCCCCAGCAGTGCAGGGCACCCTCCACCAGGCCCCCACTCATGTCCAACTCATGTCTCCCTGCACCCCCACCCACCAGCAGCCAGGGGCACCCTCCACAAGGCCCCCACACATGTTCAACTCATGTCTCCCAGCACCCCAACCCCCCAGCAGTCAGGGGCACCCTCCACCAGGCCCCCACTCATGTCCAACTCATGTCTCCCTGCACCCCCACCCCCCAGCAGGCAGGGGCACCCTCCACCAGGCCCCCACTCATGTCCCTCTGCACCCCGACCCACCAGCAGCCAGGGGCACTCTCCACCAGGCCCCCACTCATGTCCAACTCATGTCTCCCAGCACCCCCACCCCCCAGCAGTCAGGGGCACCCTCCACCAGGCCCCCACTCATGTCCAACTCATCCAACTCATGTCTCCCTGCACCCCCACCCCCCATGAGTCAGGGGCAGCCTCCACCAGACCCCCACTCATGCCCCCCTGTACCCGCACCCACCAGCATCCAGGGGCACCCTCCACCAGGCCCCCACTCATGTCCCCCTGCACCTTCTCCCACCAGCATCCAGGGGCACCCTCCACCAGGCCCCCACTCATTTCCCCCTGCACCCCCACCCGCCACCAGCCAGGGGTACCCTCCACCAGGCCCCCACTCATGTCCAACTCATGTCTCCCAGCACCCCCACCCCCCAGCATTAAGGGGTACCCTCCACCAGGCCCCCACTCATGTCCAACTCATGTCTCCCTGCACCCCCACCCCCCAGCAGTCAGGGGCACCCTCCACCAGGCCCCCACTGATGTCCCCCTGCACTCCCACCCCCCAGCAGTGCAGGGCACCCTCCACCAGGCCCCCACTCATGTCCCCCTGCACCCCCACCCCCCAGCAGTCAGGGGCACCCTCCACCAGGCCCCCACTCATGCCTCCCTGCACCCCCAACCCCCAGCAGTCAGGGGCACCCTCCACCATGCCCACACTAATGTCCCCCTGCACCACCACACCCCAGCAGCCAGGGGCACCCTCCACCAGGCCCCAACTCATGTCCCCCTGCATCCCCACCCCCCAGCAGTGCAGGGCACCCTCCACCAGGCGCACACTCATGTCCCCCTGCACTCCCATACCCAGCAGTGCAGGGCACCCTCCACCAGGCCCCCACTCATGTCCCCCTGCACCCCCACCAACCAGCAGCCAGGGGCACCCTCCACAAGGCCCCCACTCATGTCCAACTCATGTCTCCCAGCACCCCCACCCCCCAGCAGTGCAGGGCACCCTCCACCAGGCCCCCACTCATGTCCAACTCATGTCTCCCTGCACCCCCACCCACCAGCAGCCAGGGGCACCCTCCACCAGGCCCCCACTCATGTCCCCCTGCACCCACACCCCCCAGCAGTGCAGGGCACCCTACACCAGGCCCCCACTCATGTCCCCCTGCACTCCCACCGCCCAGCAGTGCAGGGCACCCTCCACCAGGCTCCCACTAATGTCCCCCTGCACCCCCACCCCCCAGCAGCCAGGGGCACCCTCCACCAGGCCCCCACTCATGTCCCCCTGCACCCACACCCCCCAGCAGTGCAGGGCACCCTACACCAGGCCCCCACTCATGTCCCCCTGCACTCCCACCGCCCAGCAGTGCAGGGCACCCTCCACCAGGCCCCCACTCATGTCCAACTACACCCCCACCCACCAGCAGCCAGGGGCACCCTCCACCAGGCCCCCACTCATGTCCAACTCATGTCTCCCAGCACCCCCACCCCCCAGCAGTCAGGGGCACCCTCCACCAGGCCCCCACTCATGTCCAACTCATGTCTCCCTGCACCCCGACCCCCCAGCAGTCAGGGGCACCCTCCACCAGGCCCCCACTCATGTCCCCCTGCACCTTCTCCCACCAGCATCCAGGGGCACCCTCCACCAGGCCCCCACTCATTTTCCCCTGCACCCCCACCCACCAGCAGCCAGGGGCACCCTCCACCAGGCCCCCATTCATGTCCAACTCATGTCTCCCAGCACCCCCACCCCCCAGCATTAAGGGGTACCCTCCACCATGCCCCCACTCATGTCCAACTCATGTCTCCCTGCACCCCCACCCCCCAGCAGTCAGGGGCACCCTCCACCAGGCCCCCACTGATGTCCCCCTGCACTCCCACCCCCCAGCAGTGCAGGGCACCCTCCACCAGGCCCCCACTCATGCCTCCCTGCACCCCCACCCCCCAGCAGTCAGGGGCACCCTCCACCATGCCCACACTAATGTCCCCCTGCACCACCACACCCCAGCAGCCAGGGGCACCCTCCACTAGGCCCCAACTCATGTCCCCCTGCACCCCCACCTCCCAGCAGTGCAGGGCACCCTCCACCAGGCCCACACTCATGTCCCCCTGCACTCCCATACCCAGCAGTGCAGGGCACCCTCCAACAGGCCCCCACTCATGTCCCCCTGCACCTCCACCAACCAGCAGCCAGGGGCACCCTCCACCAGGCCCCCACTCATGTCCAACTCATGTCTCCCAGCACCCCCACCCCCCAGCAGTGCAGGGCACCCTCCACCAGGCCCCCACTCATGTCCAACTCATGTCTCCCTGCACCCCCACCCACCAGCAGCCAGGGGCACCCTCCAACAGGCCCCCACTCATGTTCAACTCATGTCTCCCAGCACCCCCACCCCCTAGCAGTCAGGGGCACCCTCCACCAGGCCCCCACTAATGTCCCCCTGCACCCCCACCCCCCAGCAGCCAGGGGCACCCTCCACCAGGCCCCCACTCATGTCCCCCTGCACCCCCACCCCCAGTAGTGCAGGCCACCCTCCACCAGGCCCCCACTCATGTCCCCCTGCACTCCCACCCCCCAGCAGTGCAGGGCACCCTCCACCAGGCCCCCACTCATGTCCCCCTGCACCCCCACCCACCAGCAGCCAGGGTCACCCTCCACCAGGCCCCCATTCATGTCCAACTCATGTCTCCCAGCGCCCCCAACCCCAGCAGTCAGGGGCACCCTCCACCAGGCCCCAACTCATGTCCAACTCATGTCTCCCTGCACCCCCACCCCCCAGCAGTCAGGGGCACCCTCCACCAGGCCCCCACTCATGTCCCCCTGCACCCCCACCCACCAGCATCCAGGGGCACCCTCCACCAGGCCCCCACTCATGTCCCCCTGCACTCCCACCCCCCAACAGTGCAGGGCACCCTCCACCAGGCCCCCACTCATGTCCCCCTGCACCCCCACCACCCAGCAGTCAGGGGCACCCTCCACCAGGCCCCCACTCATGTCTCCCTGCACCCCCAACCCCCAGCAGTCAGGGGCACCCTCCACCAGGCCCCCACTAATGTCCCCCTGCACCCCCACCCCCCAGCATCCAGGGGCATCCTCCACCAGGATCCCACTCATGTCCCCCTGCACCCCCACCCCCCAGCAGTGCAGGGCACCCTCCACTAGGCCCCCACTCATGTCCCCCTGCACTCCCTCCCCAGCAGTGCAGGGCACCCTCCACCAGGCCCCCACTCATGTCCAACTCATGTCCCCCTGCACCCCCACCCACCAGCATCCAGGGGCACCCAACACCAGGCCCCCACTCATGTCCCCCTGCAACCCCACCCACCAGCAGCCAGGAGCACCCTCCACCAGCCCCCCACTCATGTCCAACTCATGTCTTCCAGCACCCTTCACCCCCCAGCAGTCAGGGGTACCCTCCACCAGGCCCCCACTCATGTCCAACTCATGTCTCTCTGCACCCCCACCCCCCAGCAGTCAGGGGCACCCTCCACCAGGCCCCCACTCATGTCCCCCTGTACCCCCACCCCCCAGCAGTGCAGGGCACCCTCCACCAGGCCCCCTCATGTCCCCCTGCACCCCCAACCACCAGCAGTCAGGGGCACCCTCCACTAGGCCCCCACTCATGTCCAACTCATGTCTCCCTGCACCCCCACCCCCCAGCAGTCAGGCGCACCCTCCACCAGGCCCCCACTCATGTCCCCCTGCACCCCCACCCACCAGCAGCCAGGGGCACCCTCCACCAGGCCCCCACTCATGCCCAACTCATGTCTCCCAGCACCCCCACCCCCCAGCAGTCAGGGGCACCCTCCACCAGGCCTCCACTCATGTCCAACTCATGTCTCCCTGCACCCCCACCCCTTAGCAGTCAGGGGCACCCTCCACCAGGCCCCCACTAATGTCCCCCTGCACCCCCACCCCCCAGCAGCCAGGGGCACCCTCCACCAGGCCCCCACTCATGTCCCCCTGCACCCACACCCCCCAGCAGTGCAGGGCACCCTCCACCAGGCCCCCACTCATGTCCCCCTGCACTCCCACCCCCCAGCAGTGTAGGGCACCCTCCACCAGGCCCCCACTCATGTCCCCCTGCACCCCCACCCACCAGCAACCAGGGGCACCCTCCACCAGGCCCCCACTCATGTCCAACTCATGTCTCCCAGCACCCCCACCACCCAGCAGTCAGGGGCATCCTCCACCAGGCCCCCACTCATGTCCAACTCATGTCTCCCTGCACCCCAACCCCCCAGCAGTCAGGGGCACCCTCCACCAGGCCCCCACTCATGTCCCCCTGCACCTTCTCCCACCAGCATCCAGGGGCACCCTCCACCAGGCCCCCACTCATTTCCCCCTGCACCCCCACCCACCAGCAGCCAGGGGCACCCTCCACCAGGCCCCCACTCATGTCCAACTCATGTCTCCCAGCACCCCTACCCCCCAGCAGTAAGGGGTACCTTCCACCAGGCCCCCACTCATGTCCAACTCATGTCTCCCTGCATCCCCACCCCCCAGCAGTCAGGGGCACCCTCCACCAGGCCCCCATTGATGTCCCCCTGCACTCCCACCCCCCAGCAGTGCAGGGCATCCTCCACCAGGCCCCCACTCATGTCCCCCTGCACCCCCAACCCCCCAGCAGTCAGGGGCACCCTCCACCAGGCCCCCACTCATGCCTCCCTGCACCCCCACCCCCCAGCAGTCAGGGGCACCCTCCACCATGCCCACACTAATGTCCCCCTGCACCACCACACCCCAGCAGCCAGGGGCACCCTCCACCAGGCCCCAACTCATGTCCCCCTGCGCCCCCACCCCCCAGCAGTGCAGGGCACCCTCCAACAGGCCCCCACTCATGTCCCCCTGCACTCCCACACCCAGCAGTGCAGGGCACCCTCCACCAGGCCCCCACTCATGTCCCCCTGCACCCCCACCAACCAGCAGCCAGGGGCACCCTCCACCAGGCCCCCACTCATCTCCAAATCATGTCTCCCAGCACCCCCACCCCCCAGCAGTGCAGGGCACCCTCCACCAGGCCCCCACTCATGTCCAACTCATGTCTCCCTGCACCCCCACCCACCAGCAGCCAGGGGCACCCTCCACCAGGCCCCCACACATGTTCAACTCATGTCTCCCAGCACCCCAACCCCCCAGCAGTCAGGGGCACCCTCCACCAGGCCCCCACTCATGTCCAACTCATGTCTCCCTGCACCCCCACCCCCCAGCAGGCAGGGGCACCCTCCACCAGGCCCCCACTCATGTCCCTCTGCACCCCGACCCACCAGCAGCCAGGGGCACTCTCCACCACGCCCCCACTCATATCCAACTCATGTCTCCCAGCACCCCCACCCCCCAGCAGTCAGGGGCACCCTCCACCAGGCCCCCACTCATGTCCAACTCATCCAACTCATGTCTCCCTGCACCCCCACCCCCCATGAGTCAGGGGCACCCTCCACCAGACCCCCACTCATGCCCCCCTGTACCCGCACCCACCAGCATCCAGGGGCACCCTCCACCAGGCCCCCACTGATGTCCCCCTGCACTCCGACCCCCCAGCAGTGCAGGGCACCCTCCACCAGGCCCCCACTCATGTCCCCCTGCACCCCCACCCCCCCAGCAGTCAGGGGCACCCTCCACCAGGCCCCCACTCATGTCTCCCTGCACCCCCACCCCCAGCAGTCAGGGGCACCCTCCACCATGCCCACACTAATGTCCCCCTGCAACCCCACACCCCAGCAGCCAGGGGCACCCTCCACCAGGCCCCCACTCATGTCCCCCTGCACCCCCACCCCCCAGCAGTGCAGGGCACCCTCCACCAGGCCCACACTCATGTCCCCCTGCACTCCCACACTCAGCAGTGCAGGGCACCCTCCACCAGGCCCCCACTCATGTCCCCCTGCACCCCCACCAACCAGCAGCCAGGGGCACCCTCCACCAGGCCCCCACTCATGTCCAACTCATGTCTCCCAGCACCCCCACCCCGCAGCAGTGCAGGGCACCCTCCACCAGGCCCCCACTCATGTCCAACTCATGTCTCCCTGCACCCCCACCCACCAGCAGCCAGGGGAACCCTCCACCAGGCCCCCACTCATGTTCAACTCATGTCTCCCAGCACCCCCACCCCCTAGCAGTCAGGGGCACCCTCCACCACGCCCCCACTAATGTCCCCCTGCACCCCCACCCCCCAGCAGCCCGGGGCACCCTCCACCAGGCCCCCACTCATGTCCCCCTGCACCCCCACCCCCCAGCAGTGCAGGCCACCCTCCACCAGGCCCCCACTCATGTCCCCCTGCACTCCCACCCCCCAGCAGTGCAGGGCACCCTCCACCAGGCCCCCACTCATGTCCCCCTGCACCACCACCCCCCAGCAGCCAGGGGCACCCTCCACCAGGCCCCCACTCATGTCCCCCTGCACCCACACCCCCCAGCAGTGCAGTGCACCCTCCACCAGGCCCCCACTAATGTCCCCCTGCACTCCCACCCACAGCAGTGCAGGGCACCCTCCACCAGGCCCCCACTCATGTCCCCCTGCACCCCCACCCACCAGCAACCAGGGGCACCCTCCACCAGTCCCCCACTCATGTCCAACTCATGTCTCCCAGCACCCCCACCCCCCAGCAGTCAGGGGCACCCTCCACCAGGCCCCCACTCATGTCCAACTCATGTCTCCCTGCACCCCAACCCCCCAGCAGTCAGGGGCACCCTCCACCAGGCTCCCACTCATGGTCCCCTGCACCTTCTCCCACCAGCATCCAGGGGCACCCTCCACCAGGCCCCCACTCATTTCCCCCCTGCACCCCCACCCACCAGCAGCCAGGGGCACCCTCCACCAGGCCCCCACTCATGTCCAACTCATGTCTCCCAGCACCCCCACCCCCCAGCATTAAGGGGTACCCTCCACCAGGCCCCCACTCATGTCCAACTCATGTCTCCCTGCACCCCCACCCCCCAGCAGTCAGGGGCACCCTCCACCAGGCCCCCACTGATGTCCCCCTGCACTCCCACCCCCCAGCAGTGCAGGGCACCCTCCACCAGGCCCCCACTCATGTCCCCCTGCACCCTCAACCCCCCAGCAGTCAGAGGCACCCTCCACCAGGCCCCCACTCATGCCTCCCTGCACCCCCACCCCCCAGCAGTCAGGGGCACCCTCCATCATGCCCACACTAATGTCCCCCTGCACCACCACACCCCAGCAGCCAGGGGCACCCTCCACCAGGCCCCAACTCCTGTCCCCCTGCACCCCCACCCCCCAGCAGTGCAGGGAACCCTCCAACAGGCCCCCACTCATGTCCCCCTGCACTCCCACACCCAGCAGTGCAGGGCACCCTCCACCAGGCCCCCACTCATGTCCCCCTGCACCCCCACCAACCAGCAGCAAGGGGCACCCTCCACCAGGCCCCCACTCATGTCCAACTCATGTCTCCCAGCACCCCCACCCCCCAGCAGTGCAGGGCACCCTCCACCAGGCCCCCACTCATGTCCAACTCATGTCTCCCTGCACCCCCACCCCCCAGCAGGCAGGGGCACCCTCCACCAGGCCCCCACTCATGTCCCTCTGCACCCCGACCCACCAGCAGCCAGGGGCACCCTCCACCAGGCCCCCACTCATGTCCAACTCATGTCTCCCAGCACCCCCACCCCCCAGCAGTCAGGGGCACCCTCCACCAGGCCCCCACTCATGTCCAACTCATCCAACTCATGTCTCCCTGCACCCCCACCCCCCATGAGTCAGGGGCACCCTCCACCAGACCCCCACTCATGCCCCCCTGTACCCGCACCCACCAGCATCCAGGGGCACCCTCCACCAGGCCCCCACTGATGTCCCCCTGCACTCCTACCTCCCAGGAGTGCAGGGCACCCTCCACCAGGCCCCCACTCATGTCCCCCTGCACCCCCACCCCCCAGCAGTCAGGGGCACCCTCCACCAGGCCCCCACTCATGTCTCCCTGCACCCCCACCCCCCATGAGTCAGGGGCACCCTCCACCAGACCCCCACTCATGCCCCCCTGTACCCGCACCCACCAGCATCCAGGGGCACCCTCCACCAGGCCCCCACTGATGTCCCCCTGCACTCCTACCTCCCAGGAGTGCAGGGCACCCTCCACCAGGCCCCCACTCATGTCCCCCTGCACCCCCACCCCCCAGCAGTCAGGGGCACCCTCCACCAGGCCCCCACTCATGTCTCCCTGCACCCCCACCCCCTAGCAGTCAGGGGCACCCTCCACCAGGCCCCCACTAATGTCCCCCTGCACCCCCACCCCCCAGCAGCCAGGGGCACCCTCCACCAGGCCCCCACTCATGTCCCCCTGCACCCCCACCCCCCAGCAGGGCAGGCAACCCTCCACCAGGCCCCCACTCATGTCCCCCTGCACCCCCACCCCCCAGCAGTGCAGGGCACCCTCCACCAGGCCCCCACTCATGTCCCCCTGCACCCCCACCCACCAGCAGCCAGGGTCACCCTCCTCCAGGCCCCCATTCATGTCCAACTCATGTCTCCCAGCACCCCCAACCCCAGCAGTCAGGGGCACCCTCCACCAGGCCCCAACTCATGTCTCCCTGCACCCCCACCCCCCAGTAGTCAGGGGCACCCTCCAACAGGCCCCCACTCATGTCCCCCTGCACCCCCACCCACCAGCATCCAGGGGCACCCTCCACCAGGCCCCCACTCATGTCCCCCTGCACTCCCACCCCCCAGCAGTGCAGGGCACCCTCCACCAGGCCCCCACTCATGTCCCCCTGCACCCCCACCACCCAGCAGTCAGGGGCACCCTCCACCAGGCCCCCACTCATGTCTCCCTGCACCCCCACCCCCCAGCAGTCAGGGGCACCCTCCACCAGGCCCCCACTAATGTCCCCCTGCACCCCCACCCCCCAGCAGCCAGGGGCATCCTCCACCAGGCCCCCACTCATGTCCCCCTACACCCCCACCCCCCAGCAGTGCAGGGCACCCTCCACCAGGCCCCCACTCATGTCCCCCTGCACTCCCCCCCAGCAGTGCAGGGCACCCTCCACCAGGCCCCCACTCATGTCCAACTCATGTCTCCCAGCACCTCCAACCCCCAGCAGTCAGGGGCACCCTCCACCAGGCCCCCACTCATGTCCCCCTGCACCCCCACCCACCAGCAGCCAGGGGCACCCTCCACCAGGCCCCCACTCATGTCCAACTCATGTCTCCCAGCCCCCCCACCCCCAGAAGTCAGGGGCACCCTCCACCAGGCCCCCACTCATGTCCAACTCATGTCTCCCTGCACCCCCACCCACCAGCAGTCAGGGGCACCCTCCACCAGGCCCCCACTCATGTCCCCCTGCACCCCTACCCCCCAGCAGTGCAGGGCACCCTCCACCAGGCCCCCACTCATGTCCCCCTGCACCCCCACCCACCAGCAGTCAGGGGCACCCTCCACCAGGCTCCCACTCATTTCCAACTCATGTCTCCCTGCACCCCCACCCCCCAGCAGTCAGGGGCACCCTCCACCAGGCCCCCACTCATGTCCCCCTGCACCCCCACCAACCAGCAGCCAGGGGCACCCTCCACCAGGCCCCCACTTATGTCCAACTCATGTCTCCCAGCACCCCCACCCCCAGCAGTCAGGGGCACCCTCCACCAGGCACCAACTCATGTCCAACTCATGTCTCCCTGCACCCCCACCCCCCAGCAGTCAGGGGCACCCTCCACCAGGCCCCCACTCATGTCGCCCTGCACCCCCACCCACCAGCATCCAGGGGAACCCTCCACCAGGCCCCCACTCATGTCCCCCTGCACTCCCACCCCCCAGCAGTGCAGGGCACCCTCCACCAGGCCCCCACTCATGTCCCCCTGCACCCCCACCCCCCAGCAGTCATGAACACCCTCCACCAGGCCCCCACTCATGTCTCCCTGCACCCCCACCCCCCAGCAGTCAGGGGCACCCTCCACCAGGCCCCCACTAATGTCCCCTTACACCCCCACCCACCAGCATCCAGGGGCACCCTCCACCTCGCCCCCACTCATGTCCCCCTGCACCCCACCCACCAGCAGCCAGGGGCACCCTCCACCAGCCCCCCACTCATGTCCAACTCATGTCTCCCAGCACCCCCACCCCCAGCAGTCAGGGGCACCCTCCACCAGGCCCCCACTCATGTCCAACTCATGTCTCCCTGCACCCCCACCCACCAGCAGTCAGGGGCACCCTCCACCAGACCCCCACTCATGTCCCCCTGCACTCCCCCCCAGCAGTGCAGGGCACCCTCCACCAGGCCCCCACTCATGTCCAACTCATGTCTCCCAGCACCTCCAACCCCCAGCAGTCAGGGGCACACTCCACCAGGCCCCCACTCATGTCCCCCTGCACCCCCACCCACCAGCAGCCAGGGGCACCCTCCACCAGGCCCCCACTCATGTCCAACTCATGTCTCCCAGCCCCCCCACCCCCAGAAGTCAGGGGCACCCTCCACCAGGCCCCCACTCATGTCCAACTCATGTCTCCCTGCACCCCCACCCACCAGCAGTCAGGGGCACCCTCCACCAGGCCCCCACTCATGTCCCCCTGCACCCCTACCCCCCAGCAGTGCAGGGCACCCTCCACCAGGCCCCCACTCATGTCCCCCTGCACCCCCACCCACCAGCAGTCAGGGGCACCCTCCACCAGGCTCCCACTCATTTCCAACTCATGTCTCCCTGCACCCCCACCCCCCAGCAGTCAGGGGCACCCTCCACCAGGCCCCCACTCATGTCCCCCTGCACCCCCACCAACCAGCAGCCAGGGGCACCCTCCACCAGGCCCCCACATATGTCCAACTCATGTCTCCCAGCACCCCCACCCCCAGCAGTCAGGGGCACCCTCCACCAGGCATCAACTCATGTCCAACTCATATCTCCCTGCACCCCCACCCCCCAGCAGTCAGGGGCACCCTCCACCAGGCCCCCACTCATGTCGCCCTGCACCCCCACCCACCAGCATCCAGGGGAACCCTCCACCAGGCCCCCACTCATGTCCCCCTGCACTCCCACCCCCCAGCAGTGCAGGGCACCCTCCACCAGGCCCCCACTCATGTCCCCCTGCACCCCCACCCCCCAGCAGTCATGAACACCCTCCACCAGGCCCCCACTCATGTCTCCCTGCACCCCCACCCCCCAGCAGTCAGGGGCACCCTCCACCAGGCCCCCACTAATGTCCCCTTACACCCCCACCCACCAGCATCCAGGGGCACCCTCCACCTCGCCCCCACTCATGTCCCCCTGCACCCCACCCACCAGCAGCCAGGGGCACCCTCCACCAGCCCCCCACTCATGTCCAACTCATGTCTCCCAGCACCCCCACCCCCAGCAGTCAGGGGCACCCTCCACCAGGCCCCCACTCATGTCCAACTCATGTCTCCCTGCACCCCCACCCACCAACAGTCAGGGGCACCCTCCACCAGGCCCCCACTCATGTCCCCCTGCACCCCTACCCCCCAGCAGTGCAGGGCACCCTCCACCAGGCCCCCACTCATGTCCTCCTGCACCCCCACCCACCAGCAGTGCAGGGCACCCTCCAGGGCACCCTCCACCAGGCCCCCACTCATGTCCCCCTGCACCCCCACCACCCAGCAGTCAGGGGCACCCTCCACCAGGCCCCCACTCATGTCTCCCTGCACCCCCACCCCCCAGCAGTCAGGGGCACCCTCCACCAGGCCTCCACTAATGTCCCCCTGCACCCCCACCCCCCAGCAGCCAGGGGCATCCTCCACCAGGCCCCCACTCATGTCCCCCTACACCCCCACCCCCCAGCAGTGCAGGGCACCCTCCACCAGGCCCCCACTCATGTCCCCCTGCAGTCCCCCCCAGCAGTGCAGGGCACCCTCCACCAGGCCCCCACTCATGTCCAACTCATGTCTCCCAGCACCTCCAACCCCCAGCAGTCAGGGGCACCCTCCACCAGGCCCCCACTCATGTCCCCCTGCACCCCCACCCACCAGCAGCCAGGGGCACCCTCCACCAGGCCCTCACTCATGTCCAACTCATGTCTCCCAGCACCCCCACCCCCAGCAGTCAGGGGCACCCTCCACCAGGCCCCCACTCATGTCCAACTCATGTCTCCCTGCTCCCCCACCCACCAGCAGTCAGGGGCACCCTCCACCAGGCCCCCACTCATGTCCCCCTGCACCCCTACCCCCCCAGCAGTGCAGGGCACCCTCCACCAGGCCCCCACTCATGTCCCCCTGCACCCCCACCCACCAGCAGTCAGGGGCACCCTCCACCAGGCTCCCACTCATTTCCAACTCATGTCTCCCTGCACCCCCACCCCCCAGCAGTCAGGGGCACCCTCCACCAGGCCCCCACTCATGTCCCCCTGCACCCCGACCAACCAGCAGCCAGGGCACCCTCCACCAGGCCCCCACTTATGTCCAACTCATGTCTCCCAGCACCCCCACCCCCAGCAGTCAGGGGCACCCTCCACCAGGCACCAACTCATGTCCAACTCATGTCTCCCTGCACCCCCACCCCCCAGCAGTCAGGGGCACCCTCCACCAGGCCCCCACTCATGTCGCCCTGCACCCCCACCCACCAGCATCCAGGGGAACCCTCCACCAGGCCCCCACTCATGTCCCCCTGCACTCCCACCCCCCAGCAGTGCAGGGCACCCTCCACCAGGCCCCCACTCATGTCCCCCTGCACCCCCACCCCCCAGCAGTCAGGAACACCCTCCACCAGGCCCCCACTCATGTCTCCCTGCACCCCCACCCCCCAGCAGTCAGGGGCACCCTCCACCAGGCCCCCACTAATGTCCCCTTGCACCCCCACCCACCAGCATCCAGGGGCACCCTCCACCTCGCCCCCACTCATGTCCCCCTGCACCCCCACCCACCAGCAGCCAGGGGCACCCTCCACCAGCCCCCCACTCATGTCCAACTCATGTCTCCCAGCACCCCCACCCCCAGCAGTCAGGGGCACCCTCCACCAGGCCCCCACTCATGTCCAACTCATGTCTCCCTGCACCCCCACCCACCAGCAGTCAGGGGCACCCTCCACCAGGCCCCCACTCATGTCCCCCTGCACCCCTACCCCCCAGCAGTGCAGGGCACCCTCCACCAGGCCCCCACTCATGTCCTCCTGCACCCCCACCCACCAGCAGTCAGGGGCACCCTCCACCAGGCTCCCACTCATTTCCAACTCATGTCTCCCTGCACCCCCACCCCCCAGCAGTCAGGGGCACCCTCCACCAGGCCCCCACTCATGTCCCCCTGCACCCTCACCCACCAGCATCCAGGGGCACCCTCCACCAGGCCCCCATTCATGTCCCCCTGCACCCCCACTCCCAGCAGTCAGGGGCACCCTCCACCAGGCCCCAACTCATGTCCAACTCATGTCTCCCTGCACCCCCACCCCCCAGCAGTCAGGGGCACCCTCCACCAGGCCCCCACGCATGCCCCCCTGCACCCCCACCCACCAGCATCCAGGGGAACCCTCCACCAGGCCCCCACTCATGTCCCCCTGCACTCCCACCCCCCAGCAGTGCAGGGCACCCTCCACCAGGCCCCCACTCATGGCCCCCTGCACCCCCACCCCCCAGCAGTCAGGAACACCCTCCACCAGGCCCCCACTCATGTCTCCCTGCACCCCCACCCCCCAGCAGTCAGGGGCACCCTCAACCAGGCCCCCACTAATGTCCCCTTGCACCCCCACCCCCCACCAGCCAGGGGCATCCTCCACCAGGCACCCACTCATGTCCCCCTGCACCCCCAAACCACAGCAGTGCAGGGCACCCTCCACCAGGCCCCCACTCATGTCCCCCTGCACTCCCCCCCAGCAGTACAGGGCACCCTCCACCAGGCCCCCACTCATGTCCAACTCATGTCTCCCAGCACCCCCACACCCCAGCAGTCAGGGGCACCCTCCACCAGGCCCCCACTCATGTCCCCCTGCACCCCCACCCACCAGCATCCAGGGGCGCCCAACACCAGGCCCCCACTCATGTCCCCCTGCACCCCCACCCACCAGCAGCCAGGGGCACCCTCCGCCAGGCCCCCACTCATGTCCAACTCATGTCTCCCTGCACCCCCACCCCCCAGCAGTAAGGGGCACCCTCCACCAGGCCCCCACTCATGTCCCCCTGCACCCCCACCCACCAGCATCCAGGGGCACCCTCCACCAGGCCCCCACTCATGTCCCCCTGCACTCCCACCCCCCAACAGTGCAGGGCACCCTCCACCAGGCCCCCACTCATGTCCCCCTGCACCCCCACCACCCAGCAGTCAGGGGCACCCTCCACCAGGCCCCCACTCATGTCTCCCTGCACCCCCAACCCCCAGCAGTCAGGGGCACCCTCCACCAGGCCCCCACTAATGTCCCCCTGCACCCCCACCCCCCAGCATCCAGGGGCATCCTCCACCAGGATCCCACTCATGTCCCCCTGCACCCCCACCCCCCAGCAGTGCAGGGCACCCTCCACCAGGCCCCCACTCATGTCCCCCTGCACTCCCTCCCCAGCAGTGCAGGGAACCCTCCACCAGGCCCCCACTCATGTCCAACTCATGTCCCCCTGCACCCCCACCCACCAGCATCCAGGGGCACCCAACACCAGGCCCCCACTCATGTCCCCCTGCAACCCCACCCACCAGCAGCCAGGAGCACCCTCCACCAGGCCCCCACTCATGTCCAACTCATGTCTCCCAGCACCCTTCACCCCCCAGCAGTCAGGGGTACCCTCCACCAGGCCCCCACTCATGTCCAACTCATGTCTCTCTGCACCCCCACCCCCCAGCAGTCAGGGGCGTCCTCCACCAGGCCCCCACTCATGTCCCCCTGCACCCCCACCCCCCAGCAGTGCAGGGCACCCTCCACCAGGCCCCCCTCATGTCCCCCTGCACCCCCAACCACCAGCAGTCAGGGGCACCCTCCACTAGGCCCCCACTCATGTTCAATTCATGTCTCCCTGCACCCCCACCCCCCAGCAGTCAGGCGCACCCTCCACCAGGCCCCCACTCATGTCCTCCTGCACCCCCACCCACCAGCAGTGCAGGGCACCCTCCAGGGCACCCTCCACCAGGCCCCCACTCATGTCCCCCTGCACCCCCACCACCCAGCAGTCAGGGGCACCCTCCACCAGGCCCCCACTCATGGCCCCCTGCACCCCCACCCCCCAGCAGTCAGGAACACCCTCCACCAGGCCCCCACTCATGTCTCCCTGCACCCCCACCCCCCAGCAGTCAGGGGCACCCTCAACCAGGCCCCCACTAATGTCCCCTTGCACCCCCACCCCCCACCAGCCAGGGGCATCCTCCACCAGGCACCCACTCATGTCCCCCTGCACCCCCAAACCACAGCAGTGCAGGGCACCCTCCACCAGGCCCCCACTCATGTCCCCCTGCACTCCCCCCCCAGCAGTACAGGGCACCCTCCACCAGGCCCCCACTCATGTCCAACTCATGTCTCCCAGCACCCCCACACCCCAGCAGTCAGGGGCACCCTCCACCAGGCCCCCACTCATGTCCCCCTGCACCCCCACCCACCAGCATCCAGGGGCGCCCAACACCAGGCCCCCACTCATGTCCCCCTGCACCCCCACCCACCAGCAGCCAGGGGCACCCTCCGCCAGGCCCCCACTCATGTCCAACTCATGTCTCCCTGCACCCCCACCCCCCAGCAGTAAGGGGCACCCTCCACCAGGCCCCCACTCATGTCCCCCTGCACCCCCACCCACCAGCATCCAGGGGCACCCTCCACCAGGCCCCCACTCATGTCCCCCTGCACTCCCACCCCCCAACAGTGCAGGGCACCCTCCACCAGGCCCCCACTCATGTCCCCCTGCACCCCCACCACCCAGCAGTCAGGGGCACCCTCCACCAGGCCCCCACTCATGTCTCCCTGCACCCCCAACCCCCAGCAGTCAGGGGCACCCTCCACCAGGCCCCCACTAATGTCCCCCTGCACCCCCACCCCCCAGCATCCAGGGGCATCCTCCACCAGGATCCCACTCATGTCCCCCTGCACCCCCACCCCCCAGCAGTGCAGGGCACCCTCCACCAGGCCCCCACTCATGTCCCCCTGCACTCCCTCCCCAGCAGTGCAGGGAACCCTCCACCAGGCCCCCACTCATGTCCAACTCATGTCCCCCTGCACCCCCACCCACCAGCATCCAGGGGCACCCAACACCAGGCCCCCACTCATGTCCCCCTGCAACCCCACCCACCAGCAGCCAGGAGCACCCTCCACCAGGCCCCCACTCATGTCCAACTCATGTCTCCCAGCACCCTTCACCCCCCAGCAGTCAGGGGTACCCTCCACCAGGCCCCCACTCATGTCCAACTCATGTCTCTCTGCACCCCCACCCCCCAGCAGTCAGGGGCGTCCTCCACCAGGCCCCCACTCATGTCCCCCTGCACCCCCACCCCCCAGCAGTGCAGGGCACCCTCCACCAGGCCCCCCTCATGTCCCCCTGCACCCCCAACCACCAGCAGTCAGGGGCACCCTCCACTAGGCCCCCACTCATGTTCAATTCATGTCTCCCTGCACCCCCACCCCCCAGCAGTCAGGCGCACCCTCCACCAGGCCCCCACTCATGTCCTCCTGCACCCCCACCCACCAGCAGTGCAGGGCACCCTCCAGGGCACCCTCCACCAGGCCCCCACTCATGTCCCCCTGCACCCCCACCACCCAGCAGTCAGGGGCACCCTCCACCAGGCCCCCACTCATGTCTCCCTGCACCCCCACCCCCCAGCAGTCAGGGGCACCCTCCACCAGGCCTCCACTAATGTCCCCCTGCACCCCCACCCCCCAGCAGCCAGGGGCATCCTCCACCAGGCCCCCACTCATGTCCCCCTACACCCCCACCCCCCAGCAGTGCAGGGCACCCTCCACCAGGCCCCCACTCATGTCCCCCTGCAGTCCCCCCCAGCAGTGCAGGGCACCCTCCACCAGGCCCCCACTCATGTCCAACTCATGTCTCCCAGCACCTCCAACCCCCAGCAGTCAGGGGCACCCTCCACCAGGCCCCCACTCATGTCCCCCTGCACCCCCACCCACCAGCAGCCAGGGGCACCCTCCACCAGGCCCTCACTCATGTCCAACTCATGTCTCCCAGCACCCCCACCCCCAGCAGTCAGGGGCACCCTCCACCAGGCCCCCACTCATGTCCAACTCATGTCTCCCTGCTCCCCCACCCACCAGCAGTCAGGGGCACCCTCCACCAGGCCCCCACTCATGTCCCCCTGCACCCCTACCCCCCCAGCAGTGCAGGGCACCCTCCACCAGGCCCCCACTCATGTCCCCCTGCACCCCCACCCACCAGCAGTCAGGGGCACCCTCCACCAGGCTCCCACTCATTTCCAACTCATGTCTCCCTGCACCCCCACCCCCCAGCAGTCAGGGGCACCCTCCACCAGGCCCCCACTCATGTCCCCCTGCACCCCGACCAACCAGCAGCCAGGGCACCCTCCACCAGGCCCCCACTTATGTCCATCTCATGTCTCCCAGCACCCCCACCCCCAGCAGTCAGGGGCACCCTCCACCAGGCACCAACTCATGTCCAACTCATGTCTCCCTGCACCCCCAACCCCCAGCAGTCAGGGGCACCCTCCACCAGGCCCCCACTCATGTCGCCCTGCACCCCCACCCACCAGCATCCAGGGGAACCCTCCACCAGGCCCCCACTCATGTCCCCCTGCACTCCCACCCCCCAGCAGTGCAGGGCACCCTCCACCAGGCCCCCACTCATGTCCCCCTGCACCCCCACCCCCCAGCAGTCAGGAACACCCTCCACCAGGCCCCCACTCATGTCTCCCTGCACCCCCACCCCCCAGCAGTCAGGGGCACCCTCCACCAGGCCCCCACTAATGTCCCCTTGCACCCCCACCCACCAGCATCCAGGGGCACCCTCCACCTCGCCCCCACTCATGTCCCCCTGCACCCCCACCCACCAGCAGCCAGGGGCACCCTCCACCAGCCCCCCACTCATGTCCAACTCATGTCTCCCAGCACCCCCACCCCCAGCAGTCAGGGGCACCCTCCACCAGGCCCCCACTCATGTCCAACTCATGTCTCCCTGCACCCCCACCCACCAGCAGTCAGGGGCACCCTCCACCAGGCCCCCACTCATGTCCCCCTGCACCCCTACCCCCCAGCAGTGCAGGGCACCCTCCACCAGGCCCCCACTCATGTCCTCCTGCACCCCCACCCACCAGCAGTCAGGGGCACCCTCCACCAGGCTCCCACTCATTTCCAACTCATGTCTCCCTGCACCCCCACCCCCCAGCAGTCAGGGGCACCCTCCACCAGGCCCCCACTCATGTCCCCCTGCACCCTCACCCACCAGCATCCAGGGGCACCCTCCACCAGGCCCCCATTCATGTCCCCCTGCACCCCCACTCCCAGCAGTCAGGGGCACCCTCCACCAGGCCCCAACTCATGTCCAACTCATGTCTCCCTGCACCCCCACCCCCCAGCAGTCAGGGGCACCCTCCACCAGGCCCCCACGCATGCCCCCCTGCACCCCCACCCACCAGCATCCAGGGGAACCCTCCACCAGGCCCCCACTCATGTCCCCCTGCACTCCCACCCCCCAGCAGTGCAGGGCACCCTCCACCAGGCCCCCACTCATGGCCCCCTGCACCCCCACCCCCCAGCAGTCAGGAACACCCTCCACCAGGCCCCCACTCATGTCTCCCTGCACCCCCACCCCCCAGCAGTCAGGGGCACCCTCCACCAGGCCCCCACTAATGTCCCCTTGCACCCCCACCCCCCACCAGCCAGGGGCATCCTCCACCAGGCACCCACTCATGTCCCCCTGCACCCCCAAACCACAGCAGTGCAGGGCACCCTCCACCAGGCCCCCACTCATGTCCCCCTGCACTCCCCCCCAGCAGTACAGGGCACCCTCCACCAGGCCCCCACTCATGTCCAACTCATGTCTCCCAGCACCCCCACACCCCAGCAGTCAGGGGCACCCTCCACCAGGCCCCCACTCATGTCCCCCTGCACCCCCACCCACCAGCATCCAGGGGCGCCCAACACCAGGCCCCCACTCATGTCCCCCTGCACCCCCACCCACCAGCAGCCAGGGGCACCCTCCGCCAGGCCCCCACTCATGTCCAACTCATGTCTCCCTGCACCCCCACCCCCCAGCAGTCAGGGGCACCCTCCACCAGGCCCCCACTCATGTCCCCCTGCACCCCCACCCACCAGCATCCAGGGGCACCCTCCACCAGGCCCCCACTCATGTCCCCCTGCACTCCCACCCCCCAACAGTGCAGGGCACCCTCCACCAGGCCCCCACTCATGTCCCCCTGCACCCCCACCACCCAGCAGTCAGGGGCACCCTCCACCAGGCCCCCACTCATGTCTCCCTGCACCCCCAACCCCCAGCAGTCAGGGGCACCCTCCACCAGGCCCCCACTAATGTCCCCCTGCACCCCCACCCCCCAGCATCCAGGGGCATCCTCCACCAGGATCCCAATCATGTCCCCCTGCACCCCCACCCCCCAGCAGTGCAGGGCACCCTCCACCAGGCCCCCACTCATGTCCCCCTGCACTCCCTCCCCAGCAGTGCAGGGAACCCTCCACCAGGCCCCCACTCATGTCCAACTCATGTCCCCCTGCACCCCCACCCACCAGCATCCAGGGGCACCCAACACCAGGCCCCCACTCATGTCCCCCTGCAACCCCACCCACCAGCAGCCAGGAGCACCCTCCACCAGGCCCCCACTCATGTCCAACTCATGTCTCCCAGCACCCTTCACCCCCCAGCAGTCAGGGGTACCCTCCACCAGGCCCCCACTCATGTCCAACTCATGTCTCTCTGCACCCCCACCCCCCAGCAGTCAGGGGCACCCTCCACCAGGCCCCCACTCATGTCCCCCTGCACCCCCACCCCCCAGCAGTGCAGGGCACCCTCCACCAGGCCCCCCTCATGTCCCCCTGCACCCCCAACCACCAGCAGTCAGGGGCACCCTCCACTAGGCCCCCACTCATGTTCAATTCATGTCTCCCTGCACCCCCACCCCCCAGCAGTCAGGCGCACCCTCCACCAGGCCCCCACTCATGTCCCCCTGCACCCCCACCCACCAGCAGCCAGGGGCACCCTCCACCAGGCCCCCGCTCATGCCCAACTCATGTCTCCCAGCACCCCCACCCCCCAGCAGTCAGGGGCACCCTCCACCAGGCCCCCACTCATGTCCAACTCATGTCTCCCTGCACCCCCACCCCTTAGCAGTCAGGGGCACTCTCCACCAGGCCCCCACTAATGTCCCCCTGCACCCCCACCCCCCAGCAGCCAGGGGCACCCTCCACCAGGCCCCCACTCATGTCCCCCTGCACCCACACCCCCCAGCAGTGCAGGGCACCCTCCACCAGGCCCCCACTCATGTCCCCCTGCACTCCCACCCCCCAGCAGTGTAGGGCACCCTCCACCAGGCCCCCACTCATGTCCCCCTGCACCCCCACCCACCAGCAACCAGGGGCACCCTCCACCAGGCCCCCACTCATGTCCAACTCATGTCTCCCAGCACCCCCACCACCCAGCAGTCAGGGGCACCCTCCACCAGGCCCCCACTCATGTCCAACTCATGTCTCCCTGCACCCCAACCCCCCAGCAGTCAGGGGCACCCTCCACCAGGCCCCCACTCATGTCCCCCTGCACCTTCTCCCACCAGCATCCAGGGGCACCCTCCACCAGGCCCCCACTCATTTCCCCCTCCACCCCCACCCACCAGCAGCCAGGGGCACCCTCCACCAGGCCCCCACTCATGTCCAACTCATGTCTCCCAGCACCCCCACCCCCCAGCAGTAAGGGGTACCTTCCACCAGGCCCCCACTCATGTCCAACTCATGTCTCCCTGCATCCCCACCCCCCAGCAGTCAGGGGCACCCTCCACCAGGCCCCCATTGATGTCCCCCTGCACTCCCACCCCCCAGCAGTGCAGGGCATCCTCCACCAGGCCCCCACTCATGTCCCCCTGCACCCCAACCCCCCAGCAGTCAGGGGCACCCTCCACCAGGCCCCCACTCATGCCTCCCTGCACCCCCACCCCCCAGCAGTCAGGGGCACCCTCCACCATGCCCACACTAATGTCCCCCTGCACCACCACACCCCAGCAGCCAGGGGCACCCTCCACCAGGCCCCAACTCATGTCCCCCTGCGCCCCCACCCCCCAGCAGTGCAGGGCACCCTCCAACAGGCCCCCACTCATGTCACCCTGCACTCCCACACCCAGCAGTGCAGGGCACCCTCCACCAGGCCCCCACTCATGTCCCCCTGCACCCCCACCAACCAGCAGCCAGGGGCACCCTCCACCAGGCCCCCACTCATCTCCAACTCATGTCTCCCAGCACCCCCAGCCCCCAGCAGTGCAGGGCACCCTCCACCAGGCCCCCACTCATGTCCAACTCATGTCTCCCTGCACCCCCACCCACCAGCAGCCAGGGGCACCCTCCACAAGGCCCCCACACATGTTCAACTCATGTCTCCCAGCACCCCAACCCCCCAGCAGTCAGGGGCACCCTCCACCAGGCCCCCACTCATGTCCAACTCATGTCTCCCTGCACCCCCACCCCCCAGCAGGCAGGGGCACCCTCCACCAGGCCCCCACTCATGTCCCTCTGCACCCCGACCCACCAGCAGCCAGGGGCACTCTCCACCAGGCCCCCACTCATGTCCAACTCATGTCTCCCAGCACCCCCACCCCCCAGCAGTCAGGGGCACCCTCCACCAGGCCCCCACTCATGTCCAACTCATCCAACTCATGTCTCCCTGCACCCCCACCCCCCATGAGTCAGGGGCACCCTCCACCAGACCCCCACTCATGCCCCCCTGTACCCGCACCCACCAGCATCCAGGGGCACCCTCCACAAGGCCCCCACTCATGTCCCCCTGCACCTTCTCCCACCAGCATCCAGGGGCACCCTCCACCAGGCCCCCACTCATTTCCCCCTGCACCCCCACCCACCACCAGCCAGGGGTACCCTCCACCAGGCCCCCACTCATGTCCAACTCATGTCTCCCAGCACCCCCACCCCCCCAGCATTAAGGGGTACCCTCCACCAGGCCCCCACTCATGTCCAACTCATGTCTCCCTGCACCCCCACCCCCCAGCAGTCAGGGGCACCCTCCACCAGGCCCCCACTGATGTCCCCCTGCACTCCCACCCCCCAGCAGTGCAGGGCACCCTCCACCAGGCCCCCACTCATGTCCCCCTGCACCCCCACCCCCCCAGCAGTCAGGGGCACCCTCCACCAGGCCCCCACTCATGCCTCCCTGCACCCCCAACCTCCAGCAGTCAGGGGCACCCTCCACCATGCCCACACTAATGTCCCCCTGCACCACCACACCCCAGCAGCCAGGGGCACCCTCCACCAGGCCCCAACTCATGTCCCCCTGCATCCCCACCCCCCAGCAGTGCAGGGCACCCTCCACCAGGCCCACACTCATGTCCCCCTGCACTCCCATACCCAGCAGTGCAGGGCACCCTCCACCAGGCCCCCACTCATGTCCCCCTGCACCCCCACCAACCAGCAGCCAGGGGCACCCTCCACCAGGCCCCCACTCATGTCCAACTCATGTCTCCCAGCACCCCCACCCCCCAGCAGTGCAGGGCACCCTCCACCAGGCCCCCACTCATGTCCAACTCATGTCTCCCTGCACCGCCACCCACCAGCAGCCAGGGGCACCCTCCACCAGGCCCCCACTCATGTTCAACTCATGTCTCCCAGCACCCCACCCCCTAGCAGTCAGGGGCACCCTCCACCAGGCCCCCACTAATGTCCCCCTGCACCCCCACCCCCCAGCAGCCAGGGGCACCCTCCACCAGGCCCCCACTCATGTCCCCCTGTACCCACACCCCCCAGCAGTGCAGGGCACCCTACACCAGGCCCCCACTCATGTCCCCCTGCACTCCCACCGCCCAGCAGTGCAGGGCACCCTCCACCAGGCCCCCACTCATGTCCAACTACACCCCCACCCACCAGCAGCCAGGGGCACCCTCCACCAGGCCCCCACTCATGTCCAACTCATGTCTCCCAGCACCCCCACCCCCCAGCAGTCAGGGGCACCCTCCACCAGGCCCCCACTCATGTCCAACTCATGTCTCCCTGCACCCCGACCCCCCAGCAGTCAGGGGCACCCTCCACCAGGCCCCCACTCATGTCCCCCTGCACCTTCTCCCACCAGCATCCAGGGGCACCCTCCACCAGGCCCCACTCATTTTCCCCTGCACCCCCACCCACCAGCAGCCAGGGGCACCCTCCACCAGGCCCCCACTCATGTCCAACTCATGTCTCCCAGCACCCCCACCCCCCAGCATTAAGGGGTACCCTCCACCATGCCCCCACTCATGTCCAACTCATGTCTCCCTGCACCCCCACCCCCCAGCAGTCAGGGGCACCCTCCACCAGGCCCCCACTGATGTCCCCCTGCACTCCCACCCCCCAGCAGTGCAGGGCACCCTCCACCAGGCCCCCACTCATGCCTCCCTGCACCCCCACCCCCCAGCAGTCAGGGGCACCCTCCACCATGCCCACACTAATGTCCCCCTGCACCACCACACCCCAGCAGCCAGGGGCACCCTCCACTAGGCCCCAACTCATGTCCCCCTGCACTCCCACCGCCCAGCAGTGCAGGGCACCCTCCACCAGGCCCCCACTCATGTCCAACTACACCCCCACCCACCAGCAGCCAGGGGCACCCTCCACCAGGCCCCCACTCATGTCCAACTCATGTCTCCCAGCACCCCCACCCCCAGCAGTCAGGGGCACCCTCCACCAGGCCCCCACTCATGTCCAACTCATGTCTCCCTGCACCCCGACCCCCCAGCAGTCAGGGGCACCCTCCACCAGGCCCCCACTCATGTCCCCCTGCACCTTCTCCCACCAGCATCCAGGGGCACCCTCCACCAGGCCCCACTCATTTTCCCCTGCACCCCCACCCACCAGCAGCCAGGGGCACCCTCCACCAGGCCCCCACTCATGTCCAACTCATGTCTCCCAGCACCCCCACCCCCCAGCATTAAGGGGTACCCTCCACCATGCCCCCACTCATGTCCAACTCATGTCTCCCTGCACCCCCACCCCCCAGCAGTCAGGGGCACCCTCCACCAGGCCCCCACTGATGTCCCCCTGCACTCCCACCCCCCAGCAGTGCAGGGCACCCTCCACCAGGCCCCCACTCATGCCTCCCTGCACCCCCACCCCCCAGCAGTCAGGGGCACCCTCCACCATGCCCACACTAATGTCCCCCTGCACCACCACACCCCAGCAGCCAGGGGCACCCTCCACTAGGCCCCAACTCATGTCCCCCTGCACCCCCACCTCCCAGCAGTGCAGGGCACCCTCCACCAGGCCCACACTCATGTCCCCATGCACTCCCATACCCAGCAGTGCAGGGCACCCTCCAACAGGCCCCCACTCATGTCCCCCTGCACCTCCACCAACCAGCAGCCTGGGGCACCCTCCACCAGGCCCCCACTCATGTCCAACTCATGTCTCCCAGCACCCCCACCCCCCAGCAGTGCAGGGCACCCTCCACCAGGCCCCCACTCATGTCCAACTCATGTCTCCCTGCACCCCCACCCACCAGCAGCCAGGGGCACCCTCCAACAGGCCCCCACTCATGTTCAACTCATGTCTCCCAGCACCCCCACCCCCTAGCAGTCAGGGGCACCCTCCACCAGGCCCCCACTAATGTCCCCCTGCACCCCCACCCCCCAGCAGCCAGGGGCACCCTCCACCAGGCCCCCACTCATGTCCCCCTGCACCCCCACCCCCAGTAGTGCAGGCCACCCTCCACCAGGCCCCGACTCATGTCCCCCTGCACTCCCACCCCCCAGCAGTGCAGGGCACCCTCCACCAGGCCCCCACTCATGTCCCCCTGCACCCCCACCCACCAGCAGCCAGGGTCACCCTCCACCAGGCCCCCATTCATGTCCAACTCATGTCTCCCAGCGCCCCCAACCCCAGCAGTCAGGGGCACCCTCCACCAGGCCCCAACTCATGTCCAACTCATGTCTCCCTGCACCCCCACCCCCCAGCAGTCAGGGGCACCCTCCACCAGGCCCCCACTCATGTCCCCCTGCACCCCCACCCACCAGCATCCAGGGGCACCCTCCACCAGGCCCCCACTCATGTCCCCCTGCACTCCCACCCCCCAACAGTGCAGGGCACCCTCCACCAGGCCCCCACTCATGTCCCCCTGCACCCCCACCACCCAGCAGTCAGGGGCACCCTCCACCAGGCCCCCACTCATGTCTCCCTGCACCCCCAACCCCCAGCAGTCAGGGGCACCCTCCACCAGGCCCCCACTAATGTCCCCCTGCACCCCCACCCCCCAGCATCCAGGGGCATCCTCCACCAGGATCCCACTCATGTCCCCCTGCACCCCCACCCCCCAGCAGTGCAGGGCACCCTCCACCAGGCCCCCACTCATGTCCCCCTGCACTCCCTCCCCAGCAGTGCAGGGCACCCTCCACCAGGCCCCCACTCATGTCCAACTCATGTCCCCCTGCACCCCCACCCACCAGCATCCAGGGGCACCCAACACCAGGCCCCCACTCATGTCCCCCTGCAACCCCACCCACCAGCAGCCAGGAGCACCCTCCACCAGGCCCCCACTCATGTCCAACTCATGTCTCCCAGCACCCTTCACCCCCCAGCAGTCAGGGGTACCCTCCACCAGGCCCCCACTCATGTCCAACTCATGTCTCTCTGCACCCCCACCCCCCAGCAGTCAGGGGCACCCTCCACCAGGCCCCCACTCATGTCCCCCTGCACCCCCACCCCCCAGCAGTGCAGGGCACCCTCCACCAGGCCCCCCTCATGTCCCCCTGCACCCCCAACCACCAGCAGTCAGGGGCACCCTCCACTAGGCCCCCACTCATGTCCAACTCATGTCTCCCTGCACCCCCACCCCCCAGCAGTCAGGCGCACCCTCCACCAGGCCCCCACTCATGTCCCCCTGCACCCCCACCCACCAGCAGCCAGGGGCACCCTCCACCAGGCCCCCACTCATGCCCAACTCATGTCTCCCAGCACCCCCACCCCCCAGCAGTCAGGGGCACCCTCCACCAGGCCCCCACTCATGTCCAACTCATGTCTCCCTGCACCCCCACCCCTTAGCAGTCAGGGGCACCCTCCACCAGGCCCCCACTAATGTCCCCCTGCACCCCGACCCCCCAGCAGCCAGGGGCACCCTCCACCAGGCCCCCACTCATGTCCCCCTGCATCCACACCCCCCAGCAGTGCAGGGCACCCTCCACCAGGCCCCCACTCATGTCCCCCTGCACTCCCACCCCCCAGCAGTGTAGGGCACCCTCCACCAGGCCCCCACTCATGTCCCCCTGTACCCCCACCCACCAGCAACCAGGGGCACCCTCCACCAGGCCCCCACTCATGTCCAACTCATGTCTCCCAGCACCCCCACCACCCAGCAGTCAGGGGCACCCTCCACGAGGCCCCCACTCATGTCCAACTCATGTCTCCCTGCACCCCAACCCCCCAGCAGTCAGGGGCACCCCCCACCAGGCCCCCACTCATGTCCCCCTGCACCTTCTCCCACCAGCATCCAGGGGCACCCTCCACCAGGCCCCCACTCATTTCCCCCTGCACCCCACCCACCAGCAGCCAGGGGCACCCTCCACCAGGCCCCCACTCATGTCCAACTCATGTCTCCCAGCACCCCCACCCCCCAGCAGTAAGGGGTACCTTCCACCAGGCCCCCACTCATGTCCAACTCATGTCTCCCTGCATCCCCACCCCCCAGCAGTCAGGGGCACCCTCCACCAGGCCCCCATTGATGTCCCCCTGCACTCCCACCCCCCAGCAGTGCAGGGCATCCTCCACCAGGCCCCCACTCATGTCCCCCTGCACCCCCAACCCCCCAGCAGTCAGGGGCACCCTCCACCAGGCCCCCACTCATGCCTCCCTGCACCCCCACCATCCAGCAGTCAGGGGCACCCTCCACCATGCCCACACTAATGTCCCCCTGCACCACCACACCCCAGCAGCCAGGGGCACCCTCCACCAGGCCCCAACTCATGTCCCCCTGCGCCCCCACCCCCCAGCAGTGCAGGGCACCCTCCAACAGGCCCCCACTCATGTCCCCCTGCACTCCCACACCCAGCAGTGCAGGGCACCCTCCACCAGGCCCCCACTCATGTCCCCCTGCACTCCCACCCCCCAGCAGTGTAGGGCACCCTCCACCAGGCCCCCACTCATGTCCCCCTGTACCCCCACCCACCAGCAACCAGGGGCACCCTCCACCAGGCCCCCACTCATGTCCAACTCATGTCTCCCAGCACCCCCACCACCCAGCAGTCAGGGGCACCCTCCACCAGGCCCCCACTCATGTCCAACTCATGTCTCCCTGCACCCCAACCCCCCAGCAGTCAGGGGCACCCTCCACCAGGCCCCCACTCATGTCCCCCTGCACCTTCTCCCACCAGCATCCAGGGGCACCCTCCACCAGGCCCCCACTCATTTCCCCCTGCACCCCCACCCACCAGCAGCCAGGGGCACCCTCCACCAGGCCCCCACTCATGTCCAACTCATGTCTCCCAGCACCCCCACCCCCCAGCAGTAAGGGGTACCTTCCACCAGGCCCCCACTCATGTCCAACTCATGTCTCCCTGCATCCCCACCCCCCAGCAGTCAGGGGCACCCTCCACCAGGCCCCCATTGATGTCCCCCTGCACTCCCACCCCCCAGCAGTGCAGGGCATCCTCCACCAGGCCCCCACTCATGTCCCCCTGCACCCCCAACCCCCCAGCAGTCAGGGGCACCCTCCACCAGGCCCCCACTCATGCCTCCCTGCACCCCCACCCCCCAGCAGTCAGGGGCACCCTCCACCATGCCCACACTAATGTCCCCCTGCACCACCACACCCCAGCAGCCAGGGGCACCCTCCACCAGGCCCCAACTCATGTCCCCCTGCGCCCCCACCCCCCAGCAGTGCAGGGCACCCTCCAACAGGCCCCCACTCATGTCCCCCTGCACTCCCACACCCAGCAGTGCAGGGCACCCTCCACCAGGCCCCCACTCATGTCCCCCTGCACCCCCACCAACCAGCAGCCAGGGGCACCCTCCACCAGGCCCCCACTCATCTCCAACTCATGTCTCCCAGCACCCCCACCCCCCAGCAGTGCAGGGCACCCTCCACCAGGCCCCCACTCATGTCCAACTCATGTCTCCCTGCACCCCCACCCACCAGCAGCCAGGGGCACCATCCACCAGGCCCCCACACATGTTCAACTCATGTCTCCCAGCACCCCAACCCCCCAGCAGTCAGGGGCACCCTCCACCAGGCCCCCACTCATGTCCAACTCATGTCTCCCTGCACCCCCACCCCCCAGCAGGCAGGGGCACCCTCCACCAGGCCCCCACTCATGTCCCTCTGCACCCCGACCCACCAGCAGCCAGGGGCACTCTCCACCACGCCCCCACTCATGTCCAACTCATGTCTCCCAGCACCCCCACCCCCCAGCAGTCAGGGGCACCCTCCACCAGGCCCCCACTCATGTCCAACTCATCCAACTCATGTCTCCCTGCACCCCCACCCCCCATGAGTCAGGGGCACCCTCCACCAGACCCCCACTCATGCCCCCCTGTACCCGCACCCACCAGCATCCAGGGGCACCCTCCACCAGGCCCCCACTGATGTCCCCCTGCACTCCGACCCCCCAGCAGTGCAGGGCACCCTCCACCAGGCCCCCACTCATGTCCCCCTGCACCCCCACCCCCCCAGCAGTCAGGGGCACCCTCCACCAGGCCCCCACTCATGTCTCCCTGCACCCCCACCCCCAGCAGTCAGGGGCACCCTCCACCATGCCCACACTAATGTCCCCCTGCAACCCCACACCCCAGCAGCCAGGGGCACCCTCCACCAGGCCCCCACTCATGTCCCCCTGCACCCCCACCCCCCAGCAGTGCAGGGCACCCTCCACCAGGCCCACACTCATGTCCCCCTGCACTCCCACACCCAGCAGTGCAGGGCACCCTCCACCAGGCCCCCACTCATGTCCCCCTGCACCCCCACCAACCAGCAGCCAGGGGCACCCTCCACCAGGCCCCCACTCATGTCCAACTCATGTCTCCCAGCACCCCCACCCCGCAGCAGTGCAGGGCACCCTCCACCAGGCCCCCACTCATGTCCAACTCATGTCTCCCTGCACCCCCACCCACCAGTGCCCAGGGGAACCCTACACCAGGCCCCCACTCATGTTCAACTCATGTCTCCCAGCACCCCCACCCCCTAGCAGTCAGGGGCACCCTCCACCAGGCCCCCACTAATGTCCCCCTGCACCCCCACCCCCCAGCAGCCCGGGGCACCCTCCACCAGGCCCCCACTCATGTCCCCCTGCACCCCCACCCCCCAGCAGTGCAGGCCACCCTCCACCAGGCCCCCACTCATGTCCCCCTGCACTCCCACCCCCCAGCAGTGCAGGGCACCCTCCACCAGGCCCCCACTCATGTCCCCCTGCACCCCCACCCCCCAGCAGCCAGGGGCACCCTCCACCAGGCCCCCACTCATGTCCCCCTGCACCCACACCCCCCAGCAGTGCAGGGCACCCTCCACCAGGCCCCCACTAATGTCCCCCTGCACTCCCACCCACAGCAGTGCAGGGCACCCTCCACCAGGCCTCCACTCATGTCCCCCTGCACCCCCACCCACCAGCAACCAGGGGCACCCTCCACCAGTCCCCCACTCATGTCCAACTCATGTCTCCCAGCACCCCCACCCCCCAGCAGTCAGGGGCACCCTCCACCAGGCCCCCACTCATGTCCAACTCATGTCTCCCTGCACCCCAACCCCCCAGCAGTCAGGGGCACCCTCCACCAGGCTCCCACTCATGTTCCCCTGCACCTTCTCCCACAGCATCCAGGGGCACCCTCCACCAGGCCCCCACTCATTTCCCCCCTGCACCCCCACCCACCAGCAGCCAGGGGCACCCTCCACCAGGCCCCCACTCATGTCCAACTCATGTCTCCCAGCACCCCCACCCCCCAGCAGTAAGGGGTACCCTCCACCAGGCCCCCACTCATGTCCAACTCATGTCTCCCTGCACCCCCACCCCCCAGCAGTCAGGGGCACCCTCCACCAGGCCCACACTGATGTCCCCCTGCACTCCCACCCCCCAGCAGTGCAGGGCACCCTCCACCAGGCCCCCACTCATGTCCCCCTGCACCCCCAACCCCCCAGCAGTCAGAGGCACCCTCCACCAGGCCCCCACTCATGCCTCCCTGCACCCCCACCCCCCAGCAGTCAGGGGCACCCTCCATCATGCCCACACTAATGTCCCCCTGCACCACCACACCCCAGCAGCCAGGGGCACCCTCCACCAGGCCCCAACTCATGTCCCCCTGCACCCCCACCCCCCAGCAGTGCAGGGAACCCTCCAACAGGCCCCCACTCATGTCCCCCTGCACTCCCACACCCAGCAGTGCAGGGCACCCTCCACCAGGCCCCCACTCATGTCCCCCTGCACCCCCACCAACCAGCAGCAAGGGGCACCCTCCACCAGGCCCCCACTCATGTCCAACTCATGTCTCCCAGCACCCCCACCCCCCAGCAGTGCAGGGCACCCTCCACCAGGCCCCCACTCATGTCCAACTCATGTCTCCCTGCACCCCCACCCCCCAGCAGGCAGGGGCACCCTCCACCAGGCCCCCACTCATGTCCCTCTGCACCCCGACCCACCAGCAGCCAGGGGCACCCTCCACCAGGCCCCCACTCATGTCCAACTCATGTCTCCCAGCACCCCCACCCCCCAGCAGTCAGGGGCACCCTCCACCAGGCCCCCACTCATGTCCAACTCATCCAACTCATGTCTCCCTGCACCCCCACCCCCCATGAGTCAGGGGCACCCTCCACCAGACCCCCACTCATGCCCCCCTGTACCCGCACCCACCAGCATCCAGGGGCACCCTCCACCAGGCCCCCACTGATGTCCCCCTGCACTCCTACCTCCCAGGAGTGCAGGGCACCCTCCACCAGGCCCCCACTCATGTCCCCCTGCACCCCCACCCCCCAGCAGTCAGGGGCACCCTCCACCAGGCCCCCACTCATGTCTCCCTGCACCCCCACCCCCCATGAGTCAGGGGCACCCTCCACCAGACCCCCACTCATGCCCCCCTGTACCCGCACCCACCAGCATCCAGGGGCACCCTCCACCAGGCCCCCACTGATGTCCCCCTGCACTCCTACCTCCCAGGAGTGCAGGGCACCCTCCACCAGGCCCCCACTCATGTCCCCCTGCACCCCCACCCCCCAGCAGTCAGGGGCACCCTCCACCAGGCCCCCACTCATGTCTCCCTGCACCCCCACCCCCTAGCAGTCAGGGGCACCCTCCACCAGGCCCCCACTAATGTCCCCCTGCACCCCCACCCCCCAGCAGCCAGGGGCACCCTCCACCAGGCCCCCACTCATGTCCCCCTGCACCCCCACCCCCCAGCAGGGCAGGCAACCCTCCACCAGGCCCCCACTCATGTCCCCCTGCACCCCCACCCCCCAGCAGTGCAGGGCACCCTCCACCAGGCCCCCACTCATGTCCCCCTGCACCCCCACCCACCAGCAGCCAGGGTCACCCTCCACCAGGCCCCCATTCATGTCCAACTCATGTCTCCCAGCACCCCCAACCCCAGCAGTCAGGGGCACCCTCCACCAGGCCCCAACTCATGTCCAACTCATGTCTCCCTGCACCCCCACCCCCCAGTAGTCAGGGGCACCCTCCAACAGGCCCCCACTCATGTCCCCCTGCACCCCCACCCACCAGCATCCAGGGGCACCCTCCACCAGGCCCCCACTCATGTCCCCCTGCACTCCCACCCCCCAGCAGTGCAGGGCACCCTCCACCAGGCCCCCACTCATGTCCCCCTGCACCCCCACCACCCAGCAGTCAGGGGCACCCTCCACCAGGCCCCCACTCATGTCTCCCTGCACCCCCACCCCCCAGCAGTCAGGGGCACCCTCCACCAGGCCCCCACTAATGTCCCCCTGCACCCCCACCCCCCAGCAGCCAGGGGCATCCTCCACCAGGCCCCCACTCATGTCCCCCTACACCCCCACCCCCCAGCAGTGCAGGGCACCCTCCACCAGGCCCCCACTCATGTCCCCCTGCACTCCCCCCCAGCAGTGCAGGGCACCCTCCACCAGGCCCCCACTCATGTCCAACTCATGTCTCCCAGCACCTCCAACCCCCAGCAGTCAGGGGCACCCTCCACCAGGCCCCCACTCATGTCCCCCTGCACCCCCACCCACCAGCAGCCAGGGGCACCCTCCACCAGGCCCCCACTCATGTCCAACTCATGTCTCCCAGCCCCCCCACCCCCAGAAGTCAGGGGCACCCTCCACCAGGCCCCCACTCATGTCCAACTCATGTCTCCCTGCACCCCCACCCCCCAGCAGTCAGGGGCACCCTCCACCAGGCCCACACTGATGTCCCCCTGCACTCCCACCCCCCAGCAGTGCAGGGCACCCTCCACCAGGCCCCCACTCATGTCCCCCTGCACCCCCAACCCCCCAGCAGTCAGAGGCACCCTCCACCAGGCCCCCACTCATGCCTCCCTGCACCCCCACCCCCCAGCAGTCAGGGGCACCCTCCATCATGCCCACACTAATGTCCCCCTGCACCACCACACCCCAGCAGCCAGGGGCACCCTCCACCAGGCCCCAACTCATGTCCCCCTGCACCCCCACCCCCCAGCAGTGCAGGGCACCCTCCAACAGGCCCCCACTCATGTCCCCCTGCACTCCCACACCCAGCAGTGCAGGGCACCCTCCACCAGGCCCCCACTCATGTCCCCCTGCACTCCCACCCCCCAGCAGTGTAGGGCACCCTCCACCAGGCCCCCACTCATGTCCCCCTGTACCCCCACCCACCAGCAACCAGGGGCACCCTCCACCAGGCCCCCACTCATGTCCAACTCATGTCTCCCAGCACCCCCACCACCCAGCAGTCAGGGGCACCCTCCACCAGGCCCCCACTCATGTCCAACTCATGTCTCCCTGCACCCCAACCCCCCAGCAGTCAGGGGCACCCTCCACCAGGCCCCCACTCATGTCCCCCTGCACCTTCTCCCACCAGCATCCAGGGGCACCCTCCACCAGGCCCCCACTCATTTCCCCCTGCACCCCCACCCACCAGCAGCCAGGGGCACCCTCCACCAGGCCCCCACTCATGTCCAACTCATGTCTCCCAGCACCCCCACCCCCCAGCAGTAAGGGGTACCTTCCACCAGGCCCCCACTCATGTCCAACTCATGTCTCCCTGCATCCCCACCCCCCAGCAGTCAGGGGCACCCTCCACCAGGCCCCCATTGATGTCCCCCTGCACTCCCACCCCCCAGCAGTGCAGGGCATCCTCCACCAGGCCCCCACTCATGTCCCCCTGCACCCCCAACCCCCCAGCAGTCAGGGGCACCCTCCACCAGGCCCCCACTCATGCCTCCCTGCACCCCCACCCCCCAGCAGTCAGGGGCACCCTCCACCATGCCCACACTAATGTCCCCCTGCACCACCACACCCCAGCAGCCAGGGGCACCCTCCACCAGGCCCCAACTCATGTCCCCCTGCGCCCCCACCCCCCAGCAGTGCAGGGCACCCTCCAACAGGCCCCCAGTCATGTCCCCCTGCACTCCCACACCCAGCAGTGCAGGGCACCCTCCACCAGGCCCCCACTCATGTCCCCCTGCACCCCCACCAACCAGCAGCCAGGGGCACCCTCCACCAGGCCCCCACTCATCTCCAACTCATGTCTCCCAGCACCCCCACCCCCCAGCAGTGCAGGGCACCCTCCACCAGGCCCCCACTCATGTCCAACTCATGTCTCCCTGCACCCCCACCCACCAGCAGCCAGGGGCACCATCCACCAGGCCCCCACACATGTTCAACTCATGTCTCCCAGCACCCCAACCCCCCAGCAGTCAGGGGCACCCTCCACCAGGCCCCCACTCATGTCCAACTCATGTCTCCCTGCACCCCCACCCCCCAGCAGGCAGGGGCACCCTCCACCAGGCCCCCACTCATGTCCCTCTGCACCCCGACCCACCAGCAGCCAGGGGCACTCTCCACCACGCCCCCACTCATGTCCAACTCATGTCTCCCAGCACCCCCACCCCCCAGCAGTCAGGGGCACCCTCCACCAGGCCCCCACTCATGTCCAACTCATCCAACTCATGTCTCCCTGCACCCCCACCCCCCATGAGTCAGGGGCACCCTCCACCAGACCCCCACTCATGCCCCCCTGTACCCGCACCCACCAGCATCCAGGGGCACCCTCCACCAGGCCCCCACTGATGTCCCCCTGCACTCCGACCCCCCAGCAGTGCAGGGCACCCTCCACCAGGCCCCCACTCATGTCCCCCTGCACCCCCACCCCCCCAGCAGTCAGGGGCACCCTCCACCAGGCCCCCACTCATGTCTCCCTGCACCCCCACCCCCAGCAGTCAGGGGCACCCTCCACCATGCCCACACTAATGTCCCCCTGCAACCCCACACCCCAGCAGCCAGGGGCACCCTCCACCAGGCCCCCACTCATGTCCCCCTGCACCCCCACCCCCCAGCAGTGCAGGGCACCCTCCACCAGGCCCACACTCATGTCCCCCTGCACTCCCACACCCAGCAGTGCAGGGCACCCTCCACCAGGCCCCCACTCATGTCCCCCTGCACCCCCACCAACCAGCAGCCAGGGGCACCCTCCACCAGGCCCCCACTCATGTCCAACTCATGTCTCCCAGCACCCCCACCCCGCAGCAGTGCAGGGCACCCTCCACCAGGCCCCCACTCATGTCCAACTCATGTCTCCCTGCACCCCCACCCACCAGTGCCCAGGGGAACCCTACACCAGGCCCCCACTCATGTTCAACTCATGTCTCCCAGCACCCCCACCCCCTAGCAGTCAGGGGCACCCTCCACCAGGCCCCCACTAATGTCCCCCTGCACCCCCACCCCCCAGCAGCCCGGGGCACCCTCCACCAGGCCCCCACTCATGTCCCCCTGCACCCCCACCCCCCAGCAGTGCAGGCCACCCTCCACCAGGCCCCCACTCATGTCCCCCTGCACTCCCACCCCCCAGCAGTGCAGGGCACCCTCCACCAGGCCCCCACTCATGTCCCCCTGCACCCCCACCCCCCAGCAGCCAGGGGCACCCTCCACCAGGCCCCCACTCATGTCCCCCTGCACCCACACCCCCCAGCAGTGCAGGGCACCCTCCACCAGGCCCCCACTAATGTCCCCCTGCACTCCCACCCACAGCAGTGCAGGGCACCCTCCACCAGGCCTCCACTCATGTCCCCCTGCACCCCCACCAACCAGCAACCAGGGGCACCCTCCACCAGTCCCCCACTCATGTCCAACTCATGTCTCCCAGCACCCCCACCCCCCAGCAGTCAGGGGCACCCTCCACCAGGCCCCCACTCATGTCCAACTCATGTCTCCCTGCACCCCAACCCCCCAGCAGTCAGGGGCACCCTCCACCAGGCTCCCACTCATGTTCCCCTGCACCTTCTCCCACAGCATCCAGGGGCACCCTCCACCAGGCCCCCACTCATTTCCCCCCTGCACCCCCACCCACCAGCAGCCAGGGGCACCCTCCACCAGGCCCCCACTCATGTCCAACTCATGTCTCCCAGCACCCCCACCCCCCAGCAGTAAGGGGTACCCTCCACCAGGCCCCCACTCATGTCCAACTCATGTCTCCCTGCACCCCCACCCCCCAGCAGTCAGGGGCACCCTCCACCAGGCCCACACTGATGTCCCCCTGCACTCCCACCCCCCAGCAGTGCAGGGCACCCTCCACCAGGCCCCCACTCATGTCCCCCTGCACCCCCAACCCCCCAGCAGTCAGAGGCACCCTCCACCAGGCCCCCACTCATGCCTCCCTGCACCCCCACCCCCCAGCAGTCAGGGGCACCCTCCATCATGCCCACACTAATGTCCCCCTGCACCACCACACCCCAGCAGCCAGGGGCACCCTCCACCAGGCCCCAACTCATGTCCCCCTGCACCCCCACCCCCCAGCAGTGCAGGGAACCCTCCAACAGGCCCCCACTCATGTCCCCCTGCACTCCCACACCCAGCAGTGCAGGGCACCCTCCACCAGGCCCCCACTCATGTCCCCCTGCACCCCCACCAACCAGCAGCAAGGGGCACCCTCCACCAGGCCCCCACTCATGTCCAACTCATGTCTCCCAGCACCCCCACCCCCCAGCAGTGCAGGGCACCCTCCACCAGGCCCCCACTCATGTCCAACTCATGTCTCCCTGCACCCCCACCCCCCAGCAGGCAGGGGCACCCTCCACCAGGCCCCCACTCATGTCCCTCTGCACCCCGACCCACCAGCAGCCAGGGGCACCCTCCACCAGGCCCCCACTCATGTCCAACTCATGTCTCCCAGCACCCCCACCCCCCAGCAGTCAGGGGCACCCTCCACCAGGCCCCCACTCATGTCCAACTCATCCAACTCATGTCTCCCTGCACCCCCACCCCCCATGAGTCAGGGGCACCCTCCACCAGACCCCCACTCATGCCCCCCTGTACCCGCACCCACCAGCATCCAGGGGCACCCTCCACCAGGCCCCCACTGATGTCCCCCTGCACTCCTACCTCCCAGGAGTGCAGGGCACCCTCCACCAGGCCCCCACTCATGTCCCCCTGCACCCCCACCCCCCAGCAGTCAGGGGCACCCTCCACCAGGCCCCCACTCATGTCTCCCTGCACCCCCACCCCCCATGAGTCAGGGGCACCCTCCACCAGACCCCCACTCATGCCCCCCTGTACCCGCACCCACCAGCATCCAGGGGCACCCTCCACCAGGCCCCCACTGATGTCCCCCTGCACTCCTACCTCCCAGGAGTGCAGGGCACCCTCCACCAGGCCCCCACTCATGTCCCCCTGCACCCCCACCCCCCAGCAGTCAGGGGCACCCTCCACCAGGCCCCCACTCATGTCTCCCTGCACCCCCACCCCCTAGCAGTCAGGGGCACCCTCCACCAGGCCCCCACTAATGTCCCCCTGCACCCCCACCCCCCAGCAGCCAGGGGCACCCTCCACCAGGCCCCCACTCATGTCCCCCTGCACCCCCACCCCCCAGCAGGGCAGGCAACCCTCCACCAGGCCCCCACTCATGTCCCCCTGCACCCCCACCCCCCAGCAGTGCAGGGCACCCTCCACCAGGCCCCCACTCATGTCCCCCTGCACCCCCACCCACCAGCAGCCAGGGTCACCCTCCACCAGGCCCCCATTCATGTCCAACTCATGTCTCCCAGCACCCCCAACCCCAGCAGTCAGGGGCACCCTCCACCAGGCCCCAACTCATGTCCAACTCATGTCTCCCTGCACCCCCACCCCCCAGTAGTCAGGGGCACCCTCCAACAGGCCCCCACTCATGTCCCCCTGCACCCCCACCCACCAGCATCCAGGGGCACCCTCCACCAGGCCCCCACTCATGTCCCCCTGCACTCCCACCCCCCAGCAGTGCAGGGCACCCTCCACCAGGCCCCCACTCATGTCCCCCTGCACCCCCACCACCCAGCAGTCAGGGGCACCCTCCACCAGGCCCCCACTCATGTCTCCCTGCACCCCCACCCCCCAGCAGTCAGGGGCACCCTCCACCAGGCCCCCACTAATGTCCCCCTGCACCCCCACCCCCCAGCAGCCAGGGGCATCCTCCACCAGGCCCCCACTCATGTCCCCCTACACCCCCACCCCCCAGCAGTGCAGGGCACCCTCCACCAGGCCCCCACTCATGTCCCCCTGCACTCCCCCCCAGCAGTGCAGGGCACCCTCCACCAGGCCCCCACTCATGTCCAACTCATGTCTCCCAGCACCTCCAACCCCCAGCAGTCAGGGGCACCCTCCACCAGGCCCCCACTCATGTCCCCCTGCACCCCCACCCACCAGCAGCCAGGGGCACCCTCCACCAGGCCCCCACTCATGTCCAACTCATGTCTCCCAGCCCCCCCACCCCCAGAAGTCAGGGGCACCCTCCACCAGGCCCCCACTCATGTCCAACTCATGTCTCCCTGCACCCCCACCCACCAGCAGTCAGGGGCACCCTCCGCCAGGCCCCCACTCATGTCCCCCTGCACCCCTACCCCCCAGCAGTGCAGGGCACCCTCCACCAGGCCCCCACTCATGTCCCCCTGCACCCCCACCCACCAGCAGTCAGGGGCACCCTCCACCAGGCTCCCACTCATTTCCAACTCATGTTTCCCTGCACCCCCACCCCCCAGCAGTCAGGGGCACCCTCCAACAGGCCCCCACTCATGTCCCCTGCACCCCCACCAACCAGCAGCCAGGGGCACCCTCCACCAGGCCCCCACTTATGTCCAACTCATGTCTCCCAGCACCCCCACCCCCAGCAGTCAGGGGCACCCTCCACCAGGCACCAACTCATGTCCAACTCATGTCTCCCTGCACCCCCACCCCCCAGCAGTCAGGGGCACCCTCCACCAGGCCCCCACTCATGTCGCCCTGCACCCCCACCCACCAGCAGCCAGGGGAACCCTCCACCAGGCCCCCACTCATGTTCAACTCATGTTTCCCAGCACCCCCACCCCCTAGCAGTCAGGGGCACCCTCCACCAGGCCCCCACTAATGTCCCCCTGCACCCCCACCCCCCAGCAGCCCGGGGCACCCTCCACCAGGCCCCCACTCATGTCCCCCTGCACCCCCACCCCCCAGCAGTGCAGGCCACCCTCCACCAGGCCCCCACTCATGTCCCCCTGCACTCCCACCCCCCAGCAGTGCCGGGCACCCTCCACCAGGCCCCCACTCATGTCCCCCTGCACCCCCACCTCCCAGCAGCCAGGGGCACCCTCCACCAGGCCCCCACTCATGTCCCCCTGCACCCACACCCCCCAGCAGTGCAGGGCACCCTCCACCAGGCCCCCACTAATGTCCCCCTGCACTCCCACCCACAGCAGTGCAGGGCACCCTCCACCAGGCCCCCACTCATGTCCCCCTGCACCCCCACCCACCAGCAACCAGGGGCACCCTCCACCAGTCCCCCACTCATGTCCAACTCATGTCTCCAAGCACCCCCACCCCCCAGCAGTCAGGGGCACCCTCCACCAGGCCCCCACTCATGTCCAACTCATGTCTCCCTGCACCCCAACCCCCCAGCAGTCAGGGGCACCCTCCACCAGGCTCCCACTCATGTTCCCCTGCACCTTCTCCCACCAGCATCCAGGGGCACCCTCCACCAGGCCCCCACTCATTTCCCCCCTGCACCCCCACCCACCAGCAGCCAGGGGCACCCTCCACCAGGCCCCCACTCATGTCCAACTCATGTCTCCCAGCACCCCCACCCCCCAGCAGTAAGGGGTACCCTCCACCAGGCCCCCACTCATGTCCAACTCATGTCTCCCTGCACCCCCACCCCCAGCAGTCAGGGGCACCCTCCACCAGGCCCACACTGATGTCCCCCTGCACTCCCACCCCCCAGCAGTGCAGGGCACCCTCCACCAGGCCCCCACTCATGTCCCCCTGCACCCCCAACCCCCCAGCAGTCAGAGGCACCCTCCACCAGGCCCCCACTCATGCCTCCCTGCACCCCCACCCCCCAGCAGTCAGGGGCACCCTCCATCATGCCCACACTAATGTCCCCCTGCACCGCCACACCCCAGCAGCCAGGGGCACCCTCCACCAGGCCCCAACTCATGTCCCCCTGCACCCCCACCCCCCAGCAGTGCAGGGAACCCTCCAACAGGCCCCCACTCATGTCCCCCTGCACTCCCACACCCAGCAGTGCAGGGCACCCTCCACCAGGCCCCCACTCATGTCCCCCTGCACCCCCACCAACCAGCAGCAAGGGGCACCCTCCACCAGGCCCCCACTCATGTCCAACTCATGTCTCCAAGCACCCCCACCCCCCAGCAGTGCAGGGCACCCTCCACCAGGCCCCCACTCATGTCCAACTCATGTCTCCCTGCACCCCCACCCCCCAGCAGGCAGGGGCACCCTCCACCAGGCCCCCACTCATGTCCCTCTGCTCCCCGACCCACCAGCAGCCAGGGGCACCCTCCACCAGGCCCCCACTCATGTCCAACTCATGTCTCCCAGCACCCCCACCCCCCAGCAGTCAGGGGCACCCTCCACCAGGCCCCCACTCATGTCCAACTCATCCAACTCATGTCTCCCTGCACCCCCACCCCCCATGAGTCAGGGGCACCCTCCACCAGACCCCCACTCATGCCCCCCTGTACCCGCACCCACCAGCATCCAGGGGCACCCTCCACCAGGCCCCCACTGATGTCCCCCTGCACTCCTACCTCCCAGGAGTGCAGGGCACCCTCCACCAGGCCCCCACTCATGTCCCCCTGCACCCCCACCCCCCAGCAGTCAGGGGCACCCTCCACCAGGCCCCCACTCATGTCTCCCTGCACCCCCACCCCCCATGAGTCAGGGGCACCCTCCACCAGACCCCCACTCATGCCCCCCTGTACCCGCACCCACCAGCATCCAGGGGCACCCTCCACCAGGCCCCCACTGATGTCCCCCTGCACTCCTACCTCCCAGGAGTGCAGGGCACCCTCCACCAGGCCCCCACTCATGTCCCCCTGCACCCCCACCCCCCAGCAGTCAGGGGCACCCTCCACCAGGCCCCCACTCATGTCTCCCTGCACCCCCACCCCCTAGCAGTCAGGGGCACCCTCCACCAGGCCCCCACTAATGTCCCCCTGCACCCCCACCCCCCAGCAGCCAGGGGCACCCTCCACCAGGCCCCCACTCATGTCCCCCTGCACCCCCACCCCCCAGCAGGGCAGGCAACCCTCCGCCAGGCCCCCACTCATGTCCCCCTGCACCCCCACCCCCCAGCAGTGCAGGGCACCCTCCACCAGGCCCCCACTCATGTCCCCCTGCACCCCCACCCACCAGCAGCCAGGGTCACCCTCCACCAGGCCCCCATTCATGTCCAACTCATGTCTCCCAGCACCCCCAACCCCAGCAGTCAGGGGCACCCTCCACCAGGCCCCAACTCATGTCCAACTCATGTCTCCCTGCACCCCCACCCCCCAGTAGTCAGGGGCACCCTCCAACAGGCCCCCACTCATGTCCCCCTGCACCCCCACCCACCAGCATCCAGGGGCACCCTCCACCAGGCCCCCACTCATGTCCCCCTGCACTCCCACCCCCCAGCAGTGCAGGGCACCCTCCACCAGGCCCCCACTCATGTCCCCCTGCACCCCCACCACCCAGCAGTCAGGGGCACCCTCCACCAGGCCCCCACTCATGTCTCCCTGCACCCCCACCCCCCAGCAGTCAGGGCACCCTCCCACCAGGCCCCCACTAATGTCCCCCTGCACCCCCACCCCCCAGCAGCCAGGGGCATCCTCCACCAGGCCCCCACTCATGTCCCCCTACACCCCCACCCCCCAGCAGTGCAGGGCACCCTCCACCAGGCCCCCACTCATGTCCCCCTGCACTCCCCCCCAGCAGTGCAGGGGCACCCTCCACCAGGCCCCCACTCATGTCCAACTCATGTCTCCCAGCACCTCCAACCCCCAGCAGTCAGGGGCACCCTCCACCAGGCCCCCACTCATGTCCCCCTGCACCCCCACCCACCAGCAGCCAGGGGCACCCTCCACCAGGCCCCCACTCATGTCCAACTCATGTCTCCCAGCCCCCCCACCCCCAGAAGTCAGGGGCACCCTCCACCAGGCCCCCACTCATGTCCAACTCATGTCTCCCTGCACCCCCACCCACCAGCAGTCAGGGGCACCCTCCACCAGGCCCCCACTCATGTCCCCCTGCACCCCTACCCCCCAGCAGTGCAGGGCACCCTCCACCAGGCCCCCACTCATGTCCCCCTGCACCCCCACCCACCAGCAGTCAGGGGCACCCTCCACCAGGCTCCCACTCATTTCCAACTCATGTTTCCCTGCACCCCCACCCCCCAGCAGTCAGGGGCACCCTCCACCAGGCCCCCACTCATGTCCCCCTGCACCCCCACCAACCAGCAGCCAGGGGCACCCTCCACCAGGCCCCCACTTATGTCCAACTCATGTCTCCCAGCACCCCCACCCCCAGCAGTCAGGGCACCCTCCACCAGGCACCAACTCATGTCCAACTCATGTCTCCCTGCACCCCCATCCCCCAGCAGTCAGGGGCACCCTCCACCAGGCCCCCACTCATGTCGCCCTGCACCCCCACCCACCAGCATCCAGGGGAACCCTCCACCAGGCCCCCACTCATGTCCCCCTGCACTCCCACCCCCCAGCAGTGCAGGGCACCCTCCACCAGGCCCCCACTCATGTCCCCCTGCACCCCCACCCCCCAGCAGTCATGAACACCCTCCACCAGGCCCCCACTCATGTCTCCCTGCACCCCCACCCCCCAGCAGTCAGGGGCACCCTCCACCAGGCCCCCACTAATGTCCCCTTACACCCCCACCCACCAGCATCCAGGGGCACCCTCCACCTCGCCCCCACTCATGTCCCCCTGCACCCCACCCACCAGCAGCCAGGGGCACCCTCCACCAGCCCCCCACTCATGTCCAACTCATGTCTCCCAGCACCCCCACCCCCAGCAGTCAGGGGCACCCTCCACCAGGCCCCCACTCATGTCCAACTCATGTCTCCCTGCACCCCCACCCACCAGCAGTCAGGGGCACCCTCCACCAGGCCCCCACTCATGTCCCCCTGCACTCCCCCCAGCAGTGCAGGGCACCCTCCACCAGGCCCCCACTCATGTCCAACTCATGTCTCCCAGCACCTCCAACCCCCAGCAGTCAGGGGCACACTCCACCAGGCCCCCACTCATGTCCCCCTGCACCCCCACCCACCAGCAGCCAGGGGCACCCTCCACCAGGCCCCCACTCATGTCCAACTCATGTCTCCCAGCCCCCCCACCCCCAGAAGTCAGGGGCACCCTCCACCAGGCCCCCACTCATGTCCAACTCATGTCTCCCTGCACCCCCACCCACCAGCAGTCAGGGGCACCCTCCACCAGGCCCCCACTCATGTCCCCCTGCACCCCTACCCCCCAGCAGTGCAGGGCACCCTCCACCAGGCCCCCACTCATGTCCCCCTGCACCCCCACCCACCAGCAGTCAGGGGCACCCTCCACCAGGCTCCCACTCATTTCCAACTCATGTCTCCCTGCACCCCCACCCCCCAGCAGTCAGGGGCACCCTCCACCAGGCCCCCACTCATGTCCCCCTGCACCCCCACCAACCAGCAGCCAGGGGCACCCTCCACCAGGCCCCCACTTATGTCCAACTCATGTCTCCCAGCACCCCCACCCCCAGCAGTCAGGGGCACCCTCCACCAGGCACCAACTCATGTCCAACTCATATCTCCCTGCACCCCCACCCCCCAGCAGTCAGGGGCACCCTCCACCAGGCCCCCACTCATGTCGCCCTGCACCCCCACCCACCAGCATCCAGGGGAACCCTCCACCAGGCCCCCACTCATGTCCCCCTGCACTCCCACCCCCCAGCAGTGCAGGGCACCCTCCACCAGGCCCCCACTCATGTCCCCCTGCACCCCCACCCCCCAGCAGTCATGAACACCCTCCACCAGGCCCCCACTCATGTCTCCCTGCACCCCCACCCCCCAGCAGTCAGGGGCACCCTCCACCAGGCCCCCACTAATGTCCCCTTACACCCCCACCCACCAGCATCCAGGGGCACCCTCCACCTCGCCCCCACTCATGTCCCCCTGCACCCCACCCACCAGCAGCCAGGGGCACCCTCCACCAGCCCCCCACTCATGTCCAACTCATGTCTCCCAGCACCCCCACCCCCAGCAGTCAGGGGCACCCTCCACCAGGCCCCCACTCATGTCCAACTCATGTCTCCCTGCACCCCCACCCACCAGCAGTCAGGGGCACCCTCCACCAGGCCCCCACTCATGTCCCCCTGCACCCCTACCCCCCAGCAGTGCAGGGCACCCTCCACCAGGCCCCCACTTATGTCCTCCTGCACCCCCACCCACCAGCAGTGCAGGGCACCCTCCACCAGGCCCCCACTCATGTCCCCCTGCACCCCCACCACCCAGCAGTCAGGGGCACCCTCCACCAGGCCCCCACTCATGTCTCCCTGCACCCCCACCCCCCAGCAGTCAGGGGCACCCTCCACCAGGCCCCCACTAATGTCCCCCTGCACCCCCACCCCCCAGCAGCCAGGGGCATCCTCCACCAGGCCCCCACTCATGTCCCCCTACACCCCCACCCCCCAGCAGTGCAGGGCACCCTCCACCAGGCCCCCACTCATGTCCCCCTGCACTCCCCCCCAGCAGTGCAGGGCACCCTCCACCAGGCCCCCACTCATGTCCAACTCATGTCTCCCAGCACCTCCAACCCCCAGCAGTCAGGGGCACCCTCCACCAGGCCCCCACTCATGTCCCCCTGCACCCCCACCCACCAGCAGCCAGGGGCACCCTCCACCAGGCCCCCACTCATGTCCAACTCATGTCTCCCAGCACCCCCACCCCCAGCAGTCAGGGGCACCCTCCACCAGGCCCCCACTCATGTCCAACTCATGTCTCCCTGCTCCCCCACCCACCAGCAGTCAGGGGCACCCTCCACCAGGCCCCCACTCATGTCCCCCTGCACCCCTACCCCCCCAGCAGTGCAGGGCACCCTCCACCAGGCCCCCACTCATGTCCCCCTGCACCCCCACCCACCAGCAGTCAGGGGCACCCTCCACCAGGCTCCCACTCATTTCCAACTCATGTCTCCCTGCACCCCCACCCCCCAGCAGTCAGGGGCACCCTCCACCAGGCCCCCACTCATGTCCCCCTGCACCCCCACCAACCAGCAGCCAGGGCACCCTCCACCAGGCCCCCACTTATGTCCAACTCATGTCTCCCAGCACCCCCACCCCCAGCAGTCAGGGGCACCCTCCACCAGGCACCAACTCATGTCCAACTCATGTCTCTCTGCACCCCCACCCCCCAGCAGTCAGGGGCACCCTCCACCAGGCCCCCACTCATGTCGCCCTGCACCCCCACCCACCAGCATCCAGGGGAACCCTCCACCAGGCCCCCACTCATGTCCCCCTGCACTCCCACCCCCCAGCAGTGCAGGGCACCCTCCACCAGGCCCCCACTCATGTCCCCCTGCACCCCCACCCCCCAGCAGTCAGGAACACCCTCCACCAGGCCCCCACTCATGTCTCCCTGCACCCCCACCCCCCAGCAGTCAGGGGCACCCTCCACCAGGCCCCCACTAATGTCCCCCTGCACCCCTACCCCCCCAGCAGTGCAGGGCACCCTCCACCAGGCCCCCACTCATGTCCCCCTGCACCCCCACCCACCAGCAGTCAGGGGCACCCTCCACCAGGCTCCCACTCATTTCCAACTCATGTCTCCCTGCACCCCCACCCCCCAGCAGTCAGGGGCACCCTCCACCAGGCCCCCACTCATGTCCCCCTGCACCCCCACCAACCAGCAGCCAGGGCACCCTCCACCAGGCCCCCACTTATGTCCAACTCATGTCTCCCAGCACCCCCACCCCTAGCAGTCAGGGGCACCCTCCACCAGGCACCAACTCATGTCCAACTCATGTCTCTCTGCACCCCCACCCCCCAGCAGTCAGGGGCACCCTCCACCAGGCCCCCACTCATGTCGCCCTGCACCCCCACCCACCAGCATCCAGGGGAACCCTCCACCAGGCCCCCACTCATGTCCCCCTGCACTCCCACCCCCCAGCAGTGCAGGGCACCCTCCACCAGGCCCCCACTCATGTCCCCCTGCACCCCCACCCCCCAGCAGTCAGGAACACCCTCCACCAGGCCCCCACTCATGTCTCCCTGCACCCCCACCCCCCAGCAGTCAGGGGCACCCTCCACCAGGCCCCCACTAATGTCCCCTTGCACCCCCACCCACCAGCATCCAGGGGCACCCTCCACCTCGCCCCCACTCATGTCCCCCTGCACCCCCACCCACCAGCAGCCAGGGGCACCCTCCACCAGCCCCCCACTCATGTCCAACTCATGTCTCCCAGCACCCCCACCCCCAGCAGTCAGGGGCACCCTCCACCAGGCCCCCACTCATGTCCAACTCATGTCTCCCTGCACCCCCACCCACCAGCAGTCAGGGGCACCCTCCACCAGGCCCCCACTCATGTCTCCCTGCACCCCTACCCCCCAGCAGAGCAGGGCACCCTCCACCAGGCCCCCACTCATGTCCTCCTGCACCCCCACCCACCAGCAGTTAGGGGCACCCTCCACCAGGCTCCCACTCATTTCCAACTCATGTCTCCCTGCACCCCCACCCCCCAGCAGTCAGGGGCACCCTCCACCAGGCCCCCACTCGTGTCCCCCTGCACCCTCACCCACCAGCATCCAGGGGCACCCTCCACCAGGCCCCCACTCATGTCCCCCTGCACCCCCACTCCCAGCAGTCAGGGGCACCCTCCACCAGGCCCCAACTCATGTCCAACTCATGTCTCCCTGCACCCCCACCCCCCAGCAGTCAGGGGCACCCTCCACCAGGCCCCCACGCATGCCCCCCTGCACCCCCACCCACCAGCATCCAGGGGAACCCTCCACCAGGCCCCCACTCATGTCCCCCTGCACTCCCACCCCCCAGCAGTGCAGGGCACCCTCCACCAGGCCCCCACTCATGGCCCCCTGCACCCCCACCCCCCAGCAGTCAGGAAGACCCTCCACCAGGCCCCCACTCATGTCTCCCTGCACCCCCACCCCCCAGCAGTCAGGGGCACCCTCCACCAGGCCCCCACTAATGTCCCCTTGCACCCCCACCCCCCACCAGCCAGGGGCATCCTCCACCAGGCACCCACTCATGTCCCCCTGCACCCCCAAACCACAGCAGTGCAGGGCACCCTCCACCAGGCCCCCACTCATGTCCCCCTGCACTCCCCCCCAGCAGTACAGGGCACCCTCCACCAGGCCCCCACTCATGTCCAACTCATGTCTCCCAGCACCCCCACACCCCAGCAGTCAGGGGCACCCTCCACCAGGCCCCCACTCATGCCCCCCTGCACCCCCACCCACCAGCATCCAGGGGCGCCCAACACCAGGCCCCCACTCATGTCCCCCTGCACCCCCACCCACCAGCAGCCAGGGGCACCCTCCGCCAGGCCCCCACTCATGTCCAACTCATGTCTCCCAGCACCCCCACCCCCCAGCAGTCAGAGGCACCCTCCACCAGGCCCCCACTCATGTCCAACTCATGTCTCCCTGCACCCCCACACCCCAGCAGTCAGGGGCACCCTCCACCAGGCCCCCACTCATGTCCCCCTGCACCACCACCCACCAGCATCCAGGGGCACCCTCCACCAGGCCCCCATTCATGTCCCCCTGCACCCCCACCCACCAGCAGCCAGGGGCACCCTCCACCAGGCCCCCACTCATGTCCAACTCATGTCTCCCAGCACCCCCACCCCCCAGCAGTCAGGGGAACCCTCCACCAGGCCCCCGCTCATGTCCAACTCATGTCTCCCTGCACCCCCACCCCCTAGCAGTCAGGGGCACCCTCCACCAGGCCCCCACTAATGTCCCCCTGCACCCCCACCCCCCAGCAGCCAGGGGCACCCTCCACCAGGCCCCCACTCATGTCCCCCTGCACCCCCAACCCCCAGCAGTGCAGGCCACCCTCCACCAGGCCCCCACTCATGTCCCCCTGCACTCCCACCCCCCAGCAGTGCAGGGCACCCTCCACCAGGCCCCCACTCATGTCCCCCTGCACCCCACCCACCAGCAGCCAGGGTCACCCTCCTCCAGGCCCCAATTCATGTCCAACTCATGTCTCCCAGCACCCCCAACCCCAGCAGTCAGGGGCACCCTCCACCAGGCCCCAACTCATGTCCAACTCATGTCTCCCTGCACCCCCACCCCCCAGCAGTCAGGGGCACCCTCCAACAGGCCCCCACTCATGTCCCCCTGAAACCCCACCCACCAGCATCCAGGGGCACCCTCCACCAGGCCCCCACTCATGTCCCCCTGCACTCCCACCCCCCCAGCAGTGCAGGGCACCCTCCACCAGGCCCCCACTCATGTCCCCCTGCACCCCCACCACCCAGCAGTGAGGGGCACCCTCCACCTGGCCCCCACTCATGTCTCCCTGCACCCCCACCCCCCAGCAGTCAGGGGCACCCTCCACCAGGCCCCCACTAATGTCCCCCTGCACCCCCACCCCCCAGCAGCCAGGGGCATCCTCCACCAGGCCCCCACTCATGTCCCCTACACCCCCACCCCCCAGCAGTGCAGGGCACCCTCCACCAGGCCCCCACTCAATTCCCCCTGCACTCCCCCCCCAGCAGTGCAGGGCACCCTCCACCAGGCCCCCACTCATGTCCAACTCATGTCTCCCAGCACCCCCACCCCCCAGCAGTCACGGGCACCCTCCACCAGGCCCCCACTCATGTCCCCCTGCACACCCACCCACCAGCATCCAGGGGAACCCTCCACCAGGCCCCCACTCATGTCCCCCTGCACTCCCACCCCCCAGCAGTGCAGGGCACCCTCCACCAGGCCCCCACTCATGGCCCCCTGCACCCCCACCCCCCAGCAGTCAGGAACACCCTCCACCAGGCCCCCACTCATGTCTCCCTGCACCCCCACCCCCCAGCAGTCAGGGGCACCCTCCACCAGGCCCCCACTAATGTCCCCTTGCACCCCCACCCCCCACCAGCCAGGGGCATCCTCCACCAGGCACCCACTCATGTCCCCCTGCACCCCCAAACCACAGCAGTGCAGGGCACCCTCCACCAGGCCCCCACTCATGTCCCCCTGCACTCCCCCCCAGCAGTACAGGGCACCCTCCACCAGGCCCCCACTCATGTCCAACTCATGTCTCCCAGCACCCCCACACCCCAGCAGTCAGGGGCACCCTCCACCAGGCCCCCACTCATGTCCCCCTGCACCCCCACCCACCAGCATCCAGGGGCGCCCAACACCAGGCCCCCACTCATGTCCCCCTGCACCCCCACCCACCAGCACCCAGGGGCACCCTCCGCCAGGCCCCCACTCATGTCCAACTCATTTCTCCCAGCACCCCCACCCCCCAGCAGTCAGAGGCACCCTCCACCAGGCCCCCACTCATGTCCAACTCATGTCTCCCTGCACCCCCACACCCCAGCAGTCAGGGGCACCCTCCACCAGGCCCCCACTCATGTCCCCCTGCACCACCACCCACCAGCATCCAGGGGCACCCTCCACCAGGCCCCCATTCATGTCCCCCTGCACCCCCACCCACCAGCAGCCAGGGGCACCCTCCACCAGGCCCCCACTCATGTCCAACTCATGTCTCCCAGCACCCCCACCCCCCAGCAGTCAGGGGAACCCTCCACCAGGCCCCCGCTCATGTCCAACTCATGTCTCCCTGCACCCCCACCCCCTAGCAGTCAGGGGCACCCTCCACCAGGCCCCCACTAATGTCCCCCTGCACCCCCACCCCCCAGCAGCCAGGGGCACCCTCCACCAGGCCCCCACTCATGTCCCCCTGCACCCTCACCCCCCAGCAGTGCAGGCCACCCTCCACCAGGCCCCCACTCATGTCCCCCTGCACTCCCACCCCCCAGCAGTGCAGGGCACCCTCCACCAGGCCCCCACTCATGTCCCCCTGCACCCCCACCCACCAGCAGCCAGGGTCACCCTCCTGCAGGCCCCCATTCATGTCCAACTCATGTCTCCCAGCACCCCCAACCCCAGCAGTCAGGGGCACCCTCCACCAGGCCCCAACTCATGTCCAACTCATGTCTCCCTACACCCCCACCCCCAGCAGTCAGGGGCACCCTCCAACAGGCCCCCACTCATGTCCCCCTGCACCCCCACCCACCAGCATCCAGGGGCACCCTCCACCAGGCCCCCACTCATGTCCCCCTGCACCCCCACCACCCAGCAGTCAGGGGCACCCTCCACCTGGCCCCCACTCATGTCCCCCTGCACCCCCACCACCCAGCAGTCAGGGGCACCCTCCACCTGGCCCCCACTCATGTCTCCCTGCACCCCCACCCCCCAGCAGTCAGGGGCACCCTCCACCAGGCCCCCACTAATGTCCCCCTGCACCCCCACCCCCCAGCAGCCAGGGGCATCCTCCACCAGGCCCCCACTCATGCCCCCCTACACCCCCAACCCCCAGCAGTGCAGGGCACCCTCCACCAGGCCCCCACTCATGTCCCCCTGCACTCCCCCCCAGCAGTGCAGGGCACCCTCCACCAGGCCCCCACTCATGTCCAACTCATGTCTCCCAGCACCCCCACCCCCCAGCAGTCACGGGCACCCTCCACCAGGCCCCCACTCATGTCCCCCTGCACCCCCACCCACCAGCATCCAGGGGCACCCAACACCAGGCCCCCACTCATGTCCCCCTGCAACCCCACCCACCAGCAGCCAGGGGCACCCTCCACCAGGCCCCCACTCATGTCCAACTCATGTCTCCCAGCACCCCCACCCCCCAGCAGTCAGGGGCACCCTCCACCAGGCCCCCACTCATGTCCAACCCATGTCTCCCTGCACCCCCACCCCCCAGCAGTCAGGAACACCCTCCACCAGGCCCCCACTCATGTCTCCCTGCACCCCCACCCCCCAGCAGTCAGGGGCACCCTCCACCAGGCCCCCACTCATGTCCCCCTGCACCCCCAAACCCCAGCAGTGCACCCTCCACCAGGACGCCACTCATGTCCCCCTGCACTCCCCCCCCCCAGCAGTACAGGGCACCCTCCACCAGGCCCCCACTCACGTCCAACTCATGTCTCCCAGCACCCCCACACCCCAGCAGTCAGGGGCACCCTCCACCAGGCCCCCACTCATGTCCAACTCATGTCTCCCTGCACCCCCACCCCCCAGCAGTCACGGGCACCCTCCACCAGGCCCCCACTCATGTCCCCCTGCACCCCCACCCACCAGCATCCAGGGGCACCCAACACCAGGCCCCCACTCATGTCCCCCTGCAACCCCACCCACCAGCAGCCAGGGGCACCCTCCACCAGGCCCCCACTCATGTCCAACTCATGTCTCCCAGCACCCCCACCCCCCAGCAGTCAGGGGCACCCTCCACCAGGCCCCCACTCATGTCCAACTCATGTCTCCCTGCACCCCCACCCCCCAGCAGTCAGGGGCACCCTCCACCAGGCCCCCACTCATGTCCCCCTGCACCCCCACCCCCCAGCAGTGCAGGGCACCCCCCACCAGGCCCCCAGTCATGTCCCCCTGCACCCCCACCCACCACCAGTCAGGGGCACCCTAAACTAGGCACCCACTCATGTCCAACTCATGTCTCCCTGCACCCACACCCCCCAGCAGTCAGGGGCACCCTCCACCAGGCCCCCACTCATGTCCCCCTGCACCCCCACCCACCAGCATCCAGGGGCACCCTCCACCAGGCCCCCATTCATGTCCCCCTGCACCCCCACCCACCACCAGTCAGGGGCACCCTAAACTAGGCACCCACTCATGTCCAACTCATGTCTCCCTGCACCCCCAAACCCCAGCAGTGCAGGGCACCCTCCACCAGGCCCCCACTCATGACCCCTGCACTCCCCCCCCAGCAGTACAGGGCACCCTCCACCAGGCCCCCACTCATGTCCAACTCATGTCTCCCAGCACCCCCACACCCCAGCAGTCAGGGGCACCCTCTACCAGGCCCCAACTCATGTCCAACTCATGTCTACCTGCACCCCCACCCCCAGCAGTCAGGGGCACCCTCCAACAGGCCCCCACTCATGTCCCCCTGCACCCCCACCCCCCAGCAGTGCAGGGCACCCCCCACCAGGCCCCCAGTCATGTCCCCCTGCACCCCCACCCACCACCAGTCAGGGGCACCCTAAACTAGGCACCCACTCATGTCCAACTCATGTCTCCCTGCACCCCCACCCCCCAGCAGTCAGGGGCACCCTCCACCAGGCCCCCACTCATGTCCCCCTGCACCCCCACCCACCAGCATCCAGGGGCACCCTCCACCAGGCCCCCATTCATGTCCCCCTGCACCCCACCCACCAGCAGCCAGGGGCATCCTCCACCAGGCCCCCACTCATGTCCAACTCATGTCTCCCAGCACCCCCACCCCCAGCAGTCAGGGGCACCCTCCACCATGCCCCCACTCATGTCCAACTCATGTCTCCCTGCACCCCCACCCCTTAGCAGTCAGGGGCACCCTCCACCAGGCCCCCACTAATGTCCCCCTGCACCCCCACCCCCCAGCAGCCAGGGGCACCCTCCACCAGGCCCAAACTCATGTCCCCCTGCACCCACACCCCCCAGCAGTGCAGGGCACCCTCCACCAGGCCCCCACTCATGTCCCCCTGCACTCCCACCCCCCAGCAGTGCAGGGCACCCTCCACCAGGCCCCCACTCATGTCCAACTGCACCCGCACCCACCAGCAGCCAGGGGCACCCTCCACCAGGCCCCCACTCATGTCCAACTCATGTCTCCCAGCACCCCCACCCCCCAGCAGTCAGGGGCACCCTCCACCAGGCCCCCACTCATGTCCAACTCATGTCTCCCTGCACCCGACCCCCCAGCAGTCAGGGGCACCCTCCACCAGGCCCCCACTCATGTCCCCCTGCACCTTCACCCACCAGCATCCAGGGGCACCCTCCACCAGGCCCCCACTCATTTCCCCCTGCACCCCCACCCACCAGCAGCCAGGGGCACCCTCCACCAGGCCCCCACTCATGTCCAACTCATGTCTCCCAGCACCCCCACTCCCCAGCATTAAGGGGTACCCTCCACCAGGCCCCCACTCATGTCCAACTCATGTCTCCCTGCACCCCCACCCCCCAGCAGTCAGGGGCACCCTCCACCAGGCCCCCACTGATGTCCCCCTGCACTCCCACCCCCCAGCAGTGCAGGGCACCCTCCACCAGGCCCCCACTCATGTCCCCCTGCACCCCCACCCCCCCCAGCAGTCAGGGGCACCCTCCACCAGGCCCCCACTCATGCCTCCCTGCACCCCCAACCCCCAGCAGTCAGGGGCACCCTCCACCATGCCCACACTAATGTCCCCCTGCACCACCACACCCCAGCAGCCAGGGGCACCCTCCACCAGGCCCCAACTCATGTCCCCCTGCACCCCCACCCCCCAGCAGTGCAGGGCACCCTAAACCAGGCCCACACTCATGTCCCCCTGCACTCCCATACCCAGCAGTGCAGGGCACCCTCCACCAGGCCCCCACTCATGTCCCCCTGCACCCCCACCAACCAGCAGCCAGGGGCACCCTCCACCAGGCCCCCACTCATGTCCAACTCATGTCTCCCAGCACCCCCACCCCCCAGCAGTGCAGGGCACCCTCCACCAGGCCCCCACTCATGTCCAACTCATGTCTCCCTGCACCCCCACCCACCAGCAGCCAGGGGCACCCTCCACCAGGCCCCCACTCATGTTCAACTCATGTCTCCCAGCACCCCACCCCCTAGCAGTCAGGGGCACCCTCCACCAGGCCCCCACTAATGTCCCCCTGCACCCCCACCCCCCAGCAGCCAGGGGCACCCTCCACCAGGCCCCCACTCATGTCCCCCTGCACCCACACCCCCCAGTAGTGCAGGGCACCCTCCACCAGGCCCCCACTCATGTCCCCCTGCACTCCCACCGCCCAGCAGTGCAGGGCACCCTCCACCAGGCCCCCACTCATGTCCAACTACACCCCCACCCACCAGCAGCCAGGGGCACCCTCCACCAGGCCCCCACTCATGTCCAACTCATGTCTCCCAGCACCCCCACCCCCCAGCAGTCAGGGGCACCCTCCACCAGGCCCCCACTCATGTCCAACTCATGTCTCCCTGCACCCCGACCCCCCAGCAGTCAGGGGCACCCTCCACCAGGCCCCCACTCATGTCCCCCTGCACCTTCTCCCACCAGCATCCAGGGGCACCCTCCACCAGGCCCCCACTCATTTTCCCCTGCACCCCCACCCACCAGCAGCCAGGGGCACCCTCCACCAGGCCCCCACTCATGTCCAACTCATGTCTCCCAGCACCCCCACCCCCCAGCATTAAGGGGTACCCTCCACCAGGCCCCCACTCATGTCCAACTCATGTCTCCCTGCACCCCCACCCCCCAGCAGTCAGAGGCACCCTCCACCAGGCCGCCACTGATGTCCCCCTGCACTCCCACCCCCCAGCAGTGCAGGGCACCCTCCACCAGGCCCCCACTCATGCCTCCCTGCACCCCCACCCCCCAGCAGTCAGGGGCACCCTCTACCATGCCCACACTAATGTCCCCCTGCACCACCACACCCCAGCAGCCAGGGGCACCCTCCACTAGGCCCCAACTCATGTCGCCCTGCACCCCCACCTCCCAGCAGTGCAGGGCACCCTCCACCAGGCCCACACTCATGTCCCCCTGCACTCCCATACCCAGCAGTGCAGGGCACCCTCCACCAGGCCCTCACTCATGTCCCCCTGCACCTCCACCAACCAGCAGCCAGGGGCACCCTCCACCAGGCCCCCACTCATGTCCAACTCATGTCTCCCAGCACCCCCACCCCCCAGCAGTGCAGGGCACCCTCCACCAGGCCCCCACTCATGTCCAACTCATGTCTCCCTGCACCCCCACCCACCAGCAGCCAGGGGCACCCTCCAACAGGCCCCCATTCATGTTCAACTCATGTCTCCCAGCACCCCCACCCCCTAGCAGTCAGGGGCACCCTCCACCAGGCCCCCACTAATGTCCCCCTGCACCCCCACCCCCCAGCAGCCAGGGGCACCCTCCACCAGGCCCCCACTCATGTCCCCCTGCACCCCCACCCCCCAGTAGTGCAGGCCACCCTCCACCAGGCCCCCACTCATGTCCCCCTGCACTTCCACCCCCCAGCAGTGCAGGGCACCCTCCACCAGGCCCCCACTCATGTCCCCCTGCACCCCCACCCACCAGCAGCCAGGGTCACCCTCCACCAGGCCCCCATTCATGTCCAACTCATGTCTCCCAGTGCCCCCAACCCCAGCAGTCAGGGGCACCCTCCACCAGGCCCCAACTCATGTCCAACTCATGTCTCCCTGCACCCCACCCCCCAGCAGTCAGGGGCACCCTCCACCAGGCCCCCACTCATGTCCCCTTGCACCCCCACCCACCAGCATCCAGGGGCACCCTCCACCAGGCCCCCACTCATGTCCCCCTGCACTCCCACCCCCCAGCAGTGCAGGGCACCCTCCACCAGGCCCCCACTCATGTCCCCCTGCACCCCCACCACCCAGCAGTCAGGGGCACCCTCCACCAGGCCCCCACTCATGTCTCCCTGCACCCCCAACCCCCAGCAGTCAGGGGCACCCTCCACCAGGCCCCCACTAATGTCCCCCTGCACCCCCACCCCCCAGCATCCAGGGGCATCCTCCACCAGGCCCCCACTCATGTCCCCCTGCACCCCCACCCCCCAGCAGTGCAGGGCACCCTCCACCAGGTCCCCACTCATGTCCCCCTGCACTCCCTCCCCAGCAGTGCAGGGCACCCTCCACCAGGGCCCCACTCATGTCCAACTCATGTCTCCCAGCACCCCCAGCAGTCAGGGGCACCCTCCACCAGGCCCCCACTCATGTCCCCCTGCACCCCCACCCCCCAGCATCCAGGGGCACCCAACACCAGGCCCCTACTCATGTCCCCCTGCAACCCCACCCACCAGCAGCCAGGGGCACCCTCCACCAGGCCCCCACTCATGTCCAACTCATGTCTCCCAGCACCCTTCACCCCCCAACAGTCAGGGGCACCCTCCACCAGGCCCCCACTCATGTCCAACTCATGTGTCTCTGCACCCCCACCCCCCAGCAGTTAAGGGCACCCTCCACCAGGCCCCCACTCATGTCCCCCTGCACCCCCACCCCCCAGCAGTGCAGGGCACCCTCCACCAGGCCCCCCTCATGTCCCCCTGCACCCCCACCCACCAGCAGTCAGGGGCACCCTCCACTAGGCCCCCAACCATGTCCAACTCATGTCTCCCTGCACCCCCACCCCCAGCAGTCAGGCGCACCCTCCACCAGGCCCCCACTCATGTCCCCCTGCACCCCCACCCACCAGCAGCCAGGGGCACCCTCCACCAGGCCCCCATTCATGCCCAACTCATGTCTCCCAGCACCCCCACCCCCCAGCAGTCAGGGGCACCCTCCACCAGGCCCCCACTCATGTCCAACTCATGTCTCCCTGCACCCCCACCCCTTAGCAGTCAGGGGCACCCTCCACCAGGCCCCCACTAATGTCCCCCTGCACCCCCACCCCCCAGCAGCCAGGGGCACCCTCCACCAGGCCCCCACTCATGTCCCCCTGCACCCACACCCCCCAGCAGTGCAGGGCACTGTCCACCAGGCCCCCACTCATGTCCCCCTGCGCTCCCACCCCCCAGCAGTGCAGGGCACCCTCCACCAGGCCCCCACTCATGTCCCCCTGCACCCCCACCCACCAGCAACCAGGGGCACCCTCGACCAGGCCCCCACTAATGTCCAACTCATGTCTCCCAGCACCCCCACCACCCAGCAGTCAGGGGCACCCTCCACCAGGCCCCCACTCATGTCCAACTCATGTCTCCCTGCACCCCAACCCCCCATCAGTCAGGGGCACCCTCCACCAGGCCCCCACTCATGTCCCCCTGCACCTTCTCCCACCAGCATCCAGGGGCACCCTCCACCAGGCCCCCACTCATTTCCCCCTGCACCCCCACCCACCAGCAGCCAGGGGCACCCTCCACCAGGCCCCCACTCATGTCCAACTCATGTCTCCCAGCACCCCCACCCCCCAGCAGTAAGGGGTACCTTCCACCAGGCCCCCACCCATGTCCAACTCATGTCTCCCTGCATCCCCACCCCCCAGCAGTCAGGGGCACCCTCCACCAGGCCCCCACTGATGTCCCCCTGCACTCCCACCCCCCAGCAGTGCAGGGCATCCTCCACCAGGCCCCCACTCATGTCCCCCTGCACCCCCAACCCCCCAGCAGTCAGGGGCACCCTCCACCAGGCCCCCACTCATGCCTCCCTGCACCCCCCACCCCCCAGCAGTCAGGGGCACCCTCCACCATGCCCACACTAATGTCCCCCTGCACCACCACACCCCAGCAGCCAGGGGCACCCTCCACCAGGCCCCAACTCATGTCCCCCTGCGCCCCCACCCCCCAGCAGTGCAGGGCACCCTCCAACAGGCCCCCACTCATGTCCCCCCGCACTCCCACACCCAGCAGTGCAGGGCACCCTCCACCAGGCCCCCACTCATGTCCCCCTGCACCCCCACCAACCAGCAGCCAGGGGCACCCTCCACCAGGCCCCCACTCATCTCCAACTCATGTCTCCCAGCACCCCCACCCCCCAGCAGTGCAGGGCACCCTCCACCAGGCCCCCACTCATGTCCAACTCATGTCTCCCTGCACCCCCACCCACCAGCAGCCAGGGGCACCCTCCACCAGGCCCCCACTCATGTTCAACTCATGTCTCCCAGCACCCCAACCCCCCAGCAGTCAGGGGCACCCTCCACCAGGCCCCCACTCATGTCCAACTCATGTCTCCCTGCACCCCCAACCCCCAGCAGGCAGGGGCACCCTCCACCAGGCCCCCACTCATGTCCCTCTGCACCCCGACCCACCAGCAGCCAGGGGCACCCTCCACCAGGCCCCCACTCATGTCCAACTCATGTCTCCAAGCACCCCCACCCCCCAGCAGTCAGGGGCACCCTCCACCAGGCCCCCACTCATGTCCAACTCATCCAACTCATGTCTCCCTGCACCCCCACCCCCCATGAGTCAGGGGCACCCTCCACCAGACCCCCACTCATGCCCCCCTGTACCCGCACCCACCAGCATCCAGGGGCACCCTCCACCAGGCCCCCACTGATGTCCCCCTGCACTCCGACCCCCCAGCAGTGCAGGGCACCTTCCACCAGGCCCCCACTCATGTCCCCCTGCACCCCCACCCCCCTAGCAGTCAGGGGCACCCTCCACCATGCCCACACTAATGTCCCCCTGCAACCCCACACCCCAGCAGCCAGGGGCACCCTCCACCAGGCCCCCACTCATGTCCCCCTGCACCCCCACCCCCCAGCAGTGCAGGGCACCCTCCACCAGGCCCACACTCATGTCCCCCTGCACTCCCACACCCAGCAGTGCAGGGCACCCTCCACCAGGCCCCCACTCATGTCCCCCTGCACCCCCACCAACCAGCAGCCTGGGGCACCCTCCACTAGGCCCCCACTCATGTCCAACTCATGTCTCCCAGCACCCCCACCCCGCAGCAGTGCAGGGCACCCTCCACCAGGCCCCCACTCATGTCCAACTCATGTCTCCCTGCACCCCCACCCACCAGCAGCCAGGGGAAACCTCCACCAGGCCCCCACTCATGTTCAACTCATGTCTCCCAGCACCCCCACCCCCTAGCAGTCAGGGGCACCCTCCACCAGGCCCCCACTAATGTCCCCCTGCACCCCCACCCCCCAGCAGCCAGGGGCACCCTCCACCAGGCCCCCACTCATGTCCCCCTCCACCCCCACCCCCCAGCAGTGCAGGCCACCCTCCACCAGGCCCCCACTCATGTCCCCCTGCACTCCCACCCCCCAGCAGTGCAGGGCACCCTCCACCAGGCCCCCAATCATTTCCCCCTGCACCCCCACCCCCCAGCAGCCAGGGGCACCCTCCACCAGGCCCCCACTCATGTCCCCCTGCACCCACACCCCCCAGCAGTGCAGGGCACCCTCCACCAGGCCCCACTCATGTCCCCCTGCACTCCCACCCACAGCAGTGCAGGGCACCCTCCACCAGGCCCCCACTCATGTCCCCCTGCACCCCCACCCACCAGCAACCAGGGGCACCCTCCACCAGTCCCCCACTCATGTCCAACTCATGTCTACCAGCACCCCCACCCCCCAGCAGTCAGGGGCACCCTCCACCAGGCCCCCACTCATGTCCAACTCATGTCTCCCTGCACCCCAACCCCCAGCAGTCAGGGGCACACTCCACCAGGCCCCCACTCATGTTCCCCTGCACCTTCTCCCACCAGCATCCAGGGGCACCCTCCACCAGGCCCCCACTCATTTCCCCCCTGCACCCCCACCCACCAGCAGCCAGGGGCACCCTCCACCAGGCCCCCACTCATGTCCAACTCATGTCTCCCAGCACCCCCACCCCCCAGCAGTAAGGGGTACCCTCCACCAGGCCCCCACTCATGTCCAACTCATGTCTCCCTGCACCCCCACCCCCCCAGCAGTCAGGGGCACCCTCCACCAGGCCCCCACTGATGTCCCACTGCACTCCCACCCCCCAGCAGTGCAGGGCACCCTCCACCAGGCCCCCACTCATGTCCCCCTGCACCCCCAACCCCCCAGCAGTCAGGGGCACCCTCCACCAGGCCCCCACTCATGCCTCCCTGCACCCCCACCCCCCAGCAGTCAGGGGCACCCTCCATCATGCCCACACTAATGTCCCCCTGCACCACCACACCCCAGCAGCCAGGGGCACCCTCCACCAGGCCCCAACTCATGTCCCCCTGCACCCCCACCCCCCAGCAGTGCAGGGAACCCTCCAACAGGCCCCCACTCATGTCCCCCTGCACTCCCACACCCAGCAGTGCAGGGCACCCTCCACCAGGCCCCCACTCATGTCCCCCTGCACCCCCACCAACCAGCAGCAAGGGGCACCCTCCACCAGGCCCCCACTCATGTCCAACTCATGTCTCCCAGCACCCCCACCCCCCAGCAGTGCAGGGCACCCTCCACCAGGCCCCCACTCATGTCCCCCTGCACCCCCACCCACCAGCATCCAGGGGCACCCTCCACCAGGCCCCCATTCATGTCCCCCTGCACCCCCACCCACCACCAGTCAGGGGCACCCTAAACTAGGCACCCACTCATGTCCAACTCATGTCTCCCTGCACCCCCAAACCCCAGCAGTGCAGGGCACCCTCCACCAGGCCCCCACTCATGTCCCCCCGCACTCCCCCCCCAGCAGTACAGGGCACCCTCCACCAGGCCCCCACTCATGTCCAACTCATGTCTCCCAGCACCCCCACACCCCAGCAGTCAGGGGCACCCTCTACCAGGCCCCCACTCATGTCCAACTCATGTCTCCCTGCACCCCCGCCCCCCAGCAGTCACGGGCACCCTCCACCAGGCCCCCACTCATGTCCCCCTGCACCCCCACCCACCAGCATCCAGGGGCACCCAACACCAGGCCCCCACTCATGTCCCCCTGCAACCCCACCCACCAGCAGCCAGGGGCACCCTCCACCAGGCCCCCACTCATGTCCAACTCATGTCTCCCAGCACCCCCACCCCCCAGCAGTCAGGGGCACCCTCCACCAGGCCCCCACTCATGTCCAACTCATGTCTCCCTGCACCCCCACCCCCCAGCAGTCAGGGGCACCCTCCACCAGGCCCCCACTCATGTCCCCCTGCACCCCCACCCCCCAGCAGTGCAGGGCACCCCCCACCAGGCCCCCAGTCATGTCCCCCTGCACCCCCACCCACCACCAGTCAGGGGCACCCTAAACTAGGCACCCACTCATGTCCAACTCATGTCTCCCTGCACCCCCACCCCCCAGCAGTCAGGGGCACCCTCCACCAGGCCCCCACTCATGTCCCCCTGCACCCCCACCCACCAGCATCCAGGGGCACCCTCCACCAGGCCCCCATTCATGTCCCCCTGCACCCCCACCCACCAGCAGCCAGGGGCATCCTCCACCAGGCCCCCACTCATGTCCAACTCATGTCTCCCAGCACCCCCACCCCCAGCAGTCAGGGGCACCCTCCACCATGCCCCCACTCATGTCCAACTCATGTCTCCCTGCACCCCCACCCCTTAGCAGTCAGGGGCACCCTCCACCAGGCCCCCACTAATGTCCCCCTGCACCCCCACCCCCCAGCAGCCAGGGGCACCCTCCACCAGGCCCACACTCATGTCCCCCTGCACCCACACCCCCCAGCAGTGCAGGGCACCCTCCACCAGGGCCCCACTCATGTCCCCCTGCACTCCCACCCCCCAGCAGTGCAGGGCACCCTCCACCAGGCCCCCACTCATGTCCAACTGCACCCGCACCCACCAGCAGCCAGGGGCACCCTCCACCAGGCCCCCACTCATGTCCAACTCATGTCTCCCAGCACCCCCACCCCCCAGCAGTCAGGGGCACCCTCCTGCAGGCCCCCACTCATGTCCCCCTGCACCTTCTCCCACCAGCATCCAGGGGCACCCTCCACCAGGCCCCCACTCATTTCCCCCTGCACCCCCACCCACCAGCAGCCAGGGGCACCCTCCACCAGGCCCCCACTCATGTCCAACTCATGTCTCCCAGCACCCCCACTCCCCAGCATTAAGGGGTACCCTCCACCAGGCCCCACTCATGTCCAACTCATGTCTCCCTGCACCCCCACCCCCCAGCAGTCAGGGGCACCCTCCACCAGGCCCCCACTGATGTCCACCTGCACTCCCACCCCCCAGCAGTGCAGGGCACCCTCCACCAGGCCCCCACTCATGTCCCCCTGCACCCCCACCCCCCCCAGCAGTCAGGGGCACCCTCCACCAGGCCCCCACTCATGCCTCCCTGCACCCCCAACCCCCAGCAGTCAGGGGCACCCTCCACCATGCCCACACTAATGTCCCCCTGCACCACCACACCCCAGCAGCCAGGGGCACCCTCCACCAGGCCCCAACTCATGTCCCCCTGCACCCCCACCCACCAGCAGCCAGGGGCACCCTCCACCAGCCCCCCACTCATGTCCAACTCATGTCTCCCAGCACCCCCACCCCCAGCAGTCAGGGGCACCCTCCACCAGGCCCCCACTCATGTCCAACTCATGTCTCCCTGCACCCCCACCCACCAGCAGTCAGGGGCACCCTCCACCAGGCCCCCACTCATGTCCCCCTGCACCCCTACCCCCCAGCAGTGCAGGGCACCCTCCACCAGGCCCCCACTCATGTCCTCCTGCACCCCCACCCACCAGCAGTCAGGGGCACCCTCCACCAGGCTCCCACTCATTTCCAACTCATGTCTCCCTGCACCCCCACCCCCCAGCAGTCAGGGGCACCCTCCACCAGGCCCCCACTCATGTCCCCCTGCACCCTCACCCACCAGCATCCAGGGGCACCCTCCACCAGGCCCCCATTCATGTCCCCCTGCACCCCCACTCCCAGCAGTCAGGGGCACCCTCCACCAGGCCCCAACTCATGTCCAACTCATGTCTCCCTGCACCCCCACCCCCCAGCAGTCAGGGGCACCCTCCACCAGGCCCCCACGCATGCCCCCCTGCACCCCCACCCACCAGCATCCAGGGGAACCCTCCACCAGGCCCCCACTCATGTCCCCCTGCACTCCCACCCCCCAGCAGTGCAGGGCACCCTCCACCAGGCCCCCACTCATGGCCCCCTGCACCCCCACCCCCCAGCAGTCAGGAACACCCTCCACCAGGCCCCCACTCATGTCTCCCTGCACCCCCACCCCCCAGCAGTCAGGGGCACCCTCAACCAGGCCCCCACTAATGTCCCCTTGCACCCCCACCCCCCACCAGCCAGGGGCATCCTCCACCAGGCACCCACTCATGTCCCCCTGCACCCCCAAACCACAGCAGTGCAGGGCACCCTCCACCAGGCCCCCACTCATGTCCCCCTGCACTCCCCCCCAGCAGTACAGGGCACCCTCCACCAGGCCCCCACTCATGTCCAACTCATGTCTCCCAGCACCCCCACACCCCAGCAGTCAGGGGCACCCTCCACCAGGCCCCCACTCATGTCCCCCTGCACCCCCACCCACCAGCATCCAGGGGCGCCCAACACCAGGCCCCCACTCATGTCCCCCTGCACCCCCACCCACCAGCAGCCAGGGGCACCCTCCGCCAGGCCCCCACTCATGTCCAACTCATGTCTCCCTGCACCCCCACCCCCCAGCAGTAAGGGGCACCCTCCACCAGGCCCCCACTCATGTCCCCCTGCACCCCCACCCACCAGCATCCAGGGGCACCCTCCACCAGGCCCCCACTCATGTCCCCCTGCACTCCCACCCCCCAACAGTGCAGGGCACCCTCCACCAGGCCCCCACTCATGTCCCCCTGCACCCCCACCACCCAGCAGTCAGGGGCACCCTCCACCAGGCCCCCACTCATGTCTCCCTGCACCCCCAACCCCCAGCAGTCAGGGGCACCCTCCACCAGGCCCCCACTAATGTCCCCCTGCACCCCCACCCCCCAGCATCCAGGGGCATCCTCCACCAGGATCCCACTCATGTCCCCCTGCACCCCCACCCCCCAGCAGTGCAGGGCACCCTCCACCAGGCCCCCACTCATGTCCCCCTGCACTCCCTCCCCAGCAGTGCAGGGAACCCTCCACCAGGCCCCCACTCATGTCCAACTCATGTCCCCCTGCACCCCCACCCACCAGCATCCAGGGGCACCCAACACCAGGCCCCCACTCATGTCCCCCTGCAACCCCACCCACCAGCAGCCAGGAGCACCCTCCACCAGGCCCCCACTCATGTCCAACTCATGTCTCCCAGCACCCTTCACCCCCCAGCAGTCAGGGGTACCCTCCACCAGGCCCCCACTCATGTCCAACTCATGTCTCTCTGCACCCCCACCCCCCAGCAGTCAGGGGCGTCCTCCACCAGGCCCCCACTCATGTCCCCCTGCACCCCCACCCCCCAGCAGTGCAGGGCACCCTCCACCAGGCCCCCCTCATGTCCCCCTGCACCCCCAACCACCAGCAGTCAGGGGCACCCTCCACTAGGCCCCCACTCATGTTCAATTCATGTCTCCCTGCACCCCCACCCCCCAGCAGTCAGGCGCACCCTCCACCAGGCCCCCACTCATGTCCTCCTGCACCCCCACCCACCAGCAGTGCAGGGCACCCTCCAGGGCACCCTCCACCAGGCCCCCACTCATGTCCCCCTGCACCCCCACCACCCAGCAGTCAGGGGCACCCTCCACCAGGCCCCCACTCATGGCCCCCTGCACCCCCACCCCCCAGCAGTCAGGAACACCCTCCACCAGGCCCCCACTCATGTCTCCCTGCACCCCCACCCCCCAGCAGTCAGGGGCACCCTCAACCAGGCCCCCACTAATGTCCCCTTGCACCCCCACCCCCCACCAGCCAGGGGCATCCTCCACCAGGCACCCACTCATGTCCCCCTGCACCCCCAAACCACAGCAGTGCAGGGCACCCTCCACCAGGCCCCCACTCATGTCCCCCTGCACTCCCCCCCCAGCAGTACAGGGCACCCTCCACCAGGCCCCCACTCATGTCCAACTCATGTCTCCCAGCACCCCCACACCCCAGCAGTCAGGGGCACCCTCCACCAGGCCCCCACTCATGTCCCCCTGCACCCCCACCCACCAGCATCCAGGGGCGCCCAACACCAGGCCCCCACTCATGTCCCCCTGCACCCCCACCCACCAGCAGCCAGGGGCACCCTCCGCCAGGCCCCCACTCATGTCCAACTCATGTCTCCCTGCACCCCCACCCCCCAGCAGTAAGGGGCACCCTCCACCAGGCCCCCACTCATGTCCCCCTGCACCCCCACCCACCAGCATCCAGGGGCACCCTCCACCAGGCCCCCACTCATGTCCCCCTGCACTCCCACCCCCCAACAGTGCAGGGCACCCTCCACCAGGCCCCCACTCATGTCCCCCTGCACCCCCACCACCCAGCAGTCAGGGGCACCCTCCACCAGGCCCCCACTCATGTCTCCCTGCACCCCCAACCCCCAGCAGTCAGGGGCACCCTCCACCAGGCCCCCACTAATGTCCCCCTGCACCCCCACCCCCCAGCATCCAGGGGCATCCTCCACCAGGATCCCACTCATGTCCCCCTGCACCCCCACCCCCCAGCAGTGCAGGGCACCCTCCACCAGGCCCCCACTCATGTCCCCCTGCACTCCCTCCCCAGCAGTGCAGGGAACCCTCCACCAGGCCCCCACTCATGTCCAACTCATGTCCCCCTGCACCCCCACCCACCAGCATCCAGGGGCACCCAACACCAGGCCCCCACTCATGTCCCCCTGCAACCCCACCCACCAGCAGCCAGGAGCACCCTCCACCAGGCCCCCACTCATGTCCAACTCATGTCTCCCAGCACCCTTCACCCCCCAGCAGTCAGGGGTACCCTCCACCAGGCCCCCACTCATGTCCAACTCATGTCTCTCTGCACCCCCACCCCCCAGCAGTCAGGGGCGTCCTCCACCAGGCCCCCACTCATGTCCCCCTGCACCCCCACCCCCCAGCAGTGCAGGGCACCCTCCACCAGGCCCCCCTCATGTCCCCCTGCACCCCCAACCACCAGCAGTCAGGGGCACCCTCCACTAGGCCCCCACTCATGTTCAATTCATGTCTCCCTGCACCCCCACCCCCCAGCAGTCAGGCGCACCCTCCACCAGGCCCCCACTCATGTCCTCCTGCACCCCCACCCACCAGCAGTGCAGGGCACCCTCCAGGGCACCCTCCACCAGGCCCCCACTCATGTCCCCCTGCACCCCCACCACCCAGCAGTCAGGGGCACCCTCCACCAGGCCCCCACTCATGTCTCCCTGCACCCCCACCCCCCAGCAGTCAGGGGCACCCTCCACCAGGCCTCCACTAATGTCCCCCTGCACCCCCACCCCCCAGCAGCCAGGGGCATCCTCCACCAGGCCCCCACTCATGTCCCCCTACACCCCCACCCCCCAGCAGTGCAGGGCACCCTCCACCAGGCCCCCACTCATGTCCCCCTGCAGTCCCCCCCAGCAGTGCAGGGCACCCTCCACCAGGCCCCCACTCATGTCCAACTCATGTCTCCCAGCACCTCCAACCCCCAGCAGTCAGGGGCACCCTCCACCAGGCCCCCACTCATGTCCCCCTGCACCCCCACCCACCAGCAGCCAGGGGCACCCTCCACCAGGCCCTCACTCATGTCCAACTCATGTCTCCCAGCACCCCCACCCCCAGCAGTCAGGGGCACCCTCCACCAGGCCCCCACTCATGTCCAACTCATGTCTCCCTGCTCCCCCACCCACCAGCAGTCAGGGGCACCCTCCACCAGGCCCCCACTCATGTCCCCCTGCACCCCTACCCCCCCAGCAGTGCAGGGCACCCTCCACCAGGCCCCCACTCATGTCCCCCTGCACCCCCACCCACCAGCAGTCAGGGGCACCCTCCACCAGGCTCCCACTCATTTCCAACTCATGTCTCCCTGCACCCCCACCCCCCAGCAGTCAGGGGCACCCTCCACCAGGCCCCCACTCATGTCCCCCTGCACCCCGACCAACCAGCAGCCAGGGCACCCTCCACCAGGCCCCCACTTATGTCCAACTCATGTCTCCCAGCACCCCCACCCCCAGCAGTCAGGGGCACCCTCCACCAGGCACCAACTCATGTCCAACTCATGTCTCCCTGCACCCCCACCCCCCAGCAGTCAGGGGCACCCTCCACCAGGCCCCCACTCATGTCGCCCTGCACCCCCACCCACCAGCATCCAGGGGAACCCTCCACCAGGCCCCCACTCATGTCCCCCTGCACTCCCACCCCCCAGCAGTGCAGGGCACCCTCCACCAGGCCCCCACTCATGTCCCCCTGCACCCCCACCCCCCAGCAGTCAGGAACACCCTCCACCAGGCCCCCACTCATGTCTCCCTGCACCCCCACCCCCCAGCAGTCAGGGGCACCCTCCACCAGGCCCCCACTAATGTCCCCTTGCACCCCCACCCACCAGCATCCAGGGGCACCCTCCACCTCGCCCCCACTCATGTCCCCCTGCACCCCCACCCACCAGCAGCCAGGGGCACCCTCCACCAGCCCCCCACTCATGTCCAACTCATGTCTCCCAGCACCCCCACCCCCAGCAGTCAGGGGCACCCTCCACCAGGCCCCCACTCATGTCCAACTCATGTCTCCCTGCACCCCCACCCACCAGCAGTCAGGGGCACCCTCCACCAGGCCCCCACTCATGTCCCCCTGCACCCCTACCCCCCAGCAGTGCAGGGCACCCTCCACCAGGCCCCCACTCATGTCCTCCTGCACCCCCACCCACCAGCAGTCAGGGGCACCCTCCACCAGGCTCCCACTCATTTCCAACTCATGTCTCCCTGCACCCCCACCCCCCAGCAGTCAGGGGCACCCTCCACCAGGCCCCCACTCATGTCCCCCTGCACCCTCACCCACCAGCATCCAGGGGCACCCTCCACCAGGCCCCCATTCATGTCCCCCTGCACCCCCACTCCCAGCAGTCAGGGGCACCCTCCACCAGGCCCCAACTCATGTCCAACTCATGTCTCCCTGCACCCCCACCCCCCAGCAGTCAGGGGCACCCTCCACCAGGCCCCCACGCATGCCCCCCTGCACCCCCACCCACCAGCATCCAGGGGAACCCTCCACCAGGCCCCCACTCATGTCCCCCTGCACTCCCACCCCCCAGCAGTGCAGGGCACCCTCCACCAGGCCCCCACTCATGGCCCCCTGCACCCCCACCCCCCAGCAGTCAGGAACACCCTCCACCAGGCCCCCACTCATGTCTCCCTGCACCCCCACCCCCCAGCAGTCAGGGGCACCCTCCACCAGGCCCCCACTAATGTCCCCTTGCACCCCCACCCCCCACCAGCCAGGGGCATCCTCCACCAGGCACCCACTCATGTCCCCCTGCACCCCCAAACCACAGCAGTGCAGGGCACCCTCCACCAGGCCCCCACTCATGTCCCCCTGCACTCCCCCCCAGCAGTACAGGGCACCCTCCACCAGGCCCCCACTCATGTCCAACTCATGTCTCCCAGCACCCCCACACCCCAGCAGTCAGGGGCACCCTCCACCAGGCCCCCACTCATGTCCCCCTGCACCCCCACCCACCAGCATCCAGGGGCGCCCAACACCAGGCCCCCACTCATGTCCCCCTGCACCCCCACCCACCAGCAGCCAGGGGCACCCTCCGCCAGGCCCCCACTCATGTCCAACTCATGTCTCCCTGCACCCCCACCCCCCAGCAGTCAGGGGCACCCTCCACCAGGCCCCCACTCATGTCCCCCTGCACCCCCACCCACCAGCATCCAGGGGCACCCTCCACCAGGCCCCCACTCATGTCCCCCTGCACTCCCACCCCCCAACAGTGCAGGGCACCCTCCACCAGGCCCCCACTCATGTCCCCCTGCACCCCCACCACCCAGCAGTCAGGGGCACCCTCCACCAGGCCCCCACTCATGTCTCCCTGCACCCCCAACCCCCAGCAGTCAGGGGCACCCTCCACCAGGCCCCCACTAATGTCCCCCTGCACCCCCACCCCCCAGCATCCAGGGGCATCCTCCACCAGGATCCCAATCATGTCCCCCTGCACCCCCACCCCCCAGCAGTGCAGGGCACCCTCCACCAGGCCCCCACTCATGTCCCCCTGCACTCCCTCCCCAGCAGTGCAGGGAACCCTCCACCAGGCCCCCACTCATGTCCAACTCATGTCCCCCTGCACCCCCACCCACCAGCATCCAGGGGCACCCAACACCAGGCCCCCACTCATGTCCCCCTGCAACCCCACCCACCAGCAGCCAGGAGCACCCTCCACCAGGCCCCCACTCATGTCCAACTCATGTCTCCCAGCACCCTTCACCCCCCAGCAGTCAGGGGTACCCTCCACCAGGCCCCCACTCATGTCCAACTCATGTCTCTCTGCACCCCCACCCCCCAGCAGTCAGGGGCACCCTCCACCAGGCCCCCACTCATGTCCCCCTGCACCCCCACCCCCCAGCAGTGCAGGGCACCCTCCACCAGGCCCCCCTCATGTCCCCCTGCACCCCCAACCACCAGCAGTCAGGGGCACCCTCCACTAGGCCCCCACTCATGTTCAATTCATGTCTCCCTGCACCCCCACCCCCCAGCAGTCAGGCGCACCCTCCACCAGGCCCCCACTCATGTCCCCCTGCACCCCCACCCACCAGCAGCCAGGGGCACCCTCCACCAGGCCCCCGCTCATGCCCAACTCATGTCTCCCAGCACCCCCACCCCCCAGCAGTCAGGGGCACCCTCCACCAGGCCCCCACTCATGTCCAACTCATGTCTCCCTGCACCCCCACCCCTTAGCAGTCAGGGGCACTCTCCACCAGGCCCCCACTAATGTCCCCCTGCACCCCCACCCCCCAGCAGCCAGGGGCACCCTCCACCAGGCCCCCACTCATGTCCCCCTGCACCCACACCCCCCAGCAGTGCAGGGCACCCTCCACCAGGCCCCCACTCATGTCCCCCTGCACTCCCACCCCCCAGCAGTGTAGGGCACCCTCCACCAGGCCCCCACTCATGTCCCCCTGCACCCCCACCCACCAGCAACCAGGGGCACCCTCCACCAGGCCCCCACTCATGTCCAACTCATGTCTCCCAGCACCCCCACCACCCAGCAGTCAGGGGCACCCTCCACCAGGCCCCCACTCATGTCCAACTCATGTCTCCCTGCACCCCAACCCCCCAGCAGTCAGGGGCACCCTCCACCAGGCCCCCACTCATGTCCCCCTGCACCTTCTCCCACCAGCATCCAGGGGCACCCTCCACCAGGCCCCCACTCATTTCCCCCTCCACCCCCACCCACCAGCAGCCAGGGGCACCCTCCACCAGGCCCCCACTCATGTCCAACTCATGTCTCCCAGCACCCCCACCCCCCAGCAGTAAGGGGTACCTTCCACCAGGCCCCCACTCATGTCCAACTCATGTCTCCCTGCATCCCCACCCCCCAGCAGTCAGGGGCACCCTCCACCAGGCCCCCATTGATGTCCCCCTGCACTCCCACCCCCCAGCAGTGCAGGGCATCCTCCACCAGGCCCCCACTCATGTCCCCCTGCACCCCAACCCCCCAGCAGTCAGGGGCACCCTCCACCAGGCCCCCACTCATGCCTCCCTGCACCCCCACCCCCCAGCAGTCAGGGGCACCCTCCACCATGCCCACACTAATGTCCCCCTGCACCACCACACCCCAGCAGCCAGGGGCACCCTCCACCAGGCCCCAACTCATGTCCCCCTGCGCCCCCACCCCCCAGCAGTGCAGGGCACCCTCCAACAGGCCCCCACTCATGTCACCCTGCACTCCCACACCCAGCAGTGCAGGGCACCCTCCACCAGGCCCCCACTCATGTCCCCCTGCACCCCCACCAACCAGCAGCCAGGGGCACCCTCCACCAGGCCCCCACTCATCTCCAACTCATGTCTCCCAGCACCCCCAGCCCCCAGCAGTGCAGGGCACCCTCCACCAGGCCCCCACTCATGTCCAACTCATGTCTCCCTGCACCCCCACCCACCAGCAGCCAGGGGCACCCTCCACAAGGCCCCCACACATGTTCAACTCATGTCTCCCAGCACCCCAACCCCCCAGCAGTCAGGGGCACCCTCCACCAGGCCCCCACTCATGTCCAACTCATGTCTCCCTGCACCCCCACCCCCCAGCAGGCAGGGGCACCCTCCACCAGGCCCCCACTCATGTCCCTCTGCACCCCGACCCACCAGCAGCCAGGGGCACTCTCCACCAGGCCCCCACTCATGTCCAACTCATGTCTCCCAGCACCCCCACCCCCCAGCAGTCAGGGGCACCCTCCACCAGGCCCCCACTCATGTCCAACTCATCCAACTCATGTCTCCCTGCACCCCCACCCCCCATGAGTCAGGGGCACCCTCCACCAGACCCCCACTCATGCCCCCCTGTACCCGCACCCACCAGCATCCAGGGGCACCCTCCACAAGGCCCCCACTCATGTCCCCCTGCACCTTCTCCCACCAGCATCCAGGGGCACCCTCCACCAGGCCCCCACTCATTTCCCCCTGCACCCCCACCCACCACCAGCCAGGGGTACCCTCCACCAGGCCCCCACTCATGTCCAACTCATGTCTCCCAGCACCCCCACCCCCCCAGCATTAAGGGGTACCCTCCACCAGGCCCCCACTCATGTCCAACTCATGTCTCCCTGCACCCCCACCCCCCAGCAGTCAGGGGCACCCTCCACCAGGCCCCCACTGATGTCCCCCTGCACTCCCACCCCCCAGCAGTGCAGGGCACCCTCCACCAGGCCCCCACTCATGTCCCCCTGCACCCCCACCCCCCCAGCAGTCAGGGGCACCCTCCACCAGGCCCCCACTCATGCCTCCCTGCACCCCCAACCTCCAGCAGTCAGGGGCACCCTCCACCATGCCCACACTAATGTCCCCCTGCACCACCACACCCCAGCAGCCAGGGGCACCCTCCACCAGGCCCCAACTCATGTCCCCCTGCATCCCCACCCCCCAGCAGTGCAGGGCACCCTCCACCAGGCCCACACTCATGTCCCCCTGCACTCCCATACCCAGCAGTGCAGGGCACCCTCCACCAGGCCCCCACTCATGTCCCCCTGCACCCCCACCAACCAGCAGCCAGGGGCACCCTCCACCAGGCCCCCACTCATGTCCAACTCATGTCTCCCAGCACCCCCACCCCCCAGCAGTGCAGGGCACCCTCCACCAGGCCCCCACTCATGTCCAACTCATGTCTCCCTGCACCCCCACCCACCAGCAGCCAGGGGCACCCTCCACCAGGCCCCCACTCATGTTCAACTCATGTCTCCCAGCACCCCACCCCCTAGCAGTCAGGGGCACCCTCCACCAGGCCCCCACTAATGTCCCCCTGCACCCCCACCCCCCAGCAGCCAGGGGCACCCTCCACCAGGCCCCCACTCATGTCCCCCTGTACCCACACCCCCCAGCAGTGCAGGGCACCCTACACCAGGCCCCCACTCATGTCCCCCTGCACTCCCACCGCCCAGCAGTGCAGGGCACCCTCCACCAGGCCCCCACTCATGTCCAACTACACCCCCACCCACCAGCAGCCAGGGGCACCCTCCACCAGGCCCCCACTCATGTCCAACTCATGTCTCCCAGCACCCCCACCCCCCAGCAGTCAGGGGCACCCTCCACCAGGCCCCCACTCATGTCCAACTCATGTCTCCCTGCACCCCGACCCCCCAGCAGTCAGGGGCACCCTCCACCAGGCCCCCACTCATGTCCCCCTGCACCTTCTCCCACCAGCATCCAGGGGCACCCTCCACCAGGCCCCACTCATTTTCCCCTGCACCCCCACCCACCAGCAGCCAGGGGCACCCTCCACCAGGCCCCCACTCATGTCCAACTCATGTCTCCCAGCACCCCCACCCCCCAGCATTAAGGGGTACCCTCCACCATGCCCCCACTCATGTCCAACTCATGTCTCCCTGCACCCCCACCCCCCAGCAGTCAGGGGCACCCTCCACCAGGCCCCCACTGATGTCCCCCTGCACTCCCACCCCCCAGCAGTGCAGGGCACCCTCCACCAGGCCCCCACTCATGCCTCCCTGCACCCCCACCCCCCAGCAGTCAGGGGCACCCTCCACCATGCCCACACTAATGTCCCCCTGCACCACCACACCCCAGCAGCCAGGGGCACCCTCCACTAGGCCCCAACTCATGTCCCCCTGCACTCCCACCGCCCAGCAGTGCAGGGCACCCTCCACCAGGCCCCCACTCATGTCCAACTACACCCCCACCCACCAGCAGCCAGGGGCACCCTCCACCAGGCCCCCACTCATGTCCAACTCATGTCTCCCAGCACCCCCACCCCCAGCAGTCAGGGGCACCCTCCACCAGGCCCCCACTCATGTCCAACTCATGTCTCCCTGCACCCCGACCCCCCAGCAGTCAGGGGCACCCTCCACCAGGCCCCCACTCATGTCCCCCTGCACCTTCTCCCACCAGCATCCAGGGGCACCCTCCACCAGGCCCCACTCATTTTCCCCTGCACCCCCACCCACCAGCAGCCAGGGGCACCCTCCACCAGGCCCCCACTCATGTCCAACTCATGTCTCCCAGCACCCCCACCCCCCAGCATTAAGGGGTACCCTCCACCATGCCCCCACTCATGTCCAACTCATGTCTCCCTGCACCCCCACCCCCCAGCAGTCAGGGGCACCCTCCACCAGGCCCCCACTGATGTCCCCCTGCACTCCCACCCCCCAGCAGTGCAGGGCACCCTCCACCAGGCCCCCACTCATGCCTCCCTGCACCCCCACCCCCCAGCAGTCAGGGGCACCCTCCACCATGCCCACACTAATGTCCCCCTGCACCACCACACCCCAGCAGCCAGGGGCACCCTCCACTAGGCCCCAACTCATGTCCCCCTGCACCCCCACCTCCCAGCAGTGCAGGGCACCCTCCACCAGGCCCACACTCATGTCCCCATGCACTCCCATACCCAGCAGTGCAGGGCACCCTCCAACAGGCCCCCACTCATGTCCCCCTGCACCTCCACCAACCAGCAGCCTGGGGCACCCTCCACCAGGCCCCCACTCATGTCCAACTCATGTCTCCCAGCACCCCCACCCCCCAGCAGTGCAGGGCACCCTCCACCAGGCCCCCACTCATGTCCAACTCATGTCTCCCTGCACCCCCACCCACCAGCAGCCAGGGGCACCCTCCAACAGGCCCCCACTCATGTTCAACTCATGTCTCCCAGCACCCCCACCCCCTAGCAGTCAGGGGCACCCTCCACCAGGCCCCCACTAATGTCCCCCTGCACCCCCACCCCCCAGCAGCCAGGGGCACCCTCCACCAGGCCCCCACTCATGTCCCCCTGCACCCCCACCCCCAGTAGTGCAGGCCACCCTCCACCAGGCCCCCACTCATGTCCCCCTGCACTCCCACCCCCCAGCAGTGCAGGGCACCCTCCACCAGGCCCCCACTCATGTCCCCCTGCACCCCCACCCACCAGCAGCCAGGGTCACCCTCCACCAGGCCCCCATTCATGTCCAACTCATGTCTCCCAGCGCCCCCAACCCCAGCAGTCAGGGGCACCCTCCACCAGGCCCCAACTCATGTCCAACTCATGTCTCCCTGCACCCCCACCCCCCAGCAGTCAGGGGCACCCTCCACCAGGCCCCCACTCATGTCCCCCTGCACCCCCACCCACCAGCATCCAGGGGCACCCTCCACCAGGCCCCCACTCATGTCCCCCTGCACTCCCACCCCCCAACAGTGCAGGGCACCCTCCACCAGGCCCCCACTCATGTCCCCCTGCACCCCCACCACCCAGCAGTCAGGGGCACCCTCCACCAGGCCCCCACTCATGTCTCCCTGCACCCCCAACCCCCAGCAGTCAGGGGCACCCTCCACCAGGCCCCCACTAATGTCCCCCTGCACCCCCACCCCCCAGCATCCAGGGGCATCCTCCACCAGGATCCCACTCATGTCCCCCTGCACCCCCACCCCCCAGCAGTGCAGGGCACCCTCCACCAGGCCCCCACTCATGTCCCCCTGCACTCCCTCCCCAGCAGTGCAGGGCACCCTCCACCAGGCCCCCACTCATGTCCAACTCATGTCCCCCTGCACCCCCACCCACCAGCATCCAGGGGCACCCAACACCAGGCCCCCACTCATGTCCCCCTGCAACCCCACCCACCAGCAGCCAGGAGCACCCTCCACCAGGCCCCCACTCATGTCCAACTCATGTCTCCCAGCACCCTTCACCCCCCAGCAGTCAGGGGTACCCTCCACCAGGCCCCCACTCATGTCCAACTCATGTCTCTCTGCACCCCCACCCCCCAGCAGTCAGGGGCACCCTCCACCAGGCCCCCACTCATGTCCCCCTGCACCCCCACCCCCCAGCAGTGCAGGGCACCCTCCACCAGGCCCCCCTCATGTCCCCCTGCACCCCCAACCACCAGCAGTCAGGGGCACCCTCCACTAGGCCCCCACTCATGTCCAACTCATGTCTCCCTGCACCCCCACCCCCCAGCAGTCAGGCGCACCCTCCACCAGGCCCCCACTCATGTCCCCCTGCACCCCCACCCACCAGCAGCCAGGGGCACCCTCCACCAGGCCCCCACTCATGCCCAACTCATGTCTCCCAGCACCCCCACCCCCCAGCAGTCAGGGGCACCCTCCACCAGGCCCCCACTCATGTCCAACTCATGTCTCCCTGCACCCCCACCCCTTAGCAGTCAGGGGCACCCTCCACCAGGCCCCCACTAATGTCCCCCTGCACCCCGACCCCCCAGCAGCCAGGGGCACCCTCCACCAGGCCCCACTCATGTCCCCCTGCATCCACACCCCCCAGCAGTGCAGGGCACCCTCCACCAGGCCCCCACTCATGTCCCCCTGCACTCCCACCCCCCAGCAGTGTAGGGCACCCTCCACCAGGCCCCCACTCATGTCCCCCTGTACCCCCACCCACCAGCAACCAGGGGCACCCTCCACCAGGCCCCCACTCATGTCCAACTCATGTCTCCCAGCACCCCCACCACCCAGCAGTCAGGGGCACCCTCCACGAGGCCCCCACTCATGTCCAACTCATGTCTCCCTGCACCCCAACCCCCCAGCAGTCAGGGGCACCCCCCACCAGGCCCCCACTCATGTCCCCCTGCACCTTCTCCCACCAGCATCCAGGGGCACCCTCCACCAGGCCCCCACTCATTTCCCCCTGCACCCCACCCACCAGCAGCCAGGGGCACCCTCCACCAGGCCCCCACTCATGTCCAACTCATGTCTCCCAGCACCCCCACCCCCCAGCAGTAAGGGGTACCTTCCACCAGGCCCCCACTCATGTCCAACTCATGTCTCCCTGCATCCCCACCCCCCAGCAGTCAGGGGCACCCTCCACCAGGCCCCCATTGATGTCCCCCTGCACTCCCACCCCCCAGCAGTGCAGGGCATCCTCCACCAGGCCCCCACTCATGTCCCCCTGCACCCCCAACCCCCCAGCAGTCAGGGGCACCCTCCACCAGGCCCCCACTCATGCCTCCCTGCACCCCCACCATCCAGCAGTCAGGGGCACCCTCCACCATGCCCACACTAATGTCCCCCTGCACCACCACACCCCAGCAGCCAGGGGCACCCTCCACCAGGCCCCAACTCATGTCCCCCTGCGCCCCCACCCCCCAGCAGTGCAGGGCACCCTCCAACAGGCCCCCACTCATGTCCCCCTGCACTCCCACACCCAGCAGTGCAGGGCACCCTCCACCAGGCCCCCACTCATGTCCCCCTGCACTCCCACCCCCCAGCAGTGTAGGGCACCCTCCACCAGGCCCCCACTCATGTCCCCCTGTACCCCCACCCACCAGCAACCAGGGGCACCCTCCACCAGGCCCCCACTCATGTCCAACTCATGTCTCCCAGCACCCCCACCACCCAGCAGTCAGGGGCACCCTCCACCAGGCCCCCACTCATGTCCAACTCATGTCTCCCTGCACCCCAACCCCCCAGCAGTCAGGGGCACCCTCCACCAGGCCCCCACTCATGTCCCCCTGCACCTTCTCCCACCAGCATCCAGGGGCACCCTCCACCAGGCCCCCACTCATTTCCCCCTGCACCCCCACCCACCAGCAGCCAGGGGCACCCTCCACCAGGCCCCCACTCATGTCCAACTCATGTCTCCCAGCACCCCCACCCCCCAGCAGTAAGGGGTACCTTCCACCAGGCCCCCACTCATGTCCAACTCATGTCTCCCTGCATCCCCACCCCCCAGCAGTCAGGGGCACCCTCCACCAGGCCCCCATTGATGTCCCCCTGCACTCCCACCCCCCAGCAGTGCAGGGCATCCTCCACCAGGCCCCCACTCATGTCCCCCTGCACCCCCAACCCCCCAGCAGTCAGGGGCACCCTCCACCAGGCCCCCACTCATGCCTCCCTGCACCCCCACCCCCCAGCAGTCAGGGGCACCCTCCACCATGCCCACACTAATGTCCCCCTGCACCACCACACCCCAGCAGCCAGGGGCACCCTCCACCAGGCCCCAACTCATGTCCCCCTGCGCCCCCACCCCCCAGCAGTGCAGGGCACCCTCCAACAGGCCCCCACTCATGTCCCCCTGCACTCCCACACCCAGCAGTGCAGGGCACCCTCCACCAGGCCCCCACTCATGTCCCCCTGCACCCCCACCAACCAGCAGCCAGGGGCACCCTCCACCAGGCCCCCACTCATCTCCAACTCATGTCTCCCAGCACCCCCACCCCCCAGCAGTGCAGGGCACCCTCCACCAGGCCCCCACTCATGTCCAACTCATGTCTCCCTGCACCCCCACCCACCAGCAGCCAGGGGCACCATCCACCAGGCCCCCACACATGTTCAACTCATGTCTCCCAGCACCCCAACCCCCCAGCAGTCAGGGGCACCCTCCACCAGGCCCCCACTCATGTCCAACTCATGTCTCCCTGCACCCCCACCCCCCAGCAGGCAGGGGCACCCTCCACCAGGCCCCCACTCATGTCCCTCTGCACCCCGACCCACCAGCAGCCAGGGGCACTCTCCACCACGCCCCCACTCATGTCCAACTCATGTCTCCCAGCACCCCCACCCCCCAGCAGTCAGGGGCACCCTCCACCAGGCCCCCACTCATGTCCAACTCATCCAACTCATGTCTCCCTGCACCCCCACCCCCCATGAGTCAGGGGCACCCTCCACCAGACCCCCACTCATGCCCCCCTGTACCCGCACCCACCAGCATCCAGGGGCACCCTCCACCAGGCCCCCACTGATGTCCCCCTGCACTCCGACCCCCCAGCAGTGCAGGGCACCCTCCACCAGGCCCCCACTCATGTCCCCCTGCACCCCCACCCCCCCAGCAGTCAGGGGCACCCTCCACCAGGCCCCCACTCATGTCTCCCTGCACCCCCACCCCCAGCAGTCAGGGGCACCCTCCACCATGCCCACACTAATGTCCCCCTGCAACCCCACACCCCAGCAGCCAGGGGCACCCTCCACCAGGCCCCCACTCATGTCCCCCTGCACCCCCACCCCCCAGCAGTGCAGGGCACCCTCCACCAGGCCCACACTCATGTCCCCCTGCACTCCCACACCCAGCAGTGCAGGGCACCCTCCACCAGGCCCCCACTCATGTCCCCCTGCACCCCCACCAACCAGCAGCCAGGGGCACCCTCCACCAGGCCCCCACTCATGTCCAACTCATGTCTCCCAGCACCCCCACCCCGCAGCAGTGCAGGGCACCCTCCACCAGGCCCCCACTCATGTCCAACTCATGTCTCCCTGCACCCCCACCCACCAGTGCCCAGGGGAACCCTACACCAGGCCCCCACTCATGTTCAACTCATGTCTCCCAGCACCCCCACCCCCTAGCAGTCAGGGGCACCCTCCACCAGGCCCCCACTAATGTCCCCCTGCACCCCCACCCCCCAGCAGCCCGGGGCACCCTCCACCAGGCCCCCACTCATGTCCCCCTGCACCCCCACCCCCCAGCAGTGCAGGCCACCCTCCACCAGGCCCCCACTCATGTCCCCCTGCACTCCCACCCCCCAGCAGTGCAGGGCACCCTCCACCAGGCCCCCACTCATGTCCCCCTGCACCCCCACCCCCCAGCAGCCAGGGGCACCCTCCACCAGGCCCCCACTCATGTCCCCCTGCACCCACACCCCCCAGCAGTGCAGGGCACCCTCCACCAGGCCCCCACTAATGTCCCCCTGCACTCCCACCCACAGCAGTGCAGGGCACCCTCCACCAGGCCTCCACTCATGTCCCCCTGCACCCCCACCCACCAGCAACCAGGGGCACCCTCCACCAGTCCCCCACTCATGTCCAACTCATGTCTCCCAGCACCCCCACCCCCCAGCAGTCAGGGGCACCCTCCACCAGGCCCCCACTCATGTCCAACTCATGTCTCCCTGCACCCCAACCCCCCAGCAGTCAGGGGCACCCTCCACCAGGCTCCCACTCATGTTCCCCTGCACCTTCTCCCACAGCATCCAGGGGCACCCTCCACCAGGCCCCCACTCATTTCCCCCCTGCACCCCCACCCACCAGCAGCCAGGGGCACCCTCCACCAGGCCCCCACTCATGTCCAACTCATGTCTCCCAGCACCCCCACCCCCCAGCAGTAAGGGGTACCCTCCACCAGGCCCCCACTCATGTCCAACTCATGTCTCCCTGCACCCCCACCCCCCAGCAGTCAGGGGCACCCTCCACCAGGCCCACACTGATGTCCCCCTGCACTCCCACCCCCCAGCAGTGCAGGGCACCCTCCACCAGGCCCCCACTCATGTCCCCCTGCACCCCCAACCCCCCAGCAGTCAGAGGCACCCTCCACCAGGCCCCCACTCATGCCTCCCTGCACCCCCACCCCCCAGCAGTCAGGGGCACCCTCCATCATGCCCACACTAATGTCCCCCTGCACCACCACACCCCAGCAGCCAGGGGCACCCTCCACCAGGCCCCAACTCATGTCCCCCTGCACCCCCACCCCCCAGCAGTGCAGGGAACCCTCCAACAGGCCCCCACTCATGTCCCCCTGCACTCCCACACCCAGCAGTGCAGGGCACCCTCCACCAGGCCCCCACTCATGTCCCCCTGCACCCCCACCAACCAGCAGCAAGGGGCACCCTCCACCAGGCCCCCACTCATGTCCAACTCATGTCTCCCAGCACCCCCACCCCCCAGCAGTGCAGGGCACCCTCCACCAGGCCCCCACTCATGTCCAACTCATGTCTCCCTGCACCCCCACCCCCCAGCAGGCAGGGGCACCCTCCACCAGGCCCCCACTCATGTCCCTCTGCACCCCGACCCACCAGCAGCCAGGGGCACCCTCCACCAGGCCCCCACTCATGTCCAACTCATGTCTCCCAGCACCCCCACCCCCCAGCAGTCAGGGGCACCCTCCACCAGGCCCCCACTCATGTCCAACTCATCCAACTCATGTCTCCCTGCACCCCCACCCCCCATGAGTCAGGGGCACCCTCCACCAGACCCCCACTCATGCCCCCCTGTACCCGCACCCACCAGCATCCAGGGGCACCCTCCACCAGGCCCCCACTGATGTCCCCCTGCACTCCTACCTCCCAGGAGTGCAGGGCACCCTCCACCAGGCCCCCACTCATGTCCCCCTGCACCCCCACCCCCCAGCAGTCAGGGGCACCCTCCACCAGGCCCCCACTCATGTCTCCCTGCACCCCCACCCCCCATGAGTCAGGGGCACCCTCCACCAGACCCCCACTCATGCCCCCCTGTACCCGCACCCACCAGCATCCAGGGGCACCCTCCACCAGGCCCCCACTGATGTCCCCCTGCACTCCTACCTCCCAGGAGTGCAGGGCACCCTCCACCAGGCCCCCACTCATGTCCCCCTGCACCCCCACCCCCCAGCAGTCAGGGGCACCCTCCACCAGGCCCCCACTCATGTCTCCCTGCACCCCCACCCCCTAGCAGTCAGGGGCACCCTCCACCAGGCCCCCACTAATGTCCCCCTGCACCCCCACCCCCCAGCAGCCAGGGGCACCCTCCACCAGGCCCCCACTCATGTCCCCCTGCACCCCCACCCCCCAGCAGGGCAGGCAACCCTCCACCAGGCCCCCACTCATGTCCCCCTGCACCCCCACCCCCCAGCAGTGCAGGGCACCCTCCACCAGGCCCCCACTCATGTCCCCCTGCACCCCCACCCACCAGCAGCCAGGGTCACCCTCCACCAGGCCCCCATTCATGTCCAACTCATGTCTCCCAGCACCCCCAACCCCAGCAGTCAGGGGCACCCTCCACCAGGCCCCAACTCATGTCCAACTCATGTCTCCCTGCACCCCCACCCCCCAGTAGTCAGGGGCACCCTCCAACAGGCCCCCACTCATGTCCCCCTGCACCCCCACCCACCAGCATCCAGGGGCACCCTCCACCAGGCCCCCACTCATGTCCCCCTGCACTCCCACCCCCCAGCAGTGCAGGGCACCCTCCACCAGGCCCCCACTCATGTCCCCCTGCACCCCCACCACCCAGCAGTCAGGGGCACCCTCCACCAGGCCCCCACTCATGTCTCCCTGCACCCCCCACCCCCCAGCAGTCAGGGGCACCCTCCACCAGGCCCCCACTAATGTCCCCCTGCACCCCCACCCCCCAGCAGCCAGGGGCATCCTCCACCAGGCCCCCACTCATGTCCCCCTACACCCCCACCCCCCAGCAGTGCAGGGCACCCTCCACCAGGCCCCCACTCATGTCCCCCTGCACTCCCCCCCAGCAGTGCAGGGCACCCTCCACCAGGCCCCCACTCATGTCCAACTCATGTCTCCCAGCACCTCCAACCCCCAGCAGTCAGGGGCACCCTCCACCAGGCCCCCACTCATGTCCCCCTGCACCCCCACCCACCAGCAGCCAGGGGCACCCTCCACCAGGCCCCCACTCATGTCCAACTCATGTCTCCCAGCCCCCCCACCCCCAGAAGTCAGGGGCACCCTCCACCAGGCCCCCACTCATGTCCAACTCATGTCTCCCTGCACCCCCACCCCCCAGCAGTCAGGGGCACCCTCCACCAGGCCCACACTGATGTCCCCCTGCACTCCCACCCCCCAGCAGTGCAGGGCACCCTCCACCAGGCCCCCACTCATGTCCCCCTGCACCCCCAACCCCCCAGCAGTCAGAGGCACCCTCCACCAGGCCCCCACTCATGCCTCCCTGCACCCCCACCCCCCAGCAGTCAGGGGCACCCTCCATCATGCCCACACTAATGTCCCCCTGCACCACCACACCCCAGCAGCCAGGGGCACCCTCCACCAGGCCCCAACTCATGTCCCCCTGCACCCCCACCCCCCAGCAGTGCAGGGCACCCTCCAACAGGCCCCCACTCATGTCCCCCTGCACTCCCACACCCAGCAGTGCAGGGCACCCTCCACCAGGCCCCCACTCATGTCCCCCTGCACTCCCACCCCCCAGCAGTGTAGGGCACCCTCCACCAGGCCCCCACTCATGTCCCCCTGTACCCCCACCCACCAGCAACCAGGGGCACCCTCCACCAGGCCCCCACTCATGTCCAACTCATGTCTCCCAGCACCCCCACCACCCAGCAGTCAGGGGCACCCTCCACCAGGCCCCCACTCATGTCCAACTCATGTCTCCCTGCACCCCAACCCCCCAGCAGTCAGGGGCACCCTCCACCAGGCCCCCACTCATGTCCCCCTGCACCTTCTCCCACCAGCATCCAGGGGCACCCTCCACCAGGCCCCCACTCATTTCCCCCTGCACCCCCACCCACCAGCAGCCAGGGGCACCCTCCACCAGGCCCCCACTCATGTCCAACTCATGTCTCCCAGCACCCCCACCCCCCAGCAGTAAGGGGTACCTTCCACCAGGCCCCCACTCATGTCCAACTCATGTCTCCCTGCATCCCCACCCCCCAGCAGTCAGGGGCACCCTCCACCAGGCCCCCATTGATGTCCCCCTGCACTCCCACCCCCCAGCAGTGCAGGGCATCCTCCACCAGGCCCCCACTCATGTCCCCCTGCACCCCCAACCCCCCAGCAGTCAGGGGCACCCTCCACCAGGCCCCCACTCATGCCTCCCTGCACCCCCACCCCCCAGCAGTCAGGGGCACCCTCCACCATGCCCACACTAATGTCCCCCTGCACCACCACACCCCAGCAGCCAGGGGCACCCTCCACCAGGCCCCAACTCATGTCCCCCTGCGCCCCCACCCCCCAGCAGTGCAGGGCACCCTCCAACAGGCCCCCACTCATGTCCCCCTGCACTCCCACACCCAGCAGTGCAGGGCACCCTCCACCAGGCCCCCACTCATGTCCCCCTGCACCCCCACCAACCAGCAGCCAGGGGCACCCTCCACCAGGCCCCCACTCATCTCCAACTCATGTCTCCCAGCACCCCCACCCCCCAGCAGTGCAGGGCACCCTCCACCAGGCCCCCACTCATGTCCAACTCATGTCTCCCTGCACCCCCACCCACCAGCAGCCAGGGGCACCATCCACCAGGCCCCCACACATGTTCAACTCATGTCTCCCAGCACCCCAACCCCCCAGCAGTCAGGGGCACCCTCCACCAGGCCCCCACTCATGTCCAACTCATGTCTCCCTGCACCCCCACCCCCCAGCAGGCAGGGGCACCCTCCACCAGGCCCCCACTCATGTCCCTCTGCACCCCGACCCACCAGCAGCCAGGGGCACTCTCCACCACGCCCCCACTCATGTCCAACTCATGTCTCCCAGCACCCCCACCCCCCAGCAGTCAGGGGCACCCTCCACCAGGCCCCCACTCATGTCCAACTCATCCAACTCATGTCTCCCTGCACCCCCACCCCCCATGAGTCAGGGGCACCCTCCACCAGACCCCCACTCATGCCCCCCTGTACCCGCACCCACCAGCATCCAGGGGCACCCTCCACCAGGCCCCCACTGATGTCCCCCTGCACTCCGACCCCCCAGCAGTGCAGGGCACCCTCCACCAGGCCCCCACTCATGTCCCCCTGCACCCCCACCCCCCCAGCAGTCAGGGGCACCCTCCACCAGGCCCCCACTCATGTCTCCCTGCACCCCCACCCCCAGCAGTCAGGGGCACCCTCCACCATGCCCACACTAATGTCCCCCTGCAACCCCACACCCCAGCAGCCAGGGGCACCCTCCACCAGGCCCCCACTCATGTCCCCCTGCACCCCCACCCCCCAGCAGTGCAGGGCACCCTCCACCAGGCCCACACTCATGTCCCCCTGCACTCCCACACCCAGCAGTGCAGGGCACCCCTCCACCAGGCCCCCACTCATGTCCCCTGCACCCCCACCAACCAGCAGCCAGGGGCACCCTCCACCAGGCCCCCACTCATGTCCAACTCATGTCTCCCAGCACCCCCACCCCGCAGCAGTGCAGGGCACCCTCCACCAGGCCCCCACTCATGTCCAACTCATGTCTCCCTGCACCCCCACCCACCAGTGCCCCAGGGGAACCCTACACCAGGCCCCCACTCATGTTCAACTCATGTCTCCCAGCACCCCCACCCCCTAGCAGTCAGGGGCACCCTCCACCAGGCCCCCACTAATGTCCCCCTGCACCCCCACCCCCCAGCAGCCCGGGGCACCCTCCACCAGGCCCCCACTCATGTCCCCCTGCACCCCACCCCCCAGCAGTGCAGGCCACCCTCCACCAGGCCCCCACTCATGTCCCCCTGCACTCCCACCCCCCAGCAGTGCAGGGCACCCTCCACCAGGCCCCCACTCATGTCCCCCTGCACCCCCACCCCCCAGCAGCCAGGGGCACCCTCCACCAGGCCCCCACTCATGTCCCCCTGCACCCACCACCCCCCAGCAGTGCAGGGCACCCTCCACCAGGCCCCCACTAATGTCCCCCTGCACTCCCACCCACAGCAGTGCAGGGCACCCTCCACCAGGCCTCCACTCATGTCCCCCTGCACCCCCACCCACCAGCAACCAGGGGCACCCTCCACCAGTCCCCCACTCATGTCCAACTCATGTCTCCCAGCACCCCCACCCCCCAGCAGTCAGGGGCACCCTCCACCAGGCCCCCACTCATGTCCAACTCATGTCTCCCTGCACCCCAACCCCCCAGCAGTCAGGGGCACCCTCCACCAGGCTCCCACTCATGTTCCCCTGCACCTTCTCCCACAGCATCCAGGGGCACCCTCCACCCAGGCCCCCCTCATTTCCCCCCTGCACCCCCACCCACCAGCAGCCAGGGGCACCCTCCACCAGGCCCCCACTCATGTCCAACTCATGTCTCCCAGCACCCCCACCCCCCAGCAGTAAGGGGTACCCTCCACCAGGCCCCCACTCATGTCCAACTCATGTCTCCCTGCACCCCCACCCCCCAGCAGTCAGGGGCACCCTCCACCAGGCCCACACTGATGTCCCCCTGCACTCCCACCCCCCAGCAGTGCAGGGCACCCTCCACCAGGCCCCCACTCATGTCCCCCTGCACCCCCAACCCCCAGCAGTCAGAGGCACCCTCCACCAGGCCCCCACTCATGCCTCCCTGCACCCCCACCCCCCAGCAGTCAGGGGCACCCTCCATCATGCCCACACTAATGTCCCCCTGCACCACCACACCCCAGCAGCCAGGGGCACCCTCCACCAGGCCCCAACTCATGTCCCCCTGCACCCCCACCCCCCAGCAGTGCAGGGAACCCTCCAACAGGCCCCCACTCATGTCCCCCTGCACTCCCACACCCAGCAGTGCAGGGCACCCTCCACCAGGCCCCCACTCATGTCCCCCTGCACCCCCACCAACCAGCAGCAAGGGGCACCCTCCACCAGGCCCCCACTCATGTCCAACTCATGTCTCCCAGCACCCCCACCCCCCAGCAGTGCAGGGCACCCTCCACCAGGCCCCCACTCATGTCCAACTCATGTCTCCCTGCACCCCCACCCCCCAGCAGGCAGGGGCACCCTCCACCAGGCCCCCACTCATGTCCCTCTGCACCCCGACCCACCAGCAGCCAGGGGCACCCTCCACCAGGCCCCCACTCATGTCCAACTCATGTCTCCCAGCACCCCCACCCCCCAGCAGTCAGGGGCACCCTCCACCAGGCCCCCACTCATGTCCAACTCATCCAACTCATGTCTCCCTGCACCCCCACCCCCCATGAGTCAGGGGCACCCTCCACCAGACCCCCACTCATGCCCCCCTGTACCCGCACCCACCAGCATCCAGGGGCACCCTCCACCAGGCCCCCACTGATGTCCCCCTGCACTCCTACCTCCCAGGAGTGCAGGGCACCCTCCACCAGGCCCCCACTCATGTCCCCCTGCACCCCCACCCCCCAGCAGTCAGGGGCACCCTCCACCAGGCCCCCACTCATGTCTCCCTGCACCCCCACCCCCCATGAGTCAGGGGCACCCTCCACCAGACCCCCACTCATGCCCCCCTGTACCCGCACCCACCAGCATCCAGGGGCACCCTCCACCAGGCCCCCACTGATGTCCCCCTGCACTCCTACCTCCCAGGAGTGCAGGGCACCCTCCACCAGGCCCCCACTCATGTCCCCCTGCACCCCCACCCCCCAGCAGTCAGGGGCACCCTCCACCAGGCCCCCACTCATGTCTCCCTGCACCCCCACCCCCTAGCAGTCAGGGGCACCCTCCACCAGGCCCCCACTAATGTCCCCCTGCACCCCCACCCCCCAGCAGCCAGGGGCACCCTCCACCAGGCCCCCACTCATGTCCCCCTGCACCCCCACCCCCCAGCAGGGCAGGCAACCCTCCACCAGGCCCCCACTCATGTCCCCCTGCACCCCCACCCCCCAGCAGTGCAGGGCACCCTCCACCAGGCCCCCACTCATGTCCCCCTGCACCCCCACCCACCAGCAGCCAGGGTCACCCTCCACCAGGCCCCCATTCATGTCCAACTCATGTCTCCCAGCACCCCCAACCCCAGCAGTCAGGGGCACCCTCCACCAGGCCCCAACTCATGTCCAACTCATGTCTCCCTGCACCCCCACCCCCCAGTAGTCAGGGGCACCCTCCAACAGGCCCCCACTCATGTCCCCCTGCACCCCCACCCACCAGCATCCAGGGGCACCCTCCACCAGGCCCCCACTCATGTCCCCCTGCACTCCCACCCCCCAGCAGTGCAGGGCACCCTCCACCAGGCCCCCACTCATGTCCCCCTGCACCCCCACCACCCAGCAGTCAGGGGCACCCTCCACCAGGCCCCCACTCATGTCTCCCTGCACCCCCACCCCCCAGCAGTCAGGGGCACCCTCCACCAGGCCCCCACTAATGTCCCCCTGCACCCCCACCCCCCAGCAGCCAGGGGCATCCTCCACCAGGCCCCCACTCATGTCCCCCTACACCCCCACCCCCCAGCAGTGCAGGGCACCCTCCACCAGGCCCCCACTCATGTCCCCCTGCACTCCCCCCCAGCAGTGCAGGGCACCCTCCACCAGGCCCCCACTCATGTCCAACTCATGTCTCCCAGCACCTCCAACCCCCAGCAGTCAGGGGCACCCTCCACCAGGCCCCCACTCATGTCCCCCTGCACCCCCACCCACCAGCAGCCAGGGGCACCCTCCACCAGGCCCCCACTCATGTCCAACTCATGTCTCCCAGCCCCCCCACCCCCAGAAGTCAGGGGCACCCTCCACCAGGCCCCCACTCATGTCCAACTCATGTCTCCCTGCACCCCCACCCACCAGCAGTCAGGGGCACCCTCCGCCAGGCCCCCACTCATGTCCCCCTGCACCCCTACCCCCCAGCAGTGCAGGGCACCCTCCACCAGGCCCCCACTCATGTCCCCCTGCACCCCCACCCACCAGCAGTCAGGGGCACCCTCCACCAGGCTCCCACTCATTTCCAACTCATGTTTCCCTGCACCCCCACCCCCCAGCAGTCAGGGGCACCCTCCAACAGGCCCCCACTCATGTCCCCTGCACCCCCACCAACCAGCAGCCAGGGGCACCCTCCACCAGGCCCCCACTTATGTCCAACTCATGTCTCCCAGCACCCCCACCCCCAGCAGTCAGGGGCACCCTCCACCAGGCACCAACTCATGTCCAACTCATGTCTCCCTGCACCCCCACCCCCCAGCAGTCAGGGGCACCCTCCACCAGGCCCCCACTCATGTCGCCCTGCACCCCACCCACCAGCAGCCAGGGGAACCCTCCACCAGGCCCCCACTCATGTTCAACTCATGTCTCCCAGCACCCCCACCCCCTAGCAGTCAGGGGCACCCTCCACCAGGCCCCCACTAATGTCCCCCTGCACCCCCACCCCCC